>NC_135336.1:38397135-39118793 GCF_023851605.1 Tamandua tetradactyla | reverse complement strand
AAGCTGCTGGAATACAACACCCCAGAAACAGAACATCTTTAAAAAGGGAATTTATTGCATTACAAGTTTACAGTTCTAAGGCTGTAAAAATGTCCACATTAAGGCACTGACAAGAGGTTACCTTCACTCAAGAAAGGCTAATGCTGTCTGGAACACCTTTGTCATCTGGGAAGGCACCTGGCTGGCATCTGCTGGGGTCTTTGGCTTCTGGACACCTCTTTCAGCTGGGAAGGCAGATGTTAACATCTGCTAGCTTTCTCTCTTAGAGGGGGAAAAAAAAAGCCTAACTTCATAAGGCTTCTGCAACTCCAAACATCTCGGCCTAGTGTTGGCTCTGAAGGATTTTCCAAAATGGTTCCCTCTTAAAGGACACCTTTAAGCAACCCCACCATGAATGGATTAAAGTCACATCTCCATGGAAATCACCTCCTCAAAAGGTCCCACCTGCAATTGGGTGGGTCATATCTCCATGAGAAAAAATCAAATCACAAAGATTCCAACCAATGATTTTGAATGAGGATTAAAGAACATGGCTTTTCTGGGGTACACAATAGTTTCAAACTGGAGTACACAACAGTTTCATTTTCCCAATCTGTCTTGCACAGCCCAGTGTAAGTCCCAATCCTTCAAGAAACTTTCCTTGATTATTTTAACCCACATACATTACTGCAGAATGAAAGGACTCAGACCTCAGTATGCAACCCAGAAAATTGAGACTGACAAAGTCTAATCTCTCTGCCTTTCGTAATCTCCCTACATTATTCAACTGCATCAATCATGTGGCACTTAATCACCCAGTGCCTCCACCTGCTTCTCTTCTTAACAGCTACTCATCCTTATAATCAATTGTCAGTTCAAATGACTCCTCCTCTGCCAAGTCTTTCTCATTCCCCAGAATAGATTGGTTCTACAGGTTATCCTTTCTCATAGTTACCTCATGTTCTCCTTAGTAAGTTTTCATCAAAAAGCAACTCAGGAGTTTCTGCTGTAGTAAGTTTTTTAATGTCCATCTCACTTAACTGGAAGGAGGGCTTTTTTAAAAACAAATTGCTCTAGTTTGCTAGCTGCCAGAATGCAGCACACCAGAGACGGATTGGCTTTTAACAAAAGGCAGTTTATTTTGTTTGTTCTTCAGAGGAAAGGCAGCTAGCTTTCTACTGAGGTTCTTTCTTACATGGGAAGGCACAGGATGGTCTCTGCTGGCCTTCTCTCCAGGCCTCTGGGTTCCAACAACTTTCCCCAGGGTTACTTCTTTCTGCATCTCCAAAGGCCTGGGCTGAGCTGTGAGTGCTGAGATGAGGCATGCTGAGCTGCTTAGGCTGTGCAACATTGAGCTCTCTCATTTAAGCACCAGCCAATTAAGTCAAACATCATTCACTGCAGCAGGCACGCATCCTAGTCAACTGCAGATATAATCAGCAACAGATGAGGTTCACGTACCATTGGCTCATGGCCACAGCAACAGAACTAGGTGCCTTCACCTGGCCAAGTTGACAACTGAATCTAACTACCACACAAATATTTAAAGGGTGCCTATAACATGCATGGATGGTAGAGTGCTGACTGTTGGGATTCAGGGGTCAACCAGAAAGATTTAGTCCCTTTTTAAATAGATTTTACATGAAGTTACCAAATTGAGAAGTGAGAATGTGCTCATAGAACTTTGGGGAGTTCCCATGAACTTGCCATAGCTAAAGAAAATGGACATGACTGGGAATTTCCCCAGAAAGTAAAATAGTAATGTGGTTATTACATCAAACATAAAATGAAAGAAATATTTTTAATAGTTCCAGGGAGTGTACCAAGTGAAAATGTGATACCAGAGTCTTTAGGTTAAGTTTCTCTTTCAAAGGGTAAGGTGATTTTTGTTTCAGTCTTAATTTATAAACCACTGTAATGCTTTGTTTTTCCCAAATTGTTTGATTCCCAAGGAACAACGTGGTTCTTTATAATGAGAACAATGAGCACCTGAAAAGTCATCCTCTTTCATAAATTAATCTGGGTGCAAACAAAGCCCTTCATTTAAAGATCAAAAGTTATTTTGATACTTTATTTAAAGGGGATGAATTCTTGCGAAATGGCCTCAATTATAGGCATCCAATCCATTTACTGTGAGACCACAGTTTTCCAGCCATCAAATTTTCCATTTATGAACACTCTCCATCTTCTGCTAGTCTAGCTTGAAAATGCTTTCCTTAAGATTTACTATGTTCAGTGTCCTTTGAATGTTACTGAGTTCCAATTGCCTAATGGGCATTTCCACTTAGATATCTCCATGGGCAACTCAGTATCAACATGTCCCAAATTGAATTATGACCTGGGTTTTTATTCTTAAAATCTGTTCAGGACACCTCTGCACTAGAAATCAGAGATTCACTCTTAACTCTTCCTCTGTCTTTCAAATACAGTGTCTTGCTGTTTTTCCTAAACATCTCTTGACTCCCAATTGTCTCCACCACTCTTTCCCCTCTGTACTGGTTTGAAAGGATTTATGTACCTAGAAAAGCCATGTTTTAATCCTGATCCATCCTGTAGAGGCAGCTGTTTCTTTTAATCCCTATTCAGCACTGTGACTTGGAAACTTGATTAGATTAACTCCATAGAGATGTCCCGCACCCAATTGTAGGTATTAACCTTTGATTAGAGGGAGATGTGACTCCATCCATTCCAGATGGGTATTGATTCGTTCAGTGGAATCCTTTAAAAGAGGAACATTTTAGGAAAAGCTTCAGAGTCATGAGAGGAGAGAGCCACAGAGCCCATGCAGCCATAAGCCTTTGGAGATGAAGAAGGAAAATGCCCCCAGGGCAGCTTCATGAAACAAGAAGCCTGGAGAGAAAGCTAGCAGATGCCGCCATGTTCGCCATGTGCCTTTCCAGTTGGGAGAGAAACCCTAACATTATTGACCTTCTTTTTTTTTTTTTTTTAACTTTTTTTATTAATTAAAAAAAGTTAACAAACAAAACATTTAGAAATCATTCCATTCTACATACATAATCAGTAATTCTTAATATCATCACATAGTTGCATATTCATCATTTCTTAGTACATTTGCATCGATTTAGAAAAAGAAATAAAAAGACAACAGAAAAAGAAATAAAATAATAGAGAAAAAAAAAACTATATGTACCATACCCCTTACCCCTCGCTTTCATTTACCACTATTTCAAACTGAGTTTATTTTAACATTTGTTCCCCCTATTATTTATTTTTATTCCATATGTTCTACTCTTCTGTTGATATAGTTGCTAAAAGGAGCATCAGACATATGGTTTTCACATTCACAGAGTCTCATTGTGAAAGCTATATCATTGTTCAATCATCATCAAGAAACATGGCTACTGGAACACAGCACTACATTTTCAGGCAATTTCCTCCAGCCTCTCCACTATATCTTGAACAACAATATGATATCTACTCACTGCGCAAGAATAACCTCCAGGATAACCTCTCGACTCTGTTTGGAATCTCTCAGCCATTGACACTTTGTCTCATTTTACTCTTCCCCCTTTTGGTCGAGAAGGTTCTCTCAGTCTCTTGATGTTAATTCTCAGCTCATTCTAGGGTTTTTCTCAGTCCTTTGATGCTGAGTCTCAGCTCATTCCAGGATCTTTGTCCCACATTGCCAGGAAGGTCCACACCCCTGGGAGTCATGTCCCACACAGAGAGGGGGAGGATGGTGAGACTGCTCATCATATTGGCTGGAGAGAGAGGCCACATCTGAGCAACAAAAGAGGCTCTCTTGGGGGTAACTCTTAGGCCTAAATTTTAAGTAGACTTGACCTATCTTTTGTGGGGTTAAGTTTCATGTGAACAATCCCCAAGACTGGGGGCTCAGCCTATAGCTTTGGTTGTCCACACTGCTTGTGAGAATATCAATAATTCAACTTGGGGAAGTTGAATTTCTCCCCACTCTCACCATTCCCTGAAGGGGGCTTGCAAATACTTTTCCAGTCACTGATCAAATCATTCTGGGATTCATTGGGGGATCACTCTGGACTCATTGACCTTCTTAAACCAAGATTTCTTTTCCCCTGGATGCCTTAGATTGGACATTTCTGTACCCTTGCTTTAATTTGGACATCTTCATGGCCTTAGAACTGTGAACTAACAACTTACCAAATTCCCCTTTTTAAAAGTCATTCCATTTCTGGTATATTACATTCCAGCAGCTTGCAAACTAGAACACCCTCCTTGCCCTACCCTGACTCAGGTATTATCTTCAGCACCTTTTGCTCTTCTCTTTTTTTTTGAGCCTTCACTCCTGGATCCCACACTACTGTTGTACCACAAAGATCTTTCTGCAATTTTTACCTTGTTACTTCCCTGTTGAAGTGTCTTCAGTGGTTGCTATTATCAATCAGTAGTACTTCTCCAGGTAATGGGGAATCTTGAAATTCTGGGTGGGATGAGAAACGCTTTATTGTGCTGGACTGTCCATCACACTGTAGGACATTAAGGATCCCTAGCTACAGGCTACTAAATGCCTATAGACTTTAGGTGTGGCAATCAAAAGATGTACATACACATTTCCAAACGAGTCCTGTAACCACCCCAGTAGACAACCATCTCTACAGAAAAGTCTGTACTTCTTCATATGGCCTATAGAAGCCTCCAAGACCTGATCCTTACCTAGATTTCTAACCTTTGGCCCTCCTACCACACAGCTGATTCTCTATTCTGTGAAATGTTGTGCTACTGTGTTCTACCTTATGAGCTCTCCTCTGACTTCCTTACCCAGTTAACTCCTTCTCATTCCCAAGAATCAGTTCAGGGTCTCTCTGTCCTTTCCTTTTGTCTCTGCCCCTAATCCAGCACTGATTGGTGAAGTGCTTCTTCTCACAGTCACTCTGCACCCTGGAAATATTATCACAGTACTGATCATCTCAAGCTACAATTACCTGTTCATACCTACTTGCACCACTGATATATTTAAGGACAGTTGTGGTAAACACAATGGAAATCCCAGATCCATAACAAATTACCACAAACCAGTTGGCTTAAAACAACAGGAACTTATTCTCTCACAACTTTGGAAAGCAGAAGTCCAAAATGAGGTGTCAGCAAGTCCTTATATCCTCTGAAGGCTCTGGGTGAGAATCCTTCCTTGCCTCTTCCAGCAATCCTTGGCATTCCTTGGTTTGTAGCTGTATAATTTCATTTTCTGTCTCCTTTTTTTTTGTATTTTGTATGGTGGAATCATATTTCATTCTTTTTCCATGTGAGTAGCCCATTATTACAGCCTCATTTTGTTGAATTTTGTTTGTTTTTGTTGGTTTCTTTGTTTGGGGAGTGTATGGGATAGGAATCGAACCCGGGTCTCCTGCACGGCAGGTGAGAATTCTACCACTGTTCTAGTTTGCTAGCTGCTGGAATGCAACACACCAGAGATGGATTGGCTTTTAATAAAAGGGGATTTATTTTGTTGGTTCTTCAGAGGAAAGGCAGCTACCTTTCCACTGAGGTTCTTTCTTACGTGGAAGGCACAAGATGTTCTCTGCTGGTCTTCTCTCCAGGTCCCTGGGTTCCAACAACTTTCCCCAGGGTGACTTCTTTCTGCATCTCCAAAGGCCTGAGCTGAGCTGCTAGTGCTGAGATGAGGAATGCCGAGCTGCTTAGGCTGTGCTACATTGCGTTCTTTCATTTAAGCACCAGCCAATTAAGTCAAACATCACTCATTGCAGCAGACATGCCTCCTAGCTGACTGCAGATGTAATTAGCAACAGATGAGGTTCATGTACCATTGGCTTATGTCCACAGCAACAGAACTAGGTATGCTCACCTGGCCAAGTTGACAACTGAATCTAACTAACACAACCACTGAACTACCTTTGCACCCCCTTCTGCCTCTTCTTCACAGGGCCTTCTTCTCTTCTCTGTCTTCTCCTCTTTTGTCCCTTATAAGGATGCTTGCCTCTGGATTTAGATTCTACCCATGTAATCCAGATGATCTCATTTTAAGATCCCTAATGTAATTACATCTGCAAAGATTCTTTTTCCAAAAAAAGTCACGTTCACAGGTTCTGTGGATTAGCAGGTGGCCATATCTTTTGTGGAGCCATGATTCAGCCCACTGCATCAACTATGGGGAGGGTACTGTCTAGTCAGCAAACAGCCTCCAGCTGTTAGTTCCTTCAGGGTCTGAGTGATCAGCTCCAAGAGAAACCATGTTAGATCTGGTGACATGATTGTTGAAAATTGGGATGGGTCATTGAAAACTAGGCCTCCTTGTCACCTGGTACTAACTGTAAATACCCATGACCAAATTCTTTCTCCTTCACCTTCATTTCTCTGTAGCACTATAACCCATTTCCTCTGAGTTTCCATCAATTCAAGTATTTGTTGAGACCCTTTTAAGCCAGTCACACTGAGTGAGATGCTGAGGTTGCTCTAGGAGAAGCCTAATAGATGGTTCTCAACTTCTGGAGCCAAACTTCCTGATAGAGAAGGGAAGGGAGGACCCTCCAGCTTGAATAAAAGTAAGGGGGCAGGAAGAGGCACGAGCTTCTAGAGGAAGATGGATAAGATTTGCCCAACATAGAGGAAGAGGGGAAACTGTTTGGGGAATAGAAAAGCAAGGTTTGGAAAATAAAACAGTAGGACATAAGGATGGATAAATGAGGGCAGATATATAAGGCCTCAGAAACCAGTTGGCCGACAGTATAGAGTCATAGAGCCTCTGAAGGATTTTCAGAAAGGAGCGTTGGATAGGAGATGAGGTGATAAATGTGGCATTTTGAGGTGGGGTGGTGGTGGTGGTTTGTTCTTTGTTTTAGGGAAGTATTCAAGGCACAGGATAAGAAAAGGATGAGAGACCAGAAATCAGAAACCAACTTAAGACAGTATTTGCAGTTGCTCAAATGTGTGACAAGATAGGGTTTGGAATTAGGGTACCAATGATACTCAATATCTATATGAGTTGATTCATTAATTGATGTGAATTTCAAAGAGAAGGATCTCAAATAATTCTAAATCTAGGAGTCTGGGAAATACCCCAAAGCGGGACTACTTAGAAATGTAGATTTTTAAAACTATGAGCATGCTTTGGGATATATTGAGTTAACGGTAATGTCAGGACATTCAAATAATAGAAATATCCAGCTAATGTTAGAGATGGTTCCTACTGCAACAGTTTTGTCCTGTCACAGTCTGTCCTGATGGGCTGTCTCCAGGTTACTCTTGGGAAGACAGTTTCCTGTTAACTCCACGAAGTCTTTCTCTTTCTTATCTGGAATGTAAACTTTCCTTAATTTATCCAATTTAGTTCTGAGTCATTTGATGTGTTAGCATTCATTTCCCACTCTTTCCCAAATGGAAAAGAGGCACAAAGGAGGCCAAGTCATTATTCATTAATTTTATTTATTCAGCAGATATTTATTGCACACCTTCTTTGTTCCAGGTACTATGATAGGCATTGGGCATCTGGGAGTGAGTAAAACAAACCTGCTTCCCTTTGTAGTGGGGAAGATAGATACCAAATGGGGTGATGAGTGCCTGAAGAACTCTGAGTGGTTATGAGAGGCTTTCCAAGAAGCAGTGGCATTTAAGTGGCACCTTGAAGGATACTTACGGTTATTCAGGAGCAGAGTGGCACAACTCCAGGGGGCGCCACTCACATCAGATGTGCAAGGAGGGGGCCCAGAATGACGGTTGGGAAATATGGTAGGGGGATTGTGGGCTTGTACTTTTCTAGGAGGGAAATCTTACAGGATTCATTGCTGCTCAGGTCGTGCAGAGACTCCAGATTTGATCAGAATTAAGATACAGAATTGTGATACATACTAAATAAACTCACAAGACATTAATAAATATAAACCAACATACCTGTTTGTTAATTTTTATGAGAAATTAGAGTATATATCTGTCACGCAAACCAGAGACTGACAGCTTTGAGATGATGATTCATGCTAACTAACTCCCAAGGAATTAATATATGCAAGCCAGCATACTGGTTTGTTAATTTTCTATGAGAAACAGTGTAGATCTGTCAAGCAGACCAGAGATTGACAGCCAGTCCTCTCCCTGTGTGTGAGGCTCCCTGGAAAGTTCAATTATTCAGGGTTTCTTGGTGTGCCTGGAATCAGAGGAAAGGGCAGTTAGTTTCCTGATCTGAAGATTTCAGGACCTGGGGCTCTGGTTGTCTGATACATGTATCTCTTGGCTGGGACAGGCTCAGTGGGCTTCTCAGGGGAGAAGAGAGATGTAGGAGCAAGGCTTACAGTGACTGCTTTGCTCCAAGGCTAGTTAACCCTTCTGACACTCCTGTTCTTCCTTTAAATGTGTGAATGCTTGCTCTAGCCTGCAATTAACCCAATTCACTGCATATCTTTACATTATCAATCATTTGTGTTTATATTAGTAATTTAACTCTAGGGCACACCCATGGCTGAGGTTGTGAGTGGTTCTCTCTGTGGTCCTCCTTCCTGCCCATATTCACAAGCTAATGCAGTATCCTGGGTTGTCTCAACAGCTCCATGGCTTCCCATATTCACAAGCTAATGCAGTATCTTGGGTTGTCTCAACAGCTCCATGGCTTTAGGGAAAGCTGAACACAAATCAACCTTCAAACAGATAAACTGCAGGGCAGCTTTGGGGTATAACTTTAGTCTTAGTAACTGATATCCCATCAAGGTTTAGAACTCACACCTCCAGACTTCCTGCTCCAAGCTCTTCTAGTGCCTATATAAATTCCATTAAACAGTTAATCATTGTCCTGCCCAGGTAGGAGAACAACCAAGTTCTAGCCTTCCCTGCACCAGTTTCTGCTCGTCTGAATACTTGAGCTGGTAGGAAGAATAATGAGCCTCCAACCCCCAGAACCTGTGAGTATGTTAGGTTACATGGCAAAGGGATTTTGCAGATGTGATTAAGGTAAGGATCTTGAGATGAGATTATCCTAGATTATCAAGGTGGGACCAATGTATTCACAAGGGTCCTTATAAGGGAAAGAGGGAGGCAGGCATGTGAGAGCAGGAGATATGACCACGGAAGCAGAGGTCAGAAGGAGAGAGATTTGAGGACGCTATTCCCTGGCTTTAAAGATGAGGAAGGAGCCATGAACCAAAAAATGTGGTGGCCTCCAGAAACTGGAAAGGGTGGGATAACAGATTCTCTCCTAGAGCCTCCAGAAAGAAAGACATCTTGGTTTTAGGCTCTCTCTCTCTCTTACGGAACATAAAATAATTAATTTGTGTTTTATGCCCCTGAATTTGCAGTCACTTTACAGTAGGGAAAGAAAATAAATAGATAGCTTCTCCCATCTCCGGGATCTATCTAGCAATACCCCTTCTGCCATTCTTTCTAGAACCTCAATCACTTCAGAGCCCGATGGTGGAAAACAGGTCACTCAGTGTTTGTGTGAGGCAGAGAGTTATTTTTCTCACAAGCAGTACAGAGTTAAAATCTCTTGCTCATTGCTGCCTACACGTAAGCGGTGTATCTGAGCCCTGGGCCTAAAATACAGTTCCATTGCCATTGCCTTTGCTCTAACACAGCCCTCCTAGGGTGCTGATGAAGATGTGGGTTTCCCCTGAAGTTAGTTGTTCAGAGCAACTCTATGGGGGCCTCGAGCAATATGAGAAATAGGTCCCAGATTCTCATCAAGATGCAGATTTAGTATCACAAATGCACAATCAACCTACTGGAACAGGAAATAATTAATCAGGACATTACAGAACAGTTAAATATAATTAATTCATATAAAAGAATGTGAGTGTGCAGTTTTAGCTGCCAGAGTGATTTTATTTCCCTGCAAATTTAGTTTAAGATAAACAAACATCAGAATAATCTTTTCAGGGTTTCCATGACTCATAAGTTATTTCCTCCTTCCCAGTTACCAAAAATATTATTAAATTCATGCACTAACACCTCTGTGTCAATTATCTTCTAGAAGAAGAGCTCCCTGGTCCCAAGAAATAGGAAATTAGGTCTGTCATAGAAATCACTTTCCACAAATGCTGGTGTGTGTGTTTGTGTGTAGGGGAAGCTGAGCACTTAGTATTGAATAAAATCCAGGGGGAAATTGGCTTTCTGCCCAAATATCTTAAAATCTAAGCAGAATGCTTAAAAAATTTACATTGTGAAAACACTATCTGAGAAAGTGACTTAATCTCAAGGGTAAACTTGTTGCTATTGTGTGGGTTCTCCTTTTCTCTTATATTTTATTTTTTTTTTCCTGGTGCTTTCTGTTAAGAAAAGTGTTGAAAAATGCAGGGTGATATGAGCTGTTTGGGGCAGCAGCATTATTGCTTTTCAACCCAGTTCTCCTGTCACGGTGCAGACATTTAAAAAGCAAAAAAGGCATGCCCTATAAGCAGGCTTTATGTTGAGGTGGAAGAATTCATCATGTGACAGTGTTAGAGGGAATATTTTCTTCCTTTTGTGGCTCCAGAGTGCACAGTGTGCCCGTGGAGCTAGGAAAATAAGATTGGGTTGGTGTGATGGACGATAATTGTTTAGAAATACAGATCCATCAAGGCAAGAATGGGAGAAGCAGGGCTCCTGGATGCCCTCAGCCTACCAGTGGGCTTCTCTCCCCCAGTACATCCTGGAAGGGAATTCCTTTCTTCCAAGATTAACTGGATCACAAATTACAACCAAATAGTTGTTTGTTCATCTAAGGTTGACAGCAACGTCCTACTATGGGACAAATGGAAACGTTCTGTGATTTCTGATATAATTCATAGTATACTGAAAATCCAGACTCTTCATATTTTTAACTCTTACATATGGAATTTGTCAAGTTCCCAAGAACTGTTCTTTGATACTCTTCAATCTTTACTTTTACTCTAGGTTGTGGCTTTTAAGATGAAAGTGATGACCCATCAACTTAGTTGACTGCAAACAGCATTAAAAAAAAAAGGAATAGAATTGAAAAAAATAGAATATAGAATACATAACAAGAATGATAGTGTGTGAAACTATAGTTTATATATACATAATATATGTAATCAATGAATACATCAATTACATATTATATATATATATATATATATATAATCACACACCCTATATATGGACATGTATAAGTGTACTTAGTTACTTAATTGAAATAAAAATGATTAAGTAATGGTCACTATAATAGTTAGGGTTCTCTAGAGAAACAGAACCAGCAGGAGATATCTGTAAATATAAAATTTATAAAAGTGTCTCATGCAGACACTTGAGGATGAAGAGTCCAACATCTGTAGGGCAGGCTGCGAGCTGGCAGCTCCAATGAAGGTCCTCAGTGAACTCTCAGGCAAGGCTGGCTGCTGAAGCAGAAAGAGTTGATTGTCTCTTCTGAATCCTCCTTAAAAGCCTTCTGGTGATTAGATTAAGCATCACTCATTGCAGAAGACACTCTCTTTAGTTGACTGCAAATGCAATCCAATATGGATGCAGCCAACATGGTCATGTTTTAAGTCCATAAAATGTCCTCACAGCAACAGACAGGCCAGTGCTTGCCTGACCAGACAACCAGGCACCACCACCTGGCCAAGTTGACATATGAACCTGAGTGTCACAGTCACAAAAAGATTGAAAGCTTCGCTCTATGTATTGGGCCATTCTAATGCCTATCACATTAACTGATGCTTCTAAACTGAAAATGTTTACCCACATCCCTACAAAGAGGGTAGTCCTAAATTGTACCTCAGAAGCCAAGAAAAGAAAAAATGAGTAAAGCAGGAGGAAGCTAGTTTGAAGAGAGATTAATAAAGTCAAAAGCAACAGGATACATCGACAGGAGCCATAGAGGATTTTTAGAGACTACTCTGGACCCTGCCAGTGCCCTGGAAGCAGTTGAGGTCTCTTTGAGGTCTGCCCATAACCACAGCTCTTTTCCCAGAGGTGTTCCTCTGAGATCCTTATTTCCCCCTATTGCTATATATGTACATGGTGTGAGTTTCCATACAATAAATGGGAAATAATGACTGATTAATTAGGGAACATATATAGGCTTCTATAACCAATATAGAGGTAGATTGTGTGAGCAGAGGGGAAGACCTGTTGTTTAAGAGTCACAATCCTTTTCTTGTACTAAAGGTTATGGGAATGTGTAAGAACAGCTGTGCTGGTAATGGCCTAAAAAAATTCTTGAGCAAGAGTTAGATGTGATCATGTGCTGCATTTTTATGGGTATATTTTTATATTATAGCTACATGCTTAAAACTATAAATAATGATTTAGAAATTCCAGCAGTTCCCAGCTTAAACTCATATACTCTTTTTTTTTTTTAATTGTCACACTTTTATTAAGGAAACTTCCCCATAATAAGCGAAGAGGTAGTTCATAGTATGTCTAACATACAACAGATTTACAATAGCTATTCATCAGCTGAAATAAGATGTTCTGGGTTGTTTTTTTTAGGACAATGTTAGAAGTGAGACTGGTCACCCCCCATTTATAGATCTTCTAATAAAGAAACTAATACAAATGAAAACCACATCTGATTTACCTCAAAGCCAGTTTGGAGTTTGTCTTTAAGATTAAATAATAAATAAATAACCGTGGCACAGTGATTTGTTTTATAGTTTCTCTCATTCATTCAAAAATTTTAAATGAGAATACCATTGAGTGATAAGACCAGTAGGTATCTTATACTTAAGGTCACTCATTATTTGGGCTAATGATATTTCCTAGCATTCTGATTTTTCTGTGACCCAGACAAAAAGTACCAGTTCTATGCAACATATCAAGCAATGTTTTTGATATTTTCTAAGAACATTATTGCATCACAGGGAAATTTCAATTTGGAGTGCTTGTTTTGCTAACATTCATGTCCTGTTTTTGTTATGGGTTTGAAGACTAAGAAAGCATGGGTTCCAATAAGATTGGTCTCTTTGGTTGGAGACTGCTTCTGGGTTAATTCAGTCACTCAAGAAACATTTATGAAGCACCTACTGTTGCCAGGTACTTCGCTAAACACTAGGGATATGAAGGTAAGATTGACATAGTACCTGTACCCATAGAGTTTATAATCTCATGTGATCTTAGACAGGTCTCAGTTTGATTTTATACTAGGAGTAATAAAACTGTCTTGCTTTCTTTGATCATTTAAAAAATCATCTTGAAGATTTTGTCTTGGTAAAACATTTAGTTCTCACTTTTTTCAAATACAAATCACTGAATTGATTTACCATTGCCTCCATTTCACCCTAACACCAAAGCCAAATATAGATACCTCAAGATAAGAAAATCACAGACTAATAACCATTATATATGTAGATGCAAACATCCTCAATGAAGTACTAACAAACAGAATCCAACAGCACATTCAAATAATTACACATCATGACCAGGTTGGATTTATTCTAGGCATTATTAAATTAATTAATAATTAATGATATATATCTCCATGTTGAACCTCAAGGAGTGGGGTTCAACATAGAGATAATATAAGACACCAAATAAATAGAACAAAGGAAAAAAAAATCTGATCATCTCAATTGACTCAGGGAAGGCATTTTACAAAATCTACAGCGTCTTTTATTTATTTATTTTTATTTTATTTTATTCCTTTAATGTAATTTTATTGATGTATTCACTACAATATAATCATCCACAGTGTGCAATCAATGATTCACAGTATCATCACATACTTGCGCTTTCATCACCACAATCAATTTTGAACATTTTCTTTACTCCAAAAGCATATATAAATAAAATTAAAAATAAAAGTAAAAGTAAAAAAGAACACCCATAACATCCCCCCTCCCCTATTACTTATTTATTTTTTGTCTTTGTTTTCTTACTCATCTGTCCATACATTGGATAAAGGGAGTGTCAGCCACAAGGTTTCACAATTTTTTACAGTCACGCCATAAAAGCTATATAGTTACACAGTCATTTTCAAGAGTCAAGACTGTTGGATTACAGTTCAACAGTTTCAGGTATTGCCTTCTAGCTATTCTAATACACTGATAACTAAAAAAGTATATCTATATAATGCATAAGAATAACCTCCAGAATGAACTCTCAACTCTATTTGAAATCTCTCAGCCACTGAAACTTTGCCTCACTTTTCCTCCCTCTTTTGGTCAGGAAGACTTTTTCAATCTCACAATGTCACCGCCCGGCTCACCCCAGCACATTTACACTCCTGGAAGTCCTGTCCCATGTAGAGGGGAGGGCAGTTAAATTGGTAGGCCCCAATGCTTGTGAGAATATCAAGAATTTCCCAGGTGAGGAAGTTTAGTATTTCCACATTTTCCCCCAGTCCTTCTATTTTTATTTTTATTTATATATATGCTTTCAGAGTAAAGAAAATGTTCAAAACTTGATTGTGGTGATGAAAGCGCAAATGTATCATGATACTGTGAACCATTGATTGCACACTGTGGATGATTATATTGTATGTGAATATATCAATAAAATTACATTAAAGGAATAAAATAAAATAAAAATAAATAAATAAAAAGAAGAAGTTCTAGATTTTGTAAAATGCCTTCCCTGAGTCAATTGAGATGATCAGATGCTTTTTTCCTTTGTCCTATTTATCTTATTCCTATGCTTTATCTATTGAGACCAACAAGACCTCACTCCTGGTTCAAGGTTCCATGTAATTATGGTGCTGGAATAAATTGACCATACAGGTTAAATTAGATAATGTGCTACAGAAAATATAAGTTTTGCACCAAATAAACATCTCTTCCTTTGGTCTCAGACAGAAGTCAAAGTTTTAAAACACAGTAGCCCCACCCAGAGCAACTTCATTCATAACTATAACTGAAGTCTGATCACTTTTTCAGCTTCTTAAACAGTTGCTGTCTGGTGTAATGCTGACTTTCATAGCTGCAGAACTGTAGCTCTGAGTCTCAGGTATTATACAGATACCCGAAGTTTCAGGGGCTCACAATATTATCACATAGTTGTGGATTCATCACCATGATCATTTTTAGAGTATTTGTATCACTCCACAAAAAGAAATAAAAAGTGAAAAGAAAACTCATACATCCCATACCTATTACCCCTCTCTCTCATTGACCTCTGGAATTTCAATTTACCTATTTTTTAACCCTTTATCCCACCATTATTTATTTTTTTATCCTTAATTTTTTACTCATCTGTCCATATCCTGGATAAAAGGAGCATCAGAAGCACTTTTTTTTTCACAGTCACACAGTCACATTATAAAAGCTACATAGTCATACACTTGTCTTCAAAAATCAAAGCTACCAGTAAGTATAGAATTGCCATATGGTCCAGCAATCCCACTGCTAGGCATCTGTGGTAGTTAGATTCAGTTGTCAACTTGGCCAGGTGAAAGCACCTAGTTCTGTTGCTGTGGACATGAGCCAATGGTAGGTGAATCTCATCTGTTGCTAATTACATCCGCAGTCGGCTAGGAGGCGTGTCTGCTGCAATGAGTGACGTTTAACTTAATTGGCTTGTGCTTAAATGAGAGAACGCAATGTAGCACAGTCTAGCAGCTTGGCATTCCTCATCTCAGCACTTGCAGCTCAGCCCGGGCCCTTGGAGATGGAGAAAGAAATCACCCCGGGGAAAGTTGTTGGAACCCAGGGGCCTGGAGAGAAGACCAGCAGAGACCATCCTGTGCCTTCCGCGTAAGAAAGAACCTCAGTGGAAAGTTAGCTGCCTTTCCTCTGAAGAACCAACAAAATAAATCCCCTTTTATTAAAAGCCAATCCGTCTCTGGTGTGTTGCTTTCCGGCAGCTAGCAAACTAGAACAGCATCTATTCAGAGAATATGAAGGAAAGGACACAAATGGACATTTGCACACCTATGTTTATAGCAACATTATTTACAGTTGCCAAGAGATGAAACAGCCCAAATGTCCATCAATGGATGAGTGGCTAAACAAGCTGTGGCATATACATTTGATGGAATATTATGCAGTTGTAAGACAGAATAAAGTCATGATGCATGTAACTACGTGGATGGATCTTGAAGACATTATGCTGAGTGAGATTAGGCAGAAACAAAAGGACAAATACTGTATCGTCTCACTGATGTGAACTAACATTAATGAGTGAACTTGGAGAATTTCAGTTAAGAACACAGGTTATCAAGAGAGAAATAAGGTAGAGATGGGTAATTGGTGCTCAAAGAATACAGATTGTACAACAGAATTTTTACAACTGATTGTAAAAATTCAGAGATGGATAGCACAATAATGTAAGTACACTGGGTGAAGCTGAATGCGAGAATGATAGAGGAAGAAGGGCTGGGGCACGTATAAAACCAGAAGGAAAGATAGACAATAAAGACTGAGATGGTATAATTTAGGAATGCCTAGAGTGTACAATGATGGTGATTAACTGTACAAATTAAAAAAATATTTTTGCTTACAGAAAAACAAAGGAATGTCAGTATTGCAGGGTATTGAAAGTAGATGATCATATTTCAAGACTTCAACTTCTGTGTGAGACTAAAAGGAGAAATGTTTATTTGGTGCAAAATTCATATTTTGACTAGTGCATTTCCTAATTTAACTTACATGGTCAGTTTGATTGAACACCATAAGTACATGGAACCTTGAATAGGGCATGAGATTTTGCTGGTTTGTCCAGGTTAGTGTGATGCCCTGATAAATCCCAGAGTTATTTTGACAGTGAATAAAGAAGTATTTGCAAAGTTCCATTGGGGGAATAGGGAGAAAGGTGGAAACATTCAACTTTCCCATTTGAAGAATTCCTGATATTCTCACAAGCAATGAGGACAGCCAAATCAATAGGCCAAGCCCTCTATCTTGGGGTTCACCCCTATGAAACTTTTCCCTGCAAAAGATAAACTAAGCCTACTTAAAATTAGGCCTAAGTTGTGGCCTTTCTCTCTCTCTAAGCCGACACGGCAAGTGAACTCACTACTCTCCCCCTCTACTTGGGACATTACTCCCAGGGCTGTAAACCTTCCTGGAAACGTGGGACAGAAATTCTGGGATGAGCTGGGACATGGCATCAAGGGATTGAGAAAACTTTCTTGACCAAAAGGGGAGAGAGAAATGAGACAAAATGAAGTGTCGGGGCTGAGAGATTTTGGAGTTGAGAGGTTATCCCGGAGGTTATTCTTAAGCATTATATAGATATCCCCTTTTTTAGTTTATGATATATTAGAGTGGCTAGAGTGAAGTACCTGAAACTGTAAAGCTGTGTTCTACTAGCCATGTTTCTTGAAGATGACTGCATAATGATATAGCTTTTACAATGTGACTGTGAATGTGAAAACCTTGTGTATGATGCGCCTTTCATCTAGGGTATGGACAGATGAGTAAAAAATATGGATAAACAATAAATAATAGCGGGATCAAAGGTTAAAATAAATTGAATAAATTGAAATACTTATGGCCAATGAGTGGGAGGGGTATGGGTATGGTATATATGAGTTTTTCCTTTTTTATTTCTTTTGCTGGAGAGAAGCAAATGTTAAAAAAAATGATCATGGTGATAAATACACAACTATGTGATGATATTGTGAGCCATTTTTGTATACCATGTATAGAATGTTTGTATGTCAAGAATGTTTATATGTTTGTTAAGGTTTGACAATAAAAATATTTAAAAAAAATCAAAGCTATTGGAACACAGTTAAACAGTTTCAAGCACTTCTCTCTAGCCACTCCAGAATACCATAAACTAAAAAGGGATATCTATATGCCTAAGAATAATATCCAGGGTAACCTATCAACTCTGAAATTTCTCAGTCACTGAAACTTTATTTTGTCTCATTTCTCTCTTCCCCTTTTGGTCAAGAAGACTTTCTTAATCTCATGATGCCAAGTCCTGGCTCATCCTAGGAGTTCTGTCCCACATTCCCAGGGAGATTTATACCCCTGGGAGTCATGTCCCCCATAGGGAAGAGCAGTAAGTTCACCTGCTGAGTTGGCTTAGAGAGAAAGCTCTCGTCTGAGCAACATAGGTTCTCTAGGGATGACTTTTAGGCATAATTATAAACAGGTTTAGCTTCTTCTTTGCAGGAATAAGTTTCATAGACGCGAAACCCATGATCAAGAGCTCAGCCTATTGAATTTGTTGTCCTCACCTAGCACCTCTTCTTGATAAAAATACTCATAATACTAGGAATAGAAGGAAACTTTCCTGTCATGATTAAGGGCATATATGAAAAATCCACAGCTAGCATCATACTTAATTGTGAAAAACTGAACTCTTTCTCTCTAAGATAAGAAATAAAACAAGAACTTCCACTGCCACCACTGTTATTCAACATCATACTGTAAGTTCTGGCCAGAGCAATGAGGCTAAAAAATAAATAAAAGACCTCCAACTAGGAAAGAAAGAAAGAAATTTTTCTCTATTTGCAGATGACATGACCTTAAACAGAGAAAATCCTGACAAATCTGTATCAAAGCTACTAGAAATAATAAATTCAGCAAAGTAGTGGAATACAGAATGAACACACAAAAATCAGTAGTGTATCTGTACACTAGTAATGAACAATCTGAAGAGAAAAGCAAGAAAAAAATCCATTTGCAATTGCAACTAAAAGCATCAAATATCTAGGAATAAATTTAACCAAGGATGTAACGGACTGGAATATGGAAACTAAAACAAACCATTGCTAAAAAAATATTAAAGACCTAAATAAATGGAAGGACATTTTGGGTTCATAGAGATAATGACTAAATATTGTTAATGATGTTAATTCTATCCAAAGCAATTTACAGATCCAATGTAATCCAAATAAAAATTCCAACAGCCTTCTTTGCAGAAATGGAAAAGTTAATCATAACATTTATTGGGTAAGAGGCCCTGAGAGCCAAAACCATCTTGAAAATGAAGAATGAGGTTGGAGGACTTATACTTCCTGATTTTAAACTTATTTTAAAAGCTACAGGAATCAAAACAGCTTGCTACTAGTATAAGGACTGATATATAAACCAATGGAATCACATTGAGATTTCAGAAAAAAACCTTCATGTCTATAACCAATTGAATTTGTGATCATTTTATAATTTTACTTGATTTCAATTGTTAGTTTTCATCCAATTGACTGTCTGTAGGCTTTTGAAAGTAGTGACTGGTACATAGATAATCACTGCATAGAGCTTGTTTGGAGAATCTGCATTTTCATTATTTCTTTTGGACAACTATACATAGATATTCCACGCAACATTCCTTTTCCCTTTGGCCCAGACAGACTTGTTGAGTATTGTGTCAGTGTGCACATTTGTTGTTTCCATCTCCTTCATGGCAAATGTCTGAATCTCTTTAAGTGCCCGGGGTAGAGGTGAGGGCAGGTTCTTGAAGTCACTCCATGGATATGCCTGTGAATGTTGACGGTATGCTCCTTGTCACCACCTACTGATGGCAATGGCTCTTCTTCTTGCCATCCTTCTTTGTAGGAGCCATTCTACTTATACCAGTTTGGAGAGAAATTGTGTGAAGAATTGTGGGAGAAGGAAAGCACTGAGACACGTGTATGATAGTTAACTGATTTTTGATAAGGGTGCCAAGTCCACTCAATGGGTAAAGAATAGTCTCTTCAACAAATGGTACTTGGAAAACTGAATATTCATATGTAAAAAAGAAAAAAATATGAAAATGGAAGTCTACCTCACACCATATATAAAAATTAATTCAAAATAGATAAAAGAAGACTTAAATATAAGAACCAGACCTATAAAACTCATGAAAGACAACAAGAGGAGGCATCTTCATGACCTTGTTTTAGGCAGTGGTTTCTTAGACTTCACACGCAAAGCACAAGCAACAAAAGAAAAAAAAATAGATAAATAATACTTTGTTAAAAATGTAGAATTTTGTGCATCAAAAGACTTCATTATGAAAGTAAAAAGACAAACTACAGAATGGGAGAAAATATTTAAAAACCACATATCTTAAAAGGGTTTACTATGCAGAATATATAAAGAAATCATACAACTCAACAACAAAATGACAAACAACCCAATAGATGGACAAAAGATTTGAAGACTTTTCTTTAAAGAAGAAATACAAATGGCCAAATAGCACATGAAAAGATCCTTGATGTCATTAGCCATTAGAAAAATGCAGGTCAAAATGACAATGAGATACCATTTCACTCCTAATAGAATGGGTACTATTTAAAAGTGAAAAATAACAAGTGTTGGAGAGAATGTGGAAAAAATAGGAACCCTCATGTATTGTTGGTGGGACTGTAAAATAGGATAGCCATTGTGGAAAACAGTTTGGAAGTGCCTCAGAAAGTTAAGTATAGGATTACTAATACCAGGTAATCCCATTTCTAAGTATTTATCCTAAAAAATTGAAAGCAGGGACTCAAACAGATATTTGCACACCAGTGTTCATAGTGGCATTATTCACAATTACCAGAAGATGGAAGCAACCCAAGTGTCTATCAACGGATGAATGGATAGAAGAAAAGTGGTATATGTATGCAATGGAATTGATTCAGCCCCCAAAAAAGAATGAAATGCTATACATGCAACAACATGGATGAACCTTGAAAACATCAAGTTGAGTGAAATAAGCCAGATACCAAAGGGCAAACATTACATGATCTCAATGATATGAAATAGTTAGAATAAGAAAATCCATAGAGTCAGAAACTAGAATACAGCTTACCAGGGTGGGAATCACGGGTAATGAGCAGTTAATGTACAATGGATATATTAACATATAATATTATAGAGATATAATGGGGCCATGGAAAAGTTTGGTAATGGATGGTAGTGATGGTAGCACAACATTGTGAATGTAATTAATATCATTGAATTATATACTTTAATGTGGTTAAAGGAAAATTTAGGCTATATATATAAATGCAAGTAAAATTAAAAAGAAATAGGACTATACAACACGAACAATGAACCTTAATGTAAACCGTGGACTATAATTAACAGTGTAACTATAATATTGTTCCATCAATTATAACAAAGCTACCACACTAATCCAAAGTGTATTTAATAGGCAAAATTGTGTATGTGTGTGTGTGTGGTGTATATGGCAACGTAATATTTTCTGCATAATTTTTCTGTAAACCTGCAATTTTTCTAATAAAAAAACTAAACAGCATGTAGGAAGAAAGTAGAGGGGGTAGGTATAGACGAAAAGAATATGGACCTTATTTGAATCCTAAGGCAAATTAATTGCCAAAAAGAAAAAAAGAAAAAGAAGAGAGATTATGCATATAGTATCAGGGAAATGTAAATACTCATTGGCTATTTGATAACACTGAGGAATTATTAGTATTAATTTTAGGGGAGTTGTGATGATGCTATTATAGTGGTATTTTAAAAAAGGATGACCCTGTCTTTACACATAAACACTGAAACATTCACAGATGAAATTCTCTGATATCTTAGGTTTGCTTCAAAATTATCTGGGGCAGGGAGGGAGTGATCTGGGGACAGAGAAAACAAGTTTGACTATGGGTTGAAAATATTGAAGCTGGATGACAGGAGTTCATTATAATGATATAATGCTATGCTTTTTTATATGTTTATAATTTTCCCTAATATAAAATCGGTGCCCAATCCAGTGCTGAAAGTCTCCTTGGCAATGTGGGAGATGACTATCAGGGTTGACTCTGGTCCTGGCACTGTGGGATCAACAATTCCATCCTGTCTAAAATGGAGAAAAGAAGTGTAACTAATAAAGTATCAGTGGCAGAGAATATTCAAATAGAGTCGAGAGGTTACTCTGGAGGTTGCTGTTACGCAAGCTTCAGTTAGACCTTGCTACCTATCATAACCTGCCAAACCCCAACCAAAACCATTCCAGCCAATCCTAAAGAACACCTAGAGCAATATATAAGGTTCCACAAAGGTTCCATGCACTATAGTAACTCTCCAGAAACCTAAAACTTCCAGATGGACCTCTGGACCAGATAAGTCCTGAAACCTAGAGAGCCCAGCCTCCCCAGAACATCAGATAGTTCCATTTCCCTCCCCCATATTAGTGACAGACCCTTCCAACATGAAAAAGTTAGAATGGCCATAGCCCAAAGACCCCTAAAGAGAGGGATGGAAAGATCAAAGGTGGAATTATACAGAGAAGATAAGATTTAACTAATAAATATGATTGGTGAATCATTAAACTGATATCTCTTTTAGTCTCCAGTATCTCAGAGCAGCTAGAAGGAAAAACCTAAAATTGTGGAACTGTAACCCATGTCAAAGTTTTAAATGTGTTCTGCAACTAATTGTGGTGCTGTGCTTTGAAATTTATAGCTTTTTTTGTATATATATTTTTTCACAAAAAAAGAAAACAAAAGTCAATTGTGATGATAAAAAAAGTATTTACTCCTAGCCTCCTATATTCTGGAGCAGCTAGAAGGAAAAATATGAGAGGGTCATATGGTAGCCCATGACACACTCTGGGATCTGTTCTGTAACTACTTGTTGAAGAGTGCTTTGAAAACTATTGCTTTTTTATTTCTCTACTTTGTATATATGTTATACTATACAATAAAAAATTTAAAAATATCAGTTTCTGTTTTAGGGTAGTACTTACTTTCAATAAACATATATTGATATCATGTTATTCATTAGGTTTGGGGGATATAAAAACAGATCAGTGTTCTTCTGGCCAGGCTTCTTATCATTCCTGCACATTTCCTTTTTCTAAGATACCATTGGTTTTAAGCCACACTTCTGTTTTCATTGCAGTTTTTGATGTCTCTTGACTTGAACATCAGTACTCATTTGGGGTCGAGGAGAAGAAATAAACCCGCTACATTAAAATTATACACTGATTTTAAGAACCATCCTAATGTCAGACTATCTAAGCTATAAGTCTTAGAATCAAGGAGGAATGATAATTTCTATTTTCCTTTTGTTGTATAGGAAATACTTGGTTGTAAAACCTAAGGGTTTCTTAAGAGTAAATATTATCATAGTCAGTGCATCTGTGTTTTGACCCTGTATGCATCCTTGTGTGTGTCTGAACCTAGTCATCAAGTTGAAATAGATGAATCTGGTCTCATCACCAGCATTTGTGCCGCGGTCATCCAAAAGAAGATACTAACACAAGAGGTAACTATGGGTATGATCCTTAGGGATGTAGTTGTAGAAAGTATATTTGCTGCTAGTTTAAACTGCTCTCAAGGAGTTAGGATGAATTCAAACTGCTGAGACCAAAACCCTTTTTTTTTTTTTTCCAGCACAGCATTTCCTGGCACAGTCATAGAGAGCAGAGCTGGTACTTATAGTCAGAAGGAATTGGGTTGAAACTTGGCTGATTAGTTAGCAGCCATATGAACTTGGGTATGTTTCTTACCCTCTCTGAGCCTTCCACGAGTCTTCAATAAAATATGTTCAAAGAAACATACTGTTGAAGTGCTCTGGGATTTAAAGGAAATAACAGTATATGAAGTATTTAGTGCAGTGCTAGGGCATAGTAGAAATTCAAGGCGTTACTCTTACAATTTTTTCTGTAACCAACTGGTATATACTCTGGGTGGAAGCCTTAAGCCCCATTGCTTGTTTTGTAGCCACAGTTAACTGGTCATTCTGCCAAGCAATCATTTGGTGAGTTCACTATTAAAGAATTGGTCCTGGATGAATTGGCAGCTTCTACATTGACTTGGGACTTCAGACACTCAGGCTTCGGGACTTTCTCAGGATTTTCTCCAGATCTGCCTCATGGTTGGAAAAAAGCTCTTCTGTGGATCCTGTGGTCTTAGCCATGGATGCTGGGGATTGAATGGTTGTCTAGCACAAACATTGTTCCTGACACACAGTAGGTGCACATCTAATAGTGGGTGGGTGACTATGACTGAAGGAAAACCTTCTGGAGTCCACACTGTGGGCTGTACTTTAGCCCAGCCAATCCAATGCTATGGGCTGCTCTTTATTTATTTTTCCCTTTCATCCATCAGAATATCTTGCACTTCCTACCATCAGCCCTTTCTCCACCTTGAAATAGTGGTGTCAGTTTTTCTTCAAATCCGGGGTGACTATTTTCCTACCTGCTTCTCCATGCCCTTCCTGCTGGGTACCAGGCAGAAAACTGGGAAAGCTTCCAGCTCCTGCCCTTGCCTCCACAGGGCCATTGCTCTATAAAGGATGCCCAGCCCTGGCCCTTCATGATCAGCCTTGGTTGGCAAGGTCAGCCCATCAGCTAGCAGCCCACAGTGCAGACACCAGCTGGCTCATCTTCCTGCACCACCCCATCTGCTAGATCAGGGTGATCCTAGGAAGCTGGCCAATTTATAACCAGAGGGCTAAAGTGTGAACACATTGTATTCATGCTGAGAGAGCCCGGAAGGGGGCAGAGCAAGGAAACAGAGCAAGGAAAAGCTCCCTTCCCAATGCCCTTTCTAGACAAATTGATGCTTGAATTCCATCCTTTGGGCAAGTTACTTACCTGTCTGAACCTGAATTTCTTCATCTACATGAAAGATGTAGAAGATCATAATAGTAATTCGTGTTCTTAGCACTCCAAACAAATGCTCAAAAGATTAATTTCCCAAATTCCTACTTCCTTGAAGACTGATGGATGAGATTTGTTAAGTTTGCTGCAGGTGGTGAAGCAAGCATGGGCTACAGACAGCAGAACTCTTGCCAGGTTAAGGTGCCAAGGTAATGCCTTTCATGACCTTACAGAACTGGAGAGGAGGATGGGGTGCACGAAAGTTGCAGGCTATCTGCAGATTTCCATCCTCCACATTTCTCAGACAGAGTCCATGAAATAAAATGGCTTTAAGAGCCAGGCAGGTAATGAAAATGAGTGAAGCATGTCAGGGGTTTGCATAGTAAACATTAGCAATATTCTTCACTTCAGCAAAGATGCTTTCTCCCATTTGCTGGTGAAACAATCAGTCCTTTGGGTATATGTTTTGTTTTTCCACTTTTCATAGATTTGTGGGAACAGGGAAATATTTTTCTACTACAATAAGAAACTAAAACATAGACTCAAATAGCAACCTTGAAAGGAGCAGGGAAACTAGGGGGTAGGTGCTCCATCCAAGGAGGGCAGAAACTGTTCAACTTGGGCTAATTGCTGTTAGAGGGTGGAGATGTGGGCCTAGTGTTGCCAGATCTTCCACTTTTTTTTTTAACAGAAACTAGAAATCTGGATTTTAAAAAATATGTAGAATCTTCCATTTTACTTTTCTTCTCCTTCTCTGTTTCAGTTTGCTAAAGCTGCTGGAATACAATATAACAGAAATGGATTGGCTTTTGCAAAGGGAATTTATTAGGTTACAAATTTACAGTTTGAAGGTCACAAAAATGTCCAAATTAAGGCACCAATAGGCAGATATCTTCTTGGAGGAAAGGCAACATCTGGGCTCCTCTGTCACATGGGAAGCACATGGCGATGTCTGCTGGCCCACTTGGGTTGGTTTCAAAATGGCTCTTTCAGCTCCTGTGGGTCCTTCCTTAGCATCTCCAAGGGAGTTCTGTGTCCAAGAGTCTGCTGTCTGCCTTGGTTCTCCAAGCATCTGTGCTTTCTCCAAAATGTCTCTCTCTTAAAGGACTCCAGTGAGCAGATTAAGATCCACCTTGAATTGGGTGTGCCGCATCTTCATGGAAACCACCTAATCAAAAGGTCCTACCCAATAATAGATCTATCCCTAAGTTTCAAACCAACACACCTTCATTCTTCTTTTAATAGTAGAAATATTTTTATAAACTTTATGTACATCAAATAAAATCTACCTGCTTGTGGCTTTCTTGCACCCCACATTCTACATAGTATTCTAAGTGTTGAAGAGTCCTTGCCATATCACTCCTAACTTTTGCTTTTCTGGTAACCCTTCTCATGAAGCCAGGAATCATTAGAATCCTTGATGGCAAATGGAAGTCCATGTCTTTGGCTGTGACTTGTGGCCTTGTGTCCCCAGGAGAGGCCAGAGGCTGGTGCAGTCTGGACAGAGGCACAATCTCATTTTTCTCTGCAGAATTTCCTTCCCAGGGTATTTATATTACCCGGCAGTAAGAGCTCAGACACCGTGTCCTTCTGCAGACCCCTCCCATGCTCATTCCCTGTGTGGAGGTTAAAGAAGAAACATCGTCCTGAAATCCTGACACACTCCTTGTAGAGATGTCAGCCTACCAGTAGCTCTGTTGTGAGCCTTCGAGCCATCTCGGCCAAGCCTCACATTTCACATGCAAAAAAAAAACTGAGATTTAGAAAACTGCAGCGTCTTGTCTGGGGTCCACAGCTCATCATGACAGTTGAAAGATAAGATCTAAGGTCTGCAGCCTCACTGTACAGTGCTGTACATGCTGTTGTCTGCTGCTCCTACCTCTGCTGTATACACTTGGTACCTCCTGACCATCTCTAGGATTTCAGTGGGTACAAGGAAAAGGCTAAACCTCACAGCTTAGACCTTGGGGAACTAGGTCAAGCCAGAGGGAAAATTGAGATGGGGAATAATTTGGAATACTTTCTCTCTTTGTGTTCTGGATGTGACCAGAATTCACCTGAGAACCATATAACCAAGGGTCTGTTGCCATTTTGTCATCAGAGTCTGAAGTTACCCATACCTCTGTCCCTATTAGATTCTACCCAGCAAATCAACATGAGGACAGACCTGACAGAGGCATTTCTATGAGCTATCACCAAAGAAATTTTCCCAGAGCTTCTCCTCAGCCAGTAGATGAGAGTTGGAGGTGAGTGCTGGCTGCCTAGCACTCTCAGCTCCACCTTCCATGGTCTTTCCTTTCCTCCTCCAGCCTGGAGGGATCTCACTTGCCTGAGATTGAAATCTGCCCACTTCCCACTCCAGATGAAGTATCCTGACAGGGAAAGCTTGGCTTACAGAAATACTTGTCCATGATTTCTGTCTTGTGATCTACTATTTAATTTATCTCATTTTTATTTAAAAAGCTTCCACTGTCTATCCAATAAGACCTTTATTTTTTAAAAGAACTGTTAAGAAAAAGGGAAATGAATTTAGAATTATATTTTCATTTCCTCCTTATGATTGGGGATGGGAGTAGGGAGCAGAAAGTAACAAGTATTAAGCTCCTAGTTTTACTCTACTAGGCATTCTTACATACCTTATTGAGTCCACAAAACACTTCTGGATATTAGGTATTTTTCATTTTTATTTTTATTTTTTCCTAAGAAACACATTTCAAGACCCAGAGAAAATACAACACCTTACTAAGTTATATATCCCATCTAGAGGGAACTGTCTATCTTATCCTGTCTAGATTCTTAGGGCCTAACATAATATCTGGAAGATGGTGGCTTAGTGAGGTTTTGAATTTAGTTCATCCTCCAGAGCAGCTAGTAAATAGCCAGAAAAAGTACAGAACAACTGCTGGGGCCATGTCAGTGACCAGACACACAGCATACGCCAGTCTGGACCAGCTGGACAGGCTGCAATTCCACCCAAAACCGTGAGTCCCCCAAGCTGCAGTGGATGGTGCCCCTCCCCTCAGACTGCTTCCCAGAGGGGAAAGGAAAGAGACTTTACTTGAACAAGGGGCTGAGCTCAACCAAGCTCCAATTGTAGAATTAATTGCAAATTCTGACTATTAAAAATAGGGCCCCAGCTCAGCTGAACCTAAAGTAAAAGCTGAGGTTGCTGGGTTTTGTCTGGCACAGAGGGGCCAGTGCTGATGGAAAAAGAAACAAAAACAGCAACATAATTTTTTTTTCATATCAGACAGCCCACAATACTTGAAAGGGTCTGGGCCCTAAAGGAAAGGAGGGGGCACAAAGGACCTAGAGATTTACAGAGAAACATATCAACTTAAGCTCTTGGTTGGCAAACCCGAGGAATGGGGGTCCTGCTCTGAAAAGGACTTTTTTTCTCCTCTTTTTTGTTTGCTGTGTTTATGCAATTTGACTGCTCTCTGCATACAACTGCAAGACTTCTCAGTCTCCAACTGCCTCAGGCAATGGTGGAATCAAACTTGTCTGAGAGCTTGTCTGGAGGCTGTGCCTTCCCCAGGAGAGGAGTGGGTGGAATCCCTCCCTCAGGTGGAATTCAGACCCCAGGGTCTGGAAAACTGAAGCAATTAAGGTCAGCCTACAAGCTCTCCATGCCCCCAGCAGGAAGAGTCTGCTGAAGCTAAAGGTACCACATCACCTTATGCTGGTGGGATCTACAGGCAGACAAGCACCACATATTGGGCAAGATAGGAAAAACACAGAGTCTAGAGGCTTTATAGGAAAGTCTTTCAACCTGCTGAGTCTCACCCTCAGGGAAAACTGACATGGGTGACCCATTGCTCCTGAGAGGAGGCTGGTTTGGTCTTGGAAAATCTGACTGGAAAATCTGACTGAGGTCTATAATACCTAAGTAGACCCTCCTAAGGGGGAAAAAATGCACTGTGCTGGTTTGAAAGGATGTATGTATCCTAGAAAAGCCATGTTTAATCCTAATCCAATTTTGTAAAGGCAGCTGTTTCTTCTAATCCCTATTCAGTACTATATGTTTGAAACTGTGACTAGATCATCTCCCTGGAGATGTGACTCAATCAAGAGTGGTTGTTAAGCTGGATTAGATGGAGATGTGTCTCTACCCATTCAGGTGGGTCTTGACTAGATTACTGGACTCCTATAAAAGACGAAATTTTTTTGGAGAATGAGAGATTCAGAGAGAGCAGAGAAGAACAACATAGCCATGAAAAGCAAAGAGGCCACCAGCCAGTGACCTCTGGAGATGAAGAAGGAAAATGCCTCCTAGAGTGCTTCATGAAACAGGAAGCCAGGAGAAAAAGCTAGTGATGATGTCATGTTTGTCATGTGCCCTTCAAGGTGAGAGAGAAACCCTGACTGTGTTTGCCATGTGCCTTCTCACTTGAGAGAGAAACCCTGAATTTCATCTGTCTTCTTGAACCAAGGTATTTTTCCCTAGATGCCTTTGATTGGACATTTCTATAGACATGCTTTAATTGGGACATTTTCTTGGCCTTTTAGAACTGTAAACTAGCAACTTATTAAATTCCCATTTAAAAAAGTCATTTCTTTTCTGGTATATTGCATTCCAGCAGCTAACAAACTAGAACAGGCACCATACAGGCAGGGCAAGAAACAAGAAAACAAAAACAGAAAAATTCTGATCGGTTAAACAAAATCTAAGCTAGAGGTCTAGAATAAGCTGAACTGAATGTCAAAGAACAGATAGACAACAAAGTCATCTAGCAAGAAAATCCTAGGTAAAAAAAGTGAAAACAATCTCCAGAATAAATTAAGTAAGCAAATTAAATGTTTAGATGTCAGCAAAAAAATAATGAATCATACTAGGAAAACTGAAGGTATGACCCATCAAAGGAACAAACCAATAATTCAAATGAAATACAGGAGTTGAAACAATTAATTCAGGATGTTCAAACAGACATGGAAAACCTCATCAAAAATCAAATCGATGAATTGAGGGAGGATATAAAGAAGGCAAAGGAGGAACAAAAAGAAGAAATTGAAAGTCTGAAAAAACAAATCACAGAACTTATGGCAATGGAAGGCATAGTAATGAAGAGATGAAAAAAACAATGGAAACCTACAATGTTAGATTTCAAGAGGCAGAAGATAGGATTAGTGAACTGGAGGATAGAACATTTGAAATCTGACAAGCAAAAGAAAATATAGGGAAAAAAAGAAAAATATGCGCAGGGACTCAGGGAGTTGAATGACAACATGAAGCAAATGAATATATGTGTTGTTGGTGTCCCAGAAGGAGAAGAGAAGGGAAAAGGAGGAGAAAAACTAATGGAGGAAATTATCACTGAAAATTTCCCAACTCTTATGAAAGACTTAAAATTACAGATCCAAGAAGTGCAACGTACCCCAAACCGAATAGATCCAAATAGATGTACTCCAAGACACTTGCTAATCACCATGTAAGATGTCAAAGAGAAAGAGAGAATCTTGAAAGCAGCAAGAGAAAAGCAATCTATCACATACAAGGGAAGCCCAGTGAGACTATGCATAGATTTCTCAGCAAAAAGCATGGAAGCAAGAAGACAGTGGTATGATATACTTAAGATACTAAAAGAGAAAAACTGCCAACCAAGAATTCTATATCCAGCAAAATTTTCCTTCAAAAATGAGGGGAAAGTAAAACATTTTCAGACAAAAAAATCACTGAGAGAATTTGTGCCCAAGAGACCAGCTCTACAAGAAATACTAAAGGGAGTACTAGAGACAGATAGGAAAAGACAGGAGAGAGAGGTGTAGAGAAGAGTGTAGAAATGAAGACTATCAGTAAAGGTAAAAAGAAGAAAAATTAGATATGACATATAAAATCCAAAAGGCAAATGGTAGAAGAAAGTACTGCCCTTATAGTAATAAAACAAAATGTTAATGGATTAAACTCCCCAATCAAAAGACATAGACTGGCAGAATGGATTTAAAAGCAGGACCCATCTATATGCTGTCTACAGTAGATGCATTTTAGACCCAAGGGTAAACTTAGGTTGAAAGTGAAAGGCTAGGAAAAGATATTTCATGCAAACAACAATCAGAAAAGAGCAGGAGTAGCTATACTAATATCCAACAAATTAGACTTCAAATGCAAAGCAATTAAAAGAAGCAAAGAAGGACACTATATATTATTAGAAGGAACAATTCAAGAAGAAGACATTACAATCATAAGTATTTATGCACTGAGCCAGAGTGCTCCAAAATACACGCGGCAAACACTGAAAAGAGAAATAGATACATCTGCCATAATCATTGATGCCTTTGTCAATGGATGGAACATCTAGAGAGAGGATCAATAAAGAAACAGAGTATTTGAATAATACAATAAATGAACTAGACTTAACAGACATTTATAGAATATTATACCCCACAACAGCAGGATACACTTTTTTCTCAAATGCTCATGGGTCATTCTCAAGGGTAGACCATTTGCCAGGTCACAAAGCAAGTCTCAATAAATTTAAAAAGATGGAAATCATACAACACCTTCTCAGATCATAAAGGAATGAAGTTGGAAACCAATAATAGGCACAGGGCCAGAAAATTCACAAATATGTGGAGGCTCAACAACACACTCTCAACACAGTATCTGGCATGGAACAAGTGCTAAATAAAAGGTTGATGATGATTTTACTTCCCAGGATGAAAGGGTCAGTAACTGATGAGATATCCATGAAAGATGTAACAAGACCTTGTGGGATGAACAAGGGAAGGAAAAGGGTTGCATAATTCAGAGAAATAAGAAATGACTGATTTATTAACATCTTTTTTCCAAGGATTTTGAGATACTGGATATACCATCTTATTTGTCTTTTCACCAATCCTGGCAATAATCTTGGCAAGTGAATGGAAACTGAAGCAAGTAGTGACACGTTAAGGGCCAAACACACAAGTCAAGCATTAGCTGGAGTATTTTCTTCTCCTGGGATAGCTCATGTGGGCATCACTGGAGACTTTAAGGCATACAACGCACAGTCTCCTTTTTTTTTTAACTTTTTTAATTTTTTGATATAACATATATACAAAGCAAGGAAAGAAAAAGCAATAGTTTTCAAAGTACTCTTCAGCAAGTAGTTACAGGACAGATCCAAGCCTTTGTCATGGGCTACCATACCATCATCTCAGATTTTTCCTTCTAGCTGCTCCAGAACATTGGAGGCTAGAAGGAATAAATATATTTTTTTGTCATAACAATTGTCTTTTTTTTTCTTTTTTGTGAAAAATAACATATATACAAAACAAGCAGTAAATTTCAAAGCACAGTACAACAATTGGCTGTAGAACAGATTTCAGAGTTTAGTGTGGGTTACAATTCCACAATTTTAGGTTTTCACTTGTAGCTGCTTGTCATGCTACATGACAGGTTCATGTGTCAACTTGGCCAAGTGGTGGTACCTGTTTGTCTGGTTGGGCAAGTGTAGGCCTGTCTGTTGCAATGAGTACATTTCATAGAATTAAATCATGATCATGTCAGTTGTATCCACAACTGATTCCATTTGTAATCAGGCAAGGGGAGTGTCTTCTTCAATGAGTGATGCTTAATCTAATCACTGGAAGCCTTTTAAGTAAGATTCAGAAGAGGCAGGCCTTCTTCCTGCTTCAGCTGGCAAGCCTCTCCTGTGAAGTTCATTCAGACCCTCCATCAGAATCATTGGCTTCACAGCCTGCCCTGCAGATTTTGGACCCTGGATTCCCACGGTCATGTGAGACACTTTCATAAATTTTATATTTGTGAGTGTTCCCTGTTGATTCTGTTTCTCTAGAGAACCCTAACTAATACACTGCTCTAGCATATGGAGACTAAAAGAAATATCAATTTAATGATTCAGCAGTCATATTTGTCTGTTAAACCCTACCTTCTCTGTATAACTCCACCATGACCTTTGATCTTTCTATCCCACTCTTTAGGGGTATTTAGGCTATGTCCATTCTAACATTTTCATGTTGGAAGGGGCTGGCAATAATGTGGGATAGGGAGATGAAACTAGCTGATGTTCTGGAAAGGATGGGCTCTCTAGGTTTCAAATTTATCTGGTCCAGGGACCCATCTGGAGGTCAAAGATTTGGAAAGTTACCCTAGTGCATGGAACCTTTGCAGAATCTTGTACATTGCCCTAGGTGTTGTTTAGAACTGGCTGGAATGGTTTTGGTTGGGGTTTGGCAAGTTATAATAGGGGCACACTCTCTCTTGAGGCACCTCTAGGGAGTAGGTCTTCCACTTCCTACTCTAGCTTCATCGCCTAGGGTCCTATGGTCATTACACTCAGCAAGAAAGCTAAGCTCAAATTTCTCCTTGGGCTCTCAGTCGACGGGCTAGGTGGAGAGAGAGCAGCTTAGAAAACTGACTGTGGTTGAGGTATTTAAACAAAGCAGATGGCAATAACCCCCAGACCCCCAAATCTGTCTTCTCTCAAATTTGGCCTTTAAGGCATACCACAATGCCTACAATATTACAGGAAATTTAGCTGAAAAGAGAAAAACCTCAAGTAAGTGCTTTGCTTATCATTTCTGTATTACTTTTATGATCAGAAAAAAATAGCAACATCCTAATAACCATCACTACAACTATATATATAAACTTCGCTTACATTAGCCCAATATGGCATCTTTTCATCAAACTTGTAGCATTAAAGCTATAAGGGAAGTGGTATAATGGTCACAACACTTCTAGGAAATTATTCCTAAACTAGAGAGCTATAAACCTGTATAGTGAAAGCCAATAGGGAAGTCTGCATTCGTCTTTTAAATACACCTTGCCGCTACCCATCAAGCTTATATGAGATATGGAAGTCTTGATTAAATGCAGATAAGATGTCCTGAGTTGATTTTTCTCATTTAACATTAGGCTTTCTTGATTTAAATGGCTCAGTGAGAAACGAGACATAATTGGGCCTTGCTTTTAATTAAATATACATTTATTTATTTATTTACTAGTTCCACTAAGGTATTGCCTAGGTTTCATTAATACTGTTGAGTTGTTTTTTTTTTTGAGTTGAACAACATTCTTGTTAATCTTGCTTGGATGGAATTAGTTGTGCTGTGTTTATCTTTCTGGTTCCACAGTTAATTCTAGCAAAGAACCAATTTATTTATAGTTTTCACCACTGAGTACATCCTTCCTACTGAAAATTGTTGATAATGCCACAATTCCCCACATAAGTTTATTTCAGGGTAAAAGGAAGTGAAGGATAGGTTTGGGGGAAGAAACAAGAGGGAAATAAGATATTGCTCAATTGGCAGCATAGAATGATGATGTTCCTTAAGAAACAAAGTGCCAGCTTTTTAATATAATTATGATTGACTTTCTGCATCATATTCTGATCCCTCAGAGGTAGGTGACAAGACAAAGAAGAGATTCCTGTACGGTCACTGCATTTCTAAACACCAAATAAACATCAACAGTGAAGTGTCTTTTAATGGATTGGGTGTCTTGATCCACCACGCATCTCTGACTGAGAGACAGAAGTTAAAACACTGACACATTAGAACAGTTCAGCTTCTCTCTATGGAAAGTATATAATATCATAAGCCTTAAAGCCTTAATGTAAAATTGTGCCTTAAAATAAATTTGGGGCCTTTAAACATGTGCTTTCTAAAGCAAGTTTCTGCACTCCGCTCACAGAATTTATGCTAGTGAGCCCTGCTTGGCATTTTAATACTACTTGAACTGGGTATATGAGTAGGCGGGAGAAGTAGTAAATAGAAGCCATTGCCAATTCTGTGTGTTCCTGCTGCTTTTTTTTCTCTCTCTCTCTCTACAGCCACCGACAAGGACTGATGGGACAGACTCAATTTTAGAGAAGAGAACAGCCAAATTTTAGTATAACCTAAGCATTTTCAAAAAACCCCAACCAAAAAGCACTTCATTTGTCAAACAATATTTTTTAGGTTTTCAATATTTTCAACACCCATTTTCACTCTCATAAACTTGAATTTGCTTTCTGCTTTTCATCAGCTTAAAAACAGCTTTAACTTCTTAATCATAGTCTGTCTTGTGGTTGGAGGGTCTGCTCTTAATACATTTTCAGAAGTCTTGAGAATCTATCACTGACATGAGGGAATAAATGAATTGAGCTGAGTAGCATTGGCAGGAGGAGTAGAGTTCCAGAGACCCTCGGTCTGCTCTGAGGAAGGGTTCCTTCCCTTTCATCCTTTTTTTCCATTTGAGGAAGGAGAAATACGATGAAAAGATCCTCATCCCTAATGTCCCCTCCTGGCCCTCTGGTTTCACTAAGGCAACAAGAGGGTGTCCTGATGGGAATACGTGCTTGGAGTAAATATGTTGGCAGTGAACCTGCACTTGTTATATTATTCTGTTCTCAGTCATTTTATGGGAGTTCTATTTGGTTCTTTGGCAATGACCCAGCAGAGGAAAATGCATATTTCAGTGTGTTAGGCTCATCTCTAGGCTGCATTATGTTTTTGTTTTTGTTTTTTTCCCTCTTCAGCCAATGTTTAATAAGAACAAGAAAAGAGAAATAGCTCACACTTAGTGCTTACATTGGGCCAAGCACGGTGCTAGCTAAATACTTTATACGCATGACCCCATTTAATTGTCACATTTAATCTTCATTTTATCAGTGAAGACACCAAGGCACAGAGAAGTTAGGTTACTTGTACAAGATCACACAGCTATTGATATGGAGGGCTGCAGGGTGGTCTGACCCCCATCATACTGCTCTTGTGCTTGCACCCTGTGCCTGCTCCAAGGTCTCCTACCAGGTGCACGGAAGAGATATGTGGAAGCTTAGACAGCATGTCTACTCTAGAAAAGGAAGCTATCAGACAACACTGGAACCTCTGTGGCCTCTTTTAGGGCAAGAATAAATGGGTTGAACTATCCTTTAAGGCACTAATGACCCGGCTGCTGAACACCACCATGGCTATTACTGTTTTCCAGGCTGATTCTTGGCCAGTTCTTTCTCTTCCTCAATTTCAGGCTAATAATTAGATTTAAATCCCTGACAGGACTTTAACCATCACCCCAGGGGGTTCTAGATTTCTTTACTGTTGCTTGTAAAGATTTAATTTTAAAAAGGCCCTTTGAAACTATAAGTAAGTTACACTCAGCAGATAGCTTTAAAAAAATCTATTATCTTGTTGAGTCTTTTGAAGAACACATGCTGCTCTTTCTTTCTTCACCTTGAGAAATGAAACTTCTTTTTTTTTTTTTAAATCTCCAATTTGGAGTATAAAAACACCCAGGAGGCCCAGAGAAGGTAGACTTATAAAATACTGTTTTCATCAGCACCTGTGTCATTGCCAGGTTATTTTGGATAACATCCAGGGTCTAAGAATGTGTTGTTCAGGAATTTTGTTTGTTTTAGATTTCTTTTTTTTGGTTTGGTCAAAATTCATTTTCCACATATAAAGAAAATCACTGTGGTGGCTTTGCTTCCAGGGGCAAAAATAAAGAACTGTTCTTTATATGAGTAGATCAATCTCTTGACCTCTGTGCTGGATTGTTTTGAGCAAGGCTTTAGAGACAAGGTTTTGCAGGGGCTATTTCCTCACCATAGCTCTGCCCTCTCTGGGGTCACCCCCACCTTGAAAGGTGAGAGCACTAAGTTGGCTGAGATGGGAAAAGAAGCTTTTCTCTGTTAAGAACATCTGACCCAAATGGGGTATTTAAAACCCTTTGAGGAACAAGATAGTAGCATAAATAAGTAAGTAACTGGCCCAGGTGGGGATCAACTGACAATGCTGGCCTCATTAGCACTTGTGAAAGCCGGCTGAGTGGTCTCCCTGGAGGCTCCGCCACTCAGGAAAAATCTGTTCTGAGACCTTTCTATCATTTTATTTTGTGTGCTAGTTTGAAGAATCCCAGTTGTTCTTGCAGAGGCGGCAAAAGAGATTGTCATTGTACACTATTAAGTGTACTCTATCCATATAATAAAGAAAAATGATTCTACTTGCCGGGCCCAAGGATGACATTTGGTGAGCTATTCCAGTCAATCTCTTTGGCCAAATGTTTTTCCAGGAGAATGTCTTATACTTTTCCGAAGACATAATTATAATACAAGAGTATCTAATTTTACTAAAAATGATGCTTTTGAAGAAATTTAACAGAAACCTTTTTTGTATAATTTTAGGCTCTATACTTTTAGAATAGAAATCCTCCATCTATCAATTGGTTTAAACCATTAAGAAAAATTTTGTAGTTTTCTGATATTCTTTGAACAGAATTGAGGAAAAAAAAAAGATATTTGCTCATTCTTTCAAATATATTCCTGTATAGAATCCAGAGCAACCTTTTCTGCTCCATTTAGTAAGTTATTATTAAAAAAATCCCTGTTGTTGGCTAGGCATGTGCTCTACTGAATCCATGATAATCAAATTTAAAAACCCATGATACATTCGTAGCCAATTCAAGTGTGGAAATTGAATATAACACTGCAATAAAGAAAGGTTTCTTCAGGTAACCAAATATATGCATCCTCTAACTTGCAGAAATGAGACTTATGAACATTACATTCTAAAAATGTCTGGTTGAGCTGGGGGTGGTGACTCTCTGGAGAGTAAGAAGCATTCCTAGACCAAGTTTCACATTCTCTTTTTGGCTGGGAGGTAGAGGTTGAGCAAGGCACTACGAACTAGCTCACTCATGGTGCTGGGGCAGCTTTTCTACACCTGCTAGGTAAGGGGGCTGTGGCAGTGGGAAGAGCAAAGGTTTCAGTATTGTCTAGTTGCCTCAGCATGCTGGTGATGTATTTGCCAACATTTGTAACAAATGTTGCCAAGATTTCTAACAGAATCGGTTACAGAGATGACAGTCAGTACATATACAAAAGTTTACAAAACACCTTAACCATGATACCCTCAAAACAAATAGTGTTTTAAAACAATAAGTAAAAGAAGTTTTTGTGGACTGACCTAGGAACTAAATTATAGTTCATTTAAAAAAAAAAAGAAAGAAAGAAAAGAGAAAAAATAGAGAGCTTCAGTGGAAGATAAAGTCCATGTTTTAAACAATACACTTATACATTTTTCAGACAACCCACTTGTTTAGAAAGTCTATTAGTTAACATGTTGTTGGTTTAACCTTGAGGAATTTCTCATGAAATCCAAAGAAAATTTAGAAGCAAAACTATATTTTTTGAGAGGCAGGTCTATGCTCAAGTAAGATTATTTTAAGCAGAGGATCCCAGAAAGCCTACTAGCATAGCATGGTTTTGCAATGTCTGTCCATTAAGAGGGAAATAGCCATTTTTCAAATGCACAGAACTAGCATGCCATCTGTCATCAAGACTGATATTGGATTGGTTTTCAGACTTACAAATAATTTCTACTCAAATCAGACTCCTTATCAAGCATTTCTCATCACTCGAATTGGGAAAAGATACCTGGTCTTCCCCAACAAGTGACTTCTAGAGCTGAAAAACTACTGCCTTCTAGTGACATGACTAACAAATAAGTAAATAATTGCTAAGTCAGTAAATAGGCTATGAGTTCCAATCAAGTCCATTATTACTTTTATGTGGTCTGTAGTACCATTTTCACTACCAAACAGTGCATCCCATTATACATACCTTGGAGTTACAAATCTTTCTGATTTGATTGATGGGTACTTCACCATGAAGCTTACACAAAATAAAGACTTGGTGTTGGCAGTCCTGACACAACCTCAGTTCTAACACCAAACACTAATTGTGCTGAAATTGCTGAGCTATTGATGAAATCACGTCCTATGTGGATTGTGTTGCTTTATTTTCTAAAGCTGTCAAACTTGAGACCTTGAGCTAGAAAGGTGTCATGCAAAAATGAAATCCAGTTGCATTTGGAGGTTCACACCTGTGGGAGTCCTAATCAGATTGAGTACAATTCTGTACTGCACAGAGCAGCTTTCAGTGCAGGGTGGTAGGCCATTAAATGCTTTCTGAACTTCATTAGTTACTCCTGCTGAGAGTAAAAAAGTCCTCAGAAATGCTTAAAAATTAAATTGCCTATGAGGTAAGAAATGAGATGGCACTTTGCAACCAAGTATTCTTTTCCTTTCAAATAGTCTACAATCCATATATAATGCCACATTCAGAGTAGATACCTACAAGGCATACAGCCTTGTAGTAGGGAAATCCTAAGTGTGCAACCCATCATCTGGTAATGATCCCATGGTTTTGCTTTGGGTGAACTTCCCATCCCCCAGTTTATGTGCTGCAAGGTGGAGCTGATGACCTGCATTCCAGGCTAGATATGGGTTTCAGGCTGGCTCACTCAGAGCATCAGATATGTTTGGCCTCAGTGTAGGTCAGGGATGAAATATGACCCATTCAGGTGCATTCTTGAGCTGGAGAGGACTATAGAGAAAGGGATATGTACTCTTTTTTCCTCTCCTCTGCTTGCCTGGAACCTGGGACAAAGTGGACCTGGGGCTGTTGACAGCTGTTGTGCCAGTACATGCAAACTGCAAAGGAAGGCAACATGGAGGAGAGAAAAGCTGAAAGATGATGACATCCTGGGTCCTTATGACACTGTTTTAAGGCCCAGAAGTCTATTGTAGATCTGGATTTTCAGATACATGAGCCAATAAATCCAATGCCCATTTTTTTCTCACATTTAGGTTTTCTTTCATTTGCAATAAAAATAACCTTAATTGATAATCAAGGAAAATGGAGAACCATACATTTTAGTGTTGGAAGAAAAATCAGATGGACACCAAGTCACAGGTAAGTAACTTATTAAGGTCTTCTAGTTAGTGGCATTGCCAGAAATACAACCTGGGTCTCTTGTTTTCTCCTGTGATGCTTCCACTATACCATGGGAAATGTTAATAAAAAAAAATTACAAAATACCTTTGACTTATTAAAACTTTAAATGAAATCATTGCCTCAATTAAAAGTTTATTTACTGGATGTTATACTTATAAAATGGGGCTTATAAAAAAGGGGGTTATAAATTCATATTTAAGTCATTTTTTGCATCATTACCATTTGGCATTTCCCCTGGTACTTTCTAGTGGCTTTGTCTAAGGCAGTGAATGGCTTAAAAGGCAGGCAGCATTAAAGAGAACACAAAGGATGGATAATCCTCAAGACTGAACCTCCCAGAATGAGAGTTTACAGCATATTAAAAAGTACAACTTTTGTTTATAAAATTGAAAACAGAATAAACCAAATTACTCAGAAATGTGCTTGTGGTCTGCTGTAACAGCAATAGAAATAGCCCAACAAAATAGCTTAAAATGTTTTATTAAGTATATATAATATTACAGGGTAATATTTACAAAGTTATGTTTTTAAATAAAAAAAGTATCTTGGCAAAGATTGCAGATATTCAAAGCTTCAAACAGTGATAAATTGATTTAATACATATAAAAAAAAAACCTTTAACAACACAGCTGTAAAACAACTTTGGTCTTTAAATCACTGCAAAAAAATGGCTACTGACAAATAGCATACCTTTAATTGCTATGCAAAAAAGTCCCCAAGAGAGGATCTTGCACACAGCAACACTGGAGTTTTTTTTATTTAGAATGGTTAATGGATATTTATACCATGTGGGATCCAATTCGCAACAATGGCTTTTTGTAAATAATGCTCTGTATAATAAAAACAAAAATGTTTTCCTCTCTCTCACCAACCATGATAACAACACTTACACTGATGTTGCATACAGAGAAGCTTTTACAATTTTTTTTCCAAAAAAAGCTAAATTCACAGGGGAAACAGTCTTAATCATAATTAAGAGCTATCAAAAAACCAAAGGCTAGAGAAAACTTATTGTTCACTGCTCATCTCTTAAAAGTTACCTGGATTATCCCTAGGAGCCACTGAAAATGACTTTAACAAAGGACCCCCAGTAGGTGATGGCTGTTAGTGATTTTGAAAGTATGATACGTATATAAAACTAATGTTTCTAAACAAACCTTCACGCAAATAAAACAAATAAAGCTGTTGCCCAACAATCATTTCTCCAGTTTCCAACAACAGATAGATGTATTTCTATAAATACACACCACACATCTCCATTATCCACCTTAGTTCAAGAGAAATTTAAATAATGATATAGAGCTTAATTTATACTGAAGAGACAGAGGAATAAACATTACTTTTGAAGCTTTAACTCAAACCAAGTTTGACTGGTCATCAATTACATTATATCCTGAAAAGAGTGACATTCCCAATTATGGTATAGCCCCATTTAAAAAATTCTGACATTCTCAGGAATTAAACAGAATGGACTTGGAATTTTCAGGTGGAAAATCATCACCTATTATGGTTTTATGAACATGTGAAATTTGTCAAAAAACAGAAAACACTCTACTCACCCTATTAAAAATAGTGAGAAATTAATCTAAATTGGTCAACTCAATTATCAAACTTAGTATTTGAGTCTAATGTATACAAAACACTGCAAAAGGAGAGAAAGGGAAAAAAATTCTTGCTGTGAAAAGTATTCAAAAATTTAATGGGAATGCTAGACAAATAAAACACTAACAGAGCTCAACACAGATATATGAATGAGTAGGAAAGGTAAGAAATGAATAAGGCAACTAGACAGAAGGGGACAGCTGCAGGCTGCAAAGGAAAGCCAGTTGGGGAGGAAAAGGGGCTTGAGAAAAATGTTTCAAAGGAGAGGAAATTTTTGATTTGGCCAAAAAGGCTGGACGTGTTGTTGCAGAAAATGACAAAGATATTACTTTGAGAACATACAGTAAATAAAATTGAATGGAAGAGTCGATAGAAAAAATTGGGATAAGTGAGTAAAATAGCAAATTATGGTGGAAAATAGATATATGATGCTCAAACCATTGTTAACAATTTTAATTTGATGTGACAGAAGGTTGGGAGCCATTACAAGTCTAACTTAAAGAGAATTAGCTGGCCCAATGATGTCCAAGCAAGATGACTCCTGCTGCTTTGGTCCTTTTTCCAGAGAAGGTGACAGCTAGTAGGAATAAGAGTTGATTTAATTTGGCATTTCCCCTGCTACCTTCTGGTGGCCTTGTTTAGGGCAGTGAATGTCTCAAAAGGCAGGCAGCATTAAAGAGAACACAAAGAATGGATAATCCTCAAGACTGAACCCCCCAGAATGAGAGTTTTCAGCATATTAAAAAGTACAACTTTTGTTTATAAAAAACTTTACTATAAAGACATTTTTATCTGATTTTTTAAAATAGAGAATAGGAATTTGGGTCTTTTCAAGTCCATCTGCTTTTTCCCTCTTTCCATCAAACCAGATGTCTAAAGTAACAAATATTGGCAAACTGTAAATATTTTCAGAAAGAAATAGATCAGCAGGAGCCATTAGATTTACATAAAGGAATACAGCTCCCTCTACATGTGTTAATATTTTAGACAGCGACACAGATAGGGAAGAAAACTATCCTTTCTTTTTTTCCAAGAAGAGCAGTCTTTATAGCGATTCCATTTTCTTAGAGGAATCAGGTCATAAAATTTAGGTTTGCCGTGGACAAACCACTTGGTCCCAACATGAAATATGACAATTAGTTTGGCATAAAAGAGGCACATAGGAAATTTGGTGGACTGAGAGATAACTATTAATGCAACTACAAATATGAAATGTCTTATTATTAGGCAAACAGGAAGAATTACTAGTATATTTGGAGAGTATTGGTGAGCAATCAAAAAGCTTGGCAGATTTCCTAGAAGTTTTTAAGTTTTAAGTGATTAAATAGTCAAATTAAATATAATTCCATCCAATAAAGATTTTTGTGTCTTTAATGTTTTACAAAAAAGCATGAATTAACATTTGCTCTCCTGTAGGTACCCCACTGTGTCCATACAGAAGATGCACGTGCCTATCTTATACACACCCACATACAAACACACGCCCACAAACGCGGTAAAAACAAGTGCTAATAATCTAAAAGTACTCCAGGCGATCACAACTGTCAGAATGTTAATTTTCTTCTAACTGGGGTAGGGGATGTGGGGTTCTGTTTTACTTTTCAATCTTAGAGTAAGGGGAGCACGAGGCAGGACGACAGGAGGAGGGTGATGAGTGTTTTCATGCAACACAGATAAACAGTCATAAAACCACCCTCTCGAGGGCCTGACGGTGACACGCATTATGTTGCCATGCAGGAGTCTCATAGTTCAAATTTCAATCTTGGTTTTTCATGCCCCCGATCAGAAAAGAAGTGAAGAAACTGTAGATTTTGCTTTCAAATCAGAGGAAGGGAATACATATGTTACAGCCATAGCTATTTTTGCTGAAGAGTGTGAACTTAGTTCTCTGAGAACAAGTCTGGCTCCTTTCTGCAACGGATGCTACCGTGTCACTGGACCATGTTCAAAGAGGAGGAAAGGTGCTACATCTTGTAGAGCAGAAGCAAATAACAGGAGGACAAGACAGGGTGTAAAGATTGTGTGAATTAAAGAAAAACACGTTTCTCAGTAAATTACCTAACTCTGGAAAGGATCTGCTATATTGCACGCTGGAGGAGGGATGTGTGGATGGCAACCCCCAAGAATGAAGACACTATCTCCACTGGTGCCACGTTACATGTAGGTCGCACACAAGATGTTTCCAAGCAATTCCTACCTATTCACTACTCCCTTGATCCAGAAGTAACAGAAACATTATTCAGCGAACATCAAATCTTCCCAAGCTGCTGCAAACCCAAGTCTGCTAAGGTGTGATGGAAGTCACTGTTTTTCAGAGATCCCTGGATAGCCACCAGGTTGGTGCTAGTTAATTCTCACCTTGACCCAAGTTAAACAGGTGACCAACAGTGAACAGGACTTAGGATACAAAAGGCATCATTCTTGGAAGTTGCCCACTCTACTTTTGCCCCTAGTTGAATAAAATAATAACAAAAAACTGGATCTCAATTGGGCACACAGCACAGATCATGATCGTTTATTAACTAAAGTACAGCTGCTCTGAAAAAAAAAAACTTAACTTGTGACAATCATTGAAGGGTATACAATGATTTAATTTCTTCCATAGATGAAAACCAGTTAAATTTCTTGTTTTCTTCTCCCCAAGAGTGAATCATCAAGGCCATGGTGCTTAAACACAAGTGTATTCCTCTCACGTCTTACTACTCTCCAAATCAGAGTCCATCACTCCACTTCAGTTACTCTGGAAAGTTGAAAAATGAACATATAATCACTATTCCACACACACAAAAAGCCAAATTAACAAGCTGATGCATTAAAATTATTTTTTGAATTGTTTCAGATATACAGTATCTAAAAATAAAGGAAACACATTTAGCCCAGATCTACAAAGGTCAGAGACATAAACCAGACAAATCATTAAAAAGAGCAATACTCAATGAAAATACAAATCAACACTGTCTGAGAATCTCCATTTCCTGGATTAGCTGAGGAAAAGTCAAGAGACTTGTGATTTATCAAAGCTAAAGATACAGATCCCAGAGTAATAGTCTATTACATTCACTTTAGATCAACATCATTCCTTCAATGTAAATGAAATAAACATGTGAGCAGGTGCAGGTGAAAGAGGAAATGGTAACTTGGTCTCTAGGAAGGTACCTGAACCTCATTCACCGTCAAGGCAAACCCATTGTGAGAATCAAGCAACTGTCAGTAGGAAGAACCCACCAGACAAACATTTAGTAAATATTAGTAGTAGTAAAATTAATGGAATTTTAAAGGTCATTATGGAATTCATGTGCTACGAACATAAAAATATTCAAAGCAAAAACTGCTTTATAACATCTACTGGAACAGTGGTTAAAAAAAAAAGGCCCGTCTTAAAGGAAATTAGCAAGGGACAAAGGAAGAGGAATTCAAGGTTCTTATACTGGTTTTCTGAAAATGGAGAAAAGAAGTTTAGTTTTTTCATACAACTATGGAAGAATGACATCAGAATAGAAAAAGAAAGAACAAAGAAATTTAAAAAACAGAACACCAGAATGTAAACATAGACAAACCATGCCACAATTCCAGGTAGTAGTTTTTTTTTTTTTTTTTTAAATGTCTTTTGGTTTATTCCTACCAACTACATTTTTTTTAGGAGGGCAGTGCCTTGTATGACAAAACATGCATTTCTATAATAAAGGCTGTGACACTAATGTACAAAAGGAACAGGATTTTGTGATTCGTTATTGAACACAAGCTTAAATATTGTTTTAAATTTAATCTACTAACACATGATCAGAGTGCTTTTAATCTTGTGCAAAAATTAATTGCTCTCAGGAGAATATAGCCTCCTGTGTCAAATACTGTACATGGCTGTGGAAGTGAGCAGTTAGGTCACAGACTTTAAAACAGTAAAAGGAAAGTTGATAATCTAAAATATAAAGCAACTATTTAACATGATCAAAGAATGACTGTAAAATATCAAAAGAATGAAGAAAGTTTTGATAAGGTAAAACACAAACATGGTTATTTAAATGCTAACAGAATTTAGAATCATAAATTCTGAAGAATCATAGCATGTTAAGGTAATATCAAAATGAATGCTTGTTGCACTAAATATCTCAGCTTTAACAGCAAATGTGTTTTTGAAATAGCCAATAACCATTACAAGTTATTATCAATTTTGAGTTCAAAAAAAAAAGGAAGCAAAAGCTGGAAGTAGTAAACATCTCTTTCTTTTTTAATCCTCTCTCAAAAGATGAGAACCAAGTTTCTGCTTGGAAGAACAGAGATACTAAGTCCCCATGGGTTAAATGAAACAAAGACACCAATACAGGTACAAAAGAACCTCTGCCAAATCATAAAGATTTCTGCCAGATATATATATGTGCCTCATGAAAAGCATTTTAAAGTTATAATTATCAGATACAGAATCTGAAAAATTATTTTTTAAAAAGCAGTAATTTCTCTTTGCTGTGAGCTGCAGGAATATAAAATCTGATTAATGATGTCCTACAACTTTTATACTATTAGTTTTGTAATTTTTAGTAAAGTAGATTTACGTTTCATCAATCAAGAAATTTGGATCTTTACGATTTGACAGTAAAGCTTTTATTTAAAAAAAGGCATAATTTCAAGAAGCTATTTTTTTCAATACCCATATTTTACATACAATCTACAAGTGCAACACATTTTATACTTACCATCATTCATCATTCCTTTTGATTCTTTAAATGCTAAGAATTAGTAAGCCAAGCAGGCAGTTAGTAAGATTCCACAATTAGAAATCAGTTATAATAAACAAATATGTAGTAATATCATGCCAACTACTCCACAACAAAAAAGCCAAATTAATTTAAGGCTATCATTTTATTACAAAAGTCATTCTGTGGATCATACCCACAGTCATCCTTCAAAGGAAATAGAATCAGCTGAGAATATACACCTAGATTTAGGTTAAAAGGAAGTGAGAAATTTTGGACTGATTCTGTGGTGATAGCCTGTATCTTTCTGAAACTTATAAATCAGAAAGGGAAATTAACTGGGATTTTTCTCTACTGGGGTGTTACACTTCATCAAAGGGGTGGTATCCTTGTCCACATATCACTTGGCTGGGGCAAGCAAATCCTTGGGAGATGCAGAACAGTGTCAAAGCAATGTTTTAAATTCTTGATGAATAGTCAAGAAAGAGAGGACAAGGTAGGAGAAGAAACTAGATTCTTCTTAAGGCACAGATAGAGCATTCTTACTGCTCTGGAGGCCAGTTTAAATTATAATCTGGTAGGTGACCAAGAAGAATATACAAGTTTGTAATAACCACGTACCATTAAGGGGTTCCTCTACAGCTTTCTGGAAAATATTTAAAATATATACATAAAAATCAAATTGATTTCATGTCTTTTTATGCTAAAATTTATGTACACTAACTTTTAGACCATATAGTAGGCAGTGAATTCTACATCATGAAACTAAAATAAGGCAGTAAAGGTCAAAGCTAAGCTTTCCAAGTCTAGTTAGTAGTTTAATAACTGTACCATTATCATAACATTTCTTTCCTATGCAGAATTTCCAACCCTACCTTGTCTACCCCAGTTCAAGAAATCCTAACATCTGAAAGTATTATTAGTAAAGGCAAACATAAATAGCAACAGACTAAATAGTACAGGTAAACAACACATGGGAGTAAAACAGAATCATGTGACAGTCTTGCAGATTGAATTTGTAAAACACAGAAAGAAAATTTGTTAGGATTTAAAGGTCCATAGAGGCTGGATTATCTTTAACTGCTCTTTAAAACTGCTGACTGTTAGTAATCAACGTGGATTGGCACAAGTCTTTTTAGAATAAGCACCTGTGGTAAAACAAGCTTCCTACTGCCGTTCAAGCATGCATGCTGGGGCTCATCATATTAAGGAGAATATGTAATATTCACTTTTTGCCACCTTCTTGTTTTCAAGCATTGTGCGTTAGGAACAAACATGCTCTTAAGCCATCATCAAACCTTAAGAGGAAGCTGAATACAATACAGTCCTTGTCAGATCTTGTTTCCATAAAAGAGCTCTTAGACTTGTCACCAGGATGAGTTTCTATTTATAAAGGCCCCCTCCTCCCATCCATCATCCTCAATTTGCTCCTTGTCTTGGAATTTCCTCAGATAGCTTATTAAGGTATCCAAGATACAGTGAAATAGTACAATTTTAAGGAAACAATGTTTATGAAAATGGGGGAGGGAGAGAGCAAGAATGAATCATAATTTCAAAACATATTTTCAGCAATATTTAAGTTATTTTATAGATTATAATATTTTAATGAAATTCAGCGAATGTAAACCTCTTCCCCTTGTTTTTAAGCCTGAAATTGTAGTTTATATCCCTAGTGAAGCATATTAACTCAGGTGAAATTGTAGTATGTGTAAGCACATCAGGTGAGGGCAATATATTGGAATCAGCTTCCTTCCAAGGCACAAGTAATAGACCATTATTCCTACAGCTCTGGGCGTGAGGAGTCAGCACAATTTAAGGAATCCTTATTCTATCCCTTTTCTACTAAAACAAACAAACATTGGTTTTAATACAGAATTGGACCTATTCATGCAAAAATCATGAAATGACTTCAATGTTCTCTTAAGTTGGTGTTACTCTGCACAGACAGTAAATGGGCTCAATAATCCAACTAGCAGTCCTCAGTCTATACCATTAAGTGCGCATCCTCAGTTCAATCAAGAAATTTTAACTTACCCTAGGAGGTTGTATTGTCTTCTGATTGGCAGCTGATATAATTAAAAAAATAAAGATATGCATTTAATAATGGAAATAAATAACACATTATAAAGCTTAATTATAAGATAAAATGTTCAGGGCTAAAAATCAGAGGTGCCAGAGACTTCACTGAGAGTGTTTCAGCTTTGATAGTCTATTAAAAAAATACAGAACATTCTTGATTATATGCATTGACAGAATACAATGATGCAAATAATCCACCTACATCAAGTAATAAACACAAACATTCTCTCATTCATGCGTGCTGTCTCTCCAACCAAATCAGATATTTGTTAAGCTTCTTGGTGAGAAAATACAAGAAGGCTTCTTGGTGAGCCTCCCACTGTAGGCTCTACACCCTTCCCTACTTAAGCCAGACAGTGTGTGAGAGAATATGAACAAACCGTCACCACTTCTGCTCCACTGTCCTTAGCTCACTGCTCAAGATAGCAAAAAAAAGCTCCAGACACTAACAAACTAAAAATAATATTCAGACCCCTATAAGTTTAAAGAATTATCCTAGGCAATTGGTTATAGACACAATTAAGCCCTTTTATACGTATTCCTTCTTAATTTTTGGAGTTATCCTTTTCATAGCTTCTGAATAGATTGGTTAATGAAGATGAGAGAATACAGTAGCACGCAGAGAAAGGAAAAAGGAAAAGGAAATGTTGGGTAGGGAAAAAGAGATGACTTCTTTACAAAAAACAAGTGGGAAGGGTCCAGAACAGCTAAAGTCAACCCAAATGTAAAATCAGAATCTACACACAGGAAAGTATGGACCAGCAACCTGCAGTGAATCATTCAGTAGGAGTGTGATGCTGCTGGCCAGAGTCAATTCCACTGCAACCTGGAATAGATGGCACGAGATTTCCAGATGGAGACAGCAAAGCGCGGTCCCACCCCCCACCCCCCACCCAATAGCTCTCCATTTAAAAAATTTCCTCTCCAACCTGTGCTGGTTTGAAACTGTTGGATACCCTAGAAAAGCCACATTTTAAATCCTCATTTAATATTGTTGGGTGGGATCTTTTTGATTAAGCTGTTTCCATGGATATGTAATCACCCTCAGTGTGGGTGGGATCTCTGATTAGGTGGCTTCCATGGAAGCCATGGAAGGTAGGGGCTTACTAGAGTTCTTTAAGAGGGAACCATTTTGGAAAAGGCTTCTGAGCCACACAGAGAGAGACATTTGGAGATGCAGGAAGAAAATGCCCCTGGGAAGCTGCTTGATATGAAAAGCCAAAGGATATGCAGACACCAGCCAGTATCTTTCCAGCTGACAGGGAAATCCCAAACATCAAAGGCCTTTTCCTGAGTCAAGGTATATTTCTCTGGATGCCTTAGTTTGAACATTTTTTATGGCCTAAGAACTGTAAACTTGTAACAATATATTCCTTTATAAAAACTAGCCCATTTCTGATATACTGCATTTCTGGCAGCATTAACAAACCAAAACACCATCCTACCAAGCTTCCAGAGCTGACTGGAAACAGGGTGGATCCTGAATCGAGGGCAGCCAATTTTTGGCCAGCCAGAAGTTTATACTGCTCTCTCAAACAGGGAAAATGGCAAATCACTGGCCTGATAAGATTCTCTTCCCCACTGGAATCTGAAGAGGAGAAATATAAAGAAAGCTGGTAATGAGAAGACAAGGCAGAAAAGAAACAGATGGAAAGCAGGCAAGGAGAAGCTGAGAGCTATGGGTAAGCTCTCAGGATAAAACATAAGATAAAAAATAAGAAGATGGTGAGCTAGTTGGCTGGCAGGTATGAACAGAGAAACTAAGTAACTGGAACAGACAAAAGGGCATCAGCTAACTTGTTACCAAGAGGTAAATATACCGACTCAGTCTTTAGAGATGTACTGGATTCTTCCAACTCCTAAACTAGATACCAGTTCCACTATTTGTGAGGCCCAGTTACCTATTTGTTCTCATGAGATTCCTACTTCAGTTACTGTCATCCATGGCTTTAAAATAAATGGCTCTTAATGAAGGCTACTTGAAGGAGGAGGTTTGGTCCTTGCAATCAAATAAGAATCTCTTTTTAGAGTTCTGTAGAGTAAAATGGGTTGGGAATACCAGAGCACCAAGTTTAACAGCCTTCCAAATAAACCAAGCAGATGCATGGAACTTTAACATGTACATACGGCCCACTTCAAATAAACTGTGCCCTATATCGATGCCCTACAAAAGAACAGAGAACTGAAGCACTATGTAAAATATAACTGGTAATGTGAAGGGTCAGAGATAAGATTTTAGTTATATTTCGGAGCTCAATGTCATTCAAATTAGTATAAGAACTACCAAGTAACCCTTTTCTTCCCTAATAAGGTCTAAAAAATTGTAAGTCCCAATTCTCAGGTCCAAGGAACATCACATTTGGCTAGCTCATTATGAAATAAAGAATTTATGAAGAATAGTGATTCAAAGGGATGCCAATCAGGAAGACCCAGAGACAACTGCCGATCTTTAGAACTCAGCTGTTACCCTTCTAATATTATAAAATAAAATAGTACAGAAATTAATTTCACCTGAGTTAATATGCTTCCATAGGGATATAAACCCATGCAAGAAAAGAATGATCCTGACTATCTGCTGCTACCATAGCCTAAGGTACTAACAGTCATGATTTTTTTTAACCACAAGCTGTAATCATCCCATCTGAGCCTCTCCACAAAGCTTCTCCTTGTCATAGCACTTGATTTGTTCTTCTCTCCCTGAAATGCTTGATCATGTGCCATAAATGCACTGCCAGGTTTGGAAATTTCCGGGACACTTTTTCTGGTGGCACCAGATTCACTTCTCCCCAGCAATGGGCAAGAAAATATCACTGAAGTATATATATTTATAAAATTATTATATATATATATAAAATCATTCTACTAGGTTGATCTGATCACATTATATGGGCCTGTGCTGAATTAGCAATAGCTATAAAAAAATGAAAAAAGTGACCCTATAAATGATGGCTATAAAAACCCTATACAAGTAACAAGCCCAAGTTAGTGAGTTTAGCTGGTTCCTTTTCATCTTTTATAGCCCTCTCTCACATTAGGTTATTGTGCCAAGGCTTTATCTCATTCTATAAAATTAAAATGTTTCTAGGAAAAAAAAATTGATGCAACAGTTAAAAAAAAAAAGGAGACCACAGAAAATGAAAGCAAAATCCTACCCTTCAAAGTAACAATTAAGGCTACACATTTAAACTTGGAATAATGAAAATTATAAAAGTGAAAATTCTCATGGGGATGGACATTGCTCTTAAAGAGATAGTTTTGAATTTTTTTTTTTAACTTTCAGAGGATTTGGATTTTCCTACATTTAGTTCAACACACATTAATAGGTTTCTTTTAAAACAAAGCATTTACGATGAGTGAAAATTATTTAGGAAATATTTGCAATTTTTACTTCCTGATATAAATGTTCAAATTTGCAACCTTAATGTTACTTACACTCACAATTACACATTTAGATTATATAAGAAAAGCACATCCATTTTCTTAGTCTACCACACTATCTAAAGAGCAGCTTTCCTGTACCTTTTCTCTTGTTGCCCTTCAATTGACCGAAGGTGTGCCTCTCAACTCTGGTGTCAGACAAGTTGATGTGAAAAGTTAATTTTGGGTCTTCTCAAAATGTCAATAAAACTGGATGAAATTCTTAACTTACATATAGTATATTATGTGTTAAACTATGATAAAGAAAAAATAATTTGAGGAACTTTTCAGAATGTTACTTAATTTTAATTTTAAGGTGAGCACAGTAATGCTTGTGATTACACAGGTTCAGAGTCTCAGGGATGAACATAATGGAGAAGGAGGGAGCATAGGTTTAAGAGGAGGGCAGCTAGACAATGCCTGTTCCCAACTGAGTGGAAATTTGCAGACTGATGGCAACTGCACTGCATTTGAGTCTTTGCTAGACATTGGAGGCATGTGGAAGAATAGGAAGAAAAGGAGGGCAATCCAGAAAATGGAGAAAAAATAAAAACAAAGAGTTGACCATCAGGGTGTACAGGTAGTTCAGTGGTAGAATTCTCGCCTGTTATGTGGGAGACCCGGGTTTGAGTCCCAGCCCATGCATTCCCCCCCAAAAAAACTGCACACACACAAATGTTGTGAACAAAACTCCCTATGATATACATATCACATATCTGCCTCTGTGTGTGTGCATGTATAGATACACACATATATAAAGAGACCAAAAAAAAAAGGTTGACCATCAGTCAAAGACACCTAACACTACCTTCAACCTGCTGTGTGGATACTGCAGGTCAGGCACTTATTGTGACAACCAGATCAGCAGTGTCTTTAATAACCAGACTCATGGAGACTAGAAGACTCAACAAAAATAGGATATGCCTCAACTTTCATGATGCTCACAAAGCCACCAGATGAATGCCCTTCTCTTTTAGAAGACTTAATTGTGTTCTATGAATTTACATGGTATAAAATAAGAAAATTTCATTGAGATTATGGAACATAAATACAGGTAGATTATAAAAAATCAATTATTTTAATTGATTAATAATCAGCAATTAAAGGAGGACAAAGAATGGATGACAGAATCAAACTCAATAATCCATCAACAAGGGTTAAAGTTCAGAAATAAAGATAAAATGTATTTGAGAGTATTATACAAATCATATGGGAAATTATCTGATAATTTTTTTATATTAATTTTTAGCAACACATAAAGTTCATCTAAAGATGAAAAGATATAATGCTGACTTTTTTTTACAACTAATTTGAAGTACTGGATTATTTTGACAGGCATTGAAAATTTGTATTACTTTATAAATAAAAAAAGGAGCTTGCTTAAACAAAAAAGGAAACATGTATAAACCAGAATTGTAAGGAACATCTTTAGCTTAGGTAAGATAACGAAGTAGTTTCAAGTACTGGTAAAAGCATATTTTTCTATAAATTTATGAACAATAAGAATACAGTCAATTCTTATTTTTTGTGGTATATATGTTCTATAAAGGTATGGTGAATGCTGAATTAGTGAATACTGAGCCATCACTCTTAGGGGAAATACAGGTTCTGTTCCTGTGAGCCTCTGGTCATAACATTTTTGTCAACTGACCAACACATAAACTTGTTTATGAGTGTTTTTATTTAAAGGTACCTTATTAAATATATACTGTTATTTCATTAATGGTCAACTCTTGGCTAACAATACTATAACTTATGCCTGAATGAAGCTTATCTAACATATATATTTTCTCTATTACATACACATGCACATATCCTTCTTGCACTTAGGGATACTAGACAGCACTTCAGTACTACATCTGGGGCCCATGCAAATAACAAAATCATCAACAAAAAGCACAAAAATGTGAAAAGTGTTACACTAAATATACTGCAATATTTAGCTCACGTGATGAGAGCTATAACAAGGACATAGCATGTCACCTTATTCATCCTCAACAGGCATCTCAAAATTAAACTTAATTTTAATTTTAAGGTGAGCACAGTAATGTTTGTGATTACACTGGGTTCAAAGTCTCAGGGAACTACATGTTGGAGAAAGAGGGAGAATGACTCTACACATGGCTACAAATGACCATGAAAGTACTAAGTGTTGATTTGAGGGTTACAAATAATTTTACCAAGTTATGTGAATTCATAAATAGGAATCCATGTATAATGAGGATTGACTGTATATGCAGAAACCTGTTATTTGGAAACTGGCAGATTAAATATAAAGTTTAGAAATAATAAAAGCTAATTCCATACCTACTAAGAATAATTTTTTTTTGGGGGGGGGGGCCAATGCATGGTCCAAGAATGGAACCAGGGTTTTCCACATGGAAGGTGAGCATTCTACCATAAGAATTGATTTTAAAAGGTAGGAAAAGCCCAAAATTTAAAACTCAATGTTTTTATTATTTTGGCTTTAACTGAAAACATTTTAAAGTCATTTTTCAGATGTCATTGCTATTTAAATGAACAAAAGTTACTAATTTTGAATTTTAATTCCTACCCACTTAGTGGAATCCAAGTCTATAAACAGTCGACAAGAAGAAATGACTAATGGTTTTCTGTAAAACAGCGCTACCATAGAAACAACAGGCCAATTAAAAATAATTTCTCTATTAATTAAAAATGGATCCTCAAAGATCTCTACCTTTATTTAGCATAAGAAATTTATTTAGCATAAGAAATCTACATTTTAAAACAAAACCGTTTGTTCCTAAAATAATTTATAATCCAAACTTTTCATAATTTGTATGCCTTTGCTCTCTTTACCTCCAAATTATTCCAATTTTATCACTTAATACAGTAGCATTTATTTCACATTCTCATTTCTTTGAATTATCAATATATTTCATTGGTCTTAAACTGTAAGAACCAGTGAAAAGCATTTTCCAAATTATATACATTCTTGGCATAGGTCAGCAAAAATAAAATTAACTTACCCACAAATTTCATATAAACTAGTCCAAGTAATTCTGCTAGAGCTATGATACCCAAACCTGAAATCAGAAGAGGACCCTGCATGGGGGAACACTCTGTAGAAACAAATAAAATATACATTAGAAATTCACATCAAACAACTGAACATTTTTAAAGACTCTACAAATAACAGTAATAACATCAAGTTTGTAAAGAAAGTAATTCTTTTTCTAGTTATCAAGAAACAAAAATTATCTCAGTATTTTCATTACTATTAAGTGAGTCAGTGAAATGACTCTAAAATATTATAAGAAAAAAAGCCCTTGTTTTTACAACACACATCTTATCCCATCAAGACAGATGGAAAATAGTGGTAAAGTCTAAGGCTCCTGTTTTAGGTGCCAACTGGGGTTTGGTTATCTAAAAATTTCTCCCATAGATAAAAGTGTAGCAATTTGGCTGCTAAGACAATCAGGCTACAAATCATATACAGCCAAAACTCTAGTAGCAATACGGAAAGCACTCTTCTCAGTGGAGAAAAGATGAAGAGTTAAAAAGGAAAAGCTGTGCCTAAGAGAATCCCTAGAGTAAATGAAACAGGATACAGAAAAATGTGACCCTTACCTGAGATGCAGAGGCTTAGTCCAACCACAGCAAGTACATAACCCAGCACCTGGATAATCAATATGGCAATGGCGAAGGAGGACATCCCAAAAGCTGGAGTAGGAAAAGGATATAACAGAGGCATGTTAAGAGTAGTTAAGAAGCAATCACTCCTACTTGCATTTTGTGTAAGCAAGAATAATATCCAGTGACCAAAGAATGATCCTAGAATTCCTTGTCAGATGGTAGATACTTTTTCCAGTGATCCAAATCTTCCATGTAAATAGTTAGCTCCAGATTCATACTCATTCAGCAGCATTTTATTTTCACGGTCAGCCAGCTGGACTCGCAGTTTTTACCCCAAATCTTCTTAGAACAATGCTGCTTTTACCCGACTTGTGTATTTTACAATGTAGCTATTGCACATGGCTTCTCCACATGAATACAAAATTGCTCTGGTGGAGAGAACCACCATACAAACATGCCACTGTAAACATAGTAACAACCACTACATCTAGTAGATTTGGGATCTTACAACAAATTAACCCCTTTCCAACGTATAGACAGACTCTAAGACTAATACATAAATGTGCAATTAGAGAAAACAGGTTCTAATGATAACAAATAGATGTTGGTGACTTTTTCCCAAAATGCCGGGAAAATGATATTAATTATAGTTTGGATATTTATAACATCTTTTAAAACCATAATATTAAAGTTTGCCAGTAACTATAAAGAAATATATTTCCACTATTTGTGATTTATAACTCTGTTTGTAGAACTCAAAATATACAGTATAACATAAAATCCACTAATTATCATAAAATACCTATGAAAATCACTTTTTATAAAATAATCGAATGCCTAAAATAACCTTAAAATTAATCTATACAAGAAAAATGTCACTAAGAACAGCTTGGAAAATCTTTTTGTAAATACACGTTTATTGAGTTGTAAAAACAAATCTAAGAAGGCGGTGCGACAGTGGCTCAGTGGCAGAATTCTTGCCTGCCATGCCAGAGACCTGGGTTAGAGTCCCGGTGCCTGCCCATGCAAAAACAAAAAAACAAAATACAAAAACAATAAAAACAAACATAAGAATATTTTCACCAAAAATGCTGTTTCATAAATGAAAAAAACCATAATATAACAAATACTCACCTGTCATAAACACACAGTACTGAAGTAATATTAATATCACAGTGGGAATTACAATTAAACCAAGCCCAGAAGCATTCTTTATTGAATATTCACCTGTTAATACATAAAAATCGTATTTAAAATAATTCTCTACATATATCCTACTCTGTGGTAAGGTAAAGTACTTTATTTTTAAAATATATTAATCTCAATACTGCTTTTAGATTGTGAAAGAGTTAAAAATACACATTTCCCTGCCAAAACTTCAGCCAAAATTAAGTGGTTACTTTTTATTATTTAAGACCAAACTTAATCTCAACTTAAATCTCAATATCCATGTCTCTACATGTCAAAACTCTAATTTGATTCTACCTCCTACCTGCCTTACCTAATTCCAAAGGGAAAAACTCTGGAGTCTTTTTCTTAACCATTCCTTTCATATTATATTCATTTTGTCCCATAGTCAAATCAGTTTTCTTTCAAATTATCGTCTGAATTCACCTCATTCCTTCCCATTCCCTCATTAATTCCAGTTACAAATACAGTTGGCCAAATTTATGTCCCCAAAACATTACACCTATATTGCATTTTTTCAAGAAACAATGATGGTTTTGTACTGACGACCACTTTGAGTCCTAGACTTTGCTTTTCTTTCCATGTGCTTTACACCCTTATTTACCACTGCACACTTCTGTACCCAAATTCAATTGCCATTGCAAATGGACTGGTTTCCCATGCTCATCGCCACTTCCATGTCTTGGCCAATAATGTTTGCCTTTGTAGCGAGTTGAATGGTGGCCACAAAGATATGTCCATGTCCTAATCCCCAGAACCTATGAAAGTGACTTTAACTGGCAAAAAAATGAATACTACCTCATAGAGCAAAAGATATGATTAAATTAAGGATCTTCAGCAAGGTGTTTACGTGGATTTTCTGGATAAGGCCTAATCCAATGACAACTGTTCATGTGAGGCAGAGGTAGGATGAAATCTGACACTATTTGACACAAACACATAGGAGAAGACACAAGACAAGATGAGGAAGCAATGTGACAATGGGGGCAAAGACTAAAGTGATACAGCCACCAGAAGCTAAAAGAGGCAAAGAAGGGAATCTCCCCTAGAACCTCAGGAGGGAGCAGGGTCCTGTTGACACCTTGATTTTGGGACTTTCTTTCACCAGAAAGGTGAGAGAATTTTTGTTGTTTCAAACCACACAATTTGTTAATAATCTGTTACAGCAAACCTAGGAAACCATACACCCTACCTTGGAGCGCCTTCATCTGCATCCATCCTCCCCCTCCTTTACAGTAACTGTATCTCTTACCTGGGATGAAGAGAATGGCTCCAACAATGACAATTATGGTGAGGAGTAGTCCAGCGACAATTAGAAGAATGGTTTTCTCATTTGTGCGATTGGATTTATACTTAAGTGCTTAAAAAGAAACAAAGAATACAAGATTTCAATCACAAGGAATGGAGCAATTTCTCTAAATGCAAATGGAAAATTTACTATAATTGAGTAACTTCTAAGAAGTAACTCCACTTCCTATCAAGCTACCTCAAATCTTTTCAATAGTAAGCCAACGGATAAACACTGTCATGACAGTATATTTAGGCACATGCTGCATTCTTTAAAGAGTGGAACTACATACATGAGGTTTTCTCAATCTTGGCATTACTAAACATCTTGGGCTAGATAATTCTCTGTTGTAGGGGCTGTCCTGTGTATCATAGAAATTTCAGCAACATCTCTAGATGTCACACTTGATGCCAGTTGTGACAATCAAAAATGTCTCTAGACATTGTCAAATGTCCTGAGAAGCAAAATTTCTCCAGGTTGATAGTACAGATAGACATAATCCAGATAGGAAATAAGTGGCTAATTGGCAAGATCAAGAAAAAGAGAGCTTTGCCCCACATTATAGAAAATTAGTAAAATATCTAGATGATTGACATATTTTATTCTGGAAAAGAGGATAAACACTGGACAAATCATACCCTCATGAAATCTTCAGAAGAAAAATGCTTAAATTGATTCAACTAATTTAATAATAATAAACTATAAAGATGCAATAAAACTTATCATACATGCTATTATTTCTGATACTAGCTCTACTGTACATTCTCTGAAAGGGTAATGGAATGTGTATACCTAAAATATTATTTCTTTTATTACATATTCAGCTACTGGGTTTTGGCTAATATTAAAATCAATTTTTCACCAAGACATTTAAGATTAACCTAAGGGCAGGCTAAGAAGCAGAGAGAAACAGAGAACATGATTAAAATTTTTGGATATTCAACATGCAAGTAATCAATGGGTGACTGTTCTGATGAAAAATAACAGAATTTTAATGTTGAATTTAGTATTTAATTTTATTTCTCTAAAATGATAAACATATAAAATATAGTAAGAACAACAGATACAATCCTAAATGACTTTGGTAAAAATCTACGTTTAAGGTATACTATGGGCACCAGAAGATATTTTTAAAACATCTACCTACCCATACTTTAGATTGTAACTTCAACTTTAATCTCTTTAGGGGGAGTAAGGGGAAGTAAGCAATTATCAAATCTGAAATTGAATAACTGAAATCTATGTTAATGCCAAGAAGAGTAAGAAACTTCATATAGCAAGTTTCCAAAATTTTTTATTTGTTCTGCTGCCATTTTCCAACTTTGGAACTTATGTGGCTACTACTCAGTCATATCCTTGCTTTTTTATGAGACACAGAATAAGTTTTCACAGCTCTCCTATTTCCTAGGCTCAAACACTGGTTAGAATGCAATTGAGTTTGTAAGTCATAAAAGACATAGAAACGCAGGCAGAGAAAGGAATCGTCTCCAAGTAGAGAAAATATTACACATTTTCCATTGCAATCCCATGAACACTGTTATCTAAATAGAGCTTCAAAATTCTGCAAAAGTTGATAAAACAGAGGCTGTTTCAAATGTACCTCTCAATCAAACATTCATAAGCAACTCTTTCAGGTTTAATTCAACACATTAAAGAGCTACTAAGATCAAACAAGAAGAATACATACAAAAATGGCTTTCTTATGCCATTCTTAACAACAATAAGAGTTTGAACCTCATATAACATTCAATCACTTCAGGTTTAAAAAAGCTATCTGCAAAAAATAATGCTGACAATAACAGCAAAAACAAAACAACACAAAATCCTGACAATATTCTACCATAAAATGGCCTTTTCCCTTTGAATATAAGTACATGTCATATTGGTGGTAGCTTTAGGTTGCCATTGATTGGTTCAACTACCATTTATATTCAAGGCTGTCTTAAACTCTTAAATTAAGCAGCCATTTCCAACAAAAATATTAGTGGGATCTACTTAATTAACCAGAGGCTATAGAACAGTATCGCCATGTTTTCTTTAGTGAACCTTTATAAAGAATTTTTTTCCACTCATTTTCTTTGCTCACAATGGCCATATTTCAGGAGGTCCCACAGCAACTGTGGGTAGGTATCCTGTTGTCTAGCCTAGTTGTCAATTTCTTTATTGTAGCTGAAGGGCAGAATTTGATACAAATGTCACAGAGCCCAATGATACCCTAGACTCTTTACTGGTAATCTTTTCTTTTCCTTTAATAAGTGGATCTTAGCAATGAAATTTTATCAAAATATTAAATGTAACAAACAATTTCAAGTAATTCCCAAAATACTTAGGATTAAGATAAAGATAATTTAATGTGCTCTTAACAGCAGGTTCTCTCAAATTTCCTGGTATAATTTTTTCTGGCTGCTTGGCAAAATAATCTATTTAAAAATCTTTAAATGAGATTATTTTGTGTATTAAAATCTACATTTTCAAAAATTTCCCTCAGCTAACAGTATTGAAAATCAACAGACAAAATAAAATATATGAAAAACAATAGCATTTACATTTTCAACAGAAACTCATAATCTCAGGTCTGCTTGACACAGGAAGACCAAATATAGGAGTAGACAATATCACATTTTTGTCAACACATTAGGAATTCTAAAGTCATTCTTTTTCGTATCTTCTATAAGATAATTCAATCTAGCAGGCTACTTCTCAGAAATGAGCTAGGCTACTTCATTCTTTCCTTTTTCAAGCTTTACTGTGTATATATAATGTACAGGCCTTTTATTAGTCCAAATCAAGGTACAAGCGGAAGATTCACTGTTTTCAACATTATCTATTAAACACCTAGTAGGTGCCAATCACTATTTTAAATGTTGGCAGTAAACAAAAAAAGACAAACACTCCTGCCTCAAGGCCTTATATTCTAATGTGTGAATGAATGAGTGTGTAAGCTGGGGCTTGGGAAAGGGGGCTGTTACTTCTACATCCTCTACTGCATTTAAATAAAAGATATGGGTATACTCTAGCCTAAGAAAGTTTTCTGTGTATTTAAAAACAACAACAAAATTCAGTATTCACTTGAAGAAACAGCTAATATTATGAGTAGTTACTTTATTAAGGTTTTCTCATCTCCTAGCAATTGATACAGAGCACACATAAAACAGATTGCAGGTTGTGACTGATGAAATCTAGTGAAATAACTGGGTCAACATGGCAATCAAATCAAATCTATCACCTTAGTTTTCAAGCTACTATCAAGAATGGATTTGATAAACCCATACAGGCCCATACAGATGATAATCTATACCAATAAAAACAAAAATCCAAGCATTCAATGCCTTAAGATATGATATTTAGATGGTCCATTTTTAAGTGATTAGTAGGTAGAGACAGGAAGGTTTACTAATGACATTTAATGCATATCAAATTAGGAACAAATCATAAAGGGAGACGTGTTTGTTTTTGTTTTTATAGCACTTTAATACTAAAACTCTAGGAAAATAATTTTAGGATTTTTTTGGCATCTATTGGACTGCAAATCAATATTTTCTTCAATGGAGGATAAAGTACACTTGATAACTTTTAAAATAAAATTTTCAAATTTTAATTTAAATTTCAACTATTTAAAAAATATTTAACACACTCTTTTAAAAATGAAGCCTTTATGAAACTGGTGCTGATGATAAATGAAAACTGGTACCAGTACTAAACTGGTTACTTACCAGGAGCCAACTAAAATAATTTTATAATGAATTCCATATACTATCCAACTTGCTTTGATGAAACAATTCTGTTAAAATGAATACTCAGTAGTAAATGTTCCAGTTTCTAAGGGCACAGAAATAAAGGAGTCCAGCCTTTCTGCAGCAAATACCTTAAATATAAAAGATTAAAGAAGAAGATGTACAACATACTAACTTCCTAGTCTTGGTTCCAGACCTTCCCTTGTCTGCAGATGATTCAAAATTTCAGGATTTCACAATTTTAAGAAGTTGAGACATTTTAATTTGGAAAGGGTCTAAGGTGGTAGCAACTAAACTGCTACAAAAAAGTAAAACACTGAGCTACAGTTTTGTTTGCTTCTCCTACGACAAAATCAGATTATTTAATAATATATTGTTAGAAATAGAATGTGATAATGATGTAGACAGGACCAAGGGAAAGCACTGGGATTTCAAGATTATTAGTTTTCATAATAAACTCAATAACAAAGTCCTATTAATAGGGCAATCAACAAAGCAGCAGAAAGAAACTACTCTGCAATTATAGCTGGTATAATGAACCTTGTAATAATATCTATTGCAATGATATTTCACCTTACTGTATAGAATTTTCCCAGTCCACGGCAAATATATACCTTCAGTTCTTCAGAATGATTGTTCTAATCTACAAAGAAATTCCCTGTTCCATTATTTCTTTTAAATGTGCTTTCATGTCCTAATTGCTTTCAATATAAACCTAGTCCTCAAGACTGAAAAGCTTGATTAGAGACCAGAAAGTTAGAAGAGGAAATGAATGATGACCAAACTGCATAAACTTAAATGTACATCGTTGGCAGTCCTCACTGTGGATGGTTCTGTTTTACATAAACTTCAGTTACCACAACATATTAACTATAATTTCATAAAGGACAAACTACACTGCTATCTCTCAGTTCACAAATCACTACATAAATAGCAGATGCATATCATGATCAGTAAGTAACTCACTTCTTTCAAAACTGTTGGTGATTGATCCCGGCACACGGGTTGTTCAATACACTCACAGACAGCAAAGCGTGTTACCTCTTTGCCACCCAGTGATAAACCCATGTGACTTTTACAATGGATCATGGGACAGGAAACAGCAACAATAATGAAAGAGCAAAGAAATGAAAAGTGATAATGCTGGAAGTGAAACTCAAATAGAGAGTTACCGAAGAAATAGTTGATTGTGGGAATGCTGAAGATAGTGCCATTCACGTTACGCAGCCAGAGGACTTTACTGAAGGCAAGCATCAAATAATTTTGATTGAGATATCCCAGCATAATTGAGAGAAGCAGTTGTGATAAGAAAAAGGAAGATATCCCAGAAAAAGTGACCCTGGGAAAAACCTTTACAATACAGGAATTCTTGGAGATATTTCACATTAGAAATACAAAATATAAAATGCTGCAAGCTGATATAAACTTAGAAAGGACTATGACAGTTCACCAAGGCAGTGAAAAGATGCTTGCTCTGCGTCCTAAGTTAAAAGATGAAATGAAGACAAGCAATGTTCAAACTACTATTAGGATTTTTACAAAATAATAAAATACTTCAATTCTCTATTATTCTAATGCTTTAAACTACAGTGTACAGTTTATCTATTTTCTCATATTTCAATCATTCATAACTAAAAGGAAGAGAGTTTTTAATGTTTTGACAAAAAAATTTTAAAGGTCATGGCACAAGACCGTTTAGCTTTTATTTTAAATTTTTAAATTTTTTAAATTTATTATTAAGACTCTTTTGCAGAGTTTCAGCTTACATGGTAATTTTTTTTTAATTAATTAACGGAAAAAAAGAAATTAACCCAACATTTAGAAATCATACCATTCTACATATGCAATCAGTAATTCTTAACATCATCACATAGATGCATGATCATCGTTTCTTAGTACATTTGCATCGGTTTAGAAGAACTAGCAACACAACCGAAAAAGATATAGAATGTGAATATAGAGAAGAAAATAAAAGTAATAATAGTAAAAACAAAACAAAAACCTATAGCTCGGATGCAGCTTCATTCAGTGTTTTAACATGATTACTTTACAATTAGGTATTATTGTGCTGTCCATTTCTGAGTTTTTGTATCTAGTCCTGTTGTACAGTCTGTATCCCATCAGCTCCAATTACCCATTATCTTACCCTGTTTCTAACTCCTGCTGAACTCTGTTACCAATGACATATTCCAAGTTTATTCTCGAATGTCGATTCACATCATTGGAACCATACAGTATTTGTCTTTTAGTTTTTGGCTAGACTCACTCAGCATAATGTTCTCTAGGTCCATCCATGTTATTACATGCTTCATAAGTTTATCCTGTCTTAAAGCTGCATAATATTCCATCGTATGTATATACCACAGTTTGTTTAGCCACTCGTCTGTTGATGGACATTTTAGCTGTTTCCATCTCTTTGCAATTGTAAATAACGCTGCTATAAACATTGGTGTGCAAATGTCCGTTTGAGTTTTTGCCCTTAATTCCTTTGAGTAGATTCCCAGCAATGGTATTGCTGGGTCGTATGGCAATTCTATATTCAGCTTTTTGAGGAACCGCCAAACTGCCTTCCACAGTGGTTGCACCATTTGACATTCCCACCAACAGTGGATAAGTGTGCCTCTTTCACCGCATCCTCTCCAGCACTTGTCATTTTCTGTTTTGTTGATAATGGCCATTCTGGTGGGTGTGAAATGATATCTCATTGTGGTTTTGATTTGCATTTCTCTAATGGCCAGGGACATTGAGCATCTCTTCATGTGCCTTTTGGCCATTTGTATTTCCTCCTCTGAGAGGTGTCTATTCAAGTCTTTTTCCCATTTTGTAATTGGGTTGGCTGTCTTTTTGTTGTTGAGTTGAACAATCTCTTCATAAATTCTGGATACTAGACCTTTATCTGATATGTCATTTCCAAATATTGTTTCCCATTGTGTAGGCTGTCTTTCTACTTTCTTGATGAAGTTCTTTGATGCACAAAAGTGTTTAATTTTGAGGAGTTCCCATTTATTTATTTCCTTCTTCAGTGCTCTTGCTTTAGGTTTAAGGTCCATAAAACTGCCTCCAATTGTAAGATCCATAAGATATCTCCCTACATTTCCCTCTAACTGTTTTATGGTCTTAGACCTAATGTTTAGATCTTTGATCCATTTTGAGTTAACTTTTGTATAGGGTGTGAGAGATGGGTCTTCTTTCATTCTTTTGCATATGGATATCCAGTTCTCTAGGCACCATTTATTGAAGAGACTGTTCTGTCCCAGGTGAGTTGGCTTGACTGCCTTATCAAAGATCAAATGTCCATAGATGAGAGGGTCTATATCTGAGCACTCTATTCGATTCCATTGGTCGATATATCTATCTTTATGCCAATACCATGCTGTTTTGACCACTGTGGCTTCATAATATGCCTTAAAGTCCGGCAGTGCAAGACCTCCAGCTTCGTTTTTTTTCCTCAAGATGTTTCCAGCAATTCGGGGCACCCTGCCCTTCCAGATAAATTTGCTTATTGGTTTTTCTATTTCTGAAAAATAAGTTGTTGGGATTTTGATTGGTATTGCATTGAATCTGTAAATCAATTTAGGTAGGATTGACATCTTAACTATATTTAGTCTTCCAATCCATGAACACGGTATGCCCTTCCATCTATTTAGGTCTTCTGTGATTTCTTTTAGCAGTTTTTTGTAGTTTTCTTTATATAGGTTTTTTGTCTCTTTAGTTAAATTTATTCCTAGGTATTTTATTCTTTTAGTTGCAATTGTAAATGGGATTCGTTTCTTGATTTCCCCCTCCGCTTGTTCATTGCTAGTGTATAGAAATGCTACAGATTTTTGAATGTTGATCTTGTAACCTGCTACTTTGCTGTACTCATTTATTAGCTCTAGTAGTTTTGTTGTGGATTTTTCCAGGTTTTCGACGTATAGTATCATATTGTCTGCAAACAGTGATAGTTTTACTTCTTCCTTTCCAATTTTGATGCCTTGTATTTCTTTTTCTTGTCTAATTGCTCTGGCTAGAACCTCCAACACAATGTTGAATAATAGTGGTGATAGTGGACATCCTTGTCTTGTTCCTGATCTTAGGGGGAAAGTTTTCAATTTTTCCCCATTGAGGATGATATTAGCTGTGGGTTTTTCATATATTCCCTCTATCATTTTAAGGAAGTTCCCTTGTATTCCTATCTTTTGAAGTGTTTTCAACAGGAAAGGATGTTGAATCTTGTCAAATGCCTTCTCTGCATCAATTGAGATGATCACGTGATTTTTCTGCTTTGATTTGTTGATATGGTGTATTACATTAATTGATTTTCTTATGTTGAACCATCCTTGCATACCTGGGATGAATCCTACTTGGTCATGATGTATAATTCTTTTAATGTGTTGTTGGATACGATTTGCTAGAATTTTATTGAGGATTTTTGCATCTATATTCATTAGAGAGATTGGTCTGTAGGTTTCTTATTTTGTAATATCTTTGCCTGGTTTTGGTATGAGGGTGATGTTGGCTTCCTAGAATGAATTAGGTAGTTTTCCCTCCACTTCGATTTTTTTGAAGAGTTTGAGGAGAGTTGGTACTAATTCTTTCTGGAATGTTTGATAGAATTCACATGTGAAGCCGTCTGGTCCTGGACTTTTCTTTTTAGGAAGCTTTTGAATGACTGATTCAATTTCTTTACTTGTGATTGGTTTGTTGAGGTCATCTATGTCTTCTTGAGTCAAAGTTGGTTGTTCATGTCTTTCCAGGAACCCGTCCATTTCCTCTAAATTGTTGTATTTATTAGCGTAAAGTTGTTCATAGTTCCTGTTATTACCTCCTTTATTTCTGTGAGGTCAGTAGTTATGTCTCCTCTTCCGTTTCTGATCTTATTTATTTGCATCCTCTCTCTTTTTCTTTTTGTCAATCTTGCTAAGGGCCCATCATCTTATTGATTTTCTCATAGAACCAACTTCTGGCCTTACTGATTTTCTCTATTGTTTTCATGTTTTCAATTTCATTTATTTCTGCTCTAATCTTTGTTATTTCTTTCCTTTTGCTTGCTTTGGGATTAGTTTGCTGTTCTTTCTCCAGTTCTTCCAAGTGGACAGTTAATTCCTGCATTTTTGCCTTTTCTTCTTTTCTGATATAGGCATTTAGGGCAATAAATTTCCCTCTTAGCACTGCCTTTGCTGCGTCCCATAAGTTTTGATATGTTGTGTTTTCATTTTCATTCGCCTCGAGGTATTTGCTAATTTCTCTAGCAATTTCTTCTTTGACCCACTCGTTGTTTAAGAGTGTGTTGTTGAGCCTCCATATATTTGTGAATTTTCTGACCCTCCTCCTATTATTGATTTCCAACTTCATTCCTTTATGATCCGAGAAAGTGTTGTGTATGATTTCAATCTTTTTAAATTTGTTAAGACTTGCTTTGTGACCCAGCATATGGTCTATCTTTGAGAATGATCCATGAGCACTTGAGAAAAAGGTGTATCCTGCTGTTGTGGGATGTAATGTCCTATAAATGTCTGTTAAGTCTAGCTCATTTATAGTAATATTCAGATTCTCTATTTCTTTATTGATCCTCTGTCTAGATGTTCTGTCCATTGATGAGCGTGGTGAAATGAAGTCTCCAACTATTATGGTATATGAGTCTATTTCCCTTTTCAGTGTTTGCAGTGTATTCCTCACGTATTTTGGGGCATTCTGGTTCAGTGCGTAAATATTTATGATTGTTATGTCTTCTTGTTTAATTGTTCCTTTTATTAGTATATAGTGTCCTTCTTTGTCTCTTTTAACTGTTTTACATTTGAAGTCTAATTTGTTGGATATTAGTATAGCCACTCCTGCTCTTTTCTGGTTGTTATTTGCATGAAATATCTTTTCCCGACCTTTCACTTTCAACCTATGTTTATCTTTGGGTCTAAGATGTGTTTCCTGTAGACAGCATACAGAAGGATCCTGTCTTTTAATCCATTCTGCTAGTCTATGTCTTTTGATTGGGGAATTCAGTCTATTAACATTTAGTGTTAGTACTGTTTGGATAATATTTTCGTCTAACATTTTGCCTTTTAGTATTATATATATCATATCTGATTTTCCTTCTTTCTACACTCTTCTCCATACCTCTCTCTTCTGTCTTTTTGTATCTGGCTCTAGTGCTCCCTTTAGTATTTCTTGCAGAGCTGGTCTCTTGGTCACAAATTCTCTCAGTGACTTTTTGTCTGAGAATGTTTTAATTTCTCCCTCATTTTTGAAGGATAATTTTGCTGGATATAGGAGTCTTGGTTGGCAGTTTTTCTCTTTTAGTAATTTAAATATATCATCCCACTGTCTTCTAGCTTCCATGGTTTCTGCTGAGAAATCTACACATAGTCTTATTGGGTTTCCCTTGTATGTGATGGATTATTTTTCTCTTGCTGCTTTCAAGATCCTCTCTTTCTCTTTGACCTCTGACGTTCTAACTAGTAAGTGTCTTGGAGAACGCCTATTTGGGTCTAATCTCTTTGGGGTGCGCTGCACTTCTTGGATCTGTAATTTTAGGTCTTTCATAAGAGTTGGGAAATTTTCAGTGATAATTTCTTCCATTAGTTTTTCTCCTCCTTTTCCCTTCTCTTCTCCTTCTGGGACACCCACAACACGTATATTTGTGCGGTTCATATTGTCCTTGAGTTCCCTGATACCCTGTTCAAATTTTTCCATTCTTTTCCCGATAGTTTCTGTTTCTTTTTGGAATTCAGATGTTCCATCCTCCAAATCACTAATTCTATCTTCTGTCCCTTTAAATCTATCATTGTAGGTATCCATTGTTTTTTCCATCTTTTCTACTTTATTCTTCACTTGCATAAGTTCTGTGATTTGTTTTTTCAGTTTTTCTATTTCTTCTTTTTGTTCAGCCCATGTCTTCTTCATATCCTCCCTCAATTTATCGATTTCATTTTTGAAGAGGTTTTCCATTTCTGTTCGTGTATTCACCATTAGTTGTCTCAGCTCTTGTATCTCATTTGAACTATTGGTTTGCTCCTTTGAGTGGGCCATATTCTCAATCTTCTGAGCGTGGACCGTTATCTTCTGCTGCTGGCGTATGGGCATTTAGTCAGATTTCCGTGGGTGTCGGACCCAACAAAGTTGTAAGATTTTTCTGTGAAATCTCTGGGTTCTGTTTTTCTTATTCTGCCCAGTAGGTGGCGCTCGTGGCACACGTTTGTCTCATGTGTTTGGAAGGGATCCCCCCCGGTCACCGTTCTCCGCGGCCTGGGGATTTCCAATCCCATTCTCTCAGTTGGTTCGGGGGGGCCGCGTGTGGTGGGGGCATCAGCCGCCGCGGCTTGAGGGGACCCTGTGGCTCCTTTATTAATTCCCCTATTGGTGTTTGGTTGGACCCAGTCCCTGCCACTGTCGGAAATTCCCTCCTCTCCCTGGAGGGGTATCAGTCGCTGGCCGCAGCGGGCCCAGGGAATTCGCCACCGGACCAGGAAGTCGCCCACGGGGGAGGGGCGTCGGTCACTGGCCCCCGCGGCCTGGAGAATTCCCCACCGGACCAGGAAGCTGCCCGCGGGGGACGGCCACCGCGGCTTGGGTAGCCCTCTGATCCGAGACTCGTAGCCGGTCCAGGAAGGCGCCCGCAAAAGAGGGGCGCCGGCCGCCGCGGCTTGGGAAACTTGCCTCTCCGAGACTCTCAGCCGGCCCGGGAAGGAGGGAGGGAGGAGCTCTGGCTGCCACACCTGCCGCTGCTCGGGAAATCGTGCGCCGCTCGGGGATCTCACCGCAGCCGAGTCTCGCAGTCAGACTAGCCAGTCCAGACTGGGGTACGCTGTGTGTCCATTCCCTGCTGTGGCCCCGGGAGCTGTTCTGCACTGTTTCTGTTCACCTAGTAGTTGCTCTGGAGGAGGAACTAAGACGCACGTACCTTACTAAGCCACCATCTTGGCCCCCTCTCTTACATGGTAATTTTTTTGGTCAACATTTCTGTGCAAAGTAAGGACCCTGTATAAAACCAAAAGTTCAAAGAAAGGAAAAGTAAGAACAGACCAAAGAATTTCAAAATATTAGTCAGTTCTTGATGTAAAGTTGAACCTTAAGTTCTGCAGGAAATAGAGGATTAGTGGGAAGCATTTAAAAATCATTTATCAACTATGTAAATGATGGAAAAAACCTGTTATGAAATCAAAGAGTGATACAGAAGAACCCTGAAAATCAGCCAGGAACATAACTGTCAGTGGAATGGGCAACTGTGAGTTGGTATAGTTTTCAGAACAATAGTGTGTCTAAAATGCAATAAAATTAGAGAATTATTTTCTTTAGTTAAGGCTAAGAGTTTGATTCTGGTAATCTCTGAGCTGTTTGGCTAGGTAGTGATTCTGCTCAAAGTTTCCAAGTTAAAGTTTAGGACAAACGTATATTTGTTCCCCATTAGAACCTTCGTTTTACAAACATGGTCTAGGGCCTACCAAGTTCTGGCTTGGCTTCAGGAGTTTAGAGGTCTTCTCAGGCTTCTTCCTCAACAAGATGAACGGCACCCTGACGTACAGCTCAAGACACAGCCTACTAAACAGAAACTCTTTACATTCAAACGAACACATCACCTGCTGACGTTATTGAGAATTTAGCCTACCAAAAATCCACGTTTATCTTGGACCAAAAGAGACTCACATGTAGAGCCAGAAAAACCACTGAGACACACCCCGTAGTCAAGTATGGAACATAAAAATAATAATTTGAAAATTAAGAGGAACTAGGGTGGTGCGACGGTGGCTCAGTGGCAGAATTCCTGCCTGCCATGCCTGAGACCTGGGTTTGATTCCCGGTGCCTGCCCATGCAAAAATAAATAAAATAAAATTAAAAAATTAAGAGGAACTAGAAATGTGGAAAGTAATAGTAACAGGTCTCAGCTACTATTAATACCTTAGTTAATATTCTGGATCTTTAAAAAAAAAGCATAACCCAGCATCTAGTGGAAATTAGAGGTGAGCTCCAGGCCATAAAGGGAGGCCTCTTACAGACAGTACCAAAAGAAAGCAAATTAAAATCCGTATCTACTCCAAATATATACTTAAAGTATACATATAAATATGCAACCTCCACTAAACTGTGAGTGCTATAATGCCGTGAGTGATATTCATACAAGTCTCTAGCATTTAAGCCCAGTGCCTAGCAATCACTAAGCACTCTACACAGATTATTACATAAATCAACATAAATCAACATATTAGGTCAATACTGTACTCTATCAGTTACAGTTTCATCTACTCAGTGTAAGTATCCACAATTAAGTAGCAGGTTCACCCTTTACGTAAAAAAACTTCTCAAAATAAATTCAAGATAGGGAGACAGTAGAGTAGTATACTACAGAGGTGGCAGTGGTGAACAGCACTGTTCAGCTCCCAGCAGCACCAAAAAACAGCTGGATGATTGTGAGCAAATTGCCTCAGCTCTCTATACCTTGGTTCTTATCTATGAAATGGGAAGGATAGTAAGACTGCCTTTCCCCAAGAGAGTTCCTGGGAGAAGTAAAGGTGATTTCAGATGTAAAATGCTATATACTGTACCTGTCAAACAGAGCAACAACTCCACAACTGATTGGTCACAATTATCATCAATATTTTAAAATGTAAGCCCAGTCTAGGTTAATCAAGAACATAGGTACCTACCTCACCTGCAGCTAACCTATCCTAAAATAAGTCTACATAAATATTTCCACAAACTATTTCTATAGGTTTATAACCACCTTCCTTAAAATATGAGCCATATAATACATATAAAAAAGTATATTTCTTAGCCCAAACACCCTTAAAGAGTGGGACAGAAAGATCAAAGGTGATGGAGTTATACAGAGAAGGTAAGGTTTAACAAATAAATATGACTGCTGACTCATTAAATTGATATTTCTTTTAGTCTCTAGTATCTTAGAGCAGCTAAAAGTAAAAACCTAAAATTGTGGAATTGTGGAATTTCAGAGTTTCATACTAAACTCTGAAATCTGTTCTGCAACTAACTGCTGTGCTGTGCTTTGAAATTTATTGTTTTGTATATATGTTATTTTTATCAAAAAGAAAAAAAATTTGATTGTGATGATAAAGAAATATGTACTCCTTCTAGCTTCCTATGTTCTGGAGTAGCTAGAAGGAAAAAATCTGAGATGATGGTATTGTAGCACGACAAATTCTGGGATCTGTCCTGTAACTACTTGTTGAAGAAAAACTTCCACTTTTTTCTTTCTTTGCTTTGTATATATATTATACAATAAAAAAGTTAAAAAAAAAAAAAAGAACTTTTAACTTCATTAATACAAAAGTGAATATTAAAACATGTTCCTGGGTGACTTCCAGAAACATGGTGGTGTAGGGAGCTGCAGTACTCACACCTCCTCCAGAAACAGCTGGTGGACAAGAAGAAACTGTCTGACACAACTGCTCTGGGGTCCAGAGGCCAGGAAAGCATCATACAGCATCCAGGGAGGAGCAGGATGAAGAGGCTGAGACATTCGCTGCAGTAAGGACTATGAATAAAGCGGCGACTACCAGAGACCAACCCCCTCTGTCTAGGCGAGCAGATGGGTTCTGGTTCCTGGCTGGCTGCTGCGGACCAAGAGGGATGTGGAAGCCCTCTTTCCCAAGAACAGGGTGAGGCATGGTCGACTACTTTTATCATGGCTTTTGATTGGCAAACTGGGATCGCCGGTCCTGGCTTTGAGCCATACTTTCAGCCCACCTCGGACAGATCGCCATTGTTTCAACAGTGCCCCTGACAAGGCAAAGACAGTGGAAGTTCAGAGACACAGGAGCCCCTTAAGGCTAGGAGGAAAAGTCTGCTGAAGAGCACCATCTGCCAGTTCAGTGTAGGTTTGGGCTGACAAAAAGGCTTTCTGACATCTTTCCTGACCCTTTCCCCAAGGCTCTTTGGAAGTGGTCTGCACCCACTTTGTGGGTCCCTGGCCCTGATAGGGCTGGGAAATACTGACTTAGGAAAGTCCTCTCTGGAGTGACACCTTCCTGTGACCCCCCCCCCCCCAAAGAATTCAGCCTCCAGGCAAAAACAGGGAGAGGTAATGATAGGAGAGTTAAAACAAACACCAGAGGGAAAACAAAAACAAATAGAACAGATCAAGGAGAAGGAACAGAGGAAAGGAAACTCTCCCCTGGGGATAAAACAATTGCATAAACAGTGCAATCTTAAAAATTATACCATACCCACTGATGAATCATATGAAGAACTGAAAAATCTGATCAGTTACAAATGGGTAATTGTAAAGGTCTAGAATAAGTTAAACAGGTCTAGAGTAAGTGTCAAAGAAAAGCCTGAACACAAACCCAAAAACAATAAAACCCTACGCAAGAAAGAGAAACTGACCTGCAGAATAAACAAATCAAGAAAATCAGATACTTATACATAAGCAAAAAAATTACAAGCCATACTAAGAAACAGGAAGATATGGCCCACTCAAAGGAACAAATTAAAAATCTGGAGGAGAATGAATTCTTTCTAACATCTTTAAATTGTGAAATATAACATATATACAAAAAAATCAATAAATTTCAAAGTACATTGCAACAAGTAGTTATAGAACAGATTTCAGAGGTTGGTATGGGTTACAGTTCCAAAATTTTAGGTTTTTCCTTTTGGCTGCTTAAAGACACGGGAGACTGAAAAGAATATCAATATAATGATTCAGTAGTCATACTCATTTGTTAAATCCTATCTTCTCTGTTATAACTCCACCTTCTCCTGTGATTTTTCTCCCAATCTTCAGAGATATTTGGGCTATGCCCATTCTAACTTTTTCATGTTGGAAAGGGTTACTGATAATATGGGATAGGGGGATGGAGCTAGGTGATGTTCTGCAGAGGCTCACCCCTCTGGGTTTTAAGATTTACCTGGTTTAGGAAAACATCTGGAGGTTGTAGGTTTCTGGAAAGTAATCATAGTGCATGGAACATTTGTAGAATCTCAGACAAAGTGATAGGTGTTCCTCAAGGTGGCAGGAATGGTTTTGGTTAGAGCTTGACAAACAATGATAAATAGCAATATCTAACTGAAGCTTGCCTAAGAGTAGCCTCCAGAGTTGCCTCTCAATTCTACTTGAACTCTTGCAACCACGGGCACCTTACTCATTACAATTCTTTTCCCCTTTTGGTCAGGAAAGCATTGTCAACCCCATGGTGCCAAGGCCAGGCTCATCCCTGGAAGTCATATTCCACGTTGCCAGGGATACTTTCACCATGGATAGCATGTCCCAAGTAGGGGGGAGAATAATGATTTCACTTGCAGAGCTCGGCTTAAAGAGAGAGAGGCCACATCTGAGCAACAAAAGAGGTTATCCAGAAGTAACTCTTATGCATTACTATAGGTAGGCTTAGTTTCTCCACTATATAAGTAAGCTTCACAAGAGCAAGCCTCAAGATTAAGAGCTTGGTCTATTGACTTGGGAGTCCCCAATGTTTGAGACAGTATCAGGAGTTTTCCTGGTGGAAAAGTTTAATAGTTCCATATTTTTCCTCCCATCACTCAAGGGATTTGGCTAATACCTTTCAACGATCTGTTCAACATACTCTGGATGTAGCCGGGTATCACATTAAGCTATATAAAATTACAAACCCTCATTCCTATTCTGGGCTCCATGTATTTGGATTGTTTAAAGGCTCTATCCAAACAGGCTGGGTTATATTATGTGCTATAGAAAATTTAGGTTTTGGATGAAATAAACTTCTCTTCCTTTGGTCTCACATAGTAGATGAAGTTCTAAACTAATGAGAATGTCATCCTTACCCCTGTATTCTGATTTACCTTAGTCCTGACCTGATTGTTTTTGTTCTTATCTCTATTTGAAGCCTGATCTCTTTTTTGGTTTCTTTAACAGTTGCATGTGACAACGCTGACCTTCAAACCTGCAGAACTCCTACTCTGGGTCTTAGGTGTCATATAGGTACCCAAAGTTGCAGGGAAATACCAGATAGGTTATACATATACAGCATAGCATCTCAAAATCTAGAAATAACAATTACAGCTCCAGACTAAATTCAACTGCTGTGAGACCTTAGAATTTGGTAAGTTTTTTTTTAAGCAAGACCATACAATATTCAGTCTTTTGTTTCTGGCTTATTTTGCATCACATGTCACCCAGGATCATTCCCTTGTTGTATGCCTCATGACTTTGTTCCTTTCTGCAGCCGCACAATATTCCATCATATGAATACACCACAGTTTGCCACTCTGCTCTCAGTCAGTGTATCCTTCAGCCACCTCCATCCATTTGGCATCATGGATAATGTCCAAAGTCAAAAATCTGTGCCTTACATTGTTCTAGTTTGCTAGCTGCCAGAATGTAACATACCAGAAATGGAATGGCTTTTAAAAGGGGAATTTAGTAAGTTGTTAGTTTACAGATAATAGTATGGCTACTCCTGCTTTCTTTTGTTTACAACTTGCATGGAACATCTTTTTCCATCCTTTGATTTTCTATCTATTTGTATTCTTACATCTAGGATGAATCTCTTGTAAGCAGCATACAGATGGATCATATTTCTTAATCCATTCTGTCCATCTGCATCTTTTAATTGCTGAGTTTAGTCTGTTAACAAAGCTACTACTGTAAAGGCATTTTTTAAATCTACCTTCTTATCCTTTGGAATTTATTTGTCAGAGCTATATGTTCTTTTCCCTCTTTATCATTTCCTTTAAGTTACCCTTATTGGTACGCTTCAATTCTGTGCATTCCCAGACCTGCCTCTCTTCTCTTTTTTTCAGCCGACAGAACTCCGTTTAGTATTTCTTATAAGGCTGGTCTCCTGTTGATAAATTCTCCCAGCACTTTCTCTGTCTGTGAAAATTTTAACCTCTCCCTCACTTCTGAAGGACAATTCAGGATAGAGAATTCTGGATTCAGAATTCTTGGTTGGAAGTCTTTCTCTGTCAGGATCTTAAATATATCATACTACTATCTTCTTGCTTCCACGGTGCCTGTGAAGTAGTCTGAACTCAGTCTTATATGGTTTACCTTGTATGTGGTGAGTTGCTTTTCTCTTGCTGCCTTCAGGATTTTCTGCTTCTCAACATTTGACAGACTGACTAGTATGTGTCTTGGTGTAGGTCTATTTGTATTTCATTTATTGGGGTTCATTGGGATTCTTTGATGTGTATATTTATATCTTTTATAAGGGTTGAGAAGTTTCCCCCCATTATCTCCTCAACTATCCTTCCTAGCCCTTTACTCGTCTTCTCCTGAGATACAGAACTTGAAACAATTAATCACAGACGATCAAACAAATCTCCTAAATCAGTTCAAGGAGGTAAAGAAAAATATGGCTAAGCAGATAAAGAATACTAAGAAGACATTGGGTGAGCATAAAGAAGAAGTATTTGACGTATGAAAAGAAACCTAACAAAAGTTATGGGAATGAAGGGCACAGCAGTAGAGATTAAAAATATACTAAAGACATACAATAGCAGATTGGACTGCTGTTGTATGTATGCCTCTTCTGCCCAGAGGCATACATACAACAGCAATCTGAATGGGCAGAAGAGAGAATCAGCAAATTAGAAGATAAGACAATCAAAATCTCACAGAAAGAACAGAGAAAAGAATGGAAAGAAACTGAGCAGGCTCTCAATAAACCAAATGACAGCTCAAAGCAAAAAACCATACAGGTCATGGGTGTCCAGAAGAAAAGAAGGGAAAAGGGGCAAAAAGAACATGTGAAGAAATATAGGTCCAAAATTCCCCACCTCTTATGAAGGACATAAATATATGTGTCCAAGAAGCACAACATACTCCAAACAGAAGAAATCCTAATAGACCAACTTGAAGTCACATACTAATCAGGATGTCAAATGGAAAAGATAAAGAGAATCATGAAAACAGCAAAAGAAAAGTGATCATCACATGCAAGATAAATGCAGTAAGCTTAAGCGTCAATCACTCATTAGAAACCATGGAGGCAAGAAGGCAGTGCTATAATATATTTAAGGTACTAAAAGAGAAAAACTGCAGGTCAAGAATTATTTATCTGGCAAAACTGTCATTCACAAATGTGGAAGAGTTTCAAATACACACTGATAAACAGAAACTGAGAGAGTTCAGAGACTAGCCTACAAGAAATAATAAAGGGTGTTCTGCAGGCTAAAAGAAAAGACAGGAGAGAGAGGTTTAGAAAGGAAAAATTATCAGTAAAGGTAACTAAAAGGGTAAGAAGAAAGACAAAAATAAGATATGACGTATAAAAATCAAAGAATAAAATGATTGAAATAAATAGTCTTTACAGATAATATTGAATGTTAACAGATTTAAACTTGCCAATCGAAAGACAGTTTGGCAGAATAGATTAAAATGTATGATCCATCTATATGCTGTGTACAAGAGACTCACCTTAGACCCAAGGACACAAATAGGTTGAAAGTGAAAGGATGGAAAAAGATATTCCATACAAACAGTAACCACAAAAGAGCTGGGGGGACTATAATACTATCAAACAAAATAGACTTTAAATGCAAAAGTGTTATAAGAGACAAAAAATACACTATATATTAATAAAAGGGGCAAACCACCAAGAAGAAATAACAATCATAAACATTTTTGCATCCAATCAGGGTGCCCAAATAGATGAGGTAAACACTGGGAAAACTGAAGGGAGAAAGAGACAACTTTACAATAACAATTGGAGACCTCAATAACACTCTCATCAATAGTTAGAACAACTAGACAGTAGAGCAATAAGGAATCAGAAAGAGAACTTGAATAATATGAAGATGGACTAGGCCTAATGGACATATACAGAACACTGCACCCCAAAACAGCAAGATATACATTCTTCTCAAATGCTAAAGGATCATTCTCCAGATAGATCATATGTTGGGTCACAAGACAAGACTCAATAAATTTTAAAAGACTGAAATTATATAAAGCACTTTCTCTGACCATGACAGAAAGAAACTGGAAGTCAAGAACAGGTAGAGAACTGGAAAATTCACAAAACATATGGATATTAAACAACACACTCTTAAACAATAAGTGGGTCAAAGAGGAAATTGGCAGAGAAATCAGTAACTATCTTGAGAAGAATGAAAACAAGAACATTATACATCAAAATGTATGTACCGCTGAGAGGGAAATTTATAGCCTAAATGCCTACAGTAAAAACGAAGACCCGAATTCAAAGACCTAACTGCACACCTGGAGGAACCAGAAAAAGAAGAGCAAAGCAGAAGTAAAAGCAAGCAGGAGGAAAGTAAGCTGGAGGAAATAACAAAGTAAGCTGGAGGAAAGAAATAACAAAGAATAAAGTAGCAACAAATGAAATTGAGAATAAAAAAAACAATAGGAAGAATTAACAAAACCACAAGTCGGATTCTTTAATAAAATCAATAAGATTGACAAGTCCTTAGCTATACTTCAAGGAAAAAAAGAGAAGATGCAAATAAATAAAATCAGAAATCAGAGGACACACATTACTACTGATCCCACAGAAATAAAAAGCATCATAAAAGGATACTATGAACAACTGAATGCCAACAAATCAGACAATGCATATGAAATGGACAAATTCCTAGAAACATATGAACAACCTACACTGACTCCAGAAGAAATAGAAGACCTTAACAGATTAATTATAAGTAAAGAGATTGAATCAGTCATCACAAATATTCCAACAAAGAACAGCCCAGTACCAGATGGCTTCACAGGTGAATTCTACCAATCATTTCAAGAAGAATTAATACCAAATCCTGCTTAAACTTTTCCAAAAAATTGAAGGGAAACTAGAGGAGGAAAAAATGGAAGGAGGAACACTACCTAAACTCATTCTATGACGCCAACATCACCCTAATACCAAAGCTAGATAAAGATACTATATATAAAGAAAATTACAGTCTGATTTTTCTAATAACTATAGATACAAAATACTCACAAATACTCACGAAAATACTCACAAATCAAATTTGAACATCACATTAAAAGAATTATGCACCATGATCACATATGTTTTATCCCAGGTATGCAACGGTGGGTCAACACAAGAAAATCAAATAATATACCACATTAACAAATAAAAGGGGAAAAACCACATGATCATCTCAGTTGACACAGAAAAGGCATTTGACAAAGTCCAGCATGCTTTCTTGATAAAAACACTTCAAAAGATAGGAATAGAAGGAAACTTCCTCAATATGATAAAGGGCATATTTGAAAAACCCAGAGCTAAGATTATGCCTAGTGGTGAAAAACTGATAGCTTCTTCTCTAAGATCTGGAACAAGACAAGAATCCCACTGTCCCCACTAGAAGTTCTAGTTAGAGAAGTTAGGCAAGAAAAAGAAATAAAAGAGGAAAGGAAGAAGTAAAACTTTCACTACTTGTAAAAGACATTATTCTACATACAGAAAGTCTGAAAAATCTACAATAAAGCTACTAGAGGTAAAAAATGAGGTCAGCAAAGTACTGGGATACAAGATCAACATGCAAACATACAAAAATCAGTAGTGCTTGTTTACACTAGCAATGAGCAATCTAATGGAGAAATCAAGAAAAAATTTCCATTTACAACAGCAGCTAAAAGAAGCAAATATCTAGGGATAAAGATAACCAAGGATGTAAAGGATTTATACATTGAAAACCACAAAACATTGCTACAAGAAATCAAAGACCTAAATAAATGAAAGGACATCTTTTTATTTAGGATTAGAAGATTAAATACAACTAAGATGTCAATTCTACCCAAACTGATTTACAAATTCAATGGAATCCCAGTAAAAATTCCAATAACTTTCTTTGCAGAAATGGAAAAGCCAATTAATTATCAAACTTATTTGGAAGGGTAAGGGGCCCTGAATAGCCAAAAACATCTTGAAAAAGAAGGAGGTTAGAGGACTCACACTTCCTGATTTAAAAGCTTATTAAAAAGCTACAGCATTCAAAATAGTATGGTTTTTGTCATAAAGACAGACACATTGGCCAATGAAAAAGAATTGAGAGTTCAGAAATGGATTGTCACATTTATGGCTAATTGCTATTCGACAAGTCTGTCAAGTCCACTGAACTGGGATAGAAAAGTCTCTTCAAAAAATGGTGCTGGGGCGGGCCGCGGTGGCTCAGCGGGCAAGAGTGCTTGCCTGCCGTGCCGGAGGACCCCGGTTCGATTCCCGGCCCCAGCCCATGTAAAAAACAAACAAAACAAACAAAAAATATAATAAAACAAGAAAATGTTTAAAAATGTTTCCCTTTCTTCCTCCCTTCCTTCCTTCTCTGTCTTTCCTTCCTTTCCTCCCTCTCTCTTTAAAAAAAAAAAAAAAAAAAAATGGTGCTGTGAGACTGGATATCTATATGTAAACGAATGAAAGAGGAAACTTATCTCACACCTTACACAAAAACTAACTCAAATGGATAAAAGACCTAAATATAAGAACCAGGACCATAAAACTCCTAGGAGAATTTGTAAGGAAGCATCTTCAAGATCATGTAGTAGGCAATGGTTTCTTAGACTTTATACCCAAAGCACAAGAAACAAAAGATGAAATAAATGAGATGCTTCAAAATAAAACTTTTGTGCTTCACAGGACTGTGTCAATTAAATGAAAAGGCAACCTACTCAGGGGGAGAAAACATTGGGAAAACACATATCTGACTAGGGTTTAATATCCAGACTCTATATACAATTCAACAATAAAAAGACAAACAACCCAATTTAAAAAATGGGCAAAAGACTTGAATAGACATTTTCCCAAAGAAATACAAATGGCTAAAAAGTACATGAAAAGATGCTCAATATCACTAGCTATTAGGGAAATACAAACTAAAACCATAATGAAACATTATTTCATAGCTAACAGAACGGCCACTGTTAAAAAAAAAAACAAAATTACAATTGTTGGAGAAGATGTGGAAAATAGGAACACTCAGCCACTGCAGGTGGTAATGTGAAACGGTACAGCCACTGTGGAAGATAGTTTCATGGAAGTATAGAATTACTTCATGATCCAGCAATCCTACTGGCAGGTAAACACCCAGTAGAACAGAAAGCAGGGATGTGAACAGACATTTGCACACCAATGTTCACAGCAGCATTATTCACAACTGCCAAAAGATGGAAGCAACCTGAATACCTATCAAATGATGAATGGATAAACAAAATGTGGTATATACATACAGACCAAATATTATTCAGCTATAAGAAGGAATGAAATCCCAATGCATGCACCAGCATGGTTAAACCTTAAGGACATATATCAAGCCAGATACAAAATGGATAAATACTGTATGATCTCAATGATGTGAACTAATTGTAATAAGCAAATGCATAGAGTTAGAATCTAGAACACAGGTTACCAGGGGATAGAATGGGGGTAGAGGATGGGGAGCTGATTCTTAATTTGTACAGAATTTCTATTTAGGTTGATTGTAAATGTTTGGAAATGGATAGTTGTGATAGTACAATATTTTGAGTGCAATTAACAGTGCTGTAGTATGTTGGTCAATGTAGTTGAAAGGGCAAGATTTGAGTTGTGTATGTTAATAGAAGGAAAGTTAGAACAGAAAACAGGGGACTATATACACAGTGAACCCTGTTGTGGATGATGCACTGTGTTTAAAAGTACAAATATAAGAATTTCTTTTTCAATTTTAACAAATGTATGACACTATTACAAGATGTTAATATTAGGGCAGTATATGGGAAAATATACCTAATGTAAACTATGGATTACAGTTAACAATTTCTTTTTTTTTTTTTTTGCATGGGCAGGCACTGAGAACTGAACCCAGGTCTCTGGCATGGCAGGCGGCAATTCTGCCTACTGAGCCACCATGGTCCGCCCAACAATAACATTTTAATATTCTCTCATCAACTGTAACAAAGATACCACACTAATGCAAAGTGTCAACATATGCAAAGTGTCAACAACGGGAGTGTAATATGGGAACACTGTTTTTCTTTACATGACTTCTGTAAACACAGACCTCTCTAAAAATATATTATTAAAAAAAATGATGATCAATGAACGAAACCACACAAAGTACTACATATTGTATGATTCCATTTATATAAAATGTAAATATAAGACAGAATAAAATTAGTGGTTATGTAGGGCTGGGGAAGGACAGAGGGATTGAGAGGTGACTGCTAAGGGGGTTGGGGTTTTTCTTTTTAGAGTAATGAGAATGTTCTAAAACTGATTGTTGTGATGAATACACAACTCTGTGATTATAACAAAAGCAACTGATTGTATACTTTGGGTGGGGTGAATGGTAGGTGAATATATCTCAATAAAACTGCTTTAAAACACATGTTTCTCAGCAAATTAGTACAGATTTTTAGAATTATAATGTCAGGATTGTGAGGTGAAAGGGAGATAATTCTCTGCAGTTGTAATTGATATAATGCTACTGGAAAATATTTTGGCAGTAAAAAGGGCCTTAAAATATTTCTTCCATTTCCAGTCTCATATATCTTTAGCAGAGTTATTTTCATACTGTCAAAAAAAAAAAAAACCAAACAAACTGAAAATATGCTTAATAATCCATCAAGATGAGAGTTAAGTAAATTATAGTGTCTCCATAAAGGTAGAGCGAAGGCAGCTATGAAAAGCTTTCTGAAGACATGGGGTAAAAATCCATACGTACATGTATATAAGCTGTAGGAATCCAATTTTTTTTTCTTTTTAAGAAAGATGGCAGGAATACATAGAAAAAGAAAGAGAAGTAGGAAATTTGCTAAATACATCAATAGTTTATATCTAGGTCGTGAGACTTTTACGTGATTTTTATTTTTTCTGTACCTCTTCTTGTATTGCATAAGGTATTCTAAAATGATGAATATTACTTTTTAAGTCAGGAAAAAAAACTGTAACGCTTCCTTGGTAAAACACAGCTGATGGCAAAAATACCAATCTAAATCAGTCATAATACTCACTCCTGGCTCATTCTACTAGAAATAATATCACTAACGATATTAGGATTATATGATGATCAATAAACTTTTATCAATCCAAATTCAACAAAACGCACTAATTTCATGATCATAAAAAGAGGCTGTTTCTTAGTTGAACGAATCATATGACTTAGCCCTTAAAATCTGGGTCTGCCAACACTGTTTAAGGCTTTCCCTAGCATCAGTGAAAAATGATAGCCTTGATGCTATCCTAGTCCTTTTCTTGATTTAAAAGGCTTACCAAAATTCTAAGAGAATTTCCAACAGAGGTCTAGACACTGTCTTGAAAGTAAGAGTTGTGAAATGTCTTGACAGTTACCACTGTCAGCCCTTTCTTGTCCCTTTTTCGTTTTAGACAAAAGTTGAGAACATCTTTGAAATCACAAAGCATTCCCAGAGCACCACACATTGAGACAAGTCCTTGAAATATATAATCATTCTTCTTCCTTGAACTTTTATATATTACTACAGATATACATGGATTAAACTTCAGGGTAAAAGCAAGATTCGTGAAATAAACAAGAGACCAATCCACTACAATATTTTACTAGCTTTCATTTTTTGAAAGGTTACAGAATAAATGATGCAGTATTAATTACTCCTTGCTTTATACAAATGTTCACTGGCCTTCAAGGACTGTCTATTTCATTGTACTATAGGAGTAAGTATTACATTTTAAAAGTTTAGACATGTCATCCCAGGATTCACAAATTTTGTAAATACATTTTACCTAGTCACCTAATAGTGGCAATTCTATATTGTTGGTACTAAATCTGATACAACATCAAGATTTACCCTAAAAAGTTTGGCCATGTGATTATCACAGGCAAAGTGTGATCAACGACAACTCCTTCTCCGGTGGCTGCTTCCTTAGAGGGTACAGCACTGCACAGTAAGCATGACAAACTATGGCTTAAACCAGGCTTTTCCAAGGATGAATGAACCCAGGCACACAAGCAGATGAACACAGGAGTACAGTTCAAACTGAGAAAATAAAGCGAGAGGAACCTTAAAGCTCAAAGGCATAATGCCACGTCTCAAACACTAACGTAAGATGTGTTTATCAAATAAAATAGCATGTGTAAATGTTCTATAAACATTAATGTGCTACATGAATTTCAGATATTGTTATTACTGATGAGTGGTGTGAACAGACTGAACTAAATTAGCCATACTATTCATATTCCTGGTTTAGTCCATTGAAAATATTATAAGTGAATAGTGGTTTCATCCTGAATATGTATATACATAAAAAAAATAACAAGCAACTTAGTAATTAAAAGTGAACTGTAATAAAGTATGGGGGATGATGTATAATTCAAAGAGAATATTAATATTCAAGCTGAATATTCTTATTTATCACATTAATACTCTTCATAACACAACCCTTTAGTTAAGCGAAGTACTTAACTAATATTATCCCCCAGAAATAACAATTTCATCATTAAAACATAAACAAAAAATAGAAATAGATACTTACTCAGAATACCAAACTGTCCCCAGGACAGAAGTATAGCCAAAATTGGGAAAATAACAATGAGAATATTTTCTTTTGGAGAAAACCATGAAACTAGGGAAGAAAAAAACAAAAATCACAATTAACATTTACTATGATCACTCTGAGTCCTACAAATGAACATTCTACTGTGTTTTACTGTGGAGACAATCAAAATAATTTATTAATTGTGGCCTGAAGATATAGATAGGTACAGAGATAGACATATAAATACCTGTGTGTATATAGTAGATATGATTTACTTAAATAACAATTTTATTCATGAAACAAAAAACTAGTTATTTAAGTGTTTTTCACCACATTGTCGCTAACCCATGCTCTACTGGAAGGCAGGACTATGGTACAGAAGATGAGAAAGGGGCTCTGAGACCTCACTGCCTGGGTTCAAAACACAACTTAACATATAAGCTGTGTGCCTTTGACAATTCTCTTGACACCTCTCTATTTTTCAGTGTTCTCAATTCTTACATGGAATAACACTGTCCCTATACTTTAAAGGAATGTTGTAACTATTCATATATATATACAAAAGGACTTTAAGCAAAGCTTCATGCTTACCAAGTGCTCAACAAATTTTAACTAGAATTAATTTTAACAGCAGTAGTCTATTTAGCAGATAGATGGATAATACCCAAAGTACCTTGTACCTGACTACGCAATACGCACCAATATGGAGTGATGAGTAATAATAGAAAATATTGAGAAGAACAGGTTATTGAGCTTCTGGTGAATACCTGTATGTCCAACATGCCAAGAACTTCCCTTAAAGCAACAATGATGTCTTTCTGTAAAGAATGACTCAGGGGACCTAGACAAGGAAACTGCACCTCTAGGTACCCTCACCCTACTGTGACTAAGACCTGGTTGGATGGGAGCTCTGCCTTTTCTTGAATTTACCTTGGAACTGAAGACCTATCTGTGAATAACTAGGCTTCAAAAGAATTGTTTACATGTAAAATAACAGGAAGGGTCACATATCACCTATTAAGTGAAAATATAGCCACACATCAGACATTATACATAATGTAACATTAAAAATTCAAGTAAGATTTGTTGAGAATTTTTTAAAGAGCAAGTTAAATTGTACCTTGTAAATCCTTAAGATGATAATTTTATCAATGAAATTTCTTCTCTAATTATAAAGCTTAGTAAATACAATGAAAGCACTTCAGAGTCTCCTGGGAAGGGGAGAAAGATCTGCTCTTTGAAGCACACTTCTGAATACTGCCCAAGCAAGCACTGGCATGCCTCTGAAATCAACCCTATCCACTCGAATCTACCATCCATCACCGCCCTGACGCAGTATCTGTGTAGGAGGACCCTTGCGGGCTTCCATACCATCATGATAGCCACGTATGTCTTGGTGCTGAGTTTAAAATGTTAAACCCAGGTCAAATGCTCATATAAACCTCCAGAATATAATGTTATAATTTCTACCTTACAGATACTAGCTTTTCAGAACCAAGTATCTTGTCCTATATATAATAGAGACTCAATAAGTTTGCTGTTGAATGTTAAACTAACCATGATAATTTAGTGAGTAAATGGAAGACAGTTTTTGATGTTCTCATGGCTGTCAATCTTTACCAAGAAATAGAGGTTTTTAGGTACTACAGTGATTCAATACTTGAATTTCCAATTGCATAACTGAGCATCTTCCCCATACCAAAGAAAACCCATTTCAATTCTGAATAAAATCCTATCAGGGAAAAAAAAATACGAAATGGGCTTAGGTTCTCTTATCTGACTAGATGTAAAATCTGCAAAAGGATTTTAGTAGAAACTCTATGACCTAAAGATTAAACATAATCAATTTATTTTTCCACAACTGCTTCCTCTTAGTTTTGAATTAGAAAGAAAAAAATTGCAATAAAAATTGAAATGATACAGAAATATGTTTAAAAAGTGAATATTCTTCAAAATTCTAGCCTCTAGAATTCTAGAACTTAGAATATTATAGTATACATTTCTGTTTATTCTTATAATTCTCTAAATAAAAATTTTTAAAACTTTAAGGATTTTCCACACTGCTCTATAACCTGTTCTTCTCAAATTTTCTGTTAAATATATTACTCATCATTCCAAATTGGTACATATAACTCTACCCTGGTCTTTCTTATCGAAACTCATATTCTATTTAAATTGCATAATTTATTTAACAAATTGCAATTAATGGATGTTTGGTTATTTACTACTTTTCATTTTTTATCAACAATTTGGTTGATAAATGTAAGTGAAAATAAATCATTGTCACTGCATACTTGTGCAAGTACTTTTACTTGCTAAACGTATAAAAGCGAAATTAAGTCAGGTTATATACATTATAAATTTTAGACAGATAGTGCCAAAATTCATTTGCAAAAGATTGTACCAACTTACATTCACACCGATGGTATATAAGACTGCTACCACAGCTTGGACAACACAGGATTTTATCAATCTTTTAATCTGTAAGTCATTATATTTAAAAATATTTTTTCTTTAGTAGAATGACTATACATACAGAGAGAGAGAGAGAGAGAGAGAGAGAGAGAGAGAGAGAGAGAGAGAGGACGTATTTATGAAACCTAACAATTTCATTCATCCATTTGGACTTAAGAGGAAAACAGCAAATGAACAAGGATTAAGAACTAAAGGAGGGCCACTGTGGCTCAGCAGATAAGAGTACTTGCCTGCTATGCCCGAGGACCCGGGTTCGTTTCCGGTGCCTGCCCATGTAAAAAAAAAAAAAGAACTAAAGGAGAAGTCTACATTGAAAGGAAACAATGCATGAGAGGATGGGTGAAATGCAAACACAAAATTAATTGTATCACAATGTTGGAAATGCTTACGTATAAAGTAAATATTAAATAAGATAAAATACATTTAAGATTGAACTGTTTAGGGCAATACTACTTATATGTAAAATTGAGCTTATTTTTCAATGCACACACCTAGTGAATAGCTAATAAAAACATTTTTTTGTTAAATCTTTCTTTTCTTTAAACAAAACTTTCTTAACTTAGAAAGCTGCTTTATCCTGCAACATTAAGGACTTATCTAAATGATGTTTCAATGTATTCAAATTTGACATTACAATATAAATCTGCTATCTATGTTATCAGATATTATTTTCTATTTTAAAAATTCACTCCTGGGACATCATTTGGTGAAAGGCACATTATATGCTTCTTCTTTTTTGGGGGTGAAGATAGTACTTCTAAAACTAGAAGATTAAAGAACCATTTTTTCAGCCATGTATTTGACAAAATCTCTCACAGTATTTTTGTGGACAAGATGGAGACATGAGAAAGCTATAGATGAGAAGTGCAGCTGAATGAACAGCAAAATCCTTTAAAAGAGCATTAATTAATGCATCGCCGTCAATCTGGAGAATGGTCCCCAATGTTATGCCAAAATGTCTTCCTATGCAGCAATATTATTAATAACTTAAACACTTTAAGAACATATATCAATTACACAGATTACTCAAAGCGGATTCAGGATGAATGGAAAAAGTGGAAGACAAAATTAAGATTCAAAATAATTCTAATAAGTTTACCAGAGAGTTATGAAATGGCAGAAATGGACAAAACCTAATTAAGCAAGAATAAGGAAATGGCAGTATAAATTTTTGTACATTCATACAATAGCACCTAACACTTAACTGAGTGCTTACAGGGTACCAGGTAGTTTTTAAAGCTCTTTGTAGAGAGAATTCCAGGAAGATGGCTACATAGGAAGCTCCAGGAATCAATCCCTCCATCAGAACTATTAAACAGGCAGAAACCATCAGAATCAACTATTTTGCAATTCCAGAGTCTAGTCAAACATTGTACAACATCCAGGGAGGAACAGGAGGAAGAGAGTAGTAAACTATGATAAATTACAGTAAATTACCCTCTGCATGGCTGTTACCATTCCCCACTGTCACTACAGGCAGCTGCAGGGTGTGGCCACTGTGTAAGTTGCTGCTGCCACAAAGGGACATAAAAATCCAGTTCTCCAAGATCGAGGTGGAGAAGAGGCATGGACTGATCCTGGAGCACTCCTGATTAGCTACTCTGGAACATTAGGGTCCTGGCTGACAGAGACCACTGGTCCAATCCACCCTGGACCAAGGTGGGAGAGAGAGACTTAAAAACAGTATCCTCCCTCAGAGCTGACAAGGACAGCTGGGATGCTACATTTGCATGCCAGGTGCCGAGTCACAAATGTGTGGTTCTGGGGAGCCAAAGAAGAAGCTCCTGGTGCCCCTCAGGCCCTTCCCAAGGCTGTGAACCTAGTCAGCCTTTGTGGGCTCCTAGCCTTGTTCCCACTGAGAAAGCCTGACTTGAGAGACTTCTCTCTAGGATAGTATGCCCACAATCCAAAATTTGTCCTCCAGGCAAAAGTAATTTGAGATAACAAAGTAAATTAAAAAACAATAGAGGAAGGCATCCTAGGGCAAAAGTTTACTGTTTCTAAACTCTGCAATGAAAAACCCTAGAGAGAAAGAAGGTCTGAGTCCTGGGTAGAGGAGGGAGCATTCTAATTTCTACAAACAGGGGAACTCCTGACGCTCCCAGCGAGCCCAGGACAGGACAAGACATAGGCCAGCAAAGAGAGGGAGGATCCTATATTTTGCTTTCACCTAGGGCTGACCTTCCTGATAGAAGGGTCGAATTCTGACCGAGAGCACCAGGCTATGCAAAACAAATTTGTAAGGATGGTTAAGTGTTTTTCACTTATTTGGTTGGTTTTGTTAGCTACTGACACTCAAGAAAATACGTCAATTATTTGACAAAATTATCACCAGCTGGCTATAAATTCAAGAAAAAGACATCTACAGGGAATAAATCCCAGAGGTAACAGTTTAAAACATTAAATTATACAGTGTGCAACAAAAGATTACACGACAAACAAAGAAACAGGAAATGATGGCTCCTCCAAAGGAAAAGGATAAAAATAAAGACAGCATCAATGAAGACAAGACTGTGAACGTATCAGACAAAGACTTTTAACAATCGGTCTTCAATATGTTCAAGGAGATGAAGGAAAATAATAAGAAAGAGATAAAGGATATCAGGAAAACAATAAATGGATAACATGAAAGTCTCAATAAACAGACATCAATTTTAAAAAGGAACCAGCGAGAACCACTGGAGATGAAGACCACAGTAACTGGAAAAAAAAAAAATTCCCAGGAGAGTTTCAACAGCAGATTGGAGAAGCAAGAATTAGGAAACTTGAAGAGAAGACAACTGAAATAAGTCAGGTGGAGGAACAGAAAAAAACAACTATTATAAACAGTGAAAAGAGCGTAACAGGCCTCAGGAACACCACTAAGTGTAACAATATATACACTATGGGAGTACCAGAAGGAAGAGAGGAAGGGCAAGAAGAAATTTTCAAAGAAATAATGACAGGGAACTTCCCAAACTTAGCAAAAGTTGTGAATATATACATACAAGCAACCCAGAGAACAGGATAAACATGATAAACATGGCTTAACAGAAAAACATAAAGAAAAATTGACTTTAAATGTGAATGGATTAATCTCTCCAGTCAAAAGGCAGAGTTTGGCAGAATCAATCAAAAGTTTGATGTGTTTTTATTTTTTGGCTACATGGCGCTCAGCTTAAACTCAAAGACACAAGTAGGCTGAAAGTGAAAGGATGGAAAAAATACCTATACTATGCCAGTAGCAACAAAAAGAGCTGGGATAGCTATACTAATAGTAGAAAAAATGGACTATTTGCAAATAATATGATCCTACATACAGAAAAAGCTTCTAGAGTAACAAATGATTTCAACAAAGTGGCAGCGTACAAGAGCAACATGTAAAAATAACAGTTTCTATATACCAGTAATGAATAATCAGAAACAGCAATCAACAGAACAATTCCATTTATGACAGCAGCTAAAAGAATTAAATATCTACAAATAATATTAACTAAGGATGGGAAGGACTGGTACACAGAAAACTATAAAACACATCTAAAAGAAATCAAAGACGACCTAAATAAATGGCAGGACATTCCCACTTCATGGATTGGAAGACTAAATATTAAGACATTGTACTGGTTTGAAACTGTTGTGTAGCCCAAAAAAGCCATGTCCTTCTAAATTTAATCCAGTCTTATGGGGGCAGACCTATTGTTCGGGTGGGACCTAAGGAAGAAAACATACAAAGAGCTCAAAGCCAATACAGATGGCAGACAGACACAGATGTTCAGAAGGTCACTGGAATCAGAAGTTGGGAGCAACGGAACTCAAGAGCAAAGGACCAGTAGACAACGGCCACGTGCCTTCGCAGCTGACAGAGGTGTCCCTGATCGGAATGCTGGCAGCCTTTCTTCCAAGAAGGTGCCTGAACTTGGACATTTTCATGGCCTTAGAAGTGTAACTTGTAACTTAATACATCCTCTCTGTAAAAGCCAATCCATTTCTGGTATATTACATTTCGGCAGCTTTAGCAAACTGAAACAGATGTCAGTTCTATCCAACAAAATTTACAGACTCAACACAATCCCGATAAAAATAAAAATTCCAACAGCTTACTTTGCAGAAATGGGAAAGCCAATCATAAAATTTATGTGGAAGGATAAGGGCCCCTGAACAGCCAAACCATCTTGGAAAAGAAGAATGAAAGTGGAGGACTCACAGTTCCTAATTCTAAAACTTATTACAAAGCCATGTGTGCTAGTTTGAAAGGATTATGTACCTTAGAAAAGCCATATTTTAATCCTGATCCATTATATGGGTTTTAATCCCTCTTTAGCACTATACATTGGAAACTTGATTTGATTATCTCCACAGAGATGTGACTTGTCCAATTGTGGGTATATAACCTTGGATTAGAGGGATATGTGACTCCACTCATTCCAGGTGGGTCTTAGCTAGTTTACTGGAATCTTTTAAAAGAAGAAACATTTTGGAGAGAGAGACAGCCACAAGACAGCCATGAGAACCACTTGAGGTCATGCAGCCAGAGACCTCTGGAGATGAAAATGCTCCTAGGGGAGCTTCACAAAACAAGAAGCTCAGAGATAAAGCTAGCAGACATCGCCATACACCCTTCCAATTGAGAGAGAAACCCTGGACTTCACTGGCCTTTCTCGAGTGAAGGTAACCTCTTGTTGGTGCCTTAATTTGGACATTTTTATAGACTTGCTTTAATTGGGATATTTTCATGGCCTAAGAACTATAAACTTCCCCCTTTTTAAAAACCATTTCATTTCTGGTATATTATATTCCGGCAGTTAGCAAGCTAGAACACCATGGTAATAAAAACAGCATGGTATTGGAACAAGGACCAGACATAAGACCAATAGAATCATACTAAGAGTTCAGAAATAGCCAACTGACTTCCGACAAGGGGCAAAGATCACTCAATTGGGAAAACATAGTCTTTCTACAAATGGTGTTAGGAAAATTGGATCTCAATTTGCAGAAGAATGAAGTAGGACACCATCTCACACCATAGACAAAAATCAACTAAAAATAGATCAAAGACCTAAACATATGAGACAAAACTATGAAACTCCTAGAAAAAAATGTAGAAAAGTATCTTCAGGACCCTGTGTTAAAGTTTTTTTTTATTTTACACACAAAGCACAAGCAACAAAAGAAAATATAGTTAATTGGGATTGCAGCAAAAATGAAATTTTTTATGCCTCAAAGGACTTTATCATGAACGTAAAACAACAACCTACAAAATGGGAGAAAATATTTGGACACCACATACTCAATAAGAGTTAAATATCCAAAATATATAAAGAAATCTTTCAACTCAACAGCACAAAGACAGACAACCAATTTTCTTCATTTTTAATTTTAAAATGCAAAACACATTTCTCCACAGAAGATATCAAATGGCCAAAAAGCACATGAAAAGATGCTCAATATCATTAGCCATTAGATAATGCAAATCAAAACTACAATGAGATACCATTTCATACCCACTAGAGTGACTACCATTAAAAAAAAAAAGAAAAGTACAAGTGTAGGAAAGGATGTGGAGAAAAAGGAATACTCAATCATTGCTAGTAAGAATATAAAGTGGTGTAGCTGTTGTAGAAGACAGTTTGGTGATTTCTCAGAAAGTTAAGTATAGAATTACCTTACAACCTGTCAATCCCATATCCAGGTATATACCCAAAAGAAGTGAAAGTAGGCAATCAACAGATATTTTCACAACGATGTTCACAGCAGCATTACTCACAACTGCATAAAGATAGAAGCAACACAAGTGTCCATGACCTGGATTGGATTCAAAGAACATGGCTTTTCTGGGGTATGTAACAGCTTCAAACCAGCAGAGACGTCTTTCACTTAAAGGATAAGGACCTGGAGCAAGTTACTAAATTCCCTGTACCTCAGTTTCCTTAGTCTTAAAGAGGGCTTTATATATATATAAACCTCCATATGATAACTGCAAGGATTTGATGAGTTAATGCACACAAAGAGTTTTTATTTTAATAGTTATTATTATTAAAGAAGTTATAAGAGGGCGGGCCACGGTGGCTCAGCAGGCAAGAATGCTTGCCTGCCATGCCAGAGGACCTGGGTTCGTTCCTGGTGCCTGCCCATGTATATAAAAAAAGAAAAAAAAAAAAAAGAAGTTATGAGTTTACAGAAAAATCATGCATAAAATACAGAGTTCTCATATACTACCCTATGCCCATATACACCCTTGCATTGGTGTGATATACTTGTTACAATTGATGAAAATACATTTTTATAATTGTAATTGGTTTAATTAAGGGTTCATTGTGTTGTGCAGTTCCATAGATTATTTTTAAATTTTTATTCTAGTACCATATATTCAATGTATAATTTTCCCTTTTAAACCCATACGAATGTACAATCATGGCTGTTCATTATATTCACCATGCAGTGCCACCATCACTACCATCCAATATGAAAACATCTGTCATCCCAAATGGAAACTGTACATTTTAAGCCCTATTCCCTTTTCCCTCCCTCCACCCTGTCCCTTGGTAATATATATTCTAGATTCTGACTATATGAGCTTTCTTATTCTGATTATTTCATATCAGTGAGATCATACATTATTTGTCCTATTTCACTCAAGATGACATCTTCAAGGTTCATCCATGCAGTTGCATGTATCAGAAATTAATCCTTTCTAAGGCTGAATAATAATCCATTGGGTGTAGATATCACATTCTGTTTATCCAATCTTGGGGCAGACCTATCGCTGGGTGGGACCTATTGAAAAGGTTGTTCCCCTGGAGATGTGATCCGTCCAATTGTGGGTGGGGCCTATTGCGAGATGCAGATGGGATCCCACTCATTCAAGTGGGTCTTAATCCTTTCACTAGAGTCCTGTATAAAGAGAATAAAAGACAAAAAACACACAGAGACCTCAGAGCTGACACAGAGGGCAGAGATGAAACCAATAGACAGAGACGTTTGGAGATGCTAAGCTAAGAGATGAAATCCAGAGTTTGCCCTGGAGAAGCTAAGTGAGGACCCTCAGATACTTAGAGAGAAAACCACTGGAATCAGAAGCTGAAAGCAATGAACTAGGAGCAAAGATGAGCAGATGCCAGCCATGTGCTTTCCCAGCTGACAGGTATTCCAGATGTCAGCGTCCTTTCTTCAGAGTTAAGGTATTTTTCTCTGGAAGCCCTAATTTGGACATTTTCATGGCCTTAGAACTGTTTATTTGTAACTTAATAAATCTACTTTTTAAGGCCTATTTCTGGTATATTGCATTCCAGCAGCTTTAGCAAACTGAAACAATGTTGAACAGAATATTTCATGCCTATTAAGCACTATACTTTATATGTGTTTAATGATATGAAAAATTTTGCAAGCAGATTGTAATATAGTATGTATAACAATATATCCACACTAAAAAAGGTACAGTTTTAAAAAAATCATTAAAATACATATCAAATTTTTTTTAAAAAAGCAATTCTCTCATGACAGTAGAATCTGGATGTTTTAAATGATCTTCTGTGTGGTACTCTCCTCTTATTTGCAATGAAAATTTGCTAGGCTTATAACCATCAAAAATAAAACTCAGCTAAAAGAAAATGTTCACTGGAGTGGGGGGTTATAAAAAACCAAGATGACATTTCACATAAAAATAAAATCCTACTCAAAAATTAAAAATATGAAATACCCAAGTCAGAATGAAGAAAGTTTGTTTTGAAAGCAGTTCACTGATTAAAAAAATCCAAGGAGTCTAGTTCAAGACAAGTCAACAATGAATGAAATGTTCCAACCTGCCCTTCTCCCTATTCAACTAATCAATCTCCAGATGTATCAACAGAAATTATTAATCAAAATAGGAGAAATATTTGACCTTGGTCTGACCACTCATTTTTCACTTATTCTACAAACATTTATTGAAAATCCCAAGGGGTCAAGCACTCTTCTACACACATGGGAAGTACAGCAGAGAACAATGCAAAGGAGCCTGGAGCTAGGTGAGGGGGAGGAGTTGAGGAACACTGTCTCAAGGGTAGTAAGAAAAGTTCTGGGAGGAGAGGAACTGGAGCTGAGCCTTTGATGGAAATAAGCCTGGCTGGCATAGGAAGAGCCAGTTCAAGGAACTGAATAATGGTCACTGTGACTGGAATTTAATGAGACAAGATGAGATGGGAAAAGTTTACTAGGGCAAGATTATATTGGGTTTTGATGGTGTAAGAGTATGCATTTTATTTTAAGAGCAATAACAGATGACTAGAGGGCTTCAAAAAGAGGAGAAAAATAACCTGATTCATTTAAAATTTTCTTTGGTAGTTAGGTGGATAATGGATTATAGAGAACCAGGACTTGTCAGAAACTTACTGCAGCAGTCTGAGAGAAATGATGGTGGTTCTGACGAGGGCAGTGGCAGGGAGGTAGAGGGAACTGTTTCACAAACACAGTTCAGTTTTACTCATCACATGTAAAGACAGAATAAGAAATTGTTCCAAAGGAAGGTGACTAGAATGATGACTGTGAAACCAAGAGCAATGGCAAAAGAACTGGGGATTTTTACCCTAGTAAAGAGAAAACTCAGGGGAAACACTATAAACCATATTCAGTGAGCGAATAATTGCAGGGTAACAGGTTTTACCTTGACTTAAGGAAGAAGTGAAAGGGGGCCCACGATTCTCTCAGTTTAAAATCACTGCTGTATATTTCTGTTAAAGTTTACCTCTTCTGGAGAGAATGTGCTACCTCTCTCTAATCTGTCATGGCAGGAAAAGTTTGAGGATCACTGCACTGGATTATTCAAGAACCAGTTGAAATGCTGAAAAAAAACAACAAATGTTTTATATAAAAACTCTCATATGCCCAATAAGCCATTGATTTGCTATGGCAATATCATCAGATGTCTTGAACTCTTGAGTTTCAAGAGGAGAAGAAAACAAGATAATTTTCTAAGACCCCTTTCAGCTCTGAATTTCCATGGCACTAAAAAATTATAATTAAGTTTAAAACAGACTAAGAATAATATGAGATATTTTTTCACCTCCAGATGAAGAAGGATAAGCCAAGGACATCTACACTACCCAAGATATGGCTGATACTCTGTACCTTACTCTCTCCCAATTCCCGGTTAGGAGATGGATCCCAGGAGAATAAACTTCTCATTTGTGAAGAAACAGAGAAATTATATTAAGAGGGTGTAGCCAATGGATGCGTTTAAATTTTGCTTCCAAGACCAAGTATTATTAAAACCAGGGTCTCATTACTCTTATGACCTTGCTCAACATAGGACAATCTGAAAAAGAGTGATGGGACCATTCTAATCTACTAAGTATGTCTCTCCCTCAAGTATAAACAAGTAAACCTCCACACAGAGAGAACACCATTTCCACAAAAGTCACAATACAATTTATAATTCTGGAATTTCAATTTTTACTTGATGTTTCAGAATTGTGATGGCTGCTTTAATCTTGTCTATGCGACAGTCCCAGTTACTTAATTAAATCCAGAATGCTGAGATGGCCCCCCCAAATCCCTGCCTCAACATACTAGCCTTGTAGAATTCCCTACTCCAAGAAGGGTGAGACTTCACTCTCATGATTATGTTATATCACATGGCAAAAGAGGTTTTGCTGATATAATTAAGGTTCTAATCAACTAAGAAAGAAGATTAACCTTGGGAGGGCAAGAGCAGGCCTCATCAGGGGTGTCCTAATGGGACTGGGCTCTTTCTGGCAAAAGAAATTCACCTCACGAGAGGCATTCAAAAAGAGGGAGATTCTCCTTTGCTGGCTCTAAAGGTGGAAGTGGTCACGTGGCAAGGAACGGGAGTGGCCACTAGGAGGTGGGAATGGTCCCAGCCAGCCATCCAGCAAGGAAACAGATTCCAGTTCTACAATCACACGGAACTGAATTCTGCCACAATCATGTGACCTTGGAAGAGGACCCTGAGCTCCAAATGAAAACACAGCCCAGCCAACACCTTGACTTTAGTTTTTTATTTTTTTCTTTTTACATGGGCAGGCACCGGGAATCGAACTCAGGTCCTCTGGCATGGCAGGCAAGCGTCCTCGACTGCTGAGCCACTGTGGCCTGCCCTTGACTTAAGTTTTGTAAGACTCCAAGAAGAGAGTCATACCATGTCCTGACTCTGCCCTACAAAACTGTACACTAACAGATGGGTGTTGTTTTAAAGCCACTGCGTTTGTGGTTGTTATACCACATTAAAAACTGATACAAGAATCCTGCAATGCACCTTCATGTCATCATTATGTGCATATATATATATATATATATATATATATATATATATATATATGTTCGTAAGGATGGATTTAGCAACTCTGCTGATCTTGAACTGTCCTTTTTAAATAAAACCCTAATACCTTACTTAATTGTTAGTTTATTTTTCATAGGGAGAAAGGTAAATTTTTATGCTTCTACATTGGTACATTATTAATAATACAAACATAAATATTAATAAAACTTTATAATGGTAACTACTATTATTTACATTTAGCATTTGCCTATTTACTAAATGTTTTTATAGCAACTATATACATAGTGGTAAAAATAGTGGCTCTAGAAGACAGACGGGGCTAGGTTAAAAAACAGGCCATGACAACTGACCTGTCAAAACATGAGAACAAGTTAGCTAAATCTCTCTTGCAGTTCTTTCATCTGTTCAATGTAATGCCTATTATCCATCTCCCAGAGTTCTTGGGAGGATCACTGGATGCAACATAAATAAAGCATCTGGCACATGCTCTAATGCATGTTAGGTCATTTTTTTTATTGCTATCACTTCCTTGAAAGCAAGGACCACATTTTATCATCACTGAATCCATGGTGCCCAGCACAGTGCTTGACACATAGTAGACACTTAATAAATACTGTGTTAAGCAGGAGAGACACTATTTTATTTAAGCCTCACACAATCCTGAAATGGAGATGGCATCCCTATTTCTAGGTCAAGTTTCTTATCCAAGTTTTCTTAAACTAGAAAATGACAAAATATAGAAAAGCAGGTTTCTAAATTTCAGTCCTGTGCCCTTTCCATGGTACTATGCTATACAGAAGCATCAGAGATTTATAAGCCTATATCTCATGGATAGTATTCAGTCCTACAACTCTAAAAAAAAAAAAAAAAAAAGCACAAATCTGTCACTGTTACCCAGCACTGTATTAAGTGGAATTTTTTACAAGCAATTTCTATTTCTTGTTCATGGCTATATTTGCAAAAAAAAAAAAAAAAAAAAAGTACAACACAGAGAAAATGGGTTCTAGTGTCCAAATCCCTAAAGTCCACATAATGGGTAAATATCACTATTACAATAAATTTGTATTCCACAGTAAGAGTCCTGAACCACTTAACCTTTCTGTATAGAGAAGTTTTTTTCTAGTCAAAAACATGAAAACGCTAAAAATTGGTGAGGATGTGAAGAAACTGAATCACTCATACAGTGCTGAAGGGAATATAAAATGGAGCAGCAACTCTGGAAAATACTTTGGCAGTTTCTTAAACTAGACACACACTTGCCACACAATCTAGCAATTACACTCCTGGGCATTTATCCAGATAAAATGAAAACTATGTCCACACAAAAGCTTGTACATGATTGTTCATAGCAGCTTCATTTGTAATAGCCAAGAACTATAAACAACCAAAATGTACTACAATAAATAAACTATAGTACACACATACCAAGGGATACTACTCAGCAATAAAACGGAAACTATTGACACATGCAACAATGTGATACATCTCAAGGGTGTCATGCTGCATGAAAAGTGCCAATGCTGAAAGGTCACATACTGTATGATTCCATTTCTGTAACATTATTGGAAAAACAAATTATACAGAAAAAGAATAAATTGGTCCTTGTCAAGTTAGGAATCAGGGTGGGTAGTGGATGAGTATTACTAAAAAGGAGTAACATAAGAGAAATCTCTGTGGTGATATAACAGTTCTATTTCTCAATTGTGAGGCTAGCTGCGCAAATCTACATGTGTTAAAATGAAAAAACCATATACCGATGTGAATTTCCTGGTTTTGATATCGTACTTAAGTTACATAAGAGGTATTAATTGGTGAAAACTGGGTAAAGGATACATAAGACCTCTCTGCTTTATCTTTGCAACATCCTATGAATCTATAATAATTTCAAAAAAGAATAATGGATGTAAAACCCAAATATCTGAAACCCCATGGTAGAATTTTCTACATTCTCTACAATAAAACAATACTTCCTTATTTTAATGACCCCAAAAGTAAGCATAGTTCATATTTTGATAAGGTACTTTGAAAACAAAGAAAGATAAAACACACACACACACACAAAATTATATACATTCTAATCTCTTTATCACATATCCTGGTACTCCTTTCTCACCCATCTTCACTCCATCTCCTGGCTTTTCAAGCCTCCTACCTTGAGTTTACCTCTTAGTGACCTACATTACGCTATGATGCATGCCTGAATGAAGCTTGTATCTAGCACATGTACTTTCTCTAGAAGCCAAATTACAGTCTTTGTGCATCCAGGAACAATGCATTTCAGCACTATGGTTAGGGCCTATTTTAAACTGAAATCACCAAGGGAAAGTATAAAAAATGTGAAAATATGACAGTAAATATACCCCCAAAAGGATATTTATTTAAACTTAGGAGAGCTAAAAAAAGAAAGCAGAGCATCTGATGTAGAGGTCACGCAATTCCAGTTTTTTGCTACTTTGTACGCCCAAGAATGACCATGAAATTAGCCACGTGTATGGATTTGGGAGTTACAAATAAATTTTAGCAAACAGGAAAATTCACAAATACGGAATCCATGAATAACGAGGACTGACAGTATCTATTTTCATCCTCATGTTAGAGATGAGGTAATTTTTGAACTTAGTGAAGTAATTTCTCAATGTCATATAGGTGAACAATAAATTGTAGACGGGATATAACACAGATCTTCTGACTCCCAGTCCTAAATAGTGTCAAAATATCTCATCAAACCAAGTACTCCATTCCCAATCTGTTAACAGACATTCTGCAACATTAAATTAATGATACAACAATGGAAGGCAAGTAATTGATCCAACTGAACTGTTCTGACCCTTCTAAAGCAAAGGTTCTAAAATCTCAAGATCAGTAATAAACTGATGATTCTAAATAGAACTTTCAAAATTGAAAGTGAGGATGCACTTGTATCTGGTTGAAGAAATTAGCTAGTAGAGCAAGAAACAGAAAAGAAGGGAGTCAGTTTCCTTAAGCTAACTTTACTGCTTTATTCAATTTATCAGCCAAAGCTTGTGAACAGAAGGCAGAATAATGGTACTATAACCAAGTTTGAATTCAAAGAAATTAAATTGGATCCCTAGCTCTCCCACACTCTGGCAAAGGGAAAGAACACCAAAGCAAGGTTAAGCACAGGAAAACTCAAAACAACCACCTGTGATACCCTGGTCTTTAATCTAAATATCCTTCTAATCCATTCTTTCTGGAAGTACCATGGCTGGGACTTGTCAATGATGTAAGGTTACTCATCAAAACGTGAGGATAAAAAGAGGCTAAATGACTGGAAAGAAAACACTGGAAATTAATGTCGTGAAAGAGAGTACTTTGAATAGCAACAAACTCAATCCAATAAAATGATCTCAGACTAAAAAGTTTGAGAATCACATTCTATACAAATTAACAAATAGCAAATGAGTTTTCCATGAAAGTACAAAAGTTTTAAATAAGATAAAACACATGATCTTAGAGCTGCTAAAAACTGCATCAACATTTATTCTTAAAGGCTGTTTTTTTTTATTTAAAGGAGTTCCTAGTCCCATTCTGCCTTCTTTTTAGTAGAATCAGGTTGCTGCAGAACAAATAAAAGAAGCTTTTATAGACACTTACCAATACGGTATTTTAGCTCTACAATGGTTTCCCCTTCTCTGGTTAGGTCTGTTACTTCACAAGTATAGTTTCCAAAGACGGCATCACTCTTTTCCATCTTCAAAGAGGCAATTCCATTTGGTAATTCTGACGGTGTGATTTTTGCAGTCTTAAAATCATGGTTGGAAGTGGGCTTTTGTTCAGTTCCATCAAAGATGAGAATGTCTTTTCCCTTAAATTTCCACTTAACAAATATATTTTTAATGTTTTTTGACTCAATATTATTAACAATGCAGGGGAGGACAACGGTTTTATTGCAAATGGTTACTTCTACAAATCTGGTTGCATTAAATGTTAGCTGAGCTGAACCTGGAAAAGAAAGAGAAAAAAATGTTTCACTTAGCTTTTAGAATTCTATACCATAAATTCTTAGGTATATGTTATGAGTTCTTAAGATAAAGAGCAATGCTCCTGGTGGGCCACGGTGGCTCACCGGAGACCTGGGTTCAATTCCTGGTGCCTGCCCATGTAAAAAACAAACAAACAAAAAAACCATTAAACCATTAAACATGCTTCAATTGTTCACTTAAATAAGCAGTGCAGTAATACAGAAGAGATCAGCAAGGTAAAAAGCAGAAAAAATTATTTTAATATTAACATACAAGGCTGGTAGAAGAGACTAACTTTTTCTTATTTAATCTCATTAATACAAAGCATATATTACCATGCATCTTGGGAATGAATTCAGCCACTGTGTTAAAATATGCAGGTGTGGTTTCTGGCTTTGGAAACTTTGAGGCAGTCTTTACTACCTACTGGTATATGTAGAAAAAAACTGTTCTTACCATGGGAAAATTTTAATGAGAAAATCAAACCAAATATATTCACTCTCAACAACTATACACTTCTAAATAGAACTTGAAAAACAGATCTGAAGCGTCTCTCTACCCTTATTCTACATTCTCAGAAAAATGGTCAGTTCAACTGTACTTTAATACACAAAATAAATTGGATGAATCACATCACATCTTTCCACTAGGATGGAAAGTCTTAAGAATGCTAATAAGATAAAATATTCTCTGTAGCTGTTTTCCCATTGCAGAATACAGACAGCAGTAGACATTTTTAATGCAAGCTTTATAAAGGGTTACATACAATTGAATGACATTTTCCCACTCCCACATTTTTTTGAGACTACAGAATGATTCCTTCATCCACGATAGCATAGATTACTCAAAATTAAGCTAAGAAACAAGATAAAACCAAGAAAAGGTACTGCTAATAAATATACCACCAACTCTTCTCAATAGGATAATTATCACATGTTTTCTTATAAAAGGAGTGAGAGAGTGAATGCAATGATCCTCATTCATCTAAAAAGCGCAAAAATGCAGGGAAGTCACAGTTGTTTTCTACATTCTTCAGCCATTAAAGGACCACTGGTAGAGATCTGTTTTATCAATTCTTTTATCTAAATAGTTAGTTGACTTCTCCCTCAGAAAAAAAACAAAGGACTCATATATATAAGTAAGAACTATCAATTTTGTTACCAGTCCATCCTTAATATTTCTACCTTTTTACAGAATGGAATAAAAATCAAAGGCATAAGAGATTATTATTCTTGGAATATAATTATTAGTTAATAAATGCCCACTGAATTGAATGCTAAAATGCACAGTAGAACATGAACTGGGCAGTGTTCAGCAAGAGCCTGAGTCCAAACTCTATTTCAGCTACTCTTTAGAACATGAATTTAAGCAACTCAACTAACTTTTTCAATGCCTTGGTTTGTCTCTAAAAATGAAAACCAATAATGACTACCGGGTCACTACACAGAACTGTGGTGAGCGTCAAAGGAGAAAATACATGGTTAACTGCTCTGTAAACTACACTGTGCTATAAAAATGTAGGGTGATCTATAAAAACTGGACAACATGGCATTTTAATGTAATGATGTGGCTCTTCATTGACTGGCAGATCCAAATTGTTACAGTTCCAGGAATCTGCAACCTGAACCAATCTTGTGGGCATCTTCAGCTGACCTCTTCCCACTCCCTAAATTTCTAAGCCACTTAAATATTAGGAATTGTTACTGATCAAATGTGGGGCTCTCTGCCTGAAGCACATTCCATCCAATCCATGGCACCAGGGACTTCAAAGGAGAAAGAGTTTACTTCTACATGAAGCAAGGAGAACAACTGGCCAATGGGCCTAAAATCTGTATTCCCCAACTACACTCTGACAATTTCATAGTATCCATAGATAGGTAGGTTTATTAAGAAGGCCAATTTTTGCTAGATCTGGCTTCATCTAGTAGTGTCATGGCCAGGTTCATGTGTTAACCTGGCCAGGTGGTGGTGCCTGGTTAGTGGTAGGGCAAGCACTGGCCTGTCTGTCGCCATGAGGACATTTCATGGACTTAAATAATGACCATGTTGGCTATATCTACAGCTGATTGCATCTGCAATCTGCTAAGGGGAGTGTGTCCTGCAATGAGTGATACTTAATTTAATCACTGGAAGGGTTTTAAGGAGGATTCAGAAGAGACAATCACTCTTCCTGCTTCAGCCAGCCAGCCTCTCCTGAGAGTTTGTGGAGGACCTTCATTGGAGCCGCCAGCTAGCAGCCTGCCCTACAGACCTTGTACTCTACTTCTCCATGGTTACATGAGACCCTTTTATAAATTTTATATTTACAGATATCTGCTGCTGATTCTGTTTCTCTAGAGAACCCTAGCCAATACATCTAGTAAGATAGCGTAGGGATTGTGGAAGGCTAGCTCTGGGCTGGCTCAATTTTTTGTTCCTTCATTAACAAATATTAAGGGGTTGTCTGTGATCATAAGACTCCAAAGTTATAAAACAGAAAATGAGGGTACAAGCAGGGTCAGTCACAAGATTTCTACAACCACGAGATAAAGGTTATCTAGTTATACAATCATTATCAAAGATCAAGGCATCTGGGTTACGTACGGTTCAGTGAGTTTCTTAATTTCAAGTAGTTCTTTTTGGCTACTCTGTAATATACCAGAAAATAAGAAAAAAGCATCAGTATGACGACTGAGTATAATCGTATTTATTTAACTCTTAATTTCTGGTTATAAAAGCCCCAGGCAAAACCTGGACTTCCAATTGCAGTCTCCAAAACCATGGAATTGTGAACTTCTCATAGTTCATAGCAAATTCTAGGTTTGAGAAGGAATTATTTCCCCTGAGAGAGAAGCCTTGAAGGGGAGACTATAGCGCACAACAAGGAGAGAACAAAGGGGCTCTATGTCTAAATTAGAAAGGAAGAAAAGTGTTGGAAAATATGGTGAAAAGTCCTGCAATGGACAAAAAGATTTCCTTTCAATGCAAAGCTGAGCACTGTCTATCAGACAATGGATTCCACAGGGGCCTGTGCCTTTCATTGTCTTTAATTGGGCTACTGAACATTTCTGTACATTGTAGGAAACTAAAGGTAATACAAATAAGTCATATTTACAGAGATGCAAATAAATTTTGTTCTGCGGTTGATTTCCACCCAGTGGAAGAGAAGATTTAAAACAATCCCATTTTATTGCCCTGAGAGTGTCCAGTTTTGCATCTATTTGCAAATCCATTTCAACATTCCTGATGGTCTCTAAATGGGCCTGTTCTTTCAATTTTCTTTTGAGAGGGTTTTACCATCTTACTGTTTCCACTCATTTAAGTAATGAGTAAAATATATCCTTTGACATGTATTCATTTTATATTTGTATGTGGCATGATCTTACCTTTCAGAAGTTATCTTTTAATAAAAAAGATCCAAGTGAAGAGCTTAGCTATCCCTTCTAACTTCGATTTTTAGAAGGCTCTAGATAAGTAAGAAGTGGTCTGCAAACACCCCCCACTTTCATAACTTACATCTAGAGAATGAATTTTCTAAAGAATGCAGGAAAGCACTAATTTCCCTGGATTATCTGTTGTAATAAAAAGTTTAATAGCTAGAATAAATGCTATCAATAAAATTCAAAGTAAAATTGACCTGAATAAACCATAATTTGAATAATCTTTGCGCAAATAATTAACAAATAAGGGCAGTCCAAAAATGTCGCTCCAGCTGTTAACCACAACTTCATTCTCCATAAACACTTACAAAGAACTACTGAATAGTGAAAATATCTGATTTGACTTCTTTTCTCCTTTGCCTACTGCCTTCTGATGAAATAGCAAAATGAAGGAAAGATTAGAATACAGGGAACAAATAAGGACCACAGATAACATGAATAAGGAAATTCTGAATAATCAAGATACATATTTAATGAACAGTGATGCTAGTTATGGATAAATTGTGATGGAAAAAATGATTTTACATCAAGGCCAAAAATATTGAAACTTACAGCCTCTATGAATACATACAGGCCACCAATCAAAACATCTTATACCTCAGTCCTGAAAGTATCTACGTAGTTGCAGAGAAGGGATCATACATAGCAGTCACAAAGATGGGTGCAGCTCAGAAATTTAAAAATGCAATAAACGTTTACTGAGAATTACCCCATATGAAACATGCTAGGGTTGGGATACGATGATGAAAAAAAATCTAAGAATTACCTTTTAGGTAATTTCATTCCCTGCCATGCTTTTGGGGAATGAAACATACTTTTTACAAAGTGCCATCCCTCTTGTATGGAAAAAAAAAGCATTATGGATGACTGAAGAGTAATTGAGTCTTAAGAATTCCCAAGACAAATGAAGACTGCAACCCCATCTGGTCCTCCAATCTTTTATTTTTTTCTATGTTCCTGTAACTGATAAGTTAGGATTTAATAAATGATTAGGATACTGAATCATTATGCAGATATTTCTTTTTACTTCATGGTGTTTTAGAGTGGCCAGAGGGAAATACTTGAAATTTCTGAACTGTAATTCAGCTGCCTTGATTTCTGATAATGACTGGAGAACCATATAGCCTTTATCTTGTAATTGTAAAAAGCTTGTGGCTGACTTCCACTTGTAGCCCCTTATTTTGTTTCTCACACCTCTGGAGTCTTATGATCGCTAAAGCCCCTAATATTTATTAATGAAGGGACTTGAATAAGCCCAGAATTAACTTACCCCAATTCCAAAACCATCTTGCTAGAAAGAGCTGGATCTAACCAAAATTGGCCCACCTGACATGCGCAGTAGCTTAAACATTACACATTCATCATCATATTAAGGCTGCCATTTTCTTACATACCTTCTGTGACCAAGCATGTAATCAATCTGCACATGTTCGATAATTAGATCACCTGTAATCTTATCATCTCAAGCCACTGTGCCCATTACCCCAAAACCTGCTCATCTTTTGAAAATATAAAACTATTGGATTTACTGGAGTTTAGTGAGACCAATTCTGAGGTCAATGGGTCATCTGACTTCCTGCTTCACTCTGAGCAATAAATTCTCTCTGTGAAACCCCAGTATCTCTGGAATTGGTCATTTCAGCACAATGGACAGAAAACCCACCACTTGACTAGTGCATTCCACATAACTTGTCCCTTAATTTTAATAACTCTTAAGTTATTCTCCTTTTCCCCTTTTCCTATATTCCCCAAAGAAGCCCTCTCTTCCTAATTAATTAAAATTAAATTCTTCAGATGCGAAGCCAGAATGTCTTATATTTCCACCTATAAACTTAGCTGCAACCACAATGATGCACATCTTTTCCTCCCATTTTCCCCTCTTCAGAAATGAATCTGTGAGCAAGTTTCCATATCTGCCTTCACATCTATCAATCTCCTCTTTCCCTAATTATTAATATCAGCTTCCTCCCTATTTGCAGCCTTTCCACCTATTAGTTTTTCTAACCTTAGCTTTTTCTTAAGAGATGCTTGAAAAAATCACCTAGTTAAACAAAAAATCCCTCAAATTGTCTTCTTCTTCTTCCCAAGCATCCTAAAATAATATCTAAGCATTTTTTCACCTCCGATTCAACCCTTAAATCTCTGCCATTCCTCCACTTCTACCTCCTCTCTACAACAGTTTTTGCTAGTCACCATAATCCATCCCATATGGAAAATCAAATGTCTTTGTTCACCATCATTTAACTTCTCTGCAATTCTCAAGCAGTGAGCAGTTCCCTTCCTTCTCTTGTCCTTGATATCACTGACTTTTTTTCTGTTGCTTTGTCCTCCCTTTTCCAGTTTGAATCACGTTAAATGTTACTGTTTCTATGGCTTCACAGTCTCATATACAACACTCCCCCACCCCCACCCAATATTTCCCCTTACTCCACTGGTTTTAACTAGCTACACAATTTTTAAGAACTAGGCCCCACCTTTTTTCTTAACCACAGACCTTTGCAAGTCAACAGTCTAATGTGCATTTCTACTTGGATGTACTACAGTTACTCCAAACCAAACACGTTCAAAGCTCTACTCACCCTCACCTTGCCCTGCATCCAAATCCTCACTTCCTCAAAGTATTTTCTATTACCTATTAGTCAACCAGACCTGGAACTTAGGAATAAATGCTGGATTTCTCCATCTCCTTACCCACAGAGACTTCTTAGTAGGCTCAACCTAAATCCAACGCCTAATGAATAAATGAATTAGGCACTCATCATGTCTCCCTTGAACCATTTTTATACACTCCTGACTGGCCCTCTGCCTCGAGCATCAACACTTCCCCACGTCAGGCCCAATAAACTTGCCTGTTTCCAAAATAACTGTTCTAAATGCAAATATACACTCTTTTGCCTAATATACTTTAACAAGTCCCCCTTCTCTCCTTCAGACTAAATATTATGTGCCTTAGCATGGACTATAAATTAAGTCCTTCAAGATTCTTTCCAGTTCCACCTCCTGTACTCCCCCATCTCCAAACTAAGCTTCAATCACAAGACATTCTTGCAATCCGCAAATACCCAAATACACTTTCATCTAAAGGCCTTTGCATTTGCTGTTTCCCCAAACTAAAAAGGTCAATACCCTTCACTAGGTAACTGGGTATGTAGTAGGTAAGTGCACAAACTGTGGAGTAAGACCCAGGCTCAAGTCTCAGCTTAAGCAATTCCTAGTTGTATAACCTTTGGCAAGCTACTAATTTCTGTACCTCCGTTTCCTTGTTTATAAAATGTGACTGGCCCATGCACCTCTCCAAAAAAACCAAGCAAACAAACAAACAAAAACCAAACAAGCAAAAATTCAACAAATAGTGCTGCAATAACAGGATACTCACATGGGAAAATACTGAAATGTGACCCTGACATACAGCATACAAAAAAAAAAGTGAACAGTAATGGTATATACTTATGGAGATTTTGTTAAGATTTAATGATAATGAACATGAAGTTCTTATTCAGTGACTTTCACATACATGGCAAGCACTCAATAAATGGCAGTTACAATCGGCTAACTTTTGCTTTTAATACTAAAATAGTTGAGATGTACAATCCTGCCCCCTTCTGTACCATCACTCGGCTATACTCATGCCCCTTCTTACTTCTCCCCACTGCCCCCAGTTCATCAGTTACCACTGTACTGATTAAAGAATACTGTAATAACTGTCCTCTCCATTAGGCTTATAAAGCTATAAAAGCAAAGACAATGTCTTCAGTTGGCATCCTTAGCATGTTGTTTTGAAGCTGTTCTGTACCCCAGTAAGACCATGTTCTTTTCATCCATTGCTGTGATATACACCTATTGTGGGTAGGACCTTTTGGTTAGGCATTTCAACTGAGATGTGACCTGGCCCATTTATGGTGGGTCTTGATCCTTTTACTGGAGCTCTTTATGAAAGAATAAAGGACATAAAAAGCAAAAAGAGGAAAAGTTCCTAGAGGAGCTGAGAGAGAGCTACTGAAGCCAGAAGCTAAAAGCAATGAAACTAGGCGAGAAGGACCAGAAGACACCAGCCATGTGCTTTCCCACGTGACAGAGGTGTCCCAGATGCCAGCAGCTTTCTTCAGAAAAAGGTATCCTCCTGCTGATGCCTTAATTTGGACATTTTCATAGCCTTAGAATTATAATATGTAAGCAGCTTTAACAAGCCAAAAAACTCAGAATCTACTGCAGGGTCCAGCAGAGAGGATGTTTCTTATGAATACAAAAATTTTAAAATATAAATTCCAAAAGGAAAATCTAAATAGTGCATGGGACAGAATTCACTTCCATATTTTAAGATAATTCTCCACTGCTTTTCATTTCTATAGGCCTGATTATGGAATTACAAAACTGTGCATTTTAATGGAAAATCTCAATTCAGTTTGAATGGATGGATAGAAGAATTTTAAATTACATGAATGTGTGTTACAATGATCTTCCTAGAAGGTAAAATTTAAACTCTCCATCATGAGAAGGATGAATAGGAATGCTTTGGGAAAGGACTTTCTAGGTGGAGTAAATCACACGTATACAGAGGAATGAAGAAAATGAGCACATTAGTCAGGTGAGCTCTAGGAAATGTGGTTGAAAAGGTCACTTGAGAAATATTGTAAAAGGCCTTCCTTGCAAATTGTACTGAGGAGTTTGGACAGGTAAACATAAGCAACTATAAACCACTCAGATTTGCATTTGAAAAATAACACTGACAGCTGCATCTACCTTTGGAAGGTGGATTGAGGGGAGAAAAGGAAGGAGAACGGGAGAATCACTGAGAGACTACTACAGTGGTCCAGGCAATGGCCACTGGAGAGGAGAACTAAAAATTACAGTAAAAATCAAAGAAACAAAATCAACAGGAGTCACATGTGGAAGGTGAGGCTGAAGGTGAGGGCATAAAGTTAATCACCAAAATATTGCATCGAACTAGTTAAATCATGGATTAACTACAGAGAAGAGAGATTTAGACAATTTGGGGTGAATATTCTTTCAATGTTGAACAGGCTTACCCAAAATGAAGTGGAGATGTCCAGTAGATTCCCAGTATATATGGATCTGGATTTTAAAAGGTGGGAACTATAAAGACCTGGGAATCACCAAGAATATAGCTGGTAATTGAAACAATGAACATAAGCAAGATTGCCCAGAGAGATCTTATAAAGCAAACAAAGAAGGTGACAGAATAAAATCTTGTGGAACATCAATATTTATGGAGAAAATAAGTACAGTTAAATAGAAGCTAAGAAAGTAAGAAAAAGCAGAGAGAAGTAGGAAAGCCAGCAGGGAACATCATTATAGATTCCAAGGGAGTCTTATTGTGGATAAAATGATGTTATGTGGGATGAATGAAGACAGATCTCTTGGACTGAAAAATTATAACATCCCTAGCCTCTTTATCTATAGCAATGTCAACAGAATAGGGGGATCAGAAATCAGATCCCATTTGGAAAGTAAAAGAAGGGGGAAAAGTAGAGGCAGTAAATCTTTCAATAAATTTGCAGTGTGAAAAAGCACAGAGAGAAGGTATGTTAGTTTGTTAATGCTGCTGGAAAATGAAATATCCCAGAAATAGGGTGGCTCTTACAAAGAAAATTTATTAAGTTACAGGTTTACAGTTCTAAGGCCATAAAAATGTCCAAACTAAGGCATCCAGAAAAAGATACCTTGACTCAAGAAAGACTTATCACAGAAGGCATGTGGCTGGCGTCTTCTTGTCCTTTGGCTTCTGGTTTCAAACAGCTTCCTCAGGGGCATTTTCTCTCTGCATCTCCAAATGCCTCTGTCTATGTCAGCTCTAAAGCACTTTCCAAAATGGTCCCCTCTTAATAAAGACTCCAGTAAGTGACCCATCTTGAACAGATGGAGACCATTTCCATGGAAACCACCAAATCAAAAGGTCCTAGCCACAACTGGGTGGGTCACATCTCCATAGAAACAACTTAATCAAAAAGATCCCACCCAACAATAGGAGTAAAGAGCATGGTTTTCCTTGTGTATACAACAGTTTCAAACCAGCACAGGAGATGATTACGTGGGAATGTGGAAGCAAGGTCAAAGGCAAGGTGGGTTATTTTTTATTTTCGTTTTTTGGTTTGTTTTTCCTAACATGGGGTATAGCTTGAATACCTCTTCAAGCTAAGAGGAAGGAGTCAATGGAGAAGGAGATTTAAGAAACAATGTTGAAGACCCAAACTAACTGGGCAGGTCTCTAAGATGATGGAAGTGAAAGAGCTGTAATACACAGGCTATCCTTGCCTTGGAGAGGTAAAGAAGTATTCTGCAATGGGATGAGGGAGAATGAGATTAAGATTGCCTAACATATTATAGATAAGTTTAGAAATGGTGGCAGGAAAGTTGAAGGAGTTCACAGTAGACACCACTGTCTGTTTGCTTTCAGTTGAGTAGGAAGGTGATTCTCTGTTCAGAAGGGGTGTTTAGGAATGAAGTAAGAAGCTTCAGCAATCACTAAGTTAAATGAAGCACAGCCAATGAGTACAGATGCTGTCAAAAATGAGTCCTATCAATTTCCGCCATCAGACCTAATTGTTACAAATAACTGGAGTTTAAAATTGAATTGGGTTAGATTAGGGACAAAAAGGAAAGTTTAGCGAGCTATCTCCTCAAGGGAGAGTGAAATAAAGGACTGGGGTAAAGTGGGTCATCCCTAAATTGTTTAGTTCTAAATCTCAAAGCAATCAATCCACCCAGTTGATTTAAAAATGGCCCCACAAAAATGGAAGCAATTTGACCTAAAATTATAGGGCATGGGCAGTTTAAAGCCAATAACATCCAAAACTATGGCCTTATCAAACACTTAAAACATATTAAGTACCATAGAGGGATTAAAAAAGAAAACACTACATTTTAAGTTGTTAAGAGGCCTATACACTGAAATTTGTCTATATACCCAAGGGAGCCTTACAAAGTGCTTAGAGCATACCAGGATTCATATTTCCTTGAAAAGGAAAACGTAATGACAGACCATTTGGTATCAAACCCCTTGTTTTCCCTTCTAACCTACAGGTGTGATATGCAGTCAAATATTCACATTCTATATCTCAATACAGGGGTTGACTAGATGCTGAGTCTTATGCAACTACTCCTTAAACTTGGAACGAAACATTCAACAGAGGGTGCAGTTTCTAATTTCTTGTTTCAGTACGATAAAAGCACAAAGAGGGAAAATCCAGGTTCTATTTTCTTAGTCTAGGTATAGCAGAATCAAATTTGCTGGGTGCTCTAAATTTTCTACTTTAGTACTACCATGAGTTTAGTAAAAATGATACTACACTATTATTCTTATTTTTTTTAATCATATTTGCACTTGTACACAAAGTCAGAACTCTTACATTAGGCTGAGACAAAATATAAATATATAGATTTTAAGTTATATTAAAAAGTCTGACAGGAAAAACCAAAAAGATAGGTAAAATGGTAGTCTGAAAATTATTATCACAAAAGAACACATTTATAAAAACAATGCAAGCCTATATTAGCTTAGCTGAATTAATATTAAGGAATGTAAACTTAGTTTTAGTAATATAAGTGATTATTTTGGATTTAGAATATTTTCAATTTTGGGTAAAAAAAAAAACCCATCTATTTTTCATCTTTATAACCTGGCCTTTCAAATCTCCATTAACAACTCAGTGGCAAAGACAAAACATCTGCCAAAACACAGATGACAGCATGAGCAAGTGTCCTAATGGTAGGCATTTAGTGTAATGCTTTAACACACTGCCTTTAGACTGCTGGGGCAGCCCCATAAATAAGTACTTTTAAATAGGCATTTACTTTCTTAAAATGGCAACTTGTATTTAAAAGGAATATATTCTTTAGGAGAAAAGAAAACATTTTCATTTAGCAAGCCAAATTACGACTAGACTTGGAAAATAAGATTTTTTTTAATCATGTGTACCCCTAATTTAAAACATTTATTGAACAATGGAAAATCATTCAACCACTGAAAAGGCCCATTCATATCACTGTCATTATTTATTTAACATTTTATTTACCAGTTAATAAATAACATTGAAATAGTTGATGCAGTTTTAAACAAAATGTAATTGGGAGGTGGGGAAGGAACACAGTAATTGTTTCTGTATCTTGTAAACCAGTACAGTGGGTCGCAGTTTGACTGTTATTAGATGGAAGGGGTATTTGAGATGATAACTTATTTTACTACAAAGATCACTGAAACTGTAGTAGTTACTAAGCAATAGCTCCTGGATTATCAATCCCCTTTATAAATGAAACTGAAAGCAAATACAAACTTCAATAGAGAGGAACTTCCAAATCCATGACCTTTTTTCTAAATCCAGTCTCCAAAATCCTTGTGATCTGAAACTGCTAGCATCTCTTCATACATGTCCTTTTAAAGACAGATATTAAGCATACACAAAAATCCATTATATCTTACCCTGATAGACACTATCTCTTTCTGTTTTATATTCAACACTTAAGAGAACTCAGATGCATAATGCCTTTTATTTTTTTCAGGCTAATATTAACGAAGTACAGTAAAACACCCCAAATTTGAATTCTAGGACTCTGTAGGGATTTAAGCACCTTCACATTGTATGTAAATGAGTGCTAATGATATATGATCCTAACTATTACTAAGAGAGGCCTAACAGAACTCCCTGTCCACAAAAGTACCATTCCTGCAGTTCTTTCTAATCAACTTGAAATTAGCATCCATTTTTAAAACAGTATGTGATTTACATTTACTATTCAGACTAGCTCTCATGCCAACATTCTGAATTAGTGATATTTTATTAGCAATGTATAGTCTTATTTAATAAGAAGGCTTTCTGATTATACAACAGGTATCTGAAAGCAGTATTATTTTAGTTATAATGAGAATGATGATGGTAACAAGCATACTAATGAAGCTGACAGGAAACCACCTTAAATCAACCCTTCAGATAATGGACATCTCACGTATATTAACAGGTCTACCATCCCTGGATGCTTTAGGGGAAAAAAAGTGACAAGCAGGCACTCAACGGCATCCTGGAAACAGATCGAAGTGCAAATCCTTTATGAACAGCACACTAAGCTAACCATCAGTTTAAAATGGAATTAAATGTAATGATTGCCTTAACTAGTACTCAAACTGCATTCTGAACCTGACAAAAAAAGTTCACGAAAGCCTCAATATATAGAAGTGAAATGAGACGGGCACTGTAGAGCCACGAATATTCATTCCTTTTCCTTTCTCAGTTTTTACATAGGAAGCACACAGTTTTAAAAGGCGAAATGGATTCCAAATCTTGGGGGGCCAAAACGCCCTTGGCGACAACAAATTCCACGCTGCTACAAATGTGTTTTGACTAGAGGTTACTGCTTCATATTTCAAGCGTAACCTGGATTACTTTAAAAACGATCATCCTCGAAAAGTGAGAAAACTTGAATGTACAATTTAGGATGTATTAAAGTGGTTGCTGGGGCGTGGGGTTGAAAGAGAGAGTTTCTAGGGTTAAAAAACGGGGTGTGGGGGGGGAAGGGAGGCGGCCAGAAAATTCCTCTAATTAAATGCTAGCTTGTAAATGAAATTGTGTCCTTTACATCCCCTTCGCTTGTATGTTCATGTGGCAGGGCAAACAGCGGAAACCCAGTCTCACCGACTTCACCAAAATGCGCACTTTCATCGCAAGAGGCCCGGGCCCTCCCACTCCCACTCCCACTCCCACTCCTTCATCCCCGAATGCGTCTAAGCACTAAGAAGGGAGAGGAGTGCGAAAGAAGGGGAACCCTGACAGCAGCTACCCTCTAGCCTCCGATCTCGCTCTCTCCTCGCGGTTAATTTTTCCGCGAGGTTTGGAGTCTTTCTCGGTGTGTGCATCTGGAGGCTGAGAACAGCGTGAAGGAGATGAGCCCCGCTCTTCACTCAGGGGGAGGAGGTAGAGGAGGGGAAGAAAGGGGTTGGGGTGCCCCTGATTACCCGCGGAGCCCTCTCACGTCCGCACTCGGGGCGCACAGGCCCGGCACACCCCGCGCGCCCAGCGCCCGGGCCACCCTTTCCAGGGCGCGCCCGGCGAGCCGAAGCGCAACCAACAAGCCGGCGAGGGCGCCCGCGGGGGCGGCGAGAGGGAGCCGCAGGGCCAGGAGCAAAGGGCCACTCACCGCAGCACGCCGAACCTAGCAGTAGCGCCGCCACCAGGGGCCACATCTCCGCGTCCGCCGCGAGGTCGCCGCGCGCCCAATCCGCCGCCGCAGGTGTCCGGAACCGCCGTCGCAGTCACTAGCAGGACCGGACGCCACCGCCAGACACAGGCAGGACCGGCCGCCGTGGTTGCCCGGCCGCGCGCACGCGCGCTCTCGCCGCCGTCTTCTCCACCCGCGCGAGCCGCGCACGCGCACTCGCCCCCGCCCGCCGCCGTGGCTGTTGACGCGGCGCTTTTCCCGCTCTCAGGCTGGAGTTCCGGCTCCCTCCGGCTCCGCCGAGGCCCGGCGCTCACTCGAAGGTGGTGGCTTGTGCCTGGCTTCCTGGTCACGCCTCGCTGCACCTGCCAGCTCCCGGGGTTCGTGTCCCCGCCCGCTCCAAGCCCGTTAGTCCGGAAGGTAGAACGCGCTCTCGGGAGAGCTCATTGCACCCTCCTTGTTGGCAGTTCTTTCTCTGCTACTCGCACCTCCCTGGGTCACACTATCCTGCCAGCCCTTGTTTTCTAGCTTTCACTCTCATTTCCCTGACGCCTCAAGGACTCCTCTCTGCTCACTCCGACTTCGTCCCGCGCAGCCTCCACGCCCCGGCGCGAGCCCCGCGTCTTTCTCCTGCCTTCTCCGGGGTCCGAAATCATCTGCGCTCGTCGATCTAGCCGCCTCCTAGCGTCTCAGTCCTCTTCAGTTCCTCGCAATAAATTCCGCCGCTCGGCCCTGGAGCGCACACCTGCGTGGGGGTGTCTCTGCGCTTCCCATGCCAGTGGGCCACGGGGCCGCCGCGCCGAGGGTGGGGGCGGTGGCCGGATCCCTGCCCACGGGAAGCCAAGGTTCGCCCCGGTGGGCTCCCCGCGCTGCCCTTGTTTCACCTGCCCGACCTTCATTTGTTTCCTACGCAGTTCTCTTCCCTCTTTTTCACTTTCTTCTTTAGTATCTTTATTCTCTGAAGAGGATTATTCAGACAAGTTCCATCCATGTTAATAAACGTTTTTAGATGTTTTTAAAATTGTCACCCCAGGGTTGATGAGATCGCGTGCAGCCAGTTGAGTTGTGTTTGGGTTTAGCATGATTGAAAAATGGGTTCAGAATGCGACTCTGGGATGCAGAGTGGACAGGGCCTTTGAATTTCTCACTGAATCACATAGGACACATCACTCATCCTGAGGCAGAAGCCCTTTGAAAGTAACTTTAATGCTTATCCTAAATGATGAACTCCCTTGTCAAATTCAGGCTCTGGTGGCTGCTCTAATGGGGTGCATATCTTGTTCATTCTCTTGGTTGTTTTTTCCCTCATCTGCTGGAAAAGAAAATAACTTATCACAATATTCTCCAAACCATCTACCCAGGGCTTCCTTTCCATCACACCCATCTTCACAGTCATAAAATGCAGGAAACCAAATTGCCACTCTCTGTGACACATTGTAGCAGTGTATTATATGCTATATAACCCTTTCCTGTAATTGTTTTTTTGTATGAAACGCTTTCCTACACATTGTTTGCTTTTAGCCAGAGAGCATTTTAAATATTTCTCCAAGACTTTCTGTTGAACTAGGCAAACAGAAGGGGTTTAATAAATGTGTTAATATGACTTGAGGCAAGCATTGCTCTAGTGAATTTTTATTTTTTTTAATGATTAAGAAAGGAAGAACAACATTTGTCTGGCAGACATCTCACTAAAATAGCGGTTAATAATTATGGTGGTAATGATTTGAATGGCAGTCTTCAGCCCTGAAGCTATAAAGGGACTGATCGATTCTTCTCCAACTGCTGCTAATATGCTGGAAATCATCCCCCAGACTTGGAGCATCCGCGACATTGTATACACAGCACCGGGGGATAGCCATCAGCTGTCCCTGAAACTGACCCTCTAAAGCTGAAGAGTGACTAGGAAAGGTTGTCCCCAACCTTTAGAAGTAGAGATTGTGTGATTTACATACTTTTTTCCACTGGAGGCTGTTGATGGCTATACACTAAATGTATCTTTGTACAGAAAATTGAATGGCTTAAGCTAGGTGAATGAGAGACCACCTGGGTTACCACTTCTGCTCATACGAATTTAGTCAGAATATGTTTTGGTGGGCAGCAGGGAGACCTATTCTAGGAGACATTATCCAAAGCAACCTGTCCAGGTTTAATTATACTGTCTCTGAGATAGCCTTGGACCCTTTTCTCTAGTCTTTAATCATCTTCCATGTATGTTTACCTTTTAACATTTCTGAGCATTTTAATTTAGATTTTTAAGCTTATTGTATATTTAGGTAAGAGATTGGGGGGAGGAGGGAGTGTAGTCATGCATATTATAATATTTTGTACAGAAGTAGTATTCATTCTAATACCTAAATTAATCTTCATGGCAACCTTGTGAGGATTATGTTTTGTGATCTCCATTTTGGAGATGAGGAAACACCTGGGAAGAGGGATGTGCTTTGATACTGTTCTCTCTCTAGTTGATGACTATCTTCCTCGTCCACTTTTCCCTACTTTTTCATTTCACCACCCTGTAACTATGAAGTTCTTATAGTTTTCACTTTATAGATGAATAATCTTAAAGCCCTCTGCTCTAGTTTGAAAACTGCCAGAATGTGATATACCAGAAACAAAACGGCTTTTAAAAGGGGAGTTTAATTAAGTTGCAAGTTTACGGTTTTAAGGCTGTGACCGTGTCCAGAAGCACCAACAAGAAGTTATTTTCACTCTAGAAAGGCTGATGGAGTTTTGGGTTTCTCTCTCAGCTGGGAGGGCAAATGGTGACATCTGCTATCTTTCTCTCTGACTTCTTGTTTCGTGACGCCTCCCTGGAGGTGTTTTCCTTGTTCATCTCCAAGGGTCTCTGACTGTGTGGACTGTAAAGCTTTTTCCAAAATGGTTCCCTCTTAAAGGGCTCCAGTAAGCAACCCAGCCTTGAATGGCTGGAGACTCATCTCCATGGAAACCATCCAATCAAAAGTTACTGCTCACAATTGGGTGGGTCACATCTCCATGGAAACAATGAATAAAGATCCCACCCAACAATATTGAATGAGGATTAAAGGACATGGCTTTTCTGGGGTACATAAGACCTTCAAACCAGCACACTCCCAAACAGCCCCACCAGTTAGTTATTATTATCACTCTTTTTTTTTAAATATTATCACTCTTAGGGAAGGAGCTACCTTTGGACCTGAAATCTACCTGACTCCAGTGAAATCAATCACAAGCTTCTTTTTGCAGTTCATGCCAATTTCCTTTCCTTTGCTTTCTGTCCCACAACATATCTACTTTTAACTTCCTCCCCAATGACATTTACATCCTTCCATATATTAGATGTTGTCTAAAAATAGACAGTTGTATCCTTATACTTTTTTATTCAATGAGTATTTTTTTGCCCCATGTCAGTATGCCATGCAATGGGATATACACTTTCTCCTCATAACCTTGTCAGTTGGCTCAGAACTGTATGTACCTATATGGTCTGTGCTTTGTGCAGGGCCAGAGGCTCTTTTTGCATAGGTATTACTTATATAGCTAAAATAAGTTGGTGGAAAATCAAAGGATCCTACAGTACACCAAAACCCAAAATAAGCCCCAGTATTAAGTGCCCTTTCTCTGTATTTTAGTCATGCTCAGTGCATATCAATTACCATATTATATGGAAAGTACCAGTTTATGGGGCTGTCTCCCTATTTAATAGTTACTCTTTCCTAGACTGTAAACTAAATAAGGGGAGAGACCATATGAGTCCTGTTTTCTGTTAATTCCAGTGCATAGCACATAGAAGATATTCAACAAACGGTTGTTAAAAAGATGAATGAATGAATGAATGAATGAAAGTAAACCTCTCAAGGTCAGGAACTGTGTCTTTTTGCATTCTTTTTCCATCAGTATCTGGCTGTGGGAACCTCAAGTCTGAGCCATTCCCTCGGTTTTTATAAAGATTGAAAGCACGCAGCGCTTGCATGCCCTGGGTCAGTTAGTGTTTAAACTGACCTCCCTGTGGAAGGAGGAGTGTACAAAAGGTCAACGTATGTAAGAGACCAGACCCTTCCCTGCGTAGGATGTTAATCTATCCCCTACTTCCTGCCTTGGGCCCTTGTGATGTTATCATGTTTACTGTTATCTATAGAGCAGCCTGTGCACACAAACTATAATCAGTCCTACCCTTGTGTCACGAGACCCCTCTGCTGTACCCATGCTCTCACATTCAACGGAATGTCTGTCTCAGGCCCCGATAACTGGTCCTGTAGATTCCTGCCGAAGGGTGGAGCACTTCCACCTAGCTCTGAATGGACCACCTTTGGAGCAGCGTGATTCCCTGATTAGCTTTCTTCTTTACTCCTGTAGGTAAATTCCTATAATAAAGGTCATGTCTCAGTCCGTACCTGGTGCTTTCTTTAGTTTCGCAGCTGGAAAGTCCCCTGCGGGCTGGGACACTGGCAAAGTGAATAGCATAAAGGGGTGTTCAGTAAACTTCTGTGCACTCACTGAACTACTGAATTAACCCTGAAGTTGATCTGACATGTCAGAGGTTCTTATCATTAAATTCCTATCTTTTTTTTTTTTTTTTTTTTTTTTTGCTGTGGGCAGGCAGTGGAAATCGAACCTGGGTCTCTGGCATGGCAAGCGAGAACTGAACCACCGTGGCCCGCCCCCTATCTTTTGGTATTTAAGTCATCATGCTGGGAATAGTTCATGGATATTATCTCTTTTTTTCTTAGTATCTTTGATTAGGTATTTTTCTTCTCTGTAACAAAGATTCTTAACTTGTATTTTTTTTTTAACACTTCTGGCCATTGTGATCCTAACTAACTTCTGTTCTATGACCAGGTACTTTAAACTAGCAACACCAGACTATTTCATGCCCTGACTATTCTACTTTAAGGCTTCCATGCTTCAATCATGCTGTTTCCTCTGCTTAATACACTATTCCCTGCTGTTCCTTCTTTCCCTCCTTAAGTCAGAGAATTCCAGCTCATCTTAGTGCAAATGTTGCCTTCTCCAATAAGCCTTTCTCAAGCCTACTTTTCCTCTTTACCGTAACTCCCCTTCACTTGGAGATCTAATATCCTCTCTTATGCTTTGTCCGTACTGCTAATTAAATGTATCATTTTATGATTGTTTCTACATATCTTTCTCCTTTTCTACCATATAGCTCAAAGAAAACAAAATTGTCTTATGTATATTTGTAGTTCCAGGATCTAACACAGTGCCTGGTTGAGACCCAAATGCTCAGTGTGCATTTGCTGAATAAATCAAGAGAAACCAAAGTGTGGTATATAGTTTAGAGAGGTACTCTAGGCTAGGTTTGAATTACAACTCAAGTCACTTACTACCTGTTAACATAGGACAAGTTACATAAATTTTCTAGGCTCTTGTTTCCTGATTTTTAAGCTAGGATGATAATAGTAGTAGAAATTAACTCTTAGAACTGCCTTGAGAATATACTAAGTTAACACTATTACAATTACATAGTGCAGTAGTGTCCCATTCACAGTACCACCCAATAAATATTAGTCCCTATTATAGTCTTCTTATGATGAGTCTCCTAGAAGGCTTGTGAAAATTATGATCCGAAGGAGAATCAGTTCATGGTCTGGAGCTTTGAAAGAGCACCATGAGTTGGGAAAGGGCCTAAAATTTTTATTCAAGCCAGAGGCACGTGTCTGTACATGGCGGGTAGTCCTTAATCTGCTTGCTCATCTGCACAGTTCATTAGTGAAGAATTTTGAGCAATCCATGTCTCTGATACCTGGCCCAGAGCCCAGTGTCCTGGAGAGTTGTTTCAACTTGACCCGGCTGTAAATGCATCAGAGCCTTAATCATGAAATAAAGCAGCATGGCACTGAGGATCTGTGCAGTCTGGGCGAAGACTAGGTTAGGATGGTTAGGCAGCTGGCAGATATCGACATGGTTGGAGAGATGGATTTGGCTTAGGGGAACAGAAGGAAGGCTCCAGCAGCAGGGAATGATCTTCTTCCCAGCCTGTGCTTCAGTTAGGGGCAAAAACTAGAAGCAAAAACTGTTTCAGGTAGGAGGGTGGTAGGACTGAGGAATTTTAGGAAAGGGTATCCTACCACACAGATGACAGGCTGGTCTGGTGTGAATTTCCTTCTGGATGTCAGATGTGTGCAGGATCCTTTTGCCAAAGCCAGGGAGAAATGCAGCGTTTTTTTTTTTTAATCCTCCCCCTGCTGCTCCTTCTGGAGGCTACTTATGTAGAGTGCCCATACCAATGACAGCTTGAAAGTGCTGGAGAAAGGCAGTTTCTAGGTTAGGTTGTAAAATTGCAGCAGGCTTATTTCTTTGAGAACACATAATGTTTTGAGCCCTGGGGAGGCCCCCTTGTATCTTGCCTGTCCTCTTTAAGAACAGATAACTTTCATGTGTAGGTGGATGCTGTGCACCGAGACCTCATTGTGCTAGTGTATTCATCCTCTAGTGCTGCTATAACAAATTACTACAAATTTAGCACCTTGAAACACCATCCATGTATGATCTCACAGTTCTGTAGGTCACAAGTCCAGTGGGCTCAGCTGATTTCTCTGCTTTGAGTTCCACAAAGAAGAACTCAAGCTGCTGGATGGGCTTCTTTCCCTTCTTGAACTGACAGATTTCGGTCTCATTGGAGCTGTTGGCAGCATCCGGTGTCTGTAGGACTAGGTCTCCATTTCCTTGCTGGCAACCATCTGGGGGCCACCCTTAGCTACTGAGGCCTCTTTCAAGTCAGTTGCATGTAACCCCCACATCTCAGAACCAGAAACAGTGTGTTAAATCCTCCTCATGCTGCTGCTTCTCTTCTGCCTCCTCTTCATCTGTCATATCTCTCCGACTGACTCTTATACTCTTCTGCCTTCCCTTTCTACTTTTAAGGGCTCCCGGGATTAGGTTGGGCCCACACAGGTAATCCAGGATAATTGCCCTATTTTCAGGTCTGTAACTTAATCATATCCACAGGGTCCCTTTCGTCATGTAAATGAGTTGGCAACATATTCATATGAAGTAGGATTTGGAAATCTTTGGGGTGGTGGGGCATTCTGCCCACCTCAGCTTGTTTTTTTACATAGGTATCTCCCTTGATCCTCACAGGTAGTCCAATAAGGGAAGCATTGTTATACCCATTATTCATATGAAGAAACTGAGGTTCCGAAAGTTTAATATCATAGCTAATAAATGGTGGCTCTGGGGATGAATCTTGCTTCAGAGCTCACACTCCTTCCTCTGTGAGAGAAAGGTCACGGCAATCGTGGGATGGGTGTCTGTCACTGAAATTCCCACTGTGGTTTCCGCTAATGCTATTTCTCAACTTAGCGAGATAGTTACCACTGTGTCTGTCAAAGGTTTCCGACTCTTTGGGTACACAATATATGTATCCATTGGGGTCCCAACATAATGGCATCCTCAAGTGAAGGTATTGAGGGGAGTTTAATGAAGAGACTGTTAACAAGGGTGTGGGTAGGGTTTAAGAAACCAACAAGGAATGCTGAAACTAGCAACAGCTATTAGCTCTAGGTCTGAAAGGGGAGGGGGAGGAAAAGGTTACCAGAAAGTAGGAACTGACAGAGGAGATTGCCTGGCAGAAGCTGCGGCCTTCAGTGGAACACAGTCACTACCAGACTGATAGGAAGGTGGCAAAGTATGTTCTCTGACTTCATTTTCCTCCCACCCTCTGATCTACTACTGACTAATCTCAACCAGAAGTCTGAGGCCTGTGAATGCAATGCCTGAAGTTTAGCTTTTCAGGACTATCCGAGGTGGACTGTGTCCCTGAGGGGAGGAGATCCAGCACTGCAGGACAGCACCTCCTTGAAATTGTATGTGGCAATATGACTTGTTTGGCCCAGTATATTAATTTCCTAGGGCTGCCATAACAAATTACCATAAACTGTATGGCTTCATATGAAAGATATTTGTGTTCTCACAATTCGGGATGCTAAAAGTCTGAAATCAAGGCCTCAGCAAGGTCATTCTCCTTCTGAAGGCTCTAGAGGAGAATGGTCTCGTACCTCTTCCTGGCTTCTGGTGGCTCCTGGCAGTCCTTGGCATTCCTTGGCTTGTAGCTACATCATGCCATCTCTGCCTCTGCCTCCAGATAGCCTTCTTCTTTGTTTGTCTCTCTGCCCTCTCCTTTTCTTATAAAGACACCAGTCTTAGGATTTAGGGCCTGCATTATTTCCAGTGTGATGTTGTTTCAGTTTGCTAAAGCTGCCAAAATGCAATATCAATCAAATGGGTTGGTGTTTTCAATGTGGATTTTTAGTTTACAAATTTATAATTTGGCCATGGAAATGTCCAAATTAAGGCATCCAGAGGAAGATACCTTCTCTGAGGAAAGGTACTGGCACCTGGGTTCCTCTGTCACATGGTAAGGCATGTGGTAATATCTGCTGATCCTTCACTCCTGGGTCTTGTTGCTTTCAGTTTCTGGTTCCAGTGACCTCTTCTCCTTTTTTTTTTTAACTTTTTCGTTGTGTAGTATGACATATATACCAAGTAAAGAAAGAAAAAAGCAATGATTTTCAAAGTACTCTTCAACAAGTAGTTACAGGACAGATCCCAGAGTTTGCCACGGGCTACCATTACATCATCTCAGATTTTTCCTTCTAGCTTCTCCAGAATATAGACAGCTAGAAGGAATTTTTTTTTTTATCATCACTATGGACTTTTTTTTCCTTTTTTTTGTGAAAAATACATATTTACTAAAAAGCAATAAACATCAAAGCACATCACAACAATTAGTTGTAGAACAGATTTCAGAGTTTGGTATGAGTTACAATTCCATGATTTTAGGTTTTTACTTCTAGCTGCTCTAAGATACAGGAGACTAAAAGGAATATCATTGTAATGATCCAGCAATCATACTCATTTGTTAAACCTTATCTTCTCTGTGTAACTCTACCATCACCTCTGATCTTTCTACTGCTCTTTAGTGGTATTTGGGCTATGTCCATTCTGAATGTTTTGTGTTGGAAGGGACTGTCAGTAATATGGGATGGGGAACTAGAGCTAGTTGATGTTCAGGAGAGGCTGGCTCTTCTGCATTTCAGGACTTATCTGGTCCAGGGACCCACATGGAGGTTGTAGGTTTCTGGAAAGTTACCCTAGTACAGGAACATTTGTAGAATCCTATATATTGCCCTAGGTGTTCTTTAGGATTAGCTGGAAAGGTTTTGGTTGGGGTTTGGCTAGTTATGATATGTAGCAATGTGCAACTGAAACTTGCATGAGAGTGACCTCTAGAGCAGCCTCTCAACTCTATGTGAGCTCTCTCAGCCATTGATACCTTATTTGTTCCATTTCTTTTCCCTCTTTTGGTCAGGATGGCATTGTTGATCACACAGTGACAGGGCCAGACTCATCCTGGGGGGTCATTTCCCACACTGCCAAGGAGACTTTCACCCCTGGATGTCATGTCCCATGTAGGGGGGAGGGCAATGGTTTCACTTGCAGAGTTGGTCTTAGAGAGTGTGCGGTCACATCCAAGTAATAGAAGAGGTTGTCCAGAGGTGACTCTTAGGCATGTCTATAGGTAGGCTAAGCTTCTCTGTTACATACATAAACTTCACAAGAGCAAACCTCAAGATCATGGGCTTGGTGTATTGATTTGGGTGTCCCTAATGTTTGATACAGTATCAGGGGTTTCCCCAGTGGTAAAATTTAATAGTTCCATATTTTTCCTCCCATCCCTCAAGGGATTTTGCCAATACTTTTTGATTATTTGCTTAACATACTCTGGGATGTATCTAGGCATTACATTAAGCTATACAGAATTAAAGACCCTCCTTCTTATTCTGGGCTCCCTGTGTTTGGATTGTTTAAATGATCTATCCAGATAGTTTGAGTTAGATTATGTGCTATAGAATGTGGGTCCTTTCTTAGCTTCTCCTGGGTGTTTCTCTTGAAGCCCTCTCTGCTGGTGTTTCTGTCTTTTATCCCCTCATAAAGAAGCTCAGCAGAAGGATTAAGGCCCATCTTGAATGGGCTGGGTCATATTTCTATTGAAATAATTTAACCAAAAGGTCATGCTCATGCAAGCTTCAGTTAGACATTGCTACCTATTATAACTTGCCAACCCCCAACCAAAACCGTTCCAGCCAATCCTAAAGAACTCCTAGGGCATTATATAAGATGCTACAAAGTTTCCTGCACTAGGGTAACTTTCCAGAAACCTACAACAATAGGTCTATCCCCACAAGAATGGATTAAAAGAACATGATCTTTTCTGAGGTACATAACAGCTTCAAACCAGCATAGATATCATCTCTAGATCCTTAACTAATTGCATCTCCAAATATGGTCATATTCTCAGGTTCTGAATGGACATGAATTTGAGGGTGGGGTTGGGGTGACACTTTTCTTCCCACTATAGGCAATGGTATTACTTCTGGGCAAAACTTAAGACCTAGCATGCAATTTGCCACCATTTCTACCCCTTTCCATGGAAGTCAGCAGCTCCAGATGGTGGCTGCTGCTTCAGCCTGTTGTTCCTGGAGTAAGGATGAGGCAGAGCAGAGCTCCTGCTGAACTACAAAGGAAATGTTACAAGAATGAGAAATACACGTCTCACCTATCCTGACAGATGCCATGTACCTTATATTTAGATACCCCAGTCCAGCATCCATGATGGCTCCCTACTTCCTTACAAACAAAAACACCCTTGAAAGACTCCATTGCTTCTCTTAGTCCCACTTCCAATGGCAACATTTTACTGCAGTATAGTTTGTCTTTGGGGGCAAGCTGTAGAAAGAAATAGATGTTAAAGACTGCCTTTTGTATCTTTTAGATTAGCAAGTTGTTCTAGAACAAAGAAAAACGAAGGCTAGAATGGATAGATGTTCTTTGAGAATAGCTGCGGACTAGCTATCTGCATTTCAGGCTGACAGGTCTGTCTCTGGTTTCGGAGGAGTTCCTCAGCAGCAGCAGCAGCAGCAGCAGCAGCAGCAGCAGCAGGAGTATGTATTGAGAAACCTTTGTTCTCTCCTCCAACCTAGGGGCATGCTTCACTATCCCTTTAAGTGTCTTTTTTTTTTTTTTTTAATTTTTTTATTAATCAAAAAAAAGAAAAGAAATTAACACAACATTTAGAAATCATTCCATTCTACAAATGCACTCAGTAATTCTTAGTATCATCACATAGATGTATGATCATCATTTCTTAGTACATTTGCATCGATTTAGGAAAAGAACTAGCAAAACAGCAGAAAAAGATATAGAATGTTAATATAGAGAAGAGAATTAAAATAATAATACTAATAATATATATATATATAAAAAGGAAAAAGAAAAAAACAAAAACAAAAGATACAAACACACAAACAAACAAACAAAAAACCATATTTCAGGTGCAGCTTCATTCAGTGTTCCAACCTAGTTACATTACACTTAGGTATTATTGTGCTGTCCATTTTTGAGTTTTTGTATCTAGTCCTGTTGCACAGTCTGTATCCCTTCAGATCCAATTACCCATTATCTTATCCTGTTTCTAACTCCTGCTGGTCTCTGTTACCAATGATATATTCCAAGCTGATTCTCGAATGTCGGTTCACATCAGTGGGACCTTACAGTATTTGTCCTTTAGTTTTGGGCTAGACTCACTCAGCATAATGTTCTCTAGGTCCATCCATGTTATTACATGCTTCATAAGTTTAGTCTGTCTTAAAGCTGCATAATATTCCATCGTAGGTATACGCCACAGTTTGTTTAGCCACTCGTCTGTTGATGAACATTTTGGCTGTTTCCATCTCTTTGCAATTGTAGATAATGCTGCTATAAACACTGGTGTGCAAATGTCCGTCTGTGTCTTTGCCCTTAAGTCCCTTGAGTAGATACCTAGCAGTGGTATTGCTGGGTCGTAATCCATTCTGCCATTCTATGTCTTTTGATTGGGAAATTCAGTCCATTAACTTTTAGTATTATTACTGTTTGGATAATATTTTCCTCTACCATTTTGGCTTTTGTATTATATATATCATATCTGATTTTCCTTCTTTCTACACTTTACTCCATACCTCTCTCTTCTGTCTTTTCGTATCTGACTCTAGTGCTCCCTTTAGTATTTCTTGCAGAGCTGGTCTCTTGGTCACAAATTCTCTCAGTGACTTTTTGTCTATAAATGTTTTAATTTCTCCTTCATTTTTGAAGGACAATTTTGCTGGATATAGGAATCTTGGTTGGCAGTTTTTCTCTTTTAGTAATTTAAATATATCATCCCACTGTCTTCTAGCTTCCATGGTTTCTGCTGAGAAATCTACACATAGTCTTATTGGGTTTCCCTTGTATGTGATGGATTGTTTTTCTCTTGCTGCTTTCAAAATCCTCTCTTTCTCTTTGACCTCTGACATTATAACTAGTAAGTGTCTTGGAGAACGCCTATTTGGGTCTATTCTCTTTGGGGTGCGCTGCACTTCTTGGATCTGCAAATTTAGGTCTTTCATAAGAGTTGGGAAATTTTCAGTGATAATTTCTTCCATTAGTTTTTCTCCTCCTTTTCCCTTCTCTTCTCCTTCTGGGACACCCACAACACGTATATTTGTGCGCTTCATATTGTCATTCAGTTCCCTGATTCCCTGCTCAAGTTTTTCCATTCTTTTCCCTATAGTTTCTGTTTCCTTTTGGAATTCAGATGTTCCATCCTCCAGTTCACTAATTGTAGCTTCTGTTTCTTTAGATCTACCATTGTAGGTATCCATTGTTTTTTCCATTTTTTCTTCTTTGTCCTTCACTCCCATAAGTTCTGTGATTTGTTTTTTCAGATTTTCTATTTCTTCTTTTTGTTCAGCCCATGTCTTCTTCATGTCCTCCCTCAATTTATTGATTTGGTTTTTGAAGAGTTTTTCCATTTCTGTTTGTATATTCAGCATTAGTTGTCTCAGCTCCTGTATCTCATTTGAACTATTGGTTTGTTCCTTTGACTGGGCCATATCTTCAATTTTCCGAGCGTCATCCATTATTTTCTGCTGGTGTCTGGGCATTTGATCAGATTTCCCTGGGTGTGGGACCCAGCTGGTTGAAAGCTTTTTCTGTGAAATCTCTGGGCTCTGTTTTTCTTTTCTGGCCCAGTAGGTGGCGCTCGTGGCGCTCGTCTGTCTGCACGGCAGTCACCCGGGAAACCGCGCGTGGAGGCGGGGGTCGCTGGCCGCCACGGCTTGGGAGAGTGCCGGTCCTAATTGCCCAGCTGGCCCGAAACGCCAAGCGTGACGGGAGGGCCCCGCTATCCAACGTTCCCAGTCAGACCGGGGAGCCACGTGCGTGGAGGGGACCCCAGTTGCCAGCCGCCCCGGCTGGGAAAACGCGCGCCCCTCGGGTATCTCACCGCAGCAGATTCTCCCTGCCCGTTCAGCTGTTCCAGAATGGGGTACGCTGTCTTTTTGGTCTCTGTCGTGACTCCAGGAGCTGTTTCGTATTGTTTCTGTTTCTTTAGTTGCTTTTCTGGAGGAGGAACTAAGACCCGCGCGTCTTACTAAGCCGCCATCTTCTCCGGAAGTGTTAAGTGTCTTTTTAACCTTACTTATCTGTCGACCGGACTTGATGGCACGTGCATGCTAGGTACTGCTGCCACAGCTGCAACTCCTACTGCCTCTGCAACTTCCACCCCCTCCACATCCAGCAGAGGCACAGTGACCCACAGCAGTAGGAAGCAAGGAAAAAGTTATACAAAGCTGTTCCCTGGACCAGGAGCATCTGTATCACCTGGGAACTTATTAGAAATGCAAACTCTTAGGTCCTGTCTTCAATCTACTGAATCAGAAACTCTGAGGGTGGAGTCCAGGAGACTGTGTTAGCAAATCTTCCAGATGATTCTGATGCACAGGCTTGAAAGCCACTGGCTTACCATCTGACATCAGAAGGTAATCCTTTTTGTCCTTTTGCTTTGATGGGAAAGACCCACCTGTAGGATATTGGGGAATCTCTTGGAACCTCAGTTGCCTACTGGGTTCCTGGGCCTTTTGTATCAGCTGCATGTCACAAGTGTTACTTGGGCTGTGGCAGGGCCCAAGGGACAGAGGCAAGTCAGCTTACAAGAGGCTTCACTTGTGTGCAGCAGGATTTCTCTAATGTCTCACGTCAAAGAGCAAATATTCTACTTTCATTCTGATATAGAAACTAATATATACTTCAAAGTGGCTTGAGAATCTCTTTAGTTCTATCTTTAGTGTGCTTAGAAGTAACTTGAGACAGATTTCACTGTCGTTTACAAGTTCCTGTTTTTCCTTTTTTTGTCTGTCAAGGTGCTTGATGTCTGAAATCTGTGTTAATCTCTTGTGAATTTTCACTTACGGGATGCCATTTTGATCAAATGTCAGAAACTTCCATATGCTTGCACAATTGTCCCTTTGTCTAGAGGATGACATAAAAGAAACATGGGGATTCCCTGGAGGGATGATGGATCAATATTTTACCTGGTGGAAAATTTAGTGGGGCTATGTGTCAACATGGGGTAGAGAAGAAAAATGAATCACAATCTATCATAATTCATAAGAAAATGATTTATTCATTTTCAACACTCATATGGGCTAGACAGCTTGGACATGGTTCTGGTAAGCTAAGGTAAAGGCTCATCCTAACCTACTTTATCCTCCAAGACAATTAGTATGCTTATGAACAGGGTATGTGACGTCCTCTGGATTTGTAAGAGAGGCTCCTGGTTGACAAAGATGGATAAATTCCTCTTCCTCAATTGTTCAAGTGATTCTATTCATTTTGTCTGATAGTACTGCATTCCCTGAGAAAGTCCAGGGGTTTCTGTATATAGCACAAAATCTTGTGAACCAAGATTTCCTTTTTCCTTTTGTGGTGAAAAGTGAAGATCTTTGCTCTTCTCAACCCTATATATCCCAGAAAAGCCATGTTTTAGTCCTAGTTCAGTCTTGTGAGAACAGCCATTTCTTTTAATCGTGATTCAATATTGTAAAATGTAGACTTATGATTAAACTATCTCCACGGAAATGTGTCATGCCCAATTTTGGGTATGACCTTTTGATTAGATGGAGATGTGACTCCATTCATTCAAGGTGGGTCTTGATTAGTTACTAGAGTTCTTCGAAAGAGAAAACATTTTGGAGAAACCTCAGAGCATAGCAGATGTGGACATTTTGAGGGCAGAAAGCTCATAGCTGACAGAGAGAGCCAATGTAGACATTTGGGGATCAAGGCAGAAATAGCCTGGGTGCTAAGCAGGACTCACAGAAATAGCCAGAACCTGAAGAGAAGAAATATCTGGACTTGGTAGATGCTAACCTAAGAGATGAAACCCAGAATTTTGTCCCAGAGGAGCTAAGTGAAGGTCCACAGATGCTTAGGGAATCACTGGCATCAGAAGCTAGAAGCAACAGAACCGGGAACAAGGACCAACATATGCCAGCGATGTGCTTTCCCAGATCACTCTTCCTTGAGCCAAGGTATCTTTCTCTGGATGCCTTAGTTAGGACATATTTATGGCCTTAAGGCTGTAAATTTGTACCTTATCAAATTCACTTTTTAGAAAGCCACTCCACTTCTGGTATATCGCACCTGGCAGCTTAACAAACTAATACAGATTTTGGTACCAGAGAAGTGGGGTGCTGCTACAGTTTGCAGATACCAAACATGCTGGAATAGCTTTTTAAATGGATAAAGGGATGATTCTGAAAGAGTTGTGATAATCTTGATAGAGAAGGCCTAGAACGCTTTGAAGACACTGTTGGTAGAAAAGTGGACTCTAAAGATAACCCTGACAAGGCTTTAGACAGAAATGAGTTTTGTGTCATTGCAAACTGGAAGGAAGACATTCTTTATGGATGGAAACCAAAATTTGAGATTCTGGATATTTAGCAGGAGAAATTTCCAAACTAACTGTGGAAAATGCAGTCTGGCTGCTCCTTGCAGCTTATACTAAAATGCAACAGGAAAGAGATTAGTTGAGAACTGAACTCTTGTGTGTAAAGAAAACAGAAATTGGCATTGTGGAAAATTCTGGGCTTCTCAAAAGTGATTCCCCAGTGAATAGGGCTTCATATGAGAATTTAACCAAACATGGAAGCAGTCAGCCATTATAGGACAAGAAAGGATTTGAAATGGAGTTATACAGAAAGGATTTGTGGTAAGTCCTGTTGTCTGATGATTTTGACCCTTGTGTACTACATGGAAGATCAGCAGATTTTTTTGTAAGATCTGTATGAATGGACCCCACTGCTAGTCTGGACTAAAAGGGAAAGAAAAGGGACAGATTGAAGGAAAAATGGCTCCAGAGACAGAACCATGGAAGCTAAGGGCTCGAGCCAGGAAATGTTGGGCCAGGAGAGTAAATGGACCCATTCACATGGGGAGGGTGAGTTTGCTCTGGAAGCAGAGGGTGGGCCTTCCATTGCTTTGCTCAGGAAGAGTTGTGTTGCCTCAGACCTCTGAGAGGGTGGTGCGCATAAACTGGGGATTGGGGGAGCCTGGCTGTCACCCCTTTGTGCTGGAGAGGTTGAGCATGTGCTCCAGAGTTGACAGATTCCAGGTGTTCCTCCAATGTTTGCAGAGGGTAGAGCTGAGAAAAAGGTGGTCCCCACCCAAGTGTTTGGAGAGAGAGCAAGACCACTGCATAGGCCTTTGGAAAGTGTGAGACAGCCACTTTCTAAAGCCTGAGAAAAAATGATTCTCAGACTTTGAAATGCAATGGAGTTTGCCCTGCAGGTTTTCAGGACTATTTGGGTCTGATGTCCCTTGTTTACCTTTCAATTTCTCCCTATGGCAATGGAAACATGTATCCTATGGCTGTCCCTCCTTTGTATGTCAGCAGCAGATTACTTGTTCTGGGTTTCACAGGTCCAGAGCCAGAGGAGAATTTTTGCTTTAGAGCAGACCATACCTGTAACTGACCTTGGTGAGATTTTGTACTGTTTCGACTTCTGTATTTGCATTGTTACTGAAATGTTTTAAGACTTTGTGATATTGTAATGGAGTTAATATATTTTGTATATGGATGGAACATGTCTTTTTTTTGGTCCAGATGGTAGAATATGCCAGTTTCAATCTGTTATTTACCCTGGAAAAGTCATGTTTTAATCCTGATCTAATCCTGTGGGGGAAGCCATTTCTTTTAATCCTGATTCAATTTGTAGGATGGAAACTTCTGATTGAATTATCTCCATGGAAATGTGTCACGTCCAATCGTGGGTGTGACCTTTTGATTAGATGGAGATGTGACACCGCCCATTCAAGGTGGGTCTTGATTAGTTTACTGGAGTCCTTTAAGAGAGGAATCATTTTGGAGAAACCTCAGAGCATAGCAGATGTGGATGTTTGGAGGGCAGTTGCTTCAGAGCCAACAGAACAGAGACATGGATGTTTGGAGGTGCTTGGAGCCATGAGAAGTTGAGCAAGGCAGAACCTGGAGAGAACCAAGGGAAGCCAAGAGATGAGGGCTAGTCCTAGAAAAGCAAAGTGAGAACCCCCCTCAGGAACAGGCTGAAAGCAAAAGAGCCCAAGAGCAATGGACCAGAAGATGCCAGCCCTGTGACTTCCCAGCTGACAGAGGTGTTCAAGATGGCATGAGCCTTTCTTGAGTGAAGGTAACCTCTTGTTGATGCCTTAGTTTGGACATTTTCTAGGTACCAGAACTGTCAACTTGTAACTTATTAAATTCCTGTTTTAAAAGCTGTTCCATTTCTGGTATATTGCATTCTGGCAGCTTAAAAACTAATACAGAAGCCCCCACTGGAATTTGGAGTGTGGCAAGTATGGTGCAAGGAGGGAGGCCAATAGGACACATTTGTGATTTGTGCTCCAGTAGTTTCCCCCTTTTCCTTTCCTTGTCTTCTTTTGGGCTGAGCCCTATGCCTGTCCAGTTTCCTTTTACTTCCTAAGGTGTGGCTTTGTGCCAGTGAAACTGTAAACTAGATGAAAAGCTATCAGCATCAGGAGAAGGAATCGATGGTAGTATGTGTTTGTACATATATCACAAGTGACAGGCTCATTTTCATGCAAGTTGAGATGCCACTAATTGACACACACTGCAGATCTGTATGCCCACACACTCTGATGGGGATATACATAGCTGGTCTTACCTTGGAGAAGCAGAGTGGGCAGTACCAATGGGCTGTGATTTGCTTTCACTGCAAGGATCTTTCATGGCTACTCCAGCTGATACAGACTGAGTACCTGCTGGGAATTCCCACATCACTTACCTCTTTGGATTGAGACATTGAAAGTTGTTTAAATGCAAATTATTTTCTAGGAGGTAGGGACATTATTATTCATTACTATTTGGGCTTTAATGAATTTATCAGCTTAGAAGAGAACAGATTAGGGCCTTTAGTAATAGAGGTCAGAGAGATATGTTTTAATAATGATAGGCAGAAGAGAAAGAGTAAGTTCTGAAATACTATAGAAACTATAGCCATAGAGTCAAGGACTAGGATGAGGACACTGGTTACATGGCAAGAAAAAGGATAGAAAAGAGGAAAGTGGGAAATGAAGTTCCTTCACAAGTCCACAGGACGTTTCTACCTAGAGCTCCCAGCAATTCTTTCCTAAATGGTACATATAAACTTGCCAAGACACTGATAACATTTCATCTTTGCTGTAGCATCACTACTTTCAAGGGTTGATTGATGATTGATTTATTTGATGCTAAGGACATATCTAGGTACTGTGGATATATCAGAACACAAACAAAGAAAAACCTGTGAAATAAATGAAGAATACCCAGATTAGAACAAAGGCTACTTATTCATTGCTTGCTCTAGCAAGGGAGACAGTCACTATCACTTGTGTTTTGCAGAGACTCAAAAACAAGCAGAAGTGGGAAGGCTTTAAAGGGAAGACTTCAGGTATGCCCTCATGGGAGGTTGCTGGCATGAGGAAGCCAGAAGTAACTAACTAGAAGCAGATCATCCTGTGTGATAGGTTAGGGGTCATATTTGGCTTTCTCTGGTTGGTCCTAATTTGGAAGTGGGGGTGAAATTAAGAAAGCTGTCAGTTTTCAGTCAAGTCCTGTCTAGTTTGGGTCAATTGTACACAGACTGTGGTCTGAATTCCTAGGATATATGCTATAGATAATGCCCAGCTTCCTAGACCACTTGTTGCTGGTAGTAAGCCAGAGTTTCTTGTCTGGTTACTGCTGATAGTGGGTCAGAGTTTCTTGGTCATTGTCCATTGGAAATTAAGTCTCTCAAACCCCTGTCTTCATGGAGCTTACATTTTAGTGGGGAGATGGGGACAGACCATAGACCCGATAAATTAGAGAAATAGGGCATGTTAAATGCTGATAGATGTTTTGGAGAAAAATTAAACAATGAAGAGATAAAGAGTGGGAGGTAGGTTCAATTTAAATAACATGGTCAAGAAGGCTTACAAGAAGGTGACATGATGATGGGTGAGTGAAAAGTTTGCAAACCTTGTCGACATCAACACAAAGATCATTTGAGGCAGAGGAGATGGCAAATGCAAGACCCTTAGTCAGGCGTGTGCTTGGCTTGTTTGCAAAATAAAATGGGTTTGCAAAATAAAATAGGCAGTGGTGAGGGGAGGATGGTGAGCTTAAACAGAGGGTAGTGAGCAAGAGGGGGAATAGCAAGGATGAGGTCAGAGGTATCATGGGGTTTGGGTTACACAAGTCTTATTAGACTTGAGCTTTTACTCTGAGTGCGAAGGCTTTGAGCAATGCAGTGATATCCTATTTATACTTATCCTACTTAGGTGTCAGCAAACTTTTACTGTAAAGGGCCAGAGATAGTAAAATTTGGTATGCAATATGTATATATATATATTTAAAAAAATGGTTTGTTTCAACTAGTAGACTCTGCCATTGTAGCACAAAAGTAACCACAGTCACATACAAGGTAAAGTAACGAATGTGGCTATGTTTCAAAAAAGCTTTACTTACAAAAACAGGCAACAGGCCAGATTTGTTAAGTGACCCTTGGGTTATTGCAGTGGTCCAGAAAGGAGATGAAGATGACTTGCCTTAGGGTTGTAGCAGTGGAAGGGGTGAGAAGGTGTCAGATACTGGCTACATTATGAAGGTAGAGCCAACAGAATTTGTTATGGGACCCGATGTGGGATATGAGAGAAACCAAGGCGCGAAGGATGACCTCAAGTTTTTTAAAACAGCCTGAGCTGTTTAACCTAGAGAAATGGAGTCACCATTAACTGAAATGAGGAAAACTGATGAAGAGGTTGGGGTGGAGGCAGGGTGGGACCTGAAAATTCAAGATACCTTTATGATGAAGGAATTGGATTAGATGTTCCCTAACTCTGCTTCTTGCTCTAATATTCTGTGATTCTGCAACTGTGAGAGAATAAACATGTGCCCCAATGACTTCTGCTGTGATTTTGCTCTTCGGGGAGACCTTTCCTACTGCATTACTCTGTCTTTACAAAATGCAGTTGGCCATTGTGCTGGCTAGAGAGCAGTTGCTGGAAAGAGGAAGCACTGAAAGGGAGGCAACTGCCAGGTGAAACTAGCAGGGGGTCTGGGAAGGATGACATAAATGGGGTGTGTGCCCAAGGAAGCTTTGAGAGCTGGAGGCAAGTTCCGGTGTTTCTTAGTTTCCTGGAGGTTATTCATGATGGGTGGTTATCAACCTACCAGGCTCTAAATGTTCAACTCCTTTTCAGGGGAAGAGATAAAAAACCTCTTAACCCACATCCGCTCCACCCTCAGAACTGCCATACATCCGACCTGTTCCCTCTCCGCAGAGACTGCCCCAAGCTGGGTGCTTTCCTGTGTGGCCTCTGGAGGCCTGCAGCACAAATCCCAGGTCTTTGCTTTAGCAATTTTCCTCCTCTTCTCTCTCATCTCCCCTCACTGGACTTTATGTCTTCTGTCTGCCTAAATTCTTTCCACCCAAAAAATGGCTCTGTGCCAGTGGGGCTGTTTGCTGTATGGAAAATTGTCAAACCACTTTGGGAGTGAGCTGATAGTAATATATTTAAAATATGAGCATTTATCAGAAGCAGCAGATGGAAGCAGCGGAGTGGAGCTCCCAGAACGGAGGGCAGGGAATGTTTCATTCAAGGGTAAAGTGTGTACCATCTCGACCCAGCTGGCACCAGTTCATGAGGCCAGAGAAGAGAAGGAGAAAAAAAGCCAGTCTTTATGCTAGGGGAGGGGACAGCATTCCCTGGCTGTGAGTCCTTGGTCCCTCAAAGACTGCATTCGCTCTAGGATGCAGGGAAAAACACTTCGAGGTTGTTTTCCTTAAAACTTTTGACTTCCTTAAAGCCTTAGTAATCTTAATAATTCCGAGGCCCAGAACAAATGAAAATATAGAGCATTTCATTATGCATGCATGCATTCAGTCAACAAATGTTTGTTACATTCCTTGGACATGACAGGAACTGTGGAACACTGGGGCGACAAGATAAACGAGGGAAAATGTGTTTGTTGTAATTCTTAAGTACTAGACCTGTCAGAAGTATTTTGGCTTTAATTTTTACCACCATCCCACAACCCACTCCTGAGTACAAATATATTCAAAACCTATTTTGTTTACTATTTGAACTAAAGAAGAATATTTTTTTGGTGATAAATTTTCTCAAGGCATATGTACCAAACTCAAAACTTTAGTGGGGAAGAACAGTGATATTAATTTCCAGATGCTTCTTAGAGGACAGGACAATGATAGTCCCATCCCCCTTGGAATGACCAGTTTTAATAGTTGGTCTAAAGTGTGTTGAACATGGGCGGGCCACGGTGGCTCAGCAGGCAAGAATGCTTGCTTGCCATGCCAGAGGACCCGGGTTCGATTGCCGGTGCCTGCCCATGTAAAAAAAATAAAAATAAAAAAATAAAGTGTGTTGAACAGTCCCAAGTCACCCAACAGAAGATTTGTGGGTTATACCCATAACAGTGAATCACTGGGAAAATGCTTATCTTCAGTTATTTTTGAGAGACTTTGAACAGTGCCATCAGTTAATGGATCATGTGTTTCTTCACACTGCATTTATATGAGAGTCTCAGAATATATATATTTGCGCTAATATACATAGAAGGGACAGATCCCAACCTCTGAAAAGTTCTCCCCAAATCTGCTGGTCAGAATTAATTACTCTATCCCTTGCTGCCACCAGGGAAGCATAAAGTCACAGCTAAATATACCAAGTTATGTACTTAACTGTTCCACAAGCATTATGAATGCCTCAGAGGGCTGTGTAGCTCAGTACCTGGGCACATGATTTACACTGAATACATTGAAGGAAAGAATAAAGACTCTGCAGAAACACATGAAATTATTAAAAAGGAAGATTACCAAAATGTTGTTCATTTTTATATCATCTTCAGGGTAAGGTAATGTATTAGAAAACATTCAGTTTTAATGGATGACAATATTGCCAATCTATATTCTCTGAGAGTTGTTTTTTTTTGCTTTTTTTTTTTTTTAGTAGTATATTCGACAACCTTTGTTGATCATATACTAAGTTTCAGACTGTGAATTTCCTGCGGTTACAAAAGTGAGTAAGAAACATTCCTGCCCTGCAAGTGGCCTATTGCACTAGAGGGGCTGGGCTTGAATTAATTCAAGGGTATAAAGAGAAAGTGCCAGAGGAGCACCTGTGATGGAGAAGGTGACCCTGTAATCTGAGTCTGAAAGGAAGTCTTAGAGTGTACCAGGCAGACAAATCTCTTCAGGGGAGGTGTTGTCCCCTCAGGGAAGTCTTGACAATATTTAGGAGTATTGCTAATTTGATTGGAGGGTAGCTCTGGGATTTAATGGGAGATGCTAAACGTCCTACTGTGTGTAGTTTATTCCTGTGCAGTTTTAACAACAAAGAATTGTCCTACATCTTGCCTGATGCTTGAATGTCCCACCAGACATTCATGTAGGTGAAAATCTGATTATAATGATCCTACCCTAAAGCCTTACTCACTTCACATATAAACGTAAAATAGGCTTTGCACAGTTTTAATGAAAACTGCATTTTCCAGGAATACAACCCCCTCGAGAATCAAAAGAATATTGTACTTTGCTCTATTTGGAACTTTTCCAAGAGTTGTTCACCACTTTGAAAAATCACATCACTGTTTCATTGCTCGTGGCATTTGTGTTGCCAGTATGATACACCTGAATGGACCTTCATTTGCATTTGTCATTCCTCAGTGGGATTTCATTACTTCATTATATTCTTGAGTATAGCTGTGTCCAGGAGTTTAGATACAGAAATAGATATTTTATTCTGTATTACTTGCCTTTTTATTATATAACCATTAAAGCACTATATTGGCTTTTAAAAGTTATGAGTATAGATAGCATATATTATCTACAAAATTTATTTCAGGATGGTAAAGAGCAGGTCATTTTTTTAAATATGTAGAAATGAGGCATTGGGTCTAGAAAGCCATGAACCTGTGAGATGGAAAAATTCGGTGGAAAAGGCATTCAAGGTGGCACCTCTAAAACTTTAAAGTGCCCAAGAATCACCTGAGGATCTGGTAAAATGTGAGCTCTGATTCAGTCGGCTTGTAGGGAGGCCTGAGAGACTGCATTCTAATTCTCCTGGGGAAGACACTGCTGCTGTCCCTGGACCACACTGTGAGTTGCAAAATTGTGGGCAGAGGGAATTACAGATTTGAAGTCTTGGAGGCTTGAGAGAGTTTTTCTGAGGGACAGCAGGTAACTTGGTGTAATCAGAGCCGAAACTGGGAGATACCGTGGGAAATGAGGTCAGAGGGGGCGGTAGGATCGCCCATGATACAGGAGCTGGTCTACCCTGTTTGAACTTCATTTTGTAGGCCACGGTGTGCCCTGACAGGCTTTTAAGCAGAGATATGTCAATGGAGATCACTCTGCCACTATGTGGGATGGCTTGGAGGGGGCTATGCTAGAGGCAAAGTCCTCTTAGGAGGCTTTTCCAGTATGTTGCCAAGGAATAATGAGGATCTGCACTGAGGAAACCATAGTAAAAAATGAAAAGAAGAAGAGAGACCTGGTTTTTTATGATTGTGTGCTTTGTTTTGTTTTTCTTTGTATGCTGTATGGCAGGGGTCACATTTCATTCTTTTTCCAAGTGAGTATCCCCTCATTGCGGCACCTGTTGTTGAATTTTTGTTTTTTTCATTTGTTTGTTTGCTTGTTTGTTGGTTTGTTTGGGAAGTGCATGGGCTGGGAATTGAACCTGGGTCTCCCAGACAGCAGATGAGGATTCTACCACTGAACTCCCTCGCACCCCCACAGGCCTGGTTTTTAGTAGTTAAATTTACTAGGACTTGGGGATTGATGGGGTATGGGTGATAATGGAGAGGGAGGATTAAGGATGACTTGCACGTACCTGGTTTGTACCTCTGGATATGTAATGATGCATCGACCAACACAGGGAACAGAGAAGGAGATGCCAGCTTGGAGGTAGTGGGGAAAGTTTAGGGGGATTAACTTTTAGTTATTAGTTTGAGGTACCTTAACTATCAGAAAACAATAAGCAACTGGACTTTAATGTGAGCTTTTTTGATTGAGTGTATCATTGTCTTCCCTTATAACAGGCATCACTCAAATAGGTTTGTTCTTTTCCCATGCTTAAATGGATCTCCAAGAGAGTAAAAGAGGAACATGTACAAACCTCACATGTTCCATGATTGTCCAGTCCAGGTGTTAAGTTATTGAGGAGGAAAGGGGGGTCTTAATATATTTATTTTATTTTATTACAAATTGCTTTAAGTAGTATAAGTATGTAGGTATCAGAAAGTAAAAGCTCCAGGTTGAATGAATTCCCTGCCCCAGGGTCAGTCAGTCTCTGTCTCAGTCAGTCTCTCTCTCTCTCTCTCTCTCTCTCTCACACACACACACATACACACAAGAACACAAGATCTCTGCTATGCTACACTTTATACACTTTACACAGCAGTGAGTTTAGTTGGTCCCATGTGATCATGGGCCTGGTGTTCCATTCATGTATTTAATTGTCAAACTCTGCAAACATCATGAGTTGTGAGTCTTTGTGAGTGCTATTGGCCATTCTTGTCTATATTCTTAAACTACTTGGTCTCACTTAATGTTCACAGTAACTCTAGGAAGAAACTTTATAAATGAAGAAAATAAGGCTGCTAGAAATCTGGTAGTCTGCCTAAGGTCACAAAGAGGGAAGAAAAGACAAATCTAGCCTTGGCCCCATTTCTTTTCTTACTGACTCTGCAATTCCTATTGTCTTTAACCTCTGCCAGTCATACTGAAACAACATCTCTCCTGCTAACACACCATGCTGCTTCACACCTTGCACTGGCTTGATGCTTTTTTTGCCTGGAATCCTTCTCTCTAATATTCAATGGTCAAAGGCCTTCCCAAAATCCTATCTGGGATCACTATATCTGCAAAGACTTTTGTGAGCCACGTGATTTGATGTTTTATACATATTTCCCCTCTTGCATTATCATGCTGCACTATGATTATGTTTACAAGTCCCTCCCTCTCCCCAGGCCATGGCTCCTGGAAAGCAGAGGCATGTTTTAGTCCACTTCTGTCATGGTGACTGGCACGTACATAGTCTGGTCCAATAAAGGATTTTCAAAAGAACTGTTGTGTGTGCTTTCATTAATGGGTTGCAGTAAATTTCACTGGTTGTAGTAGTACCTGGGGGGCATAAACCAGTTTCTGAAGAAAGTAGACACTAGCTAGCAATAGCAAAAAATCATGGCTTGGAAAATTGTATTTTAGCAAATTATTTGTACATACAAAACTTTTTATAAAAGTGATTTCTGCAATGGACTCCCCCCTCTTACAATCATTTTCCATTAATATTAGGCGTAATTACTTTAATTTATTAGGAGTCAATATTTGATTTGTGTCCAATTCTTATTTGGATTTCAGTAATAATAATAATAAATACCAATGAGATGTCAGCATATAAAAACATTTAATTTTTAACATGATTTGTTTTAAAATAAAATATCATAGACATAATTATTCTACAGGAAACTCTACACCCTCTCCAAGTTTCAGTTCTAATCCTCACCTTCAGTTCTCTTTTTATTGTTCTTATTTGCTGCTTTCTCTCCCTTTTCCCCCATTACTTATTTAGTAAGGCTTATGGATAAAAAGATGAACTTCCTCAGGCTTAGAAAAAAGTGGAAGGAAATTAAAACTGATCCAAGAAAAACAACAAACAAATTACTAAAAAATTTTTAAAAGTTACTTCTAACATACAGGAAGATATAAAAATATTTACAAATTAGCATAGTAGGGTTTTAACATTAAATTGCATTATTCTGTAGCATGTGTTCAATTTTATTGTCAAACAACATATATTTAAAACACTAGCATGCTGACTTGTGTGATTCAGAAGAAAGTACCTTTCTTATTTATTTTTCTTTTTTCAAAAAAAGTTTAGTATTTCAGTTACAGATGGTTGAGTTAATCATTTTGTTAGTTTATAGCCCACTATCATTATTGGCTTATGCAAACCTTTCACTTAATTGATTGGAATCCTTTCCCTAATATCTCTGAAAAGTGTCTGAACCTATTAACTCATTAGGGAGCAGCTTGTTCTCTATATAAAGGCCTCTAATAATTATATAATTTTTTCTTCGTTAAACCAAAAGTTGCTTCACCCCAACGTCCCAAATCTTTCCTGTGAAACCATACAGAAAGAGTCTATACCTTCCTCAACATAATAGCCTTTCAAATCCATAGCATCAGCTATCATGACACCTATTGTGTCTTCACTTTTCTATGTGTAATATATTCTATACCTTCATTAATTCTTCAACTGATGTGGGCTTTTTTTTTTTTTTTTTTTTTTACTACCTAGTCACCTTCCCCTGGACATACTCTAATTCCTTTTTTTAAACCAGTATAATTAAACCTAATAATGTAGGATAGATATGCTCTGCCAATGTAGAAGAAGGTGGGTTCAGCCTTGCCCCTCCTCTTAATTTTTAGGCAGTTGGTTTCTACTATTACAGCCTAAAACTGTGTTAGCTTTTTGGAAATCCTATCACATTTTTGACTCTCAATGAACTTTAAATTGTTTTCAAATGAACTGTTGTCAGTCCAGAGCTTTTCTATCTTGTATTTTAGCAGTTGATTGTTTGAACTTAGATGTAGAATTTAACATTTAACCCTATTAAGTGGTATATTTCTAATTCCATTCCATCCCTCTACTTTGTCAAGGTCTTTTTCAAGTTTGATTTTATAATACAGTTTATCGACTCTACCTCTGACTTTCAGTCATCTGCAAATTTGATAGGCAAAATTTATATTGGAATTCATCCAATTTGCTGATTTAAATACTTCAGATTTTAGGACAGAGGCAGAGAATCATGTTTAGTAGTGGTTCTCAAACTTTAGTATGCAAAAGAATCACCTGAGCATTTATTATACATGCATCTTCCTGTGTCTCATTTTCCAGAAACTTTGATTCAGTAAGCATGGGATGTGACTCCAGAAACATGCATTTTTAATTAAAAATTCATAATGTATTTATTTATTTATAAACAATTTTTATGTGAAATATAGCATATACCGAAGAGTGATAAATTTCAAAGTACAGTTTAACAAGTAATTACAGAGCAAATTTCAAAGTATAATATGGGTTATAGTTCCACAATTTTAGGTTTTTCTTTCTGGCTGTTCTATTACACTAGAAACTGAAAAGACATATCTATATAATGCTTCAGTAGTCATGATTGTTAGATCCTAATTTCTCTGTTATAACTCCTTCCTCTCGTTTGATCATTCTCTCAATCTTCAGGATATTTGGGCAATGACCATTCTAACTTCATGTTGAAAAGAGTTTTTGACATTATGGGGTAGGAGAATGCATCCGGTTGATGCTCTTGGAGAGACTGGAACCTCTTAAGTTCAGGGCTTATCTGGCCTAGGAACCATCTGGAGGTTTTAAGTTTCCGAAAAATAAACTTAAAAAGTAAAACTTTTATAGAGTCTTACATTGAGCCCGGGTTTTCTTTAAAATTTTCAGGAATACTGTTGGTTGGGGCTTGGCATACTTTGGCAATTTGTAATATTTGACTGAAGCTTGCGTAAGGGTAACGCCCAAAATGACCTCCCAACTCTATTTGAAATCTCTTAGCCACTGAAACCTTATTTTGTTACATTTCCTTCCCTGCTTTTGGTCAAACAGGCATCCTCAACCCCACTATGCCAGGGCCAGGCTCATCCCTGGGAGTTGTGTCCCACATTGCCAGAGAGACTTACATCCCTGAAAGTCATAGAAACATGCATTTTTTAACAAGCACCACATATGATGTTGATGCTTTTGGTTCTAGATCACAAGTTATAATCGTTTTTAGAAATCCCCTTTAAGTCTAAATTAATGAGTGTGTTGACAATACATTTGTGTTGACAGTGCATGTTCATTAATTCTGATAGGATACTGTGGTTGTCTAGTACAGTGCTAGATGATGATTAATAATGAAAGAATGAATGCACAAATGAAAATGAAGAATAGAAAGAATACTATGCCATAATCAACTAATAACACAATTTATATCTCCCCATTTTAACCATGAAACCAATATGATAGACTTTTTCAAATACTTTGTTGTAATTAGATTACATTAATCTTTGAAGTTCACCACTGAGGAGAAATGTATTTTGCGTGGCCTATTCTGTTTTTTTAAATTTATTTTTACTTTTATGTTTTTTATTGTTTTTAAAAATATTTTTATTGAGAAATCTTCACACACATACATTCTAGATATGGTGCATAATCAATGGGTCACAATATCATCACAAAGTTGTGCATTCATCACCATGATCGTTTTTTAGAACATTTGCATTACTCTAGAAAAATAATTAAAAAGAAAAAAGTAAAAACTCATACATACCATACAACTTACCCCTCCCTCTCATTGACCACTAGTATTTCCATCTATCCAACTTATTTTACCCTTTGTACCCCCTATTAATTATCTGTTTCTTTATCCATATTTTTTCACTCATCTGTCCATACCCTGCATAAAAGGAGCATCACACACAAGGTTTTCACAATCACACAGTCACACTGTAAACATTATATTTTTATACAATCATCTTTAAGAATCAGGGCTACTAGAGCACAGCTCAACAGTTTCAGGTATTTCCCTGCAGCCACTCCAAAATACCATAAACTAAAAAAGGATGTCTAATAATGTATAAAAATAACCTCCAGGATAACCTCTCAACTCTGTTTGAAATCTCTCAGCAACTGAAACTTTATTTTGTTTCATTTCTCTCTTCCTCTTTCTGACCAAGAAGTTTTCCTCAATCCCATGATGCCAGGTCCCAGCTCATCCCAGGATTTTTGTCCCAATTTGCCAGGGAGATTTATATCCCTGGGACTCATGTCCCACATAAGGGGGAGGGCAGTGAGTTCACATTCCAAGTTGGCTTAGAGAGAGAGAGGCCACATCTGAGCAACAAAAGAGGTTCTCTGGGGGTGATTCTTAGGCCTAATTTTAGGTAGGCTTAGCTTATCCTTTGAAGAATAAGTTTCATAGGGGCAAATGCCAAGATCAAGGGCTCAGCCTATTGATTTGGTTATTCTCACTGCTTGCAAGGATATAAAAAATTCTCCAAATGGGTAAGTTGAATATTTCCTCCTTTCTCCCCATTCCCCCAAGGGGACTTTGCAAAAACATTTTTATTCACTGCTAAAATTACTCTGGGATATATCAAGGCAGCACACTAACCTGGACAAACCATCAAAATCTCATGCCCTATCCATGATTCCATGAATTTATGGTGTTCAACCAAACTGACCATACAAGTTAAATTAGGAAATTCACCACCCAAAATATAAATTTTGCACCCGGTAAACATCTCTCCCTTTAGTCTCACACAGAATTTGAAGTTTTAAAATATGGATGATATCGTTCTTTACCCTGTATTCTGATATAGTGTGGCCTGTTCTTAATGAATAAATGTTGATTTGTAGTGATCATTTCTTCTTTCTCTAAGTACTCACAAATCATGTATTTAATTCTTCTGTATAGAATTTTATTGAAAATTAAAAGACACCCCATATTGCAAAAGGAGGAAATGGTCAATTTCCCCATTTGGAGATTTTCTGATATTCTTGCAAGCAGTGGGGACAGCCAAATCAATAGGCTGAGCCCTCGATCTTGGGGTTCACCCCTATGGAATTTACCCCTTCAAAGGATAGTCTAAGGCTACTTATAATTATGTCTGAGTTAACCCCAGAGATTCTCTTTTGTTACTCAGATGAGTCCTCTCTCTGTAAGCCAACTCAGTAGGTGAACTCACTGCCCTCTCCCCACTACATGGGACATGACTCCCAGGGGTGTAAATCTCCCTAGCAATGTGGGGACAGAATTCCTGGAATGAGCTGGGACTCAGTATCATGGGGTTGAGATAGCCTTCTTGACCAAAAGGGGGAAGAGAGAAATGAGACAAAATATAGTTTCAGTGGCTGAGAGATTTCAAGCAGAGTCGAAAAGTTATCCTGGACGTTATTCTTATGCATTGTATAGATATCCCTTTTTAGTTTATGGTGTATTGGAGTGGCTAGAGGAAAGTACCTAAAACTGTTGAGCTGTGTTCCAGTAACATTGATTCTTGAAGATTTTATAACTATGTAGCTTTTGCAATATGACTGCCTGATTGTGAAAACCTTGTATATGTTGCTCCTTTTATCCAGGGTATGGACAGATGAGTGAAAAAAACAAGGATAATAAATAAATAAATAAATAAATAAATAAATAAATAAATAAATAAATAAATAATGGAGGGACAAAAGGTGAAACAAATTGAGTAGATTGAAATACTAGTAGTCAATAAGAGGGAGGGACAAGGGGTATGAGATGTATGAGTTTTTACTTTTTTCTTTTTATTTGTTTTTCTGGAGTGATGCAAATGTTCTAAAAAATAATCATTGTGATGAATACATAACTATGTGATGATATTGTGAACCATTGTGTGTGAACCATGTATAGACTGTATGTGTAGGAAGATTTGCCAGTAAAAATATTTTTTAAAAAGACATCCCATATTAAAGTCCAGAGGCCATCTGTGCTGATTTGAATCTATTATGTACTGCAGAAAAGCCATGTATTAATCCTGATTCAACCTTGTGCAGGCAGTCATTTCTTTTAATCCTGATTCGGCACTGTAAATTGGAAACTTCTGATTAGATTAACTCCACGGAGATGTGATACACCGAAATGTGGATGTAACGTTTTGATTAGACAGAGATGGGACTCCACTCATTCCAGGTGGGTCTTGATTAGTTCACTGAACTCCTTTACAAAAGGAAACACTTTAGAGAAATTCACAGAAGAGAGAGCCAAAAGAAAGTTCAGAGCAGAGCTGACACAGATGCCGACACTTGCAGAACAGAGACAAAGATGTTTGGAGATGCTTGGAGCTCAGCAGAGATCTTCATTAGATGCTAAGCCAGGACTTAGAGAGAGCCAAGGGAAGCCAAGAGATGAAAGCCAGCCCTAGAGAAGCAAAATGAGGAGCTCCCAGAGAAACAGGCCAAAAGCAGCAGAGTCCAGGAACAAGTGACCAGCAGATGCCAACCACATGCCTTCCCAGATGGCAGAGGTATTCCAGACTCATTGGCCTTTCTTGAATTTAGTTATCTTTCCATGGATGCCTTAGTTTGGACATTTTCATAGGCTGGGTCTGCTTTAGGAGATCCAAGAGGTGACGCTCACAGTGCCACACAAAGGCTACGCCCACTTCCAGGGATGGTCTTCATTGGGTGACTACTTGATGTAGGGGTATCAAGGCCCAGCCCCTTTGCCCCAGCTCAGGACAGGTCTGGAGGGTCCCTGAAGAGGCTTTGGCTGACTTCATCACACATCAACATCTCCAACTCCATCCTGCTGTCTTTCCTTCACTGCTCCTAGTGTGGATTTCAAGAGTGCTCCCTAATAAACCACCTGCCTGCCCATCTGCAAGCACTGCTACAAGCTCTTAAATCTATTAATGCATGAAATAGTCACGATGCTGTGAGGGAGGTGCTATCAACATCCCCGCTTTACACGGGAGGAAACCGAGGCACAGGTAGTGGTAGAGTGACTGCCCATGGGTACTCATGCAGTTGGGAAGTGGCAGAGGAGGGACTCAAAAGCAGGAGATCTGACTCCCCTTCATGCCAGGAACCACCACCCTCTGCTCTTCTCTGTGACATAGAGATTGTTGCTAACATACCTGAGACCTTAGTAATATAACATTTTCAGGATGCTTTCCTAAGCAAAGATGTAGGAAAATGTCCTGGAGATTTAGTGTTGGAGGGAATTTGTCCTAACATAAGAAGATTGTGTAGGGAAGAATTTGTAGGTAAAGGCACCTCTACTCTGAATTTTTATACTTCTTTGGGGCTTTCATCCTAACCTGTAGGAACTTGCTTTACTCTCAAATCTGCATTCCTCAGAGCTCAGTTTTCCTCAGGTGATACCATCCACTGACCACTCCCTCTCTAACAGAAGGAAAGAATATGCACGATACAAAGAACAAAATGAGAGATAGCCTTCTCTTGCCTAAGACAAGAGTTCTTTAAAAACAAAAATTAGGCGGGCCGCGGTGGCTCAGCGGGCAAGAGTGCTTGCCTGCCATGCCGGAGGACCCCGGTTCGATTCCCGGCCCCAGCCCATGTAAAAAACAAACAAACAAACAAAAAATAATAAAATAAAAAAATACTTTAAAAAAAAAAAAAAAAAAACAAAAATTATTGAGAAATCTTCACACACATGCAGCCCATCCACAGTTTACAATCTATGGAAAAGCTGGTTCTTGTTTCTAACCTATTTGACTACACATTCAAGTCACGTAAGGTAGGTCAGACATCCTGGTTAGCATTTATGTAATCTTCTGTATTTAAGATGTGACATTTAAACATCTTCATAAATCTGCAAAGTCAAAAGATCCATTTCTATTGGCACTTTGAAAGAATTACCAAAACCGATGTTGTAATTTAGATTTGGGAAATATTTTCACTTCATCGAATGCGCTCAGGTAAAATGGTAGAGTGGTCAATCCTCCCGTTCTCCCCAGGTCTGAGAGGTTTCCCAGAACACAGGACTTTCATTTATGTAACCAGGAGTGTCCCAGGCAAACTGGGACAGCTGGTCACCAGATACTGGTTACCTTATGACCCAGCCCTGCTACGTTAAAGGAAATGTCTGCCTTTCTCTTGTACATGCTTTCTATTACTTCAAAAAAAAAAATCTATATTTTATTGTTAAACTACAAAATTTAGAAGGTATGGAAGCATACAAGGAAGAAACAAAACCATATGTGAGCAAATAATGCAGAAGTTGCTACTTAACATTTTAACACCTCCATGAGATTTTCTTTGTGTGTAAGTGTGCCAGTTTGAAAGCATTTATGTACCCTAGAAAAGCCATGATTTAATCTTAAACGATCTTGTGGGAGTAACTGTTTCTCTTAATCCCTATTCAGTACTATTTGTTGGAAACTTGACTGGGTTATCTCCATGGAAATGTGACTCAATCAATGTGGGTATCAAACTTGATTGATAGAGATGTGTCTCCACCCATTTGGGTGGGTTTTGATTAGTTTACTAGAATCCTATAAAAGAGGAAACATTTTGGAGAAAACATTCTGAGAGAGCAGAGAGTGACATAGCCACGAGAAGCAGAGAGTCCACAAGCCAGCAGCTTTCAGAGACGAAGAAGGAAAATGCCTCCTGGGGAACTTCATGAAACAGGAAGCCACGAGAGAAAGCTAGTAGATGATGCCCTGTTTGCCAGGTACCTTTCCAGCCAAGAGAGAAACCCTGACTGTGTTCGCCATGTGCCTTCTCACTTGAGAGAGAAACCCTGAACTTCATTGGCCTTCTTGAACCAAGGTATCTTTCCCTGGATGCCTTTGATTGGACCTTTCTATAGACTTGTTTTAATTGGGATATTTTCTTGGCCTTAGAACTGTAAACTAGCAATTTATTAAATTCCCCTTTTTAAAAGCCATTCTGTTTCTGGTATATTGCATTCCAGCAGCCAGCAAACTAGAACAGTATGTATACATATATTTTGCAAATCTAGAGCTATGTAGTATAAACAAATAGGTATTCTGATTGTCACTTAATATGAACATTCTCCCTTATCAATTATTATAGTTTTTGTGAACAGCATTGCTAATGGCTGCATAATTTCCACTGAATGGACGTACCATATTTTATTTATCTATTCTCCTATTGCTCAGCACTTAGGCTGATTTTTTTTTTTTTTGGTTAAAGATAATGTTGTTTTGAACGTCTCTAGGTTTCTAATTATGGAAAGGTTTCCAGGGCCTTAATGGGTGAAAAGGTACAGGCTTAGTTAAAGCAACGGAATCATATTTCCAAAATGTTTCCAAAAAGGCTGGTCTATGCGCATTCTACCGAACTCCTGCCAGCACCGTGTTTTTTGTTTTTAAATCTTTGCCTATGTTATATGCTTTTTTTAAAAGAAAGGTACTCTAAATGAGCTGCCTTTATTTGTTGACTGATGAATTTCAAGCCTCTTTCATATCTTTCTCATTTGAATTTTTCTGAAAATTGTTTACTCCTGTTTTCTTCCAGATTTTATTATTGAGTTTGTGTCTTGCTTCCCATTTTATCCAAATTCTTTACAAACTAACCATAATAACTCCTTGTCATATAGTTTCAAATAATCTTCTCAATTTATTGTTTGAGTTTTCATTTCGTTTAGGATGTTTTAAAAATAATTCTCTTTAAAAATTTTAGATGTTTATGATCTTTCAGCAATATATTGAACTAGGCTCCCACATACACAGCCTATGATGGAGGCCTACACTTTCCTTTAAAAGTATCTTTATCCCTACTCTTAGCTCATCTGCACTGGCTTAAAAATTATTTTGTAATATTTGAAAAGAATAAGTGTAACATATATGTAATTATGAAGAAACATGATAACTCACATGAATCCACCACCCAACCTAAGAACTAGAACCAACCAAATGTGATGTGTTCCTAACCCCAAAGCCCTCCCTCTCCCAAGGATAATGACCATCCTGCTTTTGCCTCTATCATTCCCTTGCTTTTTTTTTTTTTTTTAAAAAAAAGATTTTATCATATATATATGTTTGTGCCTTTAAGCATATGTTTAGTTGTCATCTCTTTGAGCTTTATAAAAATAGATTCATCTTTTATCTCATCTTCTCAGTTGTCTTGTTTGCCAGGGATGCCATAACAAAGTCCTACAGACAAGTTGGCTTCAATGGTAGGAATTTATTACCTCATAGTTTGGGAGGCTAGAAGTCCACAATCAAAGCGTCAGCGGGTCATGTGTGCTCTGAAGTCTCTGGAGTTCTGGTGGCGGCTTTCAGGCGATCGATAGCTTAGCCTCTGCTTCTCTCACATGGTTGTCTTTTCCTGTCTCATCCTGTCTCCTACATCTGTGCCCAAATTTCCTCTGCTTATAAGGACTCCACTCATATTAGATTCAAACCCACTCAAATTTGGGTTGGGCTCACCTTAACTAGTAACATCATCAAACATCCCATTTACAGATGAGTTCACATCCACAGGACTTGGGGTTAGGACTTGAACATGTCATTGTGGGGAACATGATTCAATCTATAACATCAGTTTTGCTTTCTTCAAGTATCATACACCTGAGGTGTTATGGGTTGAATTGTGTCCTCCAAAATATATATCCATGTTCTAACCCCTGGTCCCATGACTGTAACTTTATTTGAAAATAGAATTGTTGTGAGTGGAATTAATTAAGAGGAAATCATACTGGAGAAGGGCACGTCCTTAATCCAATATAACTGGTGTTCTTATAAGAAGAGACAGACAGTGGGAAGAACACCATGTGACAATGGAAGCAGAAATAGAAGTTCTATACTTACAAGCCAAGGAAACACCAAGGAGGAACGCAAGTGAACCACCAGGAGCTAGGAAGAGGCAAGGAAGGATCCTCATCTACAGGTTTCAGAGGGAGCATGGACCTGCCAACATCTTGATTTTGGACTTCTAGGCTCCCAAACCTTGTTTTTCTGTTGTTTTAAGTCACCAAGTTTGGGTGGCTTTGTTACGGTACCTCTAGGAAACTAAGATATAAGGGTTACCCAATGTTTTTCGTGTGTGAAGACATAGTTCATTCATTTTCATTAATGCATAATATTTCATTTTATGAAAAAAGCATATATGTCATGCATATTTAGTTGCTTTCTGTTTTTTTCTATTATGAACATGCTGCTGTGAATTTTTTAAAAACACATCTCCTAATGCACCTGTGCACGAATTTTTCTGGCATACATATGTAGGACTGGAATTTCCAGGTCGAACTCTATATGTGTGTTCAATATTATAAGCCATTACTTAACTGTTTACCAAAGTGGTTGTACTAATTACATTCCCAACAGCAGTGTATAAGATTCCTGTTGCTTGACTTCCTTGCTAGTGCTTTGGTATTTTCAAGTACTGAAATTGATTGAATTCATACCAACTCTTTAGGCTTATTTGTTCAAGTTCTTAATAAGTGAAAAGTAGTTTTCAAATACAAATCAAACCTCTTTTTATTTGGGTTTCTAGTTTCTCCTTGAGTTCAGACCCCTTGGGTGGATGGCTTTCCAGTAAAACACACTTAACAAGCTGTATCGTTCTGGTGTAATAGTCAGCCTTAGAAGAAGAGGCCAGATCAGCTTGAACAAGTGAACAGCACACTGAGTTAGGAACTAGGAACCTTGGCTCTAACCTGCTTCTACTACCAAAGCTTTGCAGGGCACCCATATAAGTCACATCACCTTTCGGCATCCCATCTGCTCCGTAGGCATAATAGAGCTGACCTTCCTCCCAGCCCTGCAGTGAGGATGAACTCCTGTTGTGGAGCACTTTGAAATCATTGGATGAAAAGCACTGTAGAAGCGCCAAGTGAGATTGTTACCTATGCCAGCAACACTATAAGACGGCATAAAAATAGGAAGCAAAGAAAATCTCATTTCACCAAAGCTTCAGGGAGAAAGTTAGCTGGTCAGAATGTCATTCTCTGTTTTTGGTTCACACAGACATTGGCTTTTATAAAATAAATAAATAAATAAATAAATGATCCACATTTCTAGTCTTTGCCGGAAAGAATCCCTTTGATCATCACTATCCCTGTGACACCAGGTGAGCCACTGATTCAGAAGGAAGATTGATATCCAAGGAGACTGTGTGAAATCAGTCCTTTGTAGTTACCTCCCAAATCTTGCCTTTCATCGCAAGGCAACGGAGCTGTAACGTCTGAGGGGCTACAGACAGGTTGAGGTGTGGGGAGGGGCTAAGCCCCAACAGTGTGACACAATAGGATACAGGACTCCTTCAGCTGAAATAGAGTCTGTCATTTCTGACCAACCCACCGTGCGGTCTCCACAAGATGCTCTCAGATACCCCCACGCTGCCTTAATCAGAGTACATGAGAGATGCAGATATAATTCCTTATAGGGAAACTTTGCAACCCCCTTTGACATATTAGGAAATCTCAAAATAAGGCAAAGCATGATCGCTATGTGAAGATTCATTCAAAAATGACTTAGCTGTAATTTTAGTAGCTTATACCCATCTTGATATAATGCTTCAAGTGGGTTGTGATGAGCTGTAATCACCTTTGCTTATAAATTGGATGGGCTGTGGAGACAGTTCCAAACCATAGAAAAGACATTTCAAGCTCTAAGCTGGCTGCCTGATATGACACTCATAGAGTTTAGAATAAGAGCTTTTGTTTTTTTTTGCCATGTCTTTGCTGCCCAAGTTTTTATACTAGGGTTTAAAAAAAAAACCAAGGGTGGTTTGGTTGCTGCACCCCACTGAGAAGCTGAGAAAGTAAAAGGTAAGGGGGTGTAACCAGGGGTGTAAAAGGGGATGTGAGTGACATAAGTCCACCCACAGCAACTGTTCCATGAAGTTATGAATCATATTGTATTTGACTCCTAATTTCCACCCATGAAGGGCAAACTGCTGAGCACTATTGAATTTTTTGTTCAGAAGTTTCTCAGAGAGACTGGGTCCTGATAGTGTTTTGTGGAATAATTTGCATTTTAATTGGCATAATTAAATTATTGCCATAGAATTGGCATGGTGTGATTTTAGTAGGAGTACTTTCTATTAGGAAATGCTCTTTAGGAAAAAAGCATCCACTGTAGAACCCAGGCATATGGCAAACACTATTTATTCTGCTCAGCAACTGCATAAGAAAGGTCATTCTCACTGGATTCCCAATTGCTTAACTGAAAAAATCAGTTGAAAAGTGAAAATCCAACCAGCTGATAGATTCTTTATCTTCCCACACCTAATAATTGGTTTGACTGATTTTTCTCTTTAAATTGACAAATTGTTTATACCTCTTCGAATTACAATGTTGCTAAAGTCTTTTTTTCTCTAAAAATAAAACTTTTTAGGAGGTTAGGATTATTACTTAGGCTAAAATTCAGTTCCCATCTTCATAATTCTTATTTGTCTACTGTGAATGTCTCATCATGAAGGTAGAACAGTCAATTATTATGCAGCTTTGAAATATCATATTAACTAAGACAATAAAAAACCATGAGGAAATGGTGGTACAAGTGAAAAAGAATATGAAATTGCATCTTTTTTTCAGTTTACCAAAGCTACCAGAATGCAATAGACTAGAAATGGGTTGGCTTTTAACAATGGAATTTATTAACTTACACATTTACAATTCTAAGGCCGTGAAAATGTCCAAATTAAGGCATCAAGAGAATGATATCTGGACTCTGGAGAAAGGCTGATGGTGTCTAGGACACCTTTGTCACATCGGAAGGCACATGACTGGTGTCTACTGGTCCTTTGCTCCTGGGTTTCATTGCCTTCAGCTCTGGTTCCAGTGGCTTTGTTGGTTCTCTCTTAGCATCTCTGGGGCTTTTCTCTGTCTGAGCTCTCTCAGCTTTTTCTTCCCTTTTTCCTCTCATAAAGGACTGCAGCAAAAGATTAAGACCCACCTTGAATTGGGTGGGTTACATCTCAATTGAAAAACCTAATAAAAAAGTCCCACCCACAACAGGTCTGTACCCACAGGAATGGATTAAAAGATCATGACCTTTTCTGGGGTACATAATAGCATCAAACCAGCACAGCATCCATACCATAATATCTAATACATGAAATTATTTATATATGGGCATGGATTGAAAAAGGAATATGGAAAAAGGAAACATGATTGGTTAAAATGATGGGATTATGACAATTTCCTCTTTTTTTTCCCATTAAAATTCTCAGAACATTGTTTGCATAATAAATGTAATTGTAAAAGTATTCAGTTAGGTGTAGAAGATATATCGTGAAACTAATAAAATAAGCTTTAGGCTTTCACATGGGCCTGTGAGTGCTGGGGTTGCTAAGAGTTGTTGAGAGTTCCAGGTGGAAAGAGAAAGCCAGGTGACAGTCAGAAACATTTCTATGTCAGCATTTCTGGTAAAACTGCTTAAAGAGATCTCAGAAGAAAGGAACCTAATTCTCCAGCACTCCTGTAATTTGTCATATTTTCTCATTCTAAGTAAATATTCACGTTGGTGCTAATTTTGTATCTGTAATTGTGCATTCTTTTTCTTAAAGAGGGCTTCCATAATTGTATACGTTTCATGGCTTACAAAATCTGAATCTGCCCCTGATTAGATGGGTCATTCGAATACCAACTGAGTATCTATGACGTGTGAAATCTAGCACAGGGTTCCATCCCCGACATTTCCTAAGAATCATTGTGAATGCATCAGACAAACTGCCACAGAACTTGCTGCTTCTCTATCATCATTCGCCCTGAATTTGAGTCTACCTTCTCCTCAGGTGTTTTCCGTTCTTTACCATGCGCAAAGCAGCTCAAAATAGTGGTCCAGCATCTCAAAGGGAGGAAGGGACCTTAAGGGTCATGTTCAGCCACTCTTCTCATGCTCGGCTCTTTCCCCAGGTGGTACCTGGGCTTGAGCCCCTTGCTTGAAGCACCCCATCAGAAAGGTTTTTCCTTGTCTTGAGTCAAAGCCAGTCCCTTGCTGTGGGTGTTGCTCTCTACTTACGGGTTTCGTAGAACAAGTCTGATCTTTCAGAGGATAATGACAGGGGAAGAAGAAAGTGACTTTAGTTGTTTCTCTCCCTCTCTGTCAGGCACTCTGTTAGGACTTTTTAATAAAATATTTGATATTTTGTAACTTCATAATAACCCTCTGAGGTAGATATTATTATTATCTAGGGTCACCAGCTTGAGCAAATAGAAGATGCCCAGGTAAATTTGAATTTTAGAGAAAAACAAATAATTTTTAAATAAAAGAATATTTCTCAAAATGCGAGATTGATTTTTCCTTGGAGAAGAGCTGCTGAGCATCTGGTAACTCTATTATCATACCTATTTTTGAGCTAAAGAAACTAATATTCAGAGTCTAGTAAGTGGCAGGGCTGGGATCCAAGCCCAGGTGTTTGACTTTAAAATTCAGCATTTCCTCACTATTTCATACAGTTATATAATATTTTCCTCCCTCTCACCCTACCAAAAAAGCACAATTAACTTGTCCTTAGAGAAGAGCTATTGAAGGTACCAAAACAAACAAGTGAATGCATGTATTCTCAGCTAAGAGAAGACAGTCCCCAATAAACTACTGATCCATTTGTTTAAAATTGTGGGCAGAGTTCTTGGTGAGAAACCAGCAAGATCTTTAGCTTTGCATGAACACTGGAGGTGTGAATTGTCCCTGAGGAAGAGCCTAGAACAGTGAGCTGAAACTCCCTTCACTGAAGTAGCTGCTTTGAAAGGACTATAGGGAGTGCCCTCCTTTGCTATGGCACTGATGGGGGAGGGGAGGCTGGGCCCCTGATGCATGTTTTTTCACCTGGGCGTCACCAGAACCTGATTTCCTAATCATATTTCCCTGTCACCTCTCAGTGCTGATTTACTTTCTCCTCCCATTCTACATACTGGAGAGCTAATTGCCTGCCTAACTGCCAAAACTAATTGCTGTGACATTCATTGTTCCTCTGCTCTCTACTCTGGCTTGAGCTCAGGCAGGTTGCTCATGTGAAGGCAAGGATGGAATTACTTCTGGTTTGCTTTGGGGACAGGTGCTTCAGAATGGTGTACCAGCAATGGTTTTTCTCATAAAGGTGGGCCAGGGTACCAGCTTCCTCAAGGCAGAGAGAACAATAATTCTTAGCAAGGGTTCACTTTCTTCTGGTTTGAGGAAGGATTGCTTTGACTAGTTTTGAGTCAGTTAAATTGCCCTTCTCTGAGAGTCCCTCTCTTCATTTAGATATTAGAATTAGAACTTGCTGATTAAGAAACTGAGACCCAGAAAACGGACCCTGCCTCTCCTTGTTCACACAGGTTGTTAGTAGCAGAGCTGGAGCTCGGACTCATATTTCTCAATCCACCATCGATGATTTCTATTGCACTTCATTACTATGTTGTAGTTGTACTAGTTACTCTTTTGCATTTTCTTATGAACTTTTACTAAAACACCATCAAGTAGTATTTCCTTACCGGTAGCTAGAATACTAATGGGTAATATTATTTGAGTTATTATCAATATTGCATCCTTTCCATGTGTTGTCACATTTAATCCTCAAAAGAGCCATACAGCGCTAGTGCTATCATTATCCTTATTTTACAGATGGGGAAATTGAGGCAGAGAGGGGTTACTAACTGGACTGCAGCTAATGCCAGAGTCTATCCTTTGAACCATCACAAGGGTATGTACAGAATCCTGTTGACAACTTCTGGATTCTGGTTCATGAAAGAACTTCTGAAGATGGCTTGAAGAAGACTTTGAGAGTGATCAACCAGATCATGCAAATTATTATATAAATTCACGTTATTGAGTCTGGAAATTTACCTCTCTCTATACTGCTGAGAGAGAAAAAAATAGATTGCAATACCAGCTTGGGATGGACCTGGGGGAATTCAGGAAAACTTCCTGGGACTGAGTGGGCAGTAGAAAGACTGCACCAGGAATCAGAGACCACAGGATTTATTTTGGATCTGCTGCTAGCTAGCCTTGTGGCCCTGGAATGAACTGTGAATGACTCTTCATCTGTGAAATGAGGGGATTAAACCCTGTGGTTTCAAAGACCCCTGCCCGTTCTGTTCACCTCAGGATGGCACATCCAAGATGGAAACACACAATGGCAAGGGCTTGTAGTAAGCTTCAGGACAGCTCTCCAGTGGCTGTACACAAAAGTCTTATTGTTTGGTTCTTAGTCTTTTCTCCCTTCCGTGACAGGAAGTATAATAAAAGCAGTGACACTATTGTGTCAAATAAGTGTTTTCTCATTCAGAAGAAAAGTATGACATTTATAATAGCAAACCATTATGGAAGCTAAGAAATATTAATTGTGTAATTCATTGGATTGGATAGGAAAAGTGAGTTATAAGGGAAAAGGACTAAGGGTTAAAATATGAAGATAAAATGTTTGATTTGTGGAAAATGGGAGCATTGAAAGGCGATTAGTGTACACAAGGAACGTGTAAAAAGGGAGGTCTAGAAACAGAAGAACATTAGGGAAAATTAATTTTGTCTGAGGGGGAAAAGCTGCCTTCATAAGAAACAAAGATAGTGAAATTAAAAATTCAGTTGCTCTTTCATTTCTTCTGGATAACTTCAGGGAGGCTGTTTAACCTCACTGTGGGGCTAAAAATGGCATGAGATTTTATACTGAACCTCCTTAGCAGGAAGTACATGGCAGCCTGGTAATGATAGATACCTCTGGAGAACAGTGAAGGTGACAGGGGTTTAAGGCCCTGATCTGCTCCTTCCTGCTGTCTGATCTTGGGCAAGTCCCATGCCCTCTCAGAGCTGTAGGCTCCTCCTACTCCCCTGAGGTGGCTTACCTTGAATCTGGCAGGTGGTCAAGAATACCTGTGAGGCCCTATTGTATACATATGCATTTCTAACTGTAGAGCATGGTCAAGAATTGATAGCCATTGGTTTACAGGCTACTAGACAGTAGGGTAAAATCCAGAAAACCCATTTTAAAAATATGTGCGTTGAAAACTTTCATATTTTGGGCAAAGGGGTTCTGCTAATAGAATCGTTTATAGAGCATCTGCCTTGCTCTCAACTGAAAGAGGAAGTGAATGCAGGCTCTTCTTCCGCATTTGTTTCCTTCTTTGTTCATGGGAGCATGCAAATTTTGGTGGCAACCAAGTGCCAACCATGCAAAGCCTGAAGCTTGGGGCGGGGGTGGTGGTAGGGCTTGGGATTCCTCTCCCATTCAGAATTCCAGGCTGACTTGGCAAGGAAAAGGTGTTGTGTGACCCATTCATTCTCAGAGTCAAATGGCACAGGCACAGCTGTTGCTCTCCACTGGATCCCACTCTCAAGGCAATTGCAAGCAAAACAAGGTTAAGGGCCCCCAAGACAAGACAACCCTCCCATCACCATCTGTTGCTCCGAGTTGAGTCAGCCAGCAATGGTCTCCTTCGTACATGCAAAGAAGAAAACAATTCACCACAGACATTTTTGCTATGGCTGTGGGAAACTGCAGTAGCAAACATTTTAAGAAAGCATCTGCATAATTCACTTGTGGCAGTGACTAAGTTTCCTCCCAACCTTCCCTTGCTAAGCTGCTCTGTGTTGGAGTTACAGTGGGCTCAGCATGGCTATCAAGAGCCAAGTTCAAGCTGCAGCTGCAGGCTGGGAGTGATACATGGACCAACTGCCTTGTGGTGGGAGGCAGAAGGCACCTATCAAAAGCAAACACCTGTTGCAGAGGCTTCACTGGAGCTTGAGAAATAAAGGTCAAAGGCTCTGGGCTATTCCACTTCCAGGTGCCACCTTTGACCTGGAGCTGAATGTATCTCTCAGCTCAAGATGGTGTGATGGAAACCAAGAAAGTTATGGCTTGTGAGCACTATTTCTCAGAAATAATTGACTAGTAAAGTAGTTCTGAGGCAGGAGCCAGGGGAGGTGGGTCCCAGAGGAATTTGGGTGGTGGGCTGGGGAGTTTGGAGGAGGCTGGACACAGTGGTCTGCTGCCTCCTCTCATTTCAGGTATGTGACCTAAGTACTATATGTGTGTGTTTGATTTGGGTTGTTGTTGGTGGTGGGTGTGTTAGATGAGGGGAGGCATGGAGAAAGGGATGGTAAAGAAAGCATCAAAATCATGACAGGATAATAAGCATCTGAAACATTTAATTACTATAATATGCACTGCATTTTTGTCTACAGCCATATTTTCCAAACTGCAGGTCAGGGATCAGTAGTTGTTATGAAATCAATTTAGTCAAGTAGGGGTTTTGAACCTGGGGTCCAATGACACTGCTTCTACTCCTAAAAGGCCCAAGGGTAAGATTGTATTTCATTATAATTGCTTTCCCTTGTAATCTCTGAGTTTTATTTTATGCATTTTAAGAACATTATTCCAAGAAGGGATCTATAGGCTTTGACACATTGGGAAGAAATGGTACAAAAGAGGTTAAAAGTCCCTAGGTCAAGACCAGCATTTAAGAAAAAAAACCCAACCTATTTTAATAGAATAGATTAAAAGGAAATAGAAAAATTAGAGAGTGCACGTCATGTAGTAAGGGGAAGTGTCATTTTGTGAAATTTTTGTTTCAGTTATATGAGTATATATACATATATATATATTCCCATATGGATAAATACATAATAAAACAAGTATACAATGTGAAATATATGTATGAATAGGCATATATACCATGTGCATGGTGTGTATTTATATATGCCTGTGCATTTCTAACTATTGAACATGGTTTATCTAGCGCTATATAAATTTGATGAACTCTGGCCTCCAGACTACTAGACATTAGGGTAAAAATTAAAACATCCATTTTTTTTATAACTGTGGAATGTGGTTAAACATTCATATTTTGGACCAAAAGGCAATGCTTTCATGCAAACATTGTACTCTCAGCAAAGCCACATTGGGCAGCCTCGGGTGGACGGTGACCAGCTGGCATGAACCACAGCCTCTAATGGATGGATCCATCCCTCTTGGCCTTGTTGAGGCCGGAGTTAATTTGAAGGGAAATAGACTGTTAGAGATACATGTTAATATCAGGCTCCAGAAAGTATTAGCATAGGTCTTGTTTCCTCAGTGGTGTGTTTTCCTGTTATCTCTGCCAGGATGTGGGGCCTTTCCTGCCCAAACAATGGGCTACATGAAGAAACAGAGAAACGGCTTCCACTGTGGGTGACAGTTGAGAGAGGAAAGCAAAAATGAAGAAAGGAGAAATAGGGAACCGAGAGGTGAAATGTAGCAAGTGTTCAGGAGAAGGGGGATAGCTTCAGAAAGGAGAGAAGAGCAAAAAAGAAAAATAGCAAGTGTATAAGGCAGGCAGCTGGGCCAGCTGAGCTGTGGGTGTAGTTAGACGCTATTTGTACTAGTCGATTGGTCCCTTACAGGATTTACAGCATTAAGGATGGTGAAACTAAAAGCAAAAAAGGCAGGAAAGATCAATAAAAGCAAATTCTGGGACAAGGCCAAACTGCTAATAGACATGAAGTGAGCCAGAGATGTGGCCTCCCCTGTTAGCAAACAGTTATTAACTTAATGTATTTTATATGAAGCATATTTAGTTGGTTAATTTAGAAAGTGTAAGTTCACTAGGGTGAGGACTTTGCTTACCTCACTATCTAGATCAGCACCAGTGTGGGAGGGGTGTCATATGCATTTATAAAGGGAATGTTAATTGATCAGCTGATAATTGCTATTTATAATTATTTGTAATAAAAATTACTACCAATAATAGAGAAAGCTAAAATTTATACAGTGCTTAATAGTTTATAATAAATTTCATGGACATGATCTCAGTTCATCCTCACTCAACCCTGTCATCTTTATCATCCTCAACTTAAAGGACACTGGTTCAATGCCACTCTATGATAAGCATGTGGGATTATGATCACTATTCTCTGATGCCACAGTCAATATAGCACTTTGTCTCTTTTGGAAGGTTGTATCTTTTCTGTAAATGCTCTTTGAATTCAAGCTGTCATATTCATAGTAGGAATGTGTACAAGTTTGGTTCTTCTGAGAAGTGGGTCCTTCTGAGAACTTCTGATAGAGTTAGGAGTGTGCAAGGAGGATGGGGTAATATAAAAATAAAGTGGAAGGAGGCAGAATGGGCAGAGAAACCTTTCAGACTAGGATGCCAATCTGACACTTATGAAAAGAGAGGTATAAAGAAGTGGAATGGGGCAAAGAGGGCCTCTGACCACAATGCAGCTCTGACAAAGTCCCAGGCCATGCAAGGGAAGTTCCAGAGCAAAGCCTGCCTGTACGGGAGTGCCACATTGGACAGAAGTAGCAGGCCAGGGCCATGCTCTGTCACTGTCTGGCTCTGCCTAGGAGGTGCATGGCCATGGCTGGAAAGTTCAGGCGATTTCTGAAGGCACTGCAACTCCCATCCATTCTTTCTGAATGGGGGAGGTGACAGGTGCACCTTCATGGCTACCCCAACATGTATTAATTTTTTCTTAAGTTATGACATTTTCTATATTATTCCAAATTAAGTATCCTACCAGGATATTCTTTCATCTAGGACACTCTGACTTCCTATTTAGTAAACCGTAGCCCAGATGGGAACTAAATACCCCAGTTTAAAAATACAAATTCCTACGTAAAGGGTTAAGAGAAGGGATGCAATTATACTGGGTTGAGCAATTGAAATTTGAGACACTGGACCAGGTAAAGGGATGCAATTATACTGGGTTGAGCAATTGAAATTTGAGACACTGGACCAGGTAAAGTATCACAAAAGCACTGGTGCTGCCACTGCATGTTTTACATCCATGGTGGACTTGGCCGATTGATCACAACCCTCTTCCTCCATGTGTGGTGTTGCCTCAAAATTATTCTCAACGTAGTGATCCAGGCAGCTACTACCGATCTATCACTGTTGACACATGAGATGAAACCAATTTATCATCCCAACACTAGATAATAGGGGCAAATATAGGTCTCTGAGCAGGATGTGTGGAAGTGCTAGTGGGGCTGTGAGGTTGAGGGAGATATAATGAAAATGAAAACTTGAACTTGCTTATCAGAGGATTATGGTTCAAGTTTTCAAATGTATAAATATGTGTGAACACAGAACACCTTTTTTCCACTGAAGCAATATTATAAATATCAGTTATACAAAAATCTGGCATCTAAATCTCTACTTAATCCACATGAAAGTATTAGCGAGGATGCCTTTGGATTCTAAGAGGAAGGTTTATGTTTTCTTCCATAATAAGAAATTTGTAGGTAGGCAACTGCCAGCATAAGTTTAGGGTCACCACAGTGCATCCCTGGGATCTTATTGTTATTTTCCTCATGGTTGCAGAAGAGCTGTTGCTCTAGGCTTGGCCTTCAATGCCAGAAGGATTTGGAGGTATGGGTGGCCCTATGCATCAGAAAAGTAAAAGCACTCTAGGTAGCCTCCCCCAGAAGGCTTCCATTTATATCTCTTGGTCAGAATAGGGTCAGACCAAGGGTCAGGATTGTCCCTGGCTTCAAGAAAAACAGGGAAAGTGAATTCTCCAGCCTCTGTGATGGAAGGAAGCAAGGGAGAAGGGGTTGGGAGTGGCAGCTCTTGGATAGCTAATCAACAGTGAATACCATGGAGACCTAAAGGATAGTTGTAACAGTATTTAGAGGCTAAAGTGACTCAGATGTTTTGACATTGGTGTATGTGTTTGGAAATTCCTTATGTTCACCTCTTTCACCCATTCCCACTTTCCAATAAAAAATAACTTTGTGAAAATAATTGTGTCTGTACAAGTATATTAAATCAGGTGGAGTTTACATGTATATACTTTAGTAAAATAAATTCTGATATTTCTTTTTGAGCTTTAAGACACAGTGGACTTGTGTCTTAAAACCTAGTGCTTGGCTAATTATAAGCCAAAATGACTGTTAATGCCTTATTGTTCACTGTGGGAGTAACATAACAACCCACCACAAACTAAACTGATAATTCTAAAATCAAGTTAACAATGAACTGTAATTAAAGGCAAGAATGGCAGAAATTGAAAACTCCAACCCACTTATGATAACACTCAAAATGCATAGCATATTTACAAAAATTACAGAGGTCCCAAACTATCTTCACGTGTCTAAGAGGACTAAGACACATGCCAAGTTGACTTCATGTCTCTTTGATTGATTCAATCTTAGTAGAATGCAGAAGCCCTTAGCAAACTCCAATAATGTTTTGATTTTAGACCATTAAACTACATTTTAATTGGTTTACTAGAAAGTAACACCTCATCATATGTTAAAAAAGAAAAACTCAGGCATTGCAGGTCACCTGTTTCCAAGAACTGAAGAACGGAAAACTGGGGGATCAGAAATTGGTCTGTCTATAGGACTGTATGTTGGATCATAATTTAAGAATGATGATGGAGTGAGAGAGAGAACTGATTTGAAATCAAATCTGGGTTTGAATTTTCAGTCTATTAATATGATTTGGGGGCAAATCTAAATTTGTCCAAAGCCCACTTTCCTCATCAGTAAATTGGAAATACTAATATAGAAACTCCTCTAGTTTCAACCAAGTTGTGAAAGAAACCATTTGTTGGAAAGTCCAAAGTGACTAAGCTTGCAGTCCCAAATGTATTTACAGGAATAGAGTATGAATCAGTTTCTTAAAGCTTTTAATCAAGGCATGTGTTTTTCTTGTTCATGCATGTTCTATGCCATGCAAGCCTAGCTGATAGAATAATGCTTAGCGCATACAAGGCACTAAAGATATACTTTTAAATGAGTGAATGACTTTTACAAAAAACATCTGCATTGTCTCTGTTGGAATCTTTGGAATCTGTTGTGGCAGATAACTGCCATCCTGCAGCCTCTCCCTAGTGTACTGAGGTGCTCGTTAGCAGGAATAGTCCCCATCCCCAACCCTTCTGTGAACATAAACCAGATGGAAGAGGCTCTCCCTTTGGCACAAATAGCACTTTCAGGAGCAATGCCCCACCCACTTAGCCTTACAATGCTTCAATGCCTAACCTTCTTTGGATTTAACATAGGCCTCCTAGGAATCTAGTGTCTAGTTGCACACTCAAGTCTTCCATTTTGTCCCTCTTCTATTGTCTTGCTGATATTGTCCATTGCAAAGGCACAGAACTTTTGCACATTGCATGATTTGCTCTTCGTCCTTCAGAATCATCTCTACTCTTGAATAATGCATTCTATATTTACACAAAACATTCTTCCTTTTTCTCACCACTTTTAATTTTTAAAAATCTCTTACTTCCGTTTCCATGGCAATTGTATGTCTGTTCTGAAAAGCACTTTTAATACTCTTACTGCTCTTGGACTTTCTGGACCTGATGTGGTTAATAATGCTTAGTTAATAAAGCCCCTCAAAATAAAAGGAACTACATCAAAGTGCACTGATGATTAACAATGCTGAAGAACAAAAGGTAGAGCATACATTCTAATACCCTCTGTTGGTACCATGAAGACTGTTCTCACAGGATCTTCAAATATCCATAAACAGCCACAGGTTGAAAGTTGGTAAGCAGAAGAGTGTACGTAACTACCCTACTTGTCTCACAGCTTTGTTGCTTGAATAAAGTGAAAGTGCTCTGTAAACTGTAAAATGTTATTCAAATCTTTGTTATTACATCCACGAAGCATGCCCCAATTCCGTGGTTCCATCTCGGAACAACAGGAACATTCCTCCCACAGCAAAAGTGGATATTCTAAGCGGAACCTCCTCTTCATTCCAAACATACGAACACCTCTCTCTCTCTCTCTCTCTCTCTCTCTCTCTCTCTCTCTCTCTCTCTCTCTCTCTCTCTCTCTCTCTCTCTCTTTCACTATCTATACCAGGAGTGGAGGCAGGGATCCTGGTTCACAGAGCTATAGCATCTCTCATAGCAGAGTACAGAGTGGAGATAAAATTCCTAGTTGGGAATAACTTGTCAACTTTCTTCATTTTCACAAGAAAACACCTCCTGTCATTTGCTTAATAGAAGGCACCTTTCTAGTCAATCACTTGCCAAGTGTTCTGAATTGGATAAAAAAAGGACAGGAGTTGAGATTGGGATTAGGGATTTTTGGTGCATTTCCTGAGTACATATATAAATTATACTGTTGCAATTTTCACTTGAAAGCTTTTCTAGATAAAAAGTAGGAAACTCATTTACAGGAGCTCAAATGCTATAGGGATGAGGTGTAGGTGCTGGTAGCATGTTCATGTAATGTAATCAAAGGATGAAAGATCAGTTTTTACATTGAGTTTCATAATCACATACTTATAAACAATGTACACATATGGAGGGGTCACAGAGATTAACCCTAGGGAAATAGAAGATGATATTTTCCAGCCAAACTCGTCTTGGCACACAACTACCTTAGACATATTGTCAGTTTTATATAGATGCTTTTCCCCTTACACTTCACTTTCACTATCTAGACGCCAAGTCGAGTCATTTTCGTTGATCAGGGGGTGTTGTTAAGGACTAGCTCAAGGGTAGAATAGGCTTTAGATGAAACTGTAATGAAGTTGCAATCATCGCTGTAGCCTGCAATTTTAGTATCTTGTGTCTCAGCCCTCCTCCCTCCACCAAGCACCTCAGATATCTGCGGGCACAAAATCCTCTACAGAAGTGGCCCATTCTTCTTTAAACAGAGCCCTGGGCTCAATCTCCCCTTGGCCACCATTTAAAATGTAATAATTCTAATATTTATTTTCTCATGGCCTCAGCTTGTGGAAATTAATCTGAGCTAATGTCCAGACTTCTTATGATCTCAAAGTGTTGCTCTTCTGGATAAGTGTGCATTTTAGCAAGGGTAAATAAATGCCTTAGTTCAAAAGAATGACAGACTAGAACTGTTAGAACATCACTTCCTCCAGGAAGCATCTCTTCACCCCCATGGGTTAGAATTTCCTATTCCCAAGCAAAGTATCCTTTTCTTGTCATAGCACTTAGAACCTATTACTGTGATTGCAGGTTTCATTGTTCCCCTCCCCAGTTAGACTGTCAGCTCTGTGTGTGAACAGCCTCAAGTGTACAACTATGTTCACTTCCCCCATCTAGCTTAGTCATTGAACACTTGTGCAACCTCTGTAAACACTTGTGGACCAAAGAATGCAATGCTAAGAATGCTGGAAGAGTGATGGGGTGAGGGAAAAGAAAACAGTATTTAGAAGCCAAGTGGTTTTCATTAGTGCCCCTTACTTAGCTATTCTTTAAGGTTAGATGGCCCTGCTGACTGAACTCTGAAAATGCTACTCAAGGACGACAAAGATTCTGATATCCTTTTAAGTACTTTAGAAGCCCATTCAGCATTGGATGCCATGATTAAGGAGTGTAGCCTTGATTGCCTGCATCCTTAGATACCTTTAATGTAAAAATTACATGAACATTGCCGTGGCATCCATGTTTTACTCAATGAGGAGATCCTTTGCTCAGGTTGGAACATATGGCAGTTATTCCCCACCAAGCAGAGAATGAAGACAAAAACAAATGCTCCCCTTTTCCAGCGTATGGCACAGAATGTTCAGCTAAGAAAGAGAAAGAGGACTTCAGGAAAGCAAACCTAAGAAAGAGAAGCAATTCAATGCTTTTCCAAGTAAACAGGGGCAAGCATTTTTGCTCATTGTACTGGAGGGCATAAAGCTCTCCTTACCAACAGAACCATAAGGGCTCTTCTCAAAGTAAAGTGAACTTGTAGCAAGTGAATGAGAAAACCCTGAGAACAGGTCCAGCTAGAAGAAAGCACCCTCTCAGAATCTGCAGTGAAGGCTAAGTAGAATTAACACAAGGAGGGAAGAAAAGTTTATTCCAGACCAGAGATTATTCTATTTACATTTCCTGTAGGAATCTTTTCCATTTCTTAGTGAGGAGTAATTATAAGTTTATATCAGAGCTGCACAGTATATAACATATGGCTTTGCCAGTGAAACTGTTCCTACATCATCTAAATAATAAAACTGTATGTAGTTCTTAGTAATATAATATTCCATCATTTTCAATCTTCTCTTTATTTCTTTCCTTCTTTCCTTCCTTCTTCCCGCCCTCCCTTACTCGACTCCCTTCCCTCCTCGCCCCTTTCCTCCTCTCTCTTTTCTTTTTCTCTGTCTTTATGATATTTCAAGTTGAAAGAACTTTAGATGCTATTATAGATAGATATATATGAATCAGATGGCTCAAATAAGTTAGTACATAAAGTGGCTAAAACCCAGTAAAAATCTAACTTCTACAGGTCTACTTTAATCTGTGTGTTACATGTTTTACCTACACACACTCACGCACACACACACACAATCCCACTTAATTCTTCCAACAGCTGTCTATAATAATGTTGTAACCATTTTTTATTTTTATTTTTTGGCATGAGTAAACAGTTCCAGGTAGGTTAAGGAGCTTGGTCATCACTAAATAACTAGAATGTGGAGATGGACTTAAAGGTGAATTGTTGGGCTTCAAAGCCAGAATTCTTCTCCCTGAATGTTTTGAGAGATAATAGATACAAAGAAGGTAAACTCAAAGCTGAAATTATTGTTTAGCTTTGATCAAGATGTAATATCCTCATTGAGAATGGGGTATATTTTCCCACTCCAGAAGAGGACACTGTTTTAAAGCTATGAGATACAACCAAGGACTGAGAAGTTATCTTTGAACAAGGTTTAAAATCCACCAGTTTCATGATTTCCTCCTGGGCCAGTGAACACACTGGCTGTGTTGCTGGCTTGGAGATTTCACCTGTGGTAGGTGTTCCAAATTGGGACCCAAGTATTTTGCTCCAAGGCTTATATGGGTTCCTCCAGGATCCTCTATACCTTATACCTTCCCACAGGGCCTTTCCCCAGGTGAGTGATAAGCTCCCTGATACCATTCCAGGCTCTATTGCATCTCCTTCTCTATCTTTGACTTACCATATTGTAATTTCCTTGGCTGCTCAAGCAAGTGCCGTGAAATGAGCTGGTTGAAACAATGGGAATTTATTGGCTCATGGTTTTGAGGCTAGAAAAAAATCTAAAATGGAGAAGTCATCAAGGCAAAGCTTTCTTCCCAAAGACTAGAGTTCTGGGGGCTGGCTGTCAGTTATTTTTGGTCCTTGGCTCCTCTGTCGCAGTGCAATGCACACATGGCAGCCTCTCCTGGCTCCTCCATTCTCTTCCGGTTTCTGTTGAATTTCAGCTTCTCACTGCTCCCTATGACTATCTCTCTTCTTCCGTTTGAATTGCAATCCCCTTATAACAGACTCCAGTAATAAGATTAAGTAAGACCCATTCTGGGCCACACCTTAACTGCAGCAACTTCCTTAAAAAGTCCTACTTACAATGGGTTCACACCCACTGGAATGGATTAAGTTTAAGAACATATTTCTTCTGGGGGTACATTCACATCTAAACCACTATACTATATAACCTGTGACAAGATCAGAATGTTGATATATTTTAATTTTTTCATATGCTGATTCACAGAGGGTTTATATTTGCAACTCTGAAAATTGATGAGGAGAATAAATAGGTTTAAAATTCATAACACAAACTCTGTGAAGTACTTTGAGCTTCATTAAAAGGGGAGAAATATAAGACATTACATTTAGAAAGTGTTTAGGAGCAGCAAATGGAGAGAAGCAACATTTTACTTTAGAAAAAACAACACAAAAAACACAACCCCTTTATTATGTGCAGCACACAATTTAACAGGTGTGTGATTTATTCATTTATTCACAGACTCATGGACTAACCATTCCATCATGGCACTATTGTCTGTGAAGCAAAACACATTTTCAATAAACTGTACCAGTTTCTTCCGAGAGACTGAATTAGCTGATCTCCAGAAATCCTTCACTTTGAGCTGAAAAAGAGGGTTAATAATCACCAAAATGGTGAACATAAATAATTAAACATCCCATCCTGCAATTTCTGGGCCATTTATAACCAATGTTTGATATGAAAGGGAAAATAAAGTCTGTGTATTATTTCCACTGGAGAAATAATGAAATGCTGTAGTTTTCCCTCATGCATCTAGAATGGTTAGTGACCCTTTTGGGAAAGTTTATAGGAGGTGCCATGGCCCTTCTCTTCCCCACTTACTCATACTTTCTGTGGACAAAAGGTGGATTTTCTGATAGGTGAGACTAGGTAGAGCTTGACACTTAGTTGGGTACATTTTTTTTAGTGGGCAAGTGCTGATAGGTCATTGCTCTTTTTTCTTGGTCTTTTAGACACAAATGCTTTTTGGAGCTATACTTGCCTGTCTCAAGTGTCTATATGGTCAGTTTGCTGCTGGTAGGTTGAGCTAAGTCTATTTCTGCTTTTTGGCTTATAGCTGGGTAATAAGTGATGGACCAATGGGCCCCAGGTATAGATATGGACATTGAGGCAGTAGACTTGATGCTGCATTTCCTGCCTGGTTTAACAAAGAGCCCTGTGCTCTCTGGCCCACCACATAAAGCTGATACTCTGCTTGGAATGTGCAGTGGTATCTAATCCAGCTTTACTGAGAGTAAAGCTGATACTGTACTTTGATCCTCTGTCACTCCTTTTGCCAAGTTCTTCACTGCATGGAACTGGTCAGTGAGGGAGGATTGGGTTGAGTGATTTTGACCCTGTCCCCAAACTTCAATAGAAACCAAGGGTTCCTGGCGAGCAGGAATAGGAGACAGGAAAAGGAAAAAATGAGAGCATTGCTAAAGAGTGTATGTATGCCTGTGGTGTGTGTCAAAAAATATCTACTTTTCACTTTCTGGCTGTCATTAATACATTATAGTGTCCTAATTAATAAAACAACAGCAACAAATAAAAGCTTCATTTGACAATGATCCCAGAGACTATAATGCTGTCTGCATGGTGGGAAACATACGATCAATAAGTAAACAGACAATATAAGCCTGGAGACCTTTTGAAACAGTGTTCCTACTCAGAAAAAAAAAATTTTTTTTTTTTTTAGGGGTAGATTTGGTTTATGTAAATATTTTCCAAGATCTATGCTAAATTTCAGGTAATAACATTTCTTCCTTTGAACAAGCATTGCATATTTGCCTTTGGCTGAGAATAGTCTGGGCTGTAGCGATCATTTGATATTCAGTCTGTGACTATTTTAGTATTGGGGTTGGACCAAAGAAAATTCATGCTCAATGAAATGATTTTCACTTACTGAGATGAATTCACATTTTGCTTCTTTCAGCAATTCATCAACCTAATGGGAGAAATAGAAGCTATCATAATAATGAGAATAGACTTCTTGGAGCATGAGCCAATATCAATACTTTAATAATGTAGATTCTATTGCTATACTTTTGGTCTCAATGCAAATTTGCTTTTAATTAAGTTTTCTTGCTACTGTATGCTCCCAGATCCCTCTCTCTTCACACACATATACATACATACAAACACAAACAAGGATCACCTTTTCCCCAGATCCTGTCGAGCAACACCGATGATAGCATTATTATATTGCTGCCATCATGTAAGAAAACATTTTTGGAATAGTTCAACTACGGATCTAAGTTGTGTTTTGGATAAAGTAACTTCTTCCTGTAACTCTATAATAATATAAAATATATACTTTTAAAAGTAATATATTAGCATAATGTATAAGTATGAAAATCTCATAGCGTCATGACTGAATTTACATAACATAGCACACCCCTGAATCCTGCAAAAAGTGTTGCTACCAAATTCTTTAATTTCATCCCATATATTTAGAATTATTCAAATATTTCTGGGTGATTCTGAGCGGTAGGCATCTATTAAGAATACTTATGGGTAGGTTATGGTCTCCTTGTCTTGAAATCCTATGGTTTCTCCCATTATGGTCCACTCACCCCTATAAGACTTCAAGTATCTGTATGTGAGAAGTAATCTACCAGCCCCTAATCTCCCTGGTTTCTGGCCTGCTTTTATCCTATTGCCAGCTTGTTCTGACCCTGCATTATAGTCCCCCTTTATTCCTTTGGACTAGGACCTTGACTTTGGGCTCTCCTCAAGGACTTTTGGCTACTCTCTCTTCCAACTGGGATAGGAGGGATAATCCACCCCAGCAGGCCCTAGCCACAGCTGCTGACCTAGTTTCTCTGGTGAGCGTATTTGGCCAATACAGATTCAGACTACAAGTCCGTTGTTCTTCATCCTTTATCATCCAGGCATTAAGTGTTAGAATTCCTCAAGGCATAGCACTATGTGCTCTCTAGGAGAAGGAAGGTCCACATTTATCAAGTGTTTAATAGGGTAATTACTAGATACTGAGAACTATTCTATGAGTTTTAAATGCATTTAATATTCCCAACAGTCTTATATACAGTCAGGGATTAGTATTGTCTCTATTTTATAGATTGGGAAAATTTGATTTAGAATATTTGCATGATTTCCTCATGGCTGCACCGCTAGGATATAACAGAGCTATCTATTATATCTCAGGCAGTTTCATTTCAGTACCCCTGCTCTCAATCACTACCCTATAGTGCCTTTGGTTTATCAGAAATTTTCCAGGTGATCACACCTATACAGAGCTTAATTACCACTGAAACACTGATGACACCCAAATTTCAGTTGCCTACTAAAATATCTCCATTTGGGTGTTGTTCTAGTTTGCTAGCTGCCAGAATGTGATATACCAGAAGTGGAATGACTTTTATAAGGGGAATTTATTAAGTTGCAAATTTACAGTTCTAAGGCCATGAGAATGTCCCAATTAAAGCAAGTACATGTCCAAATTAAGGAACCATCAAGAGGTTACCTTCACTCAAGAAAGGCCAGCGAAATTCAGGGTTTCTCTCTCAACTGGAAGGACACATGATGAACATGGCAACATCCGCTAGCTTTCTCTTCAGGCTTGTCATTTCATGAAGCTCCCCCAATGCTGTTTTCCTTCTTCATCTCCAAAGGTCTCTGATTATATGGGCTCTTGTGGTTCTCATGGTTCTCCCGCTTCTGGTGGCGCTCTTCAAAATGTTTCTTCTTTCAAAGGATTCCAGTAAGCTAATCAAGACTGACCTGGAATGGGTGGAGTCACATTTTCCTCTAATAAAAAGTTAATACCCACAATTGGGCAAGCCACATTTCTGTGGAGATAATCTAATCAAGTTTCCCATGAATGGGGTTTAAAAAAAAGGTTGCTGCCGCAAGGTAGGATCAGGATTAAAAAATGGTTTTTCTAGGGTACATAATCCTTTCAAACCTGCACAAATGTCTCAAAAACACTTCAAACCAAAATCATCCAAAAGTGAACGCAAGCATTTCCCCCTCCAAACCCAGTCCCCTTCAGTGTTCTCTCTATCAGTGAAGGAAACCATCATGGAGTTAGTGGTACAAGCCAGAAACCAAGGTATTGTCCTTGACTCCTCTCTTTCCTTCAGTCCCATATCCAATCCATTAGTGGTATAGTCATCAATATATTTGAAACATTTCAAAGCAGTCCTCTTCTCTCTATCTCTATAGCCACAACCCTTGTCCACTTCACCATTATCTCACATTTGCTCTAGTGCCATAGTTTTCTGATTGGTCTCCTCACATCCAGCTCTGGCCCTGTTCCATCTGCTCTTGACACTGCAGGCTCCGTGATCTTTTCAAAATGCAAACCATATGATGTCACCTCCAGTTTAAACTTTTCAATGGTTCCCACTGTTTCACATAAAGAGCAATCTACTTAACCTGATTGACAAGGCCCTGTATAGTCTGGCCTCTTCCTGAGGCTCCAGTCTCATCCAGATACCTCTCTCCACTAGTTCTTTGCACTCAGGCACACTGGCTTATTTAATTTGGCTATCTTCCTCCCATGGTAAGGCCTTTGCACATGCTGTTCCTTCTGTCTGGAATGTTCCCACCCTATTCTCTCCCCCGTCTGGTTAACTTTTCTTACAGATTCTTTACTTCTCAGATCACTTTTCAATCCTTTAGGGACTCCTTCCCTGTCCTTCCTCTCAAATTAAGTCAGGTTCTTCTGTTACATACTCTTATAACCCCAGGAACCTCACTAACATAATACTTAGTATAGTTTGTAATTTTGTTTTTGCTTATGTGAGTATTTATTCAATGGTTATTTTTCCCAGTCTAATGTAAACTCCATTAGGGCAGAGGTCCAGTTGTCTTTTTGTCAACATTGTATCCTCTATAGACATTTGAAAAGTATTCACTAAATAAATACATGAATGACTTGGAAAAAAAAACACAAAAAAACTCTTCTTAAATGTAACAATTAAATAAAAATGATAAAAATTAAATATTGATTGAGGGATATGATATGTTACATTTTCAAGTAGTTAAAAATTTTCTGGCTCACAAATGCTCTCTTCTGTTGTGAGCTTCTTAACACTCTGAATATCTCATTGTATAATCCTTGTACTTTCCTCTGTGGCATTTGGCAAAAGTCTATGATCTGGTGGCTCCCATCCTTGAGTCTTAAACTTGATTCCGCTGAAATGTGCAGCAGGGAGAGAGACTACAGCTCTAGATATTGGCTTGACTGCCCTCTTTTCACCACACTTCCTTGCATCTCTGGTATTCTGGTGTTCCTAGCTACCTTGCTTTAGTTTCAGAACCTACTACTTGCCCTTAGTTGAAATTTTTCTTCAGACTCCTTTTTATGGAATTTATGTCCCTGCAGCCCTGGGGAGTCCCAGGTGGGAATTTGTGAATATATGACTTGTTATAAAAACTTATCAGAAGAAAGAACAGGGAATAATGGAAGATGCTTGAAAGAATGAGATTCTGGTAGGAATCTCTATTTCCAGTACATTTTGGGAAATTGATGAAATGCCAGCTCTACTAACTCTGAAATTCTGGGATTGACCCAGGAATCTGTTTTTAATATGAAGCCCAAGTAACTCTGATGCATTGTGGTCCCTGCACTGCACTTTGAACCAACATTGGCATAAAGATATGCTTTTTTCAGAGCAAGGTTAACACATATTCTCAAATAACACTATATTCTCATGCCTACTAACTCCCTTGGAACAATATACACACATGCTATTATGTGGACAAACCCTCTGGTCTCTTCCATTGAAGAATATTAGTGGGTATCATTGTTTTTATGCTAAGACACATAGAGAAGCCTGTACCTTTTTTCCTTTGTGAATCCCAGAAACATCTGTTAGCTAATACCTAGCATTCTCTATAACAGGTGTATGCTGAAGATAGCAATGTTAAAAAAAATCATATTCTGTTAGCCCAGATCACAATTTGCAACCTGTCACTCCTCCCCGATGGGCCAGTTGAGATGGAGACCACAATCGGAGCAGATGTGTGTTTATGATTCAGGGAAGTGTCACAATTTAATAGAAAGAGTAACAACTATGGGAAGAGTGGGAAAGGCAGTTTTCAACTGTTCAAGATCCTCATTTTCTTTCTCCTCCAGAAGTTCTCATCCTCTCCTTTCTCAATTCCCGAAGTTTTAGTTACTTTCAAAGACTTCACAAAAGAGATGAAAATTCAAAAGTTGTTTGAATAAAGGAAGGCAGTTGTGTGAATGGTGAGGAGACAGACTTTTAAGGACCTCAGTTTATCTGATTCAAATCTTCCAGTATATCGATGAGGGAATGGAGACCCAGGGACATTATGTGACAGAGCCAGGAGATAGGCTACATCACCTTTTATTCTGTTTGGAATCAAAGCAGAGCTAGATCCAAGTGTCAGATGTAGTTATTTATTCTTTCCACACTACTACAACATATTAACTAAACATATTCTAGGCAAGGGAAATGGCCAGAGATATTCTCCCTGCTACAATGGAAGTTGCATAAAAGTGGGCACCCTGCCTGTCTTGTTCTCCACTCTAACCCTAGCATTAAAACAGTGCTGGGTACATAATGAGTATAATTAATACTTCTTAAGAAGTTTCAGAAGCTTCCACTATTCTGTTTCTGGAAACCCCCAGATACTCTGATGGAGAGTCCAGATGTGAGACCTCATGGAGATGCAGCAAGGATTAGCTACCTTGGCATTCCATTTGGTCCTTCAGATGACTCCATCCCAGTTACCACCTGATGACAACAATATGAGTTGAGATCAGCAAAATTACTCACTCAGACATGTAAGTGTCCATGGCATGTGATATCTCAGACACTCCAGCCCAGTAGAGTCCCCAGATAAGTACAGTTCCAGCTCACATAGAATAGAACCACCTGTCTGAGCCTAGTCAACCACTAAATTGTGAGAGATCATGAAATGGTTGTTTTAATCCACTATATTTTGGATAGCTTCACTGCACAGCAACAGATAACCAAAGCATTCAGGATCCCCAGAAGATGACTCTGACACAATGATATGAATTATTAGGAAATGTTCCCAGGAAAAAAATGAAAGGGGACTGGGAAAGTGAGATGGCAAATGGAAGAAAACCAAGCAAAGTCCCATAGAGGTTAATTTTGATTCAGTTCTTCAGGGAGCTCAGGAGACAGTATGTCATAACTCAACATTGTCCCCATCAAGGTCAAGGGCACTGGAGTGCCTGTACTCCTTATCCTTTCATCATTGGTTAAGGACCACCCAAAAGATTGTTGAACTCTCACTCACCCTTGGCTCTCTAGAGAGGTTATGGCAGTCTGAGAATAGGCCTCCAAAAGAAGACACAGGTGTTATCTTTTGGGAGTGAAGGTAATGTAGTAGGTGACAATGGTCAAGTAGGATGCTCAACTTGTATGAGTTTGCCCAGGATTGTCCACTTTTTAAACCTAAAGTCCTGTGTCTTTTAGGAATCACCTTAGTCCAGACTAAGTACAAGTGACCATAATAGAAAGAAGTACCAGGGGAAGGGGCAGAGCCTGCCCATATCTGCCACAGTAGATGCCTGAGCATCCTCACGCAAGTGTGTGGGGGGTCCACAAGGATCCTGCAGAGGTGAATCTTTACGGTGGTCAGGGAAACTGGAGGTAAACAAGAGGAAAGGACACTTTTTAATGATAAGAGTTGTGAGCTATTACAAGCAGAAATGGTTTCCTCCACTGCAGAAGAAATGAGGGTGATTAGAGTAGAAAGATGTCTTTAGTTGGCAGTTAGAGCAAGGATGAAAGAGGGGCAAAAACACATTGGAAAGACTAGCCTGGGCTTAATATGGAAGCTGAACACTGGGCACATAGACACAGCTTTCTCCATAAGTGTGGGTATAAAGGGAATGAGAGACAGGCTGAACACTGGGAGTTTGAGAAGGAGGGTGCACAGTTAGAGATTAACTTACTCTTAGGACTTTTTTTGAAGAGTTACTCTGTTTCAGAATTATTGTTTTAGATATTTTTTTGAGGGAAAGGTGTTTATGGATAAAAATGAAGTTGAGAGGTAGTCCTTGAGATGTTAAAGAGGATGCCTGGTGATTTTAGTAGGAGGGAGGAATGGAGTTTTAGTTAAGAGAAGCTGGCTTACAAGTAGAGGAGCTGGTTTATGACTCTGCTAGATGGAAACATGGACTTCATTAGTAGGAATGAGGACTCTTCGGTAAGAGAAGAGAAAGGTATTGGGAAAATTTGATGAAGGATGGCACATAACTGAATGATTTGAGAACAAAGAACATGATGTTCATTTAATCTCAAAATATTAGATGAAAGGTGTGTTTTGAAGGAAGAAAGAAATGCATCTAGGACAAACAAAAGGAAAAGCTGTATGTAAAAATTTCAAGCAAATATGTAGAGAAAGCTACAACAAAAGGGTTTAATACTTAGTCGAAACAAATAAAGTTCAAGAGAGGTTTTGCTAAAGTCATGAGTACAAATCTATACCTGGTTAATAAGGAAAGGTGTTTAAGACATCTGTCCAGTCCCTGCCTCCTGCTATAGGTAATTGCTGTTGTGGGCATATTTGTGTATCTTTCCAGAAATTTTAAAAAATGAATATATAAGCAAATAAGAATAAGCACTTTGAAGGCAAGGGAGTTTGGTTTGTCTAGTTTTCTGCTCTATCCCCAGGCTAGAACAGTTCCTGGTACATAGGAGATGCTCAATAAATATATATGCACATTTATATTAAATGGTTGAATATATTCATCTCCATGATTTTAAAACAAAGGTAGTATCTGACACATACACACGTGTGTTTGTGTGTGTGTGTGTGTATACATCTTGCTTGATTTTTTCCCCCACAGTATAGCCTCAAGATATTTCCTTACGGGTACAAAAAGAACTTAATCTATTTTTTTAGGACCGAATTATATTCCATTGTATGAAAGTACCAACCAGCTTCTTAATGGCCACTTAGATTGCTTCACAGTTTTTGCTATTACAAGATTGTGCAATAAGTGACTTTTTTGTTTGTGGGATAAGTTTCCAGAAGAGCAATGCAAGTTTTTAAGAGGTCATGTCCTTCCTAAATGTCTCAGATAATAGACAGAATTCTTGATCAAATGGACCACTGATCTGACCCATCATGACATTTCATACATTCTTTGCAGTGGTTATCAAGGGTTGTTAATGCCAGGTATCTTTGACCCGCTTTCCAAAAGGGCAGAGAGATTTGGCAGCATGAAAAATAGTGAGAAACAGCGAAAATGACACATGGATGCTCAAGATCATTCAGAAAGATCAGAACCGCATCAAATCTAAAATCTCAGCCCTTCTGTGACCATTGCTTGGATCTCTCGGCTGGTTGTCTTTACTGTGAGGTAGAGGTTTTAATTGTCATTTCATAATAATACATATCCAAGTTCTTAACATTTTTCTAAGGACATTTGAATGTCCAGGCTGATACATAATTGTTTCCTTGCCAAATTCACTTCATCATATCCTTTCATTTTCATCACAGCCTTAGGGTTTTGATCTTATTATTCTGGTCAGACTGTGGCACCGGGACATCAGGTTGAAATGACAACATCACACTTGATTTATTTCAGTGTTGTTTCTTACAGGGGAGGGCCAAGCTGAATCAGACATGGGTGATGGTGCCCAAGGAAACAAGTCTCTGAATTCTTAACCCAGACACAAATGGTTATGCTTCTTTTAACTTCCATATTTCCATCTGAAGATAATGATATATACCCCTACCTTTTGAGGGTGTGGTGGAGAATTTCAATGAGATAAGCTTGAAAATGCAGTATGAGCTCTTCAGGCCTGAGGTCTTTGATAAAAATTGGGTTATAGAATTAGTGAGATAAAGGATTGTATTCAGACCATGACCATTTTTCATTATAGAGTACCTTGACAACTGCTTTAAGTCTCTAACTTCAGTAGAATACCTAGGAACTTCCACTAGAGCACATATGTTATTTTTAATCTTCTGATTTATCTTCTTAGGTAGTAACTGCCAGGAACTGTGGGTAGTTTATTCATTTAGCAGGCATGCTTTAAGTATTCACTGGATTCTGGTCTAGGTGTCAGTCTCAGAAAGGCCCTGGGCTGCCAGCCAGGAGGTCTGCCTTTCTCTGACTCCAACCCAACCACTTCAATGACCTTTGGCAGATCTGGCCACCTGAACCTCAGTTTCTTTTTCATTAAATCAGATTAATGATTTTTGCCACATGTATCTCTGTGGATGAATGTGAAACTTCAGTGAGAATAGATGTGCAAACTTGTTCAGAAGGATAAGGCCCATTAAAGTGAATATTATCATTAATATCTACACAGGTACGTGCTCAAATTGGAAAGAAAGCCAAGATGTTGGAAAACAAAGCCAGCATTATACAGCTTGAACTGATTGTTGCAGATAAGAATGGGGGCAGACTGCTGTGGCATCTTCTGACCTGCAAACTAAGTCTACAATCTGGACTTTTTACATGAAATCTTAATTTTTGAATGTCAGTGATGTTGGGCAAGTCAAGGACATACTCACTGGCCATGCCCCAGTCTTTGCCTGTCCCCCTCCTTTTCCCCTCCTGCTTTTTTTTTTGTGTGTGCCTGTAGGTGTTTACTATGTTTCCACTCTTGCCTGTTTGCATGAAGGTATTTGGTGTTTCAATTTCACAAGGGACTGCAGGCAGCTAGGGGAGACTGTAAATCTAAACAACCCCAGCTGCTTGCCGGGGCACAAAGGTTGTTCATTGGCAGAGGCCCTTTCCCTGGGGTGTATAAAAGCTCAGCACTCAGTCAGTGCTGAGAAAAGTGGGTGGTGCTGCCAAGCAGTTGGGCTTCCTGGGGGACCAGCCCCAATTGGTCCCTCAACTCTGATGCAAAGAGAGGCATGTGAAGCTGCCTAATCTGAGTAGTTGGCCTCCCCAGGGGACTGCCACAATGGGCTCTCTTCCCCTGCTCTGTTGGATCCCTTGTTTTGTGCAAGCGCTTTATAAAGTGGTCATACGCTGGGACCTTCTGTTGTGCCTGAGCCTGTGTTCCCATGACACAACTTATAACATCTTGCTCTACCGGTATGTATACACACAGATCCACATCTATTCTTCCACACATCATTACATGAGACAAAATGAAGTGGCCTTCTTCTGCATCTCTTGACCCTCTGGTAGTAGAGAGGAGAGTCTGATGCCAACCCAGGAGGGGAAGGCTTGATTATAGCCAGCATTTCAGCACACTGCCTTCAGCTCCTATCTCCTTTTTCTTTCTTTGGAGACCAGCTTAACCTCCAATGGGTGAGTAAAGAGGCTTCTGGGCCATGATGTAAAAATCCACTGCCTTTCTAGGAACTGACAATTGAAAACACTGCTTTCGAATTGTTTTGGATTTCCTATGTGGTTTGTCAAAAATCATGGGTCCTTCTGGTCATAAAGAAGTGAAATGTGTATAATGGAACATGCTTTGAGAGTTGCATGAGTTTTCTAAGGTAAATAATAGGAGCCATATTATAGGAAAGATAGATCCACAAAGTGGAACTAATGGTGATCTCTGTAATCATAAACACTGGCTACTTCTAATAAGGGAAAAAGGTAGCTGCCTAATGATTACCACTTTTGCACTTGTAAAATGGCAGTGCTGAAACATAATAGCTAATCTACAGACCTTCTACAAGGTGATTCCAGGGAATTGGTTTTCTTCGGAATTGGAAGGAGAAGTAATACCAAATGATTCATTGTCTTGCTACTTTCTGCTCCCTGAAATTTCCCAAATGCTAAGCAACAGGTGAGAAAATGTCTGCTAGGGTACAGACTACCAGTATGAATTTGGAAAGGGCACTTCTATTCGGATGATTATTTCAATTTTCTCACTCAAAAAAATAGGCAAAGAGCACATTTTCAATACACTTGGAAAGCTGATTCAGGAACTAAAAGTCTTGATTCTTTTCCCTTCTCTCACTCTTAAGCCACTATGTGGAGATCAACAACAACCAGTTTAATAAAATCTGCTTCTATTTTATTTTGTATTTCTTTTATTAGAGAAGTTGTAGCTTTACATAAAAGTCATGCATAAACCAAATATTCTTGAAGATTGGGAGAAAGAACAATGAGAGGAGGATTTGTAATAGAGAAGATAGGACTTAACAAATGATTATACTGAATCATTATATTGATATTTCTTTTTAGTCTTTACTGTAGTAGAACAGCCAGAAGGAAATATCTGAAATTATGGAACTGTAACCCATACCATAATTTGAAATTTGTTCTATAACAACTTGTTAAACTGTACTTTGAAATTTATCACTTTTCTGTATTCATGCTATATTTTACAATAAAAAATGTTTTTTAAAAATCATGCATAAAATACAGAGATCCCATACACCACCCTATTATTAATACCTTACATTAGTGTGGTACATTTGTTACAGTTCAGGAAAGAAAATGTTTATAATTGTACTATTGATAGCCCCTCATTTAGAATAGGGTTCACTGTATCATACAGTGATGTTGTTTTTTTTTTGTTATTGTTTAAAATTTTCCTTTTGGTAACATATATACAAACTAAAATTTCCCCTTATAACAATATTCAAATTCTAGTTTCTGACTCTATGAGTTTACTTATTCTAGTTATTTCCTATCAATGAGATCATATACTATTTGTCCTTTAATTGTCTAGCTTATTTCACTCAACATGATATCTTCAACATTCATCCATGATCAAGAATGCCTGCACCTCGGCATATAGTCCCTGGGAGAAGGACTCACCTAGCCTGTGCTAGGTGGTGAGAACAAACTTGCATCGAGCACCTAATAAGTGCAGTTGCATGTGTTATCCCAATTAATTCTCACAATTTTCTTATGAGAGACATCATTACCGACATTTTACAGTGAAGGGGGTTTTCTTTTTTATAGGTTTGTTCCAATTACAAATCAAAATTAAAATTAGATGTGAATCAGAGGCAGAGGCAGGACAAGATGGCAGCATAGTGAGGAGAGGAATTTAGTTCATCCTCCAGAGTAGCTAATAGCCAGGAACTGTATGGAACAACGATTAGGGGGAAATTAGTGATCAGACACACATTGCATGCCAGTCTGGAATGTGTGGAATGGCTAAGATCCCACACAAAATTGTAAGTCTTCCAATCCACTGAGGCTGGTGCCCCTCCCACACAGGCACAGCAGGCTGTTTGCCTGCGGGGAAAGGAAACAGAGTTTACTAGTAGCAAGGGCTTAGCTCAACCAAGCTCCAATAGTGGAGTTAATTAACAAATTCTGACTACTGGGAACAGGCCCCAAGCACAGATAAAACTGGAGTAAGCATAAAGGAATCAGGAGCTTTCACCCCAGCAGGAGGCAGTGAGGCTGATGGAAAAAATTAGATGAACATCCAGAGGCTTTTTGAGTTGGACAGCAGAAAATACTGGAAAAGGGCTGGACCCCAAGAAAAGGGAACACATAGAGCCTCATACAAACTTAAGCTTTTGATTGGCAAATCCAGGGAGCTGGGGTCCAGCTCTGAAAGGGATTTTTTTTGTCTCCTTAAGAGCTCATTAGATAGAACTGCAAGCACTCCCAGGCTCCAGCACTGCCCTAGGTAAGGGCAGAATTAAGGCATGTCTGAGGGACAAAGTAACTAGTCAGAAGAAAGGGGTTAATCCCCTAAAGGGCACATCTCTCCAAGAAAAGGGGTGTGTGGCTCAGTTCAAGTAGAGGCCCTCCTTCAGGGAATTCAGGCCCCAAGGGCTGGAAAACAGAAGCAATCAAAGTCACGTACTACCTTAACCTCTATATCAACTACACCACTGGCAGGGAGAGGCTGCTGAAATTAAAGGACCCACAATATTTTACACCAGTGGGGAGCTGTGGGCTGATGGGAGCCACATCCTAGTGCAGAATAGGAATAGCACAGAGTCTAGAGGAGTAATAAGAAAGTCTGACAACCAGCTGAGTCTCACCATTAGGGAAACTTGATACTGGCCACTCTCTCCCTGAGATGTGGGCCTATCTGGTCTGGAAAAATCTGACTGGGGTCAATAATATTTGAGGAGACTCTCCTGACAAAAAAGGCTCCATATAGGTGGGGCAAGAAACAGAAAAACAAATACCGTAAAATTCTGATCAGTTAAGTAGCACTTATACTAGAAATCTAGATTAAGTTTAACTGAATGCCAAAGAACAGATAAAGGACAAAGCCATCCAACAAGAACTCCCTAGGTAAAAGAGTGAAAACAACCTCCAGAATAAACTAATTAAGGAAATCAAATGCCTAGATGCCAGCAAAAAATAACATGTCATACTAGGAAAGATCCAGTCAAAGGAACAAAGCAACACTTCAAAAGATAGAGGAATTGAAACAACTAATTCAGAATGTTTGAACAGACATGCAAAATCTCATCAAAAATCAAATCAATGAGTTGAAGGAGGATATAAAGAAGACAATAGATGAACATAAAGAAGAAATTGAAAGTTTGAAAAAACAAATCATAGAGCTTATAAGAATGAAAGGCATGAGAGAAGAGATGAAAAAACAATGGAGACCTACAAGAATAGATTTGAAGAGGCAGAAAAAAGTATTAATGAACTATAGGACATGACATCTGAAATCTGGCACAGAAAAGAAAATATAGGGAAAAGAATGGAAAAATATGAGCAGGGTCTCAGGGAATTGAATGACAACATGAAGCACATGAATATATGTGTTGTGGGTGACCCAGAAGGAGACAAGAAGGGAAAAGGAGGAAAAAGAGTAATGGAGGAAATAATCACTGAAAATTTCCCATCTCTTATGAAAGACATAAAATTACAGATCCAAAAAGTACAGAATACCCCAAACAGAACAGGTGCAAATAGACTACTCCAAAACACTTACTAATCAGATTGTCAAATGTCAAAGACAAAGAGAGAATTTTGAAAGCAGCAAGAGAAAAGCAACCCATCACAAACAAGGGAAGTGTAATAAGACTACGTATGTATTTCTTAGGAGAAACCATGGAGGTGAGGATGCAGTGGTATGATATATTTAAGATTCTGAAAGAGAAAAACTGCCAACCAAGAATTTTATATCCAGAAAAACTGTCCTTTAAAAATGAGGGGGAGATTAAAATATTTTTAGACAAACAGTTACTGGAGAGAATTTGAGACTTAGAGACTGGTCTTCAAAAATACTAAAGGGAGCACTATAGGCAGGTAGGAAAAGACAGGAGAGAGAGGTCTGGATAAGAGTGTAGAAGTGAAGACAACAGTAAAGGTAAAAAGAGGAAAAAATTACATATGATATATAGAATACAAAAGACAAAATGGTAGAAGGAAGCACCACCTGTACAGTAATAACATTAATGTTAATGGATTGAACTCCCCAATCAAAAGACAGACTGGCAGAATGGATTAAAAAGCAGGACCCATCTATATGCTGTGCACAGGATACTCACTTTAGACCCAAGGACAAAAATAGATTGAAAATGAAAGGTTGGGAAAAGATATTCCATGAAAACAACAACCAGAAGAGAGCAGAAGTAGCTATCCTAATGTCCAACAAATTAGACTTCAAATGTAAAATGATTAAAAGAGACAAAGAAGGACACTATGTATTAATAAAACGAACAATTCAACAAGACATAGCAATCATAAATATTTATGCACTAAGGCAGAATGCTCCAAAAAAAATGAGCCAAAAATGAAAAAATTGAAGTCTCCATAATAGGTGAAGACTTTAATTCCCTGCTCTCATCAATGGATGGAACATCTAGACAGAGGATCAATAAGGAAATAGATTTTGAATAATATGATAAATGAACTAGACTTAACATTTACAGACCATCACACCCCATAATATCAGGATACACATTTTTCTCAAGTGCTCATGGATCATTCCCAATGATAGACCATATCCTGGGTCATAAAGCAGGTCTCAATAAGTTAAAAAAGACTGAAATTATACAAAACACTTTTTGGATTATAATGGAATGAAGTTGGTAATCGAGGCGAGGGCCAGAAATTCACAAATATATGGAGGCATATACTCTTAAACAACCAGTGGGTCAAGGAAGAAATTACAAGAGAAATCAGTAAATATCTTGAGGCAAAAGAAAATAAATACACAACACACGAAAATTTATGGGATGCAGCAAAGGTGGTACTGAGAGGGAAATTTAATGCCCTAGATGCCTGTATCGAAAAAGAAGAACAAAAATTGAGGAATTAACTGTTCACTTGGAGGGATAGAGAAAGAATAGCAAACTAAACCCAAAGCAAATAAAAGGAAAGAAATAATGATGATTCAAACAGAAATAAATGAAATTGAGACTATGAAAACAACCAAGAAAATCAACAAAATCAGAAGTTGATTATTTGAGAAAATCAATAAAATCAATGGACTCTTAGCTAGGCTGACAAAAAAAAAAAAAAAGGAGGATGCAAATAAGTAAAATTATAAATGAAGGGGGACATAACCATTGACCTCACAGAAATAAAGGAGATAATGAGAAAAGACTATGAGCTATATGCTAATAAACTAGACAAATGTAGATGAAACTAGACAATGTAGATGAAATAGACAAGTTCATAGAAAGGCATGAACAACCAAAATTTATTTGAGAATTTGTTGAGATAGATGATCTCAACAAATCAAGGACAAATAAAGAGATTAAATTAGTCATCAAGAAGTTCCCTGAAAAGAAAAGTCCAGGACCAAATTGCTTCACATGTGAATTCTACTAAGCATTCAGAATTAGTGCCAACCTTGCTCAAACTCTTTAAAAAAATTGAAAAGGAGGGAAAGCTACCTAACTCATTCTATGAAGCCTGTATCACCCTCATATCAAAGCCAGACAAAGATACTACAAGAAAAGAAAATTACAGACCAATCTCTCTAATGAATATAGATGCAAAAATCCTCAACAAAATACTTGCAAAACAAATCCAGCAGCACATTAAAAGAATCATGCACCATGACCAAGTGGGACTTATTCCAGGTATGCAAGTCTGGTTCAACACAAGTATCAACTAATGTAATACACCATATCAATAAGTCAAAGCAGAGAAACCACATGGTCCTCTTGATTGATGCAGAAAAGGCATTTGAAAAAATTTAACATCTTTTTTTTTTTGTATGCTGCATGGCAGGGTCACATTTCATTCTCTTTCCATGTGAGTATCCCGTTATTGCAGCAACATTTGTTGATTTTTTTTTTTTGCTTGGTTTTTTGTTTGTTTTTTTGGGGGGAAAGTGCATGGGCTGGGAATCAAACCCGGGTCTCCCACATGTTAGGCAAGAATTCTACCACTGAACTACCCTCACACCCCCCATATCCTTTTTTTTTGAAAACAATTCAAATATATGAATAGAAGGGAAGTTCCCCAACATGATAGAGAATATATGAAAAACCCACAGCTAACATTATCCTCAATGGGGACAGACTGAAAGCTTTTTCTCTAGGACCAGGAAAAAGACCAGGATGTCCACTGTCACCATTATTATTCAACATTGTGCTGGAAGTTTTAGCCATTGCAATTAGACAAGAAAAAGAAATAAAAGGCATCCATATTGCAAAGGAATAAGTAAAACTCTTACTGTTTGCAGATGACCTACGTCAAAAATCCTGAAAAATCTACAGCAAACTCCTGGAGCTAATAAATGAGCACAGCAAAGTGGCAGGTTATAAGATTGACACCCCCAAATCAGTAGTGTTTCTATACACTAGTGTTCTAGTTTGCTAGCTGCCAGAATGTGATATACCAGAAAAAGAACAGCTTTTAAAAGGGGGCATTTATTAAGTTGCAAGTTTACAGTTCTAAGACCCTGAAAATGTCCAAATTAAAGTAAGTCTATAAAAATGTCCACATTAAAGCATCATCAAGAGATTACCTTCATTCAAGAAAAGCCAATGAAGTTCAGGGTTTCTCTCTCAACCAGAAAGTCACATGGTGAACATGGTGACATCTGCTAGCTTTTTTTCCAGCCTTCTTTGTTCATGAAGCTTCCCTGGGGCATATTCCTTCTTCATCTCCAATGGTCTCTGGCTGCGTGTGCTCTGAAGCTTTTTTCAAGGTGTTTCCTCTTTTAAAGGATTCCAGTAAACTAATCAAGACCCACCTAGAATGGGTGGAGTCACATGTCCCTTTAATCAAAAGTTAATACCCACAATTGGGTGTGTCACATCTCTGTGGAGATGTTTCCAAAACCTAAGTGCTGAATAGGGTTGAAAAGAAACAGCTGCCTCCATAAAATGGATCAGGATGAAAATATGGCTTTTCTAGGGTACATGATCCTTTCAAACTGGCACAACTAGTAATGAGCAAACTGAGGAGGAAATTAAAAAAGTTCCATTTACAATAGCAACCAAAAGAATAAAATATTTAGGAATAAATTTCACTAAGGATACAAAAGACCTACACACAGAAAACTACAAGAAATTGCTAAAAGAAATCATGGAAGACCTAAATAAAGGAAGGGCATACCATGTCCATGGATTGGAAGACTAAATATAGTTAACATGTCAAATTACCCAAATTGATTTATAGATTCAATGCAATGCCAATTAAAATCCCAACAACTTACTTTGAAAAATAGAAAAAGCAATAACCAAATTTATTTGGAAGGGTAGCATGCCCCAAACAGAATAAGAAAAATGAGGTGGGAGGTCTCACACTACCTGCCTTTAAAGCACATTACAAAGCTACAGTGGCCAAAACAGCATGGTACTGGCATAAAGATAGATATACTGACCAATGGAATCAAATTAAATGTTCAGGAATAGACCTTCTCATCTATGGACAATTGATCTTTGATAAGGTGGTCAAGCCACCACCTGAAACAGAGCCACCTCTTTAATAAATGGTATTTGGAGAACTGCCCATGCATATGCAAAAGAATGAAAGAGGATCCATTTCTCACAATGTATACAAAAATTAACTCAAATGGATCAAAGATCTAAACATTAGAGTTAAGACCATAAAACTTTTAGAAGAAAATATAGGGAGATATAAATCGTGTGATAGGAGGTGATTTCTAGACTTTATACCCAAAGCATGAGCAATGAAAAAAATAGACAAACAGGATCTCCTTAAACACTTTTGTGCATCAAAGAACTTTGTCAGGAAAGTATAAAGGTAGTCTATGCAATGGGAGACAATATTTGGAAATCACATATTAGATAAGGGTTTAATATCCAGAATATATAAAGAGAGTCTACAACTCAACAACAAAAAGACAACCCAATTAAAAAATGGGCAAGAGACACTTCAAAAAGGAAATACAAATGGTTAAAAGGCACATGAAAAGATGCTCAACTTTCATTGGCTATTAGGGACATGCAAATCAAAGCAATGAGCTATCATCTCACACCCACTAAAATGGCCATTATAAAAAATGTATACAAACAGAAAATGACAAGTGCTGGAGAGGATGTAGAGAAAGAGACACACTTATTCAATGTTGGTGGGAATGTAAAATTGTGCAACCACTCTAGAAGGCAGTTTTTGATGGTTCCTCAGGAAGCTAAGTATAGAATTGTCATATAATCCAGCAATCCCATTACTAGGCATACAATCAGAGGAACTGAAGGCAAGGACACAAATAGACATTTGCATACTTATGTTTATAGCAGTATCATTTACGATTGCCAAGAGACGGAAATAGCCCAAATGTTTGTCAATGGCTGAGTGGCTAAACAAGCTGTGGTATATACATATGATGGAATATTATGCAGCTGTAAAACAGAAGAAAGCCATGAAGCATGTAACATCATGGATGAAGCTTGAGGACATCATGCTGAATGAAATTAGCCAGAAACAAAAGGACAAATACTGTATGGTCTTACTAAAAAGAACTAACATTAATGAGTGAACTTTGAGAGTTAAAGTAAGGACACAGGTTATCAGGAGATAGAAAGAGGGTAGAGATTGGGCATTTGGTGCTGAGGGAATATAAAATGTACAAAAGGACTGATTGTAAAAATTTAGAAATAGATATCACAATACTATCTGATGGTAGTACAATAATATAAGTACACTGAATGAAGCTGAATGTGAGTTTGGTTGAGGGAGGAGGACTGGGGGCATGTATGACACCAGAAGGAAAGATAAAGGATAAAGACTGAGATGGTTGTTCTGGTTTGCTAGCTGCTGGAATGCAATATACCAGAAACGGAATGGCTTTTAAAAAGGGGAATTTAATGAGTTGCTAGTTTACAGTTCTAAGGTCGAGAAAATGTCCCAATTACAACAAGTCTATAGAAATGTCCAATCAAAGGCATCCAGGGAAAGATACCTTGGTTCAAGAAGGTTGATGAAGTTCAGGGTCTCTCTCTCAAGTGAGACAGCACATGGTGAACACAGGGCTTCTCTCTCAGCTGGAAGGGCACATGGCAAATACGGTGTCATCTGCCAGCGTCTTCTCCTGGCTTCCTGTTTCATGAAGCTCCCCAGGAGGCGTCTTCCTTCTTTATCGCCAAAGGTCGCTGGCTGATGGACTCTCTGCTTTGTAGTGTCTCTCTCTCTTAATCTCTCTGAATCCCCAAAATATTTCCTCTTTTATAGGACTCCAATAAACCAATCAAGACCCACTCAAATGGGTGGAGACATGTCATCCCCTAATCCAGTTTAACAACCACTCTTGACTAAATGACATCACCTAGGGAGATTATCTCATTACAGTTTCAAACATACAGTATTGAATAGAGATTATTCTACCTTTATGAAACGGGATTTATATTAAAACATGGCTTTTCTTAGGGGGCATATTTCCTTTCAAACCAGCACAATGGTATAACTTACATATGCCTAGAATGAACAATGATGGTGATTAAATATACTAATATAAGAATGTTTTACATGAGGGAGAACAAGTGAATGTCAACATTGTAAGGTGTTGAAAATGGGATGATATACAGGAAAAAGTACAATCAAATCAAGCTAGTGTCTATAGTCAACAGTGACATTGTAATATGCTTCCACTGAATGTACCAAAGACATGCCAAAACTAAATGTCAACAAGTGGGTGTTATGGGGGAGAGGTATGGATTCTTTGTGGAAGAAAAGAAATGTCTTCATATATATTATGATGATGAAGGCATGGCTATTTACTTAGGTTGGTTTGTATAATGTGCAAATAAAACTGTTTAAAAATGAACAGAGAAAAACAAGTGCTAGAGAAAATGTGGAGAATGAGATGTATCTATTTATTATTGGTAGGGAAGCTAAGAGGTGCAGCCTTTCTGGAGCGCGGCATGACGTTTCCACAGGAGGCTAGGGGTGGGGTTGCCATATGATCCTGCAACCCCATTCCTAGAAGTACACTGGGAGGAACTGAGGTAGGGGACATGAATGGACATTTCCCCATTGGTGTTTATGGTGGCAGTTTTTGTGATTTGTAATGGATGGATGTGGCCTAAGGGTGCAACAACTGAGGGATGGAAGGGGGAACTGTGGTGTATACATCAATAGACTATTGAGTGGCTGCAAGAAGAAATGAAATTGTGAGGCATGTAACTGGGTGAATGAACCTTAAGGACAATATGTTAAATGAAATGGGAGAAACAAAAAGGCAAATATTATCATGTCTCACCCATATGGACTAACTATAATATACAAATTTGGAGAATTGAAATTAAGAACATGGATTATCATGTTGGGGCCTATTGCAAAGGGTCCTAGATTGTAAGCTTTTACAGCAGTCACATATATTCAGGAGTAGTAACTGTGATTTCTAAATTCTGAGATACTGAGCTATTTGTGTATAACCCGATCATTTCCTGAATGATCAAGGAAGTTCCCTGAAACTTTGGGTATTTATGGGACACCTGAGACTCTGAGTTAGAGCACTGAAGCTGTGAAAGTTAGCATTACACCAACAGAAACTGTTAAAAAAAAGTTGAAAAGTGATCAGACTTTGACTAGAGATATGAATGAAGCTGATTTGGATAGAACTAAGATAAATCAGAATACAGGGTAAAGGATGATATGGTCTATATTTTAAAACATCAACTTCTGTGTGAGACCAAAGGGAGAGATGTTTATTTGGGGCAAAATTTTTATATTGGGTAGCACACTATCTAATTTAATTTGTATGGTCAGTTTATTTTTATACCATAATTGAGTAGTGCATGAGATATTGTTGGTTTGTTCAGGTTAGTGTGATGTCCCAATATATCCCAGAGTAATTTGGGCAGAGAATAAAAAAGTATTTGCAAAGTCCCCTCAGAGGACCAGGGAGATAGGAGGAAATATTAAACTTCCCCATCTGGGGGAATTCCTCATATTTTTGCAAGCATTGGGGACAATCAATTCAATAGGCTGACCCTTCAATCTGGAGGTTCTACCCTATGAAACTTATTCCTGCAAAAGGAGAAGCTAAGCCTACTTATAATTATGCCTAAGAGTCACCCCCAGAGAATTTCTTTTGTTGCTCAGATGCATCCTCTCTCTCTTAGCCAACTAGGAAGGTGAACTCACTGCCCTCCTCCCTAAGTGGGACATGATTCCCGATGATTTAAATGTACCTAGCATCGTGGGACAGGACTCCCAGGATGAGCCGGGACCTGGCATCATGGTATTGAGAAAGCCTTCTTGACCAAAAGGGGAAAAGAGAAATGAGACAAAATAAAATTTCAGTGGCTAAGAGATTTCAGAGTGGAGAGGTTATTCTGTAGTTTATTCTCATGCACATATATATATGTGTGTGTGTGTATATATATATGTATACACACATATATATACGTACCTTCCTAATTTATGGTATATTGGAGTGACTAAAGGGAAGCACCTGCAACTGTTCAACTGTGTTCCAGTAGTTTTGTTTCTTGAAGATGATTGTATAACTATATATATAGCTTTTACAATGTGATCATGTGATTGTGAAAACCTTGTGTCTTATGCTCTTTTTATCCAGGGTTTGGACAGATGAGTAAAAAGATAAGGATGATACATAAATAAATAATAAGGGAGGATATATGGTAAAAAAAATTGGGTAGATTGAAAGACTAGTGGTCAATGAGAAGGAGGGCAAGGGGTATGGGATATATGAGTTTTTCTTTTTTCTTTTTATTTCTTTTTCTGGAGTGATGCAAATGTTCTAAATATGATCATGGTGATAAATACACAACTATGTGATGATATCGTGAGCCACTGATTGTATTCTATGGATGGACTATATGTGTGTGAAAATTTCTCAATAAAAATATTTTTAAAAATAGAGGTATACACAGTAAATGAGGGAAGAGAGAAGTGGAACATTAGAAGATATTCTCCTCACTTGATTTAACTTCACTGATTAATCTTCTTCCTTTGAACAATCCTTAATGGTGAACATTTCAAATCCTTGGTCCTTCTCTCAGTCTCCATTCCTGGATGATTTTGGTCACTCCAGAATTGTGGTATAGCCTCCAATCAGACAACTGCATCTCCAGCCCCTGATTCTGTACTAAGTTCTACACTCATGTCAGCTGTCGCCCCCTCCCAGCTAGCCACAGGTACACAAAAGTGAGTGAAGCTGAACCACTCAACAGTTTACTGAAGTCACTCCAGCTCCTGGAATCCTTGTGGGATTAGGACTAAATAGCATCTGCCTAAACCAAGAGAACAGAAATATGACTGAAAGTGGCACTTCTGATGTGTGGCATCTTCTATAAAGTCTGTAGGCTACTGAAAGATCTCCCAGGGCCACACAGAGGGTTCTGGTGTTCTCAACTTTTTTGATCCTTTCCAATGTGTGGACACTCAAGGATATCCCACGCAGTATCCTCACTTGCTCCCTATTTCCCCACCAGCCTCAAATTCTGGGAAGACTAAATCTTAATCTCACTCTCTAGAATTTGGCATTACCCAGTTCAGAACTTGGGATCATATCCACCCTGTCCTGATCCCACACTTGTTGTTCCTGAATTGAAATTCCAGGCCTCCTATGTCCTGGTTTGAAACTGGGCTAAATCATGACACCTGTGGCCAGACTTGATCTTTGGAATATTGGCCTCGCTTCCAGGAAATGGAAGATCTTATTTTCTCATATTCCATTTTTGTTTTTAGTCAGACTACTTCAACCTCTCCCATTATATGCAATGAAGGCATTTGCAGATGTCTGTTTGACCCTATCCACAAGGTGTTTACAACACACTTCAAATTCAACAAGGTTAAAATCAAGTAGGATCTCTCTCCTGACCCCAAATCATTTTTCTTCTAGAAAGGTCAAAGGTAGTAGGCACAGAATAGTGTAGCAGTCATCCATCATTGCTGAAACTTTCTTGCTCGGTCTCCAGTGATACTTCTCTGGAAAAACATCACTATTTTCCTCCCCTTCTGAGCTCCCTCTTCCCTTCTCATGTGGCAAGAATTTCTAGCTTTGTCACTAATTAGGTGACTTTGGTCAAATTTTCTCTACAAGCTGTTGTGACAATTTAATACATACAAAAATTTCCTTGCAAAATAGTAGCTCTCAATAAAGACCAATTATAATTTAAAAAATATTACACTATAAACAACCCGACTATCTGTTGCCTTTAACATGTTATGCCTATTTACATCTTCAAATTGGAGGTTTAATAGCATACTAGTTTCAAATCCTGAATGCATGATTGTGTGCCATTGGCCATGTTACTAACCTCTTTGGATCTCAGTTTCGTATCTATAAAATGGAAATAAAACCACCCTTAATAGTGGAGTGAAATGTGGTAATATATTATAACTTAGCACAGTATCTGGCATACATGATAATAACAATCACTGTTACTGTGCCTTTGCTCACATTGGCTGCTCTTCCAGGAGTGCTACTTTTTTGCTTTTCCATTTAGCAAAATTCTAAAAGTCCTGGTTCAAATATCCTCTCTTCTTAGTGGATTTACATATCCTCAATGCCTTCTACTGCACATAGCTCTATAATTATATTTTATTGTTCTAAGCTTTGTTGCTTTAGGCATGTCTCCTGCTTTCCTCCTTAGCCTGACATTCAAAACCTTCCATTCTTTCTTTATTTTCTAGTATTCCTGTAATAATTCTCCTCTACCATCTGTCCCCTTAATGTTCTTCTATACTTCCATGACTTTATATCCTTTCCTTTGCCTGGAATGTTCCTTCCCATTTTTCTTTGCTACAGGAAGCTCACTCATTTTTCAAGGACCAACTTTGTGAATTTTTTGTTTCCTCCAAGTTAGAATTACTTCTTCATGCCAGCTTCCACAGCTTCCTCTGTTTATGTCTCAATTATGGAATGTACTATTAGAATATTTTAATTAAGCACACATATCTTCCCCATTGGATTGTGGCCTCTTTGAGGGAGGAATTATGTCATTAATATATTTCCTTCAGCACCTAATGCTATTCTCAAAATATAGTTTTGCATCGTGTTTGTTATATTGAATATATAGATGGTTTATGACATATGATCTCTGTATGAAATCAAACATCCAGTCATGATCATGAGCATATGCTAACATTTAATGGGTAAAAAGTCCAGCAAACATAAGAGAAATTAGGTCATAGTCAAGGGAAATAGATCAGTGAAACTAAGAAAAATCTAATGAACCCTGGCTATTATTTTTAGTTTCTCTAAGTTTTATGTAGAATCCTTCCTGAAATTTATGGTTATGGAAAACCAGTTTTAGTTGCAAATAGTCATGTCGGGTACATTTCCTGTTATCAATAGGAAGCTGGTATACAATTAAATGGATCAATGATGCAGTGAGCTGAATTAGGTTTTTTTTTTTTAGTGGTCAAATAATTACACTAGTTGTACATTCTATATTTCAGTTGTACAAGCACAATCTTTTGAGTCTGACCTGTAGGAATATGCTTGTGCTGCTTTAGCATATTGATTTGAAAAGCCATAAAAGGAACTAGTGACAGTTAGGGAGGCAGTAAAATAACATCAATAAAAGGGTGCAGAAGGTGAGCATTTGACATACTGAGTAGCTTTATACACTTAATGATTTTTAGAACAATTTACAAATCTGGTCTAATTCAGTTAGAACTATAATAATATACTTTAAAATATGGTAGGACACTCTGTTACATATTTATTACATTTGGTTCTGGTCTATGGAAAGTTGTAACAGTATCAGTAGTATGCTTGTAAACCGGCTCTCTGTCGTGTATACTTTAAATCTCTGATTTGTAGTGCTTTCCAATCTCCATGGTGAGCTGATTTTAAGCTAATAAGAGTTTAACAACTGGTTTTCAAATTCTAAATACCTGACAATCAGCTCTTAGATTTAGATATTCTTTAAAGACTCCTTCAGATCTAAGATGCTATCTCTTTACTTGTAGCCAGGGGAAATTTGTAGTATTATGGCTCTCTGAAGTCTATTCTTAGATTAGCTGCATCAAAATCACCTGGGGGACTTTTACAAAATTTTGATCCTAAGTCCCACCTAAGGCCTATGAAGAATTGAGCGTGGGGGATGGGGTGCATAGGAAAATTGGATATATTCCATGAGTTGCCCAGTTGATTTTTGTTGTTGTTAGTGCAAGACTTCTTTTTCTTAGCACTACCACAAAGTCTCCATATAAGATGAAGAGTGAACTCTTTCTGAATATTGGAGTCAGACAAGGTCCATCCATCTTCCAGTTACTTGCCAGTGAAGATCAGTCTCTGTTGATCAGAAGGAATTCCTTCCTTATTCTGGATCTTGGCTTTCATCCTATTATATCCGAAGGTTGAATCTTGAGTGATGATTTTTCCTGTTAGACTTTTACCAAATCTGTAACTTGGCAGTGGTTTTACCACAGATGACAAATTAGAAAGATGCCCAGTTGATTGTGATGCACAGCCAGAATTAGGAACTTCAGAGATTGCTAGTCTAGGTGAATTTTTTGCAGGCTCAAAAGGTGGTGTGCTGGGTTGAAACTGTTATGTGCCCCAGAAAAAACATGCTCTTTCAATCCAATCTTGTAAGGGCAGACCTATTGTGGATGGGATCTTTAGATTAGGCTGTTTCCATGGAGATGTGACCCCACCTCTTCAAGGTGGGTCTTAGCTTAGTGAATTTCTTTTTAAGAGGGAAACATTTTGGTGAAAGCTCAGACACAGACGTTTGGAAACGCCAAGAGATGAAATCCAGAGTTTGAACCAGAGAAGCTAAGTGACAACCCACAAACGCTTAGAGAGAAAGCCACTGGAATCAGAAGTTGAAAGCAATGGGAGCAAGGACCAGCAGATGCCAGCCAGATACTGGTGTTCCAGCTGACAGCGGCCTTTTGTCAAAATCAGGGTCTTGCATTAGATGCCTTAATTTGGACATATTTTCATGGCCTTAGAACTGTAAATTTGTAACCTAATAAATCTCCTTTGTAAAAGCCAATCCATTTCTGGAATATTGCATTCCAGCAGCATTAGCAAATCAAAACAGGTGGTAACTAGGTGTTAAGTACTGAAAAGGAACTATGCACAGGATCTTTAAGTCTGCCAAGAAACTTCACAAATAGAAAATGGTAAGAAGCAAGGGATGGGCTGTAGGGTACTAGCAGATGGTCTTTCACAAAGTGTCCTTGTAGTACTTAATATTGCAAGGGCAAAGTACGGAGGGGAACAGGGAGGTCTCTAATAATGTGCTATTGGTGAGTCAGTGGATCATCACAGGTTTGAACTTTGTATGTCTGTATCAAAAGCATGCAATTATGGAAATCTAAAGATTGAGATGTGTTATTTAGGACACATTAAGATGAGCATGGTCCCTAGTCTCCTATATTTTAAATTCTAAAAATCCTTGTCCCTGCTACCCTCACCCCCCCAAAATTCTGGTAAATCCAAAATTGTTTTTACCCTTTAAAATGTCATTTCTCCCTTTCGTAAAGTTTTAGGATTTTTAACTTGGTTGATAGGCACATTAAGCTTTTTTAAAAAAATCAAGAAACTATGATGATTGCTATATGATTGCAAATAGGCAGTATATTCTAACTATAATTACATTGTTATTATGATTGCTTTTTATATATATATATATAAAACTCCTCCTGGTTTGTATATGTGAGTTTCAAGTAGAAAAACATGTAGCCATGTAATGCCAGGTTTTCTACATAGTTTCCCAAGTCCTCAAACTCTATTCACATTCAAAGAGCCCTGCGTGTTTGTTAAGCATCCACACAGTTATGAATCAGAGGGGCATTTATTGCCTTGTCCTCTTACACAGGTCTGCTGGTCCTAATAAAGGGGTGGAAAATGATCTCAGATATGTATGCTGGTTTTCACACTCATTTACTTAAATCTTCAATTTCAAAGTGTGTTCTTGGGAGAAAAGAGGCTGTGATTACATATTTGGGAAAAATAATGGAACTATTTTAGTTGCTTGCAGATTTATAGAATAGAAGACCTGAAGCAAATGAAATTTAACATTTCTCAAAAATAAGATTACAGAAACTTTTGTTTTTGTGTAAACTAATGGGAAATGCTGACCTAGATAAATTAAAGAGCAGTAGAAAGAACTTTCTTATAGAGTCACCAAAAATTGTTCCTATTTGGTCAGTGAATCAAGGATTATAAAATTATAAGCTTAAGACATGTTCAACGGTCCACATAATTTTAATGGGAAGGTCATATGATCTCAAAAAGTTGATTATCTATTTGATTCAGGGAGAGGGCAAATCATCTTCAAGAAATAAGGTTTTCAAAATTTTATATTTTGAAATAATTTTAGACTTATAGTAAATTTGCAAGAGTACAATTAACTTTCTCTATAATTGTCCCCTAGATTCCCCAAATAACAATTTACCACATTTTCTTTCTCATTCTTCTTTACTCTCACAGTACAGATACACATTTTTATATACCAATAAACATTTTTTTCTGAACCATTTGAGAGTAAGTTGCTGACATGATCACCTTTTTATACCTAATACTCCTCTATGTGTACTGCTAAAAACAAGAATAGCCTTTCATAACCATAGTACAAACATCTAGATAAAAAATAACATTGATATAATACTATAATCCAATCTATGGGCTTTTAACATATTTCTCCAGTTGACTCAATCACGTCTTTAATAGAAAAAAAAATTCTGGTCCAGGATTCAATCTGAGATCACTCATTGCATTTGGTTGCTATGTTTCTGTAGTCTCTAACTTTAATCTGGAACAGTTCCTTAGTCTCCTTTTTCATGACCTTATCATTTATGAAGAATATAGGCCATTTATTTTGTAGAATGCCCTTCAATTTGGATTTGTCCAATGTTTCCTCAAGATTTGATTCAGGGTATGCATTTCCAGAAGGATCTACATAAGGTGCACCCTTTTCAATGTATTATGTCAGGAGGCCCAAGGTGCTGGTTTGTCACATTATTTGGATAATTTTGATCTCTTATTAAGGTGATAATTTTGATCTCTTATTAAGGTGGTATCTGCCAGGTTTCTCTATTGTGAAATTTAATTCTTTTCTCTTTGTGGGAGTTTCTTACATAGCTTGAAACTATGTAAATGCCTTATTTCTATTAAGCTTTCACCTACTAGTTTTAGGAAACATTGATGATTCTTACCTAACACAATTATTACTATGGTGGTTGCAGGACAGTGATTTTCTAAACCCAGTATTGTTTTTACATTAGGCGTCATGAGAGGAAGGAAGAACATCCTATTCTCCTATTTTCTTTAATCTATTTATATTTATATAGACTTAAGATTTATTTTGTTCTATATGTTATATGCTGTTATTATAATAATTTATTTTGATGCTCAAATTGCCCCAGATTTGCCAGTGGACTCTCCCTCAAATTGGATGTTCTTTAGATGTTTCTACATCATCCTTTCAGTACTTCTCTCTGGGACAGCAAGGTATTCAAGGCTCATTTGTAGTTTCCTTGCTCCAGCTCAGGAATCAGCCATTTTTCTAAGAAGTTTGGTTTCTTTTATAGAAGAATGATGTATTAGTTAGGGTTCTCTAGAGAAACAGAATCAACAGGGAACACTTGCAAATATAAAATTTATAAAAGTGTCTCACGTGACCATGGGAATGCAGAGTCCAAAATCCGCAGGGCAGGCTGTGAAGCCGACGATTCTGATAGAGGGATTGGATGAATGCCACAGGAGAGAGTCACTAGCCAAAGCAGGAAGAGAGCCTGTCTCTTCTGAATCCTCCTTAAAAGGCTTCCAGTGATTAGACTGAGCATCATTCATTGCAGAAGACACTCCCCTTGGCTGATTACAAATGGAATCAACTGTGGATGCAGCTGACATGATCATGATTTAATTCAATGAAATGTTCTCATTGCAACAGACAGGCCAGCACCTGCCCAACTAGACAAACAGGTACCGCCACTTTGCCAAGTTGACACATGAACCTGACCAAGACAAATGATATTTATAAATCTAGATCTAAGTGCCAGGTATTTTCATTGCTACTTGACTGTCCTACTTCTAGGCCCTCTCAGAGAACAGAGCTAGAAATATATGTATGTATGTGTATCTACTTCTACATTTATAAATTTTTAAATATTTGTATCAACCTACATGTATGAAAAAAATACATTCAAACTGATGCCTTCAATTGCAGTACAATGCCACAGAAAAGAAGCATTCTTAAATTACTATTTTGAAATTGTTCCAAGACTCACCAGCTTAAAGTCAATAAATTCACCACACTGTAGAACTGGAGCTACAAGATATCCCAGAACTGCACAATGCCAGTCACCCATCCATCTACTTGCTAATTCAAAAAATTTACTGGATGCTTTCTATGTACTAGGCACTTGACTAGCAAAATAGAAATGAAAAAGACTTTGTCACTATCTTTAAGCAGCTCAATCTATTAAGCAAGGTAGAAGAAAAAATAACAGTTAAACGTAGCATAACACTGTATTAAAGATGTACACAGTGTTCTATGGGAACAGAGAAGAGGGGTACCCAGTTCAATCAGAGTAAAGTGGATTATTTCAGGAAAGGAAGTAAAGACAGACTGCTCATGCCACTCATTGGAAGAGTTTGTAGATTATTGAGTGTTTGTACAAAATAAAGAGTACACTTTGCTTCTGAGCAAAAGCACATTTTATGGAGAGCTCTGATTTATCTAAAAGGCTTCTCTGAATTGATTCGAATTCATAAAAAAACAAAAAACAAAACTGCTGAGCCATGACAATATATATGCAAATAAATTCTCAGGAAATCAACATTAATTTGTGAGATCAAAGCTTAGGTATCACTCTTCCTACTAAGCCCCTCCCAATGACAATAAAGAAAGAGAAAAAAATGGACACATTTCAACTGCTTATTAGCCTATAGTGGGTTTTGCTCTTTTCTCATCCTCTTGAGGTACAAACTATAGGATATCTTTTTTTGTCACTGTATTGATTACTATTCTCTTGGGTAAGAGAATAGTTTATATAGACTGATTTTCTTATCTAAATTTAATCTTAAATTAGAGAGAATTTGAAAGAAAGAAAAAGATTTTTGTGTGCATATGTGTGGAGTATATATCTATAAAGTAAAGGTTAAAAAAAATAGGGCAGAAAAGTATTAGGCAAAAAAAAAAGACAATTATTTGTTGCCCTCTATATACACATAACATTCTTATAAAATTTTTGCCTCTAGTGCTTTTGCTTTTCTTATTAAAAATAAATGTAGGCTATCTCCTGGTAAGTGCTCTACTTCCCCCCAGCTCAATCTGATCACTCCACTACTGCCGATTTCACCAATTCAGAAACCCCAGTCTAGAAAATTGCCTGGTAAAATGTGGAAGTCAACATCACCAATACCGTGAGGTGGATCTTTGCATGACTTGCCATAATTGCTTCTCCTACAAAATGGTTGTTTAGTATAGTTGATATCATAGAAAAAGGTAAAATTGAGTCATGTACATACTTTTTTCTCACTCTTGAGAGCACAGACGTGACTGAAATGTTTATTAGGTAGTCTAAAGTCCTAAAAAAATATACACCTTATAAAGTCATTTTAGCCATAAAATACTCATGACAAACTTCATATGTACTGAGGACACTGAATTTTTTCCTATACATTTTTTTTTAAATGGTAATATTAGAGAACCATAAAGTTGAGGCAAAGGTGGTTTGGGTTCTAATGAGGAATCTCCAGATGTCCTTAGCCACTTCTGGGAACAGAAGCACTTGTAATTACTGTACAAGTAGGCCAAAACAAAGGGGCCATGTGATGACAGCAGAAAAAGTATTTCCTGATAACATGGGTTATATACATTTTCTTGTGCAAACAACAATAAGAAAAATGAAACAACAATAAGATAAAGGTGGGAGCTTTAACATATGTAATGATTAGTGAAAGCTTCTTTGAAAGTGAGAAATTTTAATTACTTTATTAAGCATTATATTCAATTTAAAGGTTTTAGCCATTTACAATCACCATGATACAATGTGTGCGTACATATGTAAAAAATTCCCCTTTGGACGTGCTTTAAAAAGTATAACTGTGTTTTGCAAATTGTGCAACATGAAGTATAATTTGACATAAACAACTAATGAAAAACATAATAAAATGTTTTAATAAGAGCCTATTGCAGATTCTGGAATAATTGTTGCATGCATGTCCCTGGTCATGTTGGACTTCTCTTTCAGTTTTGACTGGAGTAATGTATGTTCTACCACACCAATTCTAATGTCCATCTGAACGGTTTCTTGCTTCAGTTTTGTTAAGCTTTGTTTAATCTTCACCAAGGGAGCTGTAGAATGAAAACAGCATGTGATAAATATGTCTATTTGTGGTATCAGTCCACTACAGAATTGCATGACATTTTCCTCACTTTCTCTTAAGCCAAAAGAAAAAAAGGGTTAAAAACCCAAACCAGAACTTCAGGACATGCATTGCTTTGCTCTGGCATTTTAATCTTCTGATATTTATAGGATGGGAAGTGATGCAGCATCTGATGTATACTGAAGTTGAACTTTCCTTTTTTAGAAGAAGAGCTGTTAAAGGGGTATTTAAAGATACCCCTCTCATGATTTCATGGGCTTGTATATTTATCTGGAAAATAATAGGGGAAAGGCCAATATATAGATAACGGGCCCATTAAAAAAATATTGCAAAAACAACAACAACAAAACCAGCTTTATGTCTCCTTTTGAAAGATCACTTAGTATATACCATCAGAACACTAGAAAATCTTTCTAGGACATAAGAGAGTTTTAGGTAATTACCAGGGGGCCATGTCAAAGTAACCAGCTCACGATGGAGGCTAATTATTACAAGATTATTAATTCTTCCCTATTTGACCCTTGCCCACTCAGGTCTACTGCGTAAGAGCTAAAAAAAAATAAAAAGGTCATCACTTCCTCCCTTAGTGCCATCTGGCCACATACTTAGTGCCCTTTTGTGCAGAAGATGGAAAAATGAAGCTCATTTGATAAAAACCAAATAAAACATTATTTTTATAATTCACACAATAAAATACTTATCTAAATATTTCTAACTCTATCTCTGAATCAGTACAATTGGAAAGAAAAAAACCTTAATGATAGTAAAAAGAAATTAGTACTCTAGGCTGATTTATAAGGGAAACAGTAAAATGATAATCAGACATCATTTTTACACCATGTACCTCAACTCAAACAAGTAACAAATAGTTCATTTAAAAAGCAGACTCTATATTTATGAACACTGTTTGTCAAGTAGATTTTTAAACAACTATTCTTTTGTTTACTTTTTTCTCCTTAAAACGCGCATGTACTTACCACCATCAGTCATACTGCTGCCTTTTTCTTCCATTTCTTGTTTTACCTTTTCTAATTCTTCTGTAACCTTTCATTAAAAAAAGTTTTTATAATCATTGACTTTAAATAAACTTCCAAAAATTTTGAATGATGTATTGAGAAAAATTAATTTAGATATTAAGTATATATATCCTAATATATAGTATATCCCTATTTGACCCTTGCCCACTCAGGTCTACTGCGTAAGAGCTAATATATATAGTATCAGGGATATTCTGGACATAATTCAAATAACAAGAGAGAATATACAGATAAAGATTTTCATCTTCTGAAAATGTTCTTAACCATAAACTTCACCAAATCGTGTTCTCATTAACATTCGCATGTTGCAATATGGTAGAATAAAAATGATTAAAGTTTCAATTATCTCACAGCATCTATCATGCCATTCTCTAACAATCAAACTATTATTTAAAATAGTATAACTATCTAAAGAGATTTTTTATTTCTAAATGCTTACAAGTATCTTTCTTAATATTATAGCTTCACAAGAGAATATACCACCTTTTCCTCTATAGAACACTAAAAAATGCTTATAGTATATGGTTATATATAACTGTATATACATATGGCTATATATAACTATAGTATATGGCTATATATACTATATATATATATATATATATAGTATACACTATATCCAAACAGTGCACTGTAAAATATATACTATGCTGTCATATTGGTTCTTAAACTGCACTATACATTGAGTTTATTCTACTATAGCTTATGTTATTAGCAAAATCCAAGTTAGCAATAATAAAGGTAGAAAATACCATCTTTTAAAAATTAAAAAATTACTGTAACTTAGTAGGTTTATTTCCATCATATTGGTGAATAAAACTTCCCCTGGGAATAAAGTGCTCATCCAAGTAAAGCAAATTAATTTTTTTCAGGCACCTGAAATGTTACGACTGGGGATAACTACCTACTCCAAAAGAACTTAAATGGTTCCCTGGACTCCCTTCAGATGTTAATTTACCTAACATTAGTGAGGACTTAACTTCTATATAATGTTTTATTTGCCTAGGAGCATCACGGGATTAGATTCCAAATATTTCTAATGTTATATTATTAATATTTGAAAACAACCATTTATTCCTCAAATAATCTCTAGAAAAGAAACTTAATTGTATTATATAATAAAGTTATGACATTTTTACTAGATTGTAACCAAAGATAACCTTGGTGGGTTTTTTAAAAATTTTTTTACTAATTAAAAAAAATTAACAACAAACAAAAATATTAACATATCATTTCATTCTACTACATATATAATCAGTAATTCTTAATATCATCACATAGTTAGTTGCATATTCATCATTTCTTAGAACATTTGCATCAATTTAGAAAAAGAAAAAGACAACAGAAAAAGGAATAAATGATAACAGAAAAAAATAAAAGATTATACATACCATAGCCCTTACCCCTTGCTTTCATTTATCACTAGCATTTCAAACTAAATTTATTTTAACATTTGTTCCCCCTATTATTTATTTTTGTTCCATATGTTCTACTCGTCTGTTGATATGGTAGATAAAAGGAGCATCAGACACAAGGTTTTCACAATCACAGAGTCACATTGTGAAAGCTATATCATTGTTCAATCATCATCAAGAAACATGGCTACTGGAACACAACCTTACATTTTCAGGCAGTTCCGTCCAGCCTCTCCATTACATCTTGAACAACAAGGTGATATCTACTTAATGCATAAGAATAACCTCCAGGATAACCTCTCGACTCTGTTTGGAATCTCTCAGCCATTGACACTTAGTCTCATTTCACTCTTCCCCCTTTTGGTTGAGAAGGTTCTCTCAATCCCTTGATGTTAATTCTCAGCTCATTCTAGGGTTTTTCTCAATCCCTTGATGCTGAGTCTCAGCTCATTCCAGGATCTCTGTCTCACGTTGCCAGGAAGGTCCACACCCCTGGGAGTCATGTCCCATGTAGAGAGGGGGAGGGTGGTGAGACTGCTCGTAGTGTTGGCTGGAGAGAGAGGCCACATCTGAGCAACAAAAGAGGCTCTCTTGGGGATGACTGTTAGGCCTAGATTTTAAGTAGACTTGACCTATCCTTTGTGGGGTTAAGTTTCATATGACAAACCCCAAGACTGGGGGCTCAGCCTATAGCTTTGGTTGTCCACACTGCTTGTGAGGACATCAAGAATTCAACTTGGGGAAGTTGAATTTCTCCCTGTTCTCACCATTCCCCAAAGGGGGCTTTGCAAATACTTTTCTACTAACTGATCGAATCACTCTGGAATTCATCAGGGCATCACTCTGGACAAACCAACAAAATCTCATGTCCTACCTGAGATTCCAAGTACTTATGGTGTTCAATCAAACTATCTACATAAGTTATATTAGGAAATGCACTAGTCAAAATATAAATTTTGTGACAAATAAATATTTTTTGCTTTAGTCTCACACATAAGGTGACATTTTAAAAATATTAATTACCATCTATTTTCAGCACCCTGCAACAATGACATTCCTTTGGATAACCTTGGTTTTAAATCCCAAATTGACTTTCTGACATTACTGCAAGGTTTCTTCCTTTCTTCAGCAACTCAGTAAAAAGTGGGAATACCTCTCATCTTATCTCTCTTGAAAGATCGTGAAAATGAACGCAATATGTGTGGAAGTTCTCAGATGGAAGGGTTATAAGTCGCTCCCAATTTGTGGCCAGAAAAATAAATACTCAGAATCACACAAGTTATCAACAAAAATCACTAAAAACAAAACTGATATCTTGTAGACTAACATTAAAATTTGTTACAGAGTTCTAAGCCAGTGCTTTTCCTACTCTTCTACATAATTATTATAGAAAAAAATCAAGTTAGGAAAGTTTATGAATGTGTTAATATTATGAGTAGGTCTTATGAATTTAAGAGTATGGCAACCTCAAACATTTTACAGAAATAGAAAATGTATAAATAAATAGATTCACTGATAATGTTTTGAAGCTACAGGAAGCAATAATTAAACTAAACAACCCAAGCTTGTAATAGTATTAAGCATCTCATCCCATGGCTTTGCACAGCTGGAGGCCAGCTGACAACGTGAGAAGTAAGGCAAGAACACATGGTGTATACCTCAGACAGGAGTCTGGTCCTTTCCGTTACTCCGCCATTTCCCTGCTGGTATCGTTCCCTTGCCTGAGGGGGGGGGGGGGGGGGGGGGGGAACATTTAATTTAATGAAAATTCAAAAGAGCAACAAAAGATTACTTTAATATGACCTCTCTGTATTTGCAATTTTATGACATGTATTTCATGACAGCACCCCCTCCTCATTTGTGACTACATTTGTGAAAGTGACATTGCACTGTAGCTATTTTATATCCCTAATAAGCATTGTGTATTTAACTATAGCATTACAAAATGATGAACTGCCTTAACTGTCATAAACTAACTTTGTAACTCACATCAGCATGGTTCGTAATAAAAATTGTCCTCAGCCATTACTAAACAGTTTAGGAAAGTGACTCTTGGTCAATCTAATTTGCATATAATGCAGAGAAAACCAGTTCTAAAAAATCAATCAAAATAGAGCATCAGGCTCCAGCAATTTATAAGGATGAATAAACAGAATGCTAGTACAATCAACGGGAATACGTACTTGGGAGCTAATCAACAATCAATTATTTAATATTAATGTCTGACAGATACACAGTGGCTTTAATCAGAATTTCACAGCATTTTTAAAGAAAAAATATTTATGGATTGATACGTATATGAGGGAATAATTAAACATAATATAATAAAGTAAAGATTACTTTCTAATTGGTCTTTGAGAACTGCTGAAAGCACAGAAGTATCTCAAATTTATTTCCATTATTTTCCTTTTTCTAACCTTGTCTGCTGAAAGAAAACCATACACCTTCAACTGATACTTGTAAGTAGTACTCTTATTAGCTTGCTTCAACACTAGGAAATAGGGGCCAAAATCCCCAAAGAGAAGCCTTTAGATCCCTACTGCTGCTTTCAAATGCTAACTTTTTGTGTTGTCAAATATCTAAAACTTTGAAGGGATTCATTTTTTTCCATTTAATTAATTAAGTTGCTTGTCTCTGAATGTGTCTTGCTTTCATACTCCTTATTATGTGGTTATAAGCCATTATGGCAAGGGCTGTCTTTCCCTTCTGACACATGTAAATGCACACTATTCTTCCTCCTACTCATACAGTAAATTAACAGCAGACTTAGAAACAAAACCAGGTGTCCTGACACTCTGTCCCTGTCCTAAGCCATGTTCCCCAACAATATATACCTTCATTTACTTTAATCAAATGAAGAAATGCTTAAAAAAAATCTTCTAGGAGACAATAACTTCTATAGAACTGATGTTGCTTTTGCCTCACTTGGTTTCCTAAAGTGGGCAGGGAATCAATGTGTTGTTGTCCGAAAAACATTTCATGATTCTCAAATGATAGGTGCTATGTCAAGTCTAGGGATTAGAGTCATTAATTGGAATAAATCCCTGGGGATCATTCTTAAGTTACCTCACTTAGCTGAGCTTGAGCTGCACGATATTCTTGAACCAAGTGCTCAAGTTGATTGTTGATGTACTTTTCTCGGCTGCCAATCTTTTCCAGAGTTCTACTAATTTCATTATGGAGTTTGTCCAAATATCCCTAGAAATTCCACTGGATTTTAGTAAGTTAAGAATTCACAAATATGTTTCTTCAAAATTACAGTTAAAAATGAGTTAAACCTCCCTTAATCCCTTCCACAAATGTTCAACCACACGTGAAAAACAAGCTATTGGAAATCTTCAGTGGCAAAAAAAAAATGTCTGTAATAAGAAATCTTTTAGTCATATTTTGCAGAATGTTAAAATAAAAATGCACCTGGTAGTGTTAGTCAATTCATTTGTCCTTATGCACATCTAAAAATGCATGTGACTGGAATTTGCTTTACATGAAGTTCACAATCAAAGGAGGCAAGAGAACAACATGACTTTCCCGTAGCAAAATTCAAAGATGCCAGTGGAAGTAGATCCCTAGCCCTAGAGCTCTAGTCTTTGACCCATAACTTCCTACTCTGGCTTTGCTTCTTTGCAGTTCCTCCAAAAGTCCCTATTTCTGGCTGGGCAGCAAGCCTGGGAGGCTGTAAGTTCTAGGCATTGCTGGCCTGGTACTCTACATCTCTTAGGATCCAGAGGACAGAGTGATGAAATGTTTCTTTTTATATAAAGATAACTTTCTTTATATAAAAAGAAAGTTTTTATATAAAGGATGGTGAATGTAAATCCAGATATCAAAATCACTTTCTTGAAGAGGGAGGGGATTTCTGATCTGATTAGATGGTCTTGTGACTTGTGATGATGAAGAGATGTTACTGGGAGAAGTATCAACTCTTCATTTGATTTAAATGATTTAAATGTTGATTTAAATGTTACGGCTCCTGCAAAATATCATGGTACATTCAACTAGTAACCTCCTGAAAGGCAAGGATCGTGTTGTTTTTTCTTTCATGTTTTCCCATAATAGGTTCTCCTTAGATGAGTAAATGCATATCCATTCATCTGAAGAAATTCACATACCTTGGTCTCTTTTAGAGCAGATTCAATACCACTTTTGTGCTGGTGCATTTGGTCAACATGGATTCTCCAATCCTACAGGCATAAGCACATAGGAACAAGTGAAAAAATAATACATTTCCTTCATTCCTCTACTTTTGTAAAGTTAGGTCCTTTATTTTAATTACTTTGGTTGTGCCCTATTTCAGACAAGAGATTTCTATATATATAGCTTGTAATCAGAGTATAAGGAAATATGTGTAGAGCACTTTAGGATAAAAGGTTCTAAATAAATGTAAATTATTTTATGTGTTCACAGAGTGATATCTGACAATTTGAATATAAATTATTCCTGCACTGTTGGTGGTTAATATTTATGACTACCCATCAAAATGAAAAAAATCTAATTACTAGAAGATAAATACTGGTTTAAACAGTAACAATTATGTTTGCCAGAAGCAACCCTGAACTCAAATGTCATACACCAAAGATCATTTTGTCCCTTAGAAATTAAATGGGGTTCTCTTAAGTAAGATTTTTTTAGTCTCTTTTTTAATAAAGGAAGTCCTTAATGATCACTAGAGTTCATACAGTTTGAGATACTGATTGGTCTGATTTTATGGGCATATTTGAAATCTACACCATTTTGATTTCCTGCAAGATACTTAAAATACTTCAGTTTACATTAATACTATTACCAATTCTTAAAGATTTGAGAAATATCCATTATAAGAGAAAAATATTAAAAATTAAAGTAAGCAATAGGACTAAGATATACCTCAATCACACATATCTGTTTACATACCTTGATGCTCCACTTTGCTATCCACACTATTTTGTGAGGAGTGAAGTATTTCTGAACGGTTCCTTTCTATCTAGCTCTTAACTTTGAAACAGGAGCTAAGGACTCTAGGGTAAAAGAATCTTTGGGTACTTCAAACACATCAATTACAAAATTATAATACATTAAAGCTGTAAAGAATCTCAAACCAGTATGTAGTCCTACCCTTATTATCACAGACAGGCAAACAGAGGCCTGGAGACAGAAAGTAACACACCCAAGGCTACAAAGTTAGTGGTTCACCAGGATCAGAAGCCAAATGTATTGATAACCACACAACACACTGTGGCAGTCTAGAGTTAATAAAAGGGACAAGTGGTTACTTAACATCAATTAAGGTTCAGGAACAGAACAAATCAGCATGTTCCTTTACCTTTAAATATTTTTCTTTCTCATGAGCAAAAGCCATCTCAGAATGTGAGAGCTAAAAAGGACTTCAGAGTCTTCTACTCATTCATTCAACAGTTATCTAGCACAATGTTTTCATTTTACAACTGAAAGGACTGTTCACCTGCCATGAGCCATGGTGACTATGATTGGACAGATTTGCCAAGGGAACAAAGCCCCTCCAACTTACAAGTCAACACTGGAACAGGGAAGAAAAGCAACCACAGGCTGGCCTCCTGCAAATGGACCAATTATGGTCTCAAAACAGAAACCTGTTTAAGCCCAAGTAAACATCTTTATGAACCTAAAAGGTATTACTATATTATTAAATTTTTTCAAGTACATATCCTGTCTGGTTCCATAAAGAATTTCAAAGGATTTAATAAACACTAAGCTCAAGTATTTACATGTCTTCCCTCTCTTCTCATCAGTTTCTCTTTCCCTGCTCAAACACACACTGATAATTACACGTATAGTTATTATTTATTTATATGTTCAGTTATTATAATTGATATATTTAAAATAGTTTGTGTTCTGCTTTTTACTACCCAGAATTATTATGAGTATATTTGTTTTCATGTATAGACATTCAAAACATTTGTATCTTCAATAGAAGCATTAATGCTTGGCTCCTCCATGTATAACTATGATAACTTACATTGATGAAAACTCCACAGATGAGCTGGTATTTCAGTGGAACTTTGAAGCATGAGTAGCATTTCAACAAGCTTGGAAGGAGGGGGAGAGGAAGGGTATTTTAGGCTGAGAGAGCAGCGTTAATAAAGAAAAATAGGAAAATACACAATACACAAGGAATAAGTAGCTATGGCTGGCTAGACTATAAAATGTGATGTTCTGGGGATAAAGCGGAGGATGGATGATGAGGAAACAAAGCTGGAAAGGTAGATTAAATTAGATCAAGGGCTTTGACTATAACAATAAGGAAAGTGGATAATGAATGGGGAGTTATCAAGGAATTTTGGGTTTAATTTTAAAGACAAGTCTGTTTTGAGAAAGTAACAAAATTAAGGAATGATTAGAAAGGTAAAAAACTAAAGATAGGAAGGAACCTAATTAGGAGGCCGTGTAATGGTTCATGAGATAGAATGACAGGGTATGGATGACAGCAATGCTTAAAAGAATAGAAAGGAAGGGATGGATTCAACGGACATCACAGAGGCAGGACAAGCAGGACTTGAAGACAAAGGGGAAGTGTGATTATGAGGAGGGCCAAAGCAGACGAAGAGTAGAAAGTATCTTTAATTTTCCTAGCCTGAAGAACTAAGAGGATAGTAATACCTTGTGACAGGGTACAGAATAGATTTCAGGGAGTCAGAAATACTGAGGAATTTGGTTTTGAATTTGCTAAATTTGATAAGTCACTGGACATTCCTGTATTCTTATAGTTCATTAAAGTGGAAGTTAGTAAGGATTTATAATTATTTGCCAGGAAAATCTGAATGTTTATTTTATTAAAATCTTCTAAACAGACACATTTCTTGTGTAAAGTTATTTTAAAAAGCCTTAAGTGTTCTTACCCTTTAATCCAGCAATTTCACCTCTAGAAATTATTCCCAACTGCATAGCTGGGATACACACAAAGATGAATGTATAAGTTCTTTGTAAAACAGAGGAAATTCTCTATATATTTATTAACAAAGGATAGTTTAATTTTTTAAAATATTTATTCCACCATTTAAAAATAATGCATTATGATACTGTTTTCAGAAAGCTCAAAACCAAGCAAAACTCAGTAACAAACCGTTTGAAGACATGCATAAGCAAAATTACTAAAAAAAAAAAAGCTAATGACAACACATAAACTTGAGGATAGTGGTTATCTGGGTGGGAAGTAGGCAGCAGTGGAGGAGCACACAGATAATTTCAAAGGGATACTGTCTAGTTCTCAAGTTGGATAGTAGGTTTGTGGATGTTTGCTTTAATATTGGGTTTCACAATTACATATGAATCATATATTGCATATTAAAATGTTAAATTCATGTTCTCAAGGAATATTTAATGATCAGCCAAAATGCATGCTCACAAAATATAGAGAAGTAGAAAATACAGTTCCAAAAGAATATATTCATTAGGTGCCCCCTCTAGCAAAAATCAGTATTTTGATTATTAAAATTAATTATTAAATAAGTATAATTATATTCGCATGTCTATTTCTGTATATGTGTATTAAGACAGGTGAATAAGGTGGTTTTAAATTTTTTCTTTACACTCACAATTTTTAATATTTCCTACAAGGGAATTTTATCAATTTATCAGAGGAAAAAAAAAAAACTTTGGGATGCCCAAGAGGCTGCAAGGGGCTTGAGATAGTTGCAGTGGAAAATAAATAAGAATGACTATGCTCGTGGCATTTTTAAAACAAATATACAAAAGTAAAATAAACAGCTATTGAAAAACTACAGCTGAGATAATTAAAAGATCTGCAAAGGTTTGTGGTAAGAATGAAGAAGAGGTGATACGTCTTAATAGGACTTGAAATCCACCTAAATCCCTGAAGTAAGAAATACTGAAAGGAAGTGTTCAACTATCACAGAAATTCTTACATTAATTGAGTCCATTAGGTTAAAATGCACTTTTATAAATATTTCCTTATTTGGGACTCAGAAAGGTTTGCGTAGCTAAGTAGATATTGTCATCCCTTCCTATTCACTTCTATCCTTCCTTACCTATAAGAGATTATGTGACATGCTGGCCTACCATGGAGAAGTATACTTCTTGGCTTAATTGATGCTGGCCATGGCCATGTGCTTATCTTTGGTCAATAGAATGATGGTGGACATGGTGTATGCCAGGATGGAGCAGAAGTTGTAAGGGACATTGAAAATTTCCACCATTTTCTTGCCCTATCTTTCACCTATGATAACAGGTATGCCCCACACAGGAGGTATCCTTTCAGTCTGGGTCTGGAAATAAGGAGATACGTAGAACACAGACAGAGGAGAGCTACAGTTGAGTCACACATTAGTAGAAATGTATATTGGGTGAGAATGCATGTATGTTATTGTAAGTCATTGTGATTGTGATGTGTTTGTTATGCAAAAAAATTGATTCTATATGCCTATTTTGTAGTGAGAAAAACTATAAACTAAAAATTAAATGGGTTAAATGGCCTTTCCATGTGTGGAAAATGGAAACACTTCCACACCAGTGCATTTTCCAAATATTATATGCTACTTCTCATTGGGATAAAATGAAGTATTAAAGAAAATCTACAGTAAACTGAAAAATTTTTTTTGTTATATATCAAGTGAGATCACATGGGCCATTAGGATCTACCATTCACCTATTATGAAGGGATCTAAAGCCTGTTCATTAAGCATCACTTCTCCTCTCTATTGAAGTTCAGCTTTCTGCATTATCTTGTATTTTCTCTCTCAATGGAAACGAGAAGACTAACAATGACACAATATACAATTTCTTTAGCCTTTCTATTTTTCAAAATCCTCATATAAAATCTCATGTATAATTCTATCACTAGTAAAGTCCACAGCAAATGTATTATTGCTACTATAACCCCTTTCCCATCCCCAGTTCCTTAGCACTAATTTATAATATATATTTGCCTTTTTCAGAAACTAAAGAACAAGTGCCTGCAGATTGTGATTCACAGCATACCATGAAATAAAAATATATGAGATATAGTTGTAGCTATTAAGGTGACTGAATGGATACCTGGGTTTCACTTCAAGACTAAATGGATTTCACTTCAACAGAACAACACTTCAGAGATTAACTTTGTATATGAAGAGACACTATTTCTTTGTCTGTATCTTCAACTCACCACTAAATTTCCTTTCTGAAACTTTGTGGGAAAGAGGGAATAGGATCTAGGAATGGTAAATCGAATGCATATCAGTGCATGCATTTCATTAATTTACAACTTGCAAAATGGCAAACTTTTTTTTTCACCCAAGTTTGAGCTATTTTATTTATGCAGAGATAGAGTCCCAAAGGACCCTTGATAGAAAAAAAGCCAAGGAAATTATCCCCATGTGTGTGCTGGGATGCTTTTTTCCTGTGCTCAGGAAAAGTTCAAACCACAGCACAGCTGGTATTAGCAGTTCCCACCACATTATTATCACCTTTAGCTCCTTCCCCAAAGAGCAGCAGTAGGGACCTATGGCTCTGATGTTTTGAATAGTTTTCCATTATAACAATGTTATTTCTGTTCTACCATCTACATTTTACCCTTCTTCTCTAATCATACTGCCCCTCTGCCAAGACTGTTAGGAAGAATTATGAATGCAATATCAATTCAGTGTTCTGTTTTACAGTTTTATTTTAGTGAATATAATGTTTACAAGGGATTTTATGGGGTCCATCTAACGTCCTCAATCCCATTTCTATTGATTAGGCCTTAGGTTCACCTCTGAATTCACTTTCTACAGGGATTTTCTATATTATTCTAATCTATGGGGAGGAAATCCTGTACCTCCTTTTCACTGATTGGAAAAAAATTTGAGGTTGTCTAATTTTACACTGTCAAATCACAAATTAATAGGAAACCAAATGTTCTTTCTCTCTCACTTACAGATTTTCTGTTACATCAAACTGTCTTTCATTTCCTTATTTTATCACCAAATTTCAGTAAGAAACATCAGGAACTCTAACTCCCAATTCAAAGTTTTCATGTTAAGTAGATATTTATTAGCTTGGTTGTTTTGCTAAAGCACAGATGTAATGTAATGTTTGCTGCTTCTATTCTTTAGTAAACAATCTGGATAATCAAACTTGTTAGAAACAACTCTAAAACAAGTGTAATAGGTTCCAAAGAAGAATTTATGTGACTCTCCTATAAATAAAATATATGACCTTTATTATGTATTTGTTTTGTGCTGTCTGTTTTGGCTACTCAGAAACCTTTTCTATGTCCTTGCTTGCTTTGATATAGAGTAGTAGCCCAACATTCACACTCATCCTGAAATCTTTTTAAATCTAATAATGATAACTACAGTGTTAAAGCATCCATGCAATTCTTAATATAGGTCAGGTACTATGTAAAGCACTATCCATACATCATCACATATAATTCTCTTAAAAACCCTACAAAGATGAGGACATTGAGTCACTTTTAAGTAGGCAACCCAAGCTCACACAGGTAATCAGGTAATCACCGGTAGAGCCCAAACTTACAAAGACCACTATATCTTAACATAGCATTTCCTTGATGAAATGCAATAAGATATAATTAAATTTTAAGGGGATAATGGTCATGAGGGACTTTAGGTTTATATGTAACAACTGAGTTTTTAGAAGAATATATTTAGGCATTAGTAGCACAATGAAAAAATTAATTTAAAACAGTTGAAGGATAAACACATGTAATTAAAAACTTTCTCACAAAGAAATTTCCACACCCAGATGACTTCCAAACATTTAAGAAAGAAATAACAACAATCTTACACAAACTACCAGAGAATAGAACAAAAGAGGGAACAATCGCCAACCTGTTTTATGAAGCCTGTATAACATTACACCAAAATCTGACAGGACAGTAAAAAAATGGAAATTATTGATCGAAAATTAAATCTTTTGTAAACATAGACACTAAAATCTTAAATATTAGCAAATGAGCCCAGTGATACATAAAAAGGATAGTATATATGATCAATTTGCATTTATGGAGATGCGAGTTTAGTTTAACACTCAGAAATCAATCAATATAATTTACCACAATAAAAGGGATAAAAAGATGTCATATGATCATCTCAACAGATGAAGAAAAAATCATTTGAAAAAACTTAGGTTCATGATAAAAACTCTTAGTAAAGTAGGAACAAATGGAACTTTCTTAAGTGACTAAAGGGTATTTACAAAAATAATAAAGTTAATATCATACATTATGATGAAATTGGAATATTGGCATTCCCCATGCCAATACCACTTCCATTCAACATAAGATTAGAATTCTTAGCATTATCAGGAAAGACTAAAGAAATAAAAGGTATAAGGCTTGTAAAGAAAGAAATGAGTGATATTATTTGCAGATAAAATAATTATATATACAGAAAATGCAATATAATCTACAGGCCAACTGTTAAAATGAGTAGGTGAAGTCAGCAAGTTTGGTAGATATATTAAAAAAAGAAAAAAGATGATGAAAAAAAGAGAATTATATTTCTATATATATCAGCAACAGATAAAGAGAAAATAAAATCTAAAAGACTCCATTTTCTATAGTGTCAAATAACAACAAATAGACCAATGTAATAAAATAGAAGAAGTCTAGATACACACCCACACATACACACTGACCTGATTTATGAAAAAGCAGTGCTCTGGTGAAAGGGCAATCTTTTCAATAAACTTACTGGGTCAGTTACATATACATATGAAAAACAAATCAATCTTGATTTTTACCTCAGACCATACACAAAAATCAATGCTCAATGGATTGCAGTTCTCAATTTAAAAGGTAAACAATAAAGCTTCAAGAAGAAAATAGAATATCTTCACAATGCTGAGGTACATACAAAGACTTCTTAAACAAAACATAAGAGGTTATGCTGGTTTGAAGCTGTTATGTAGTCCAGAAAAGGTCATTTATCTTTTAATCTATTCCTGTGGAGGCAGACCTATTATAGGTAGGACCTTTTGATTAGGTTGTTTCAATTGAGATATGACCCAGCCCATTCAAGGTAGGTCTAAATTCTTTATTGAAGTCCTTTAAGCGAGGGTAAAAGGCAGAGAAGTTTAGAGAGAGTTTAGAGAGGTGTCTCCAGAGAATCAAGCAAGGACCCATAAGTGTTCTCAGTGAAAGAGCTACTGAAGCCAGAACCAGAAAGCAACAAAACCCAGGAGAGGAGGACCAGCAAATGCCGGCCATGTACCTTCCCAAGTGACAGCAGAATCCTGGATGTTAGCAGCCTTTCTTCAGAGAAGGTATTTACCTCCTGATGCTTTCATTGAAACATTTTCACGGCACTAGAACTATAAATTTGTAAACTGATAAATCCTCGTTGTTAAAAGCCAGTCCATTTCTGGTATTTTGCATTTCAGCAGCTTTAGAAAACCAAAATAGAAGTATTTGCCATAATCCACCCCCCCAAAAAACAAGATAATTTGAAGTATATTAAAATTAAGCCACAGTTTATTATAACACACCAGGAAGATACGAAAATGAAAGTTAGAGTAAGAAAAGATAGTTGCAATACATACATCTGTAAAAGATTCATATCTAGAGTGTATAAAAATTACTTCTACAAATCAATAAGAGAAAGCAGATAACAAAGGACAAAAGAGCACACCCAAATGGTCAAATAAACATATGAAAAGGTGCTCACTCAATCTTATTAGACATCAGGGAAATGCAAATTAAAAATACAGTCAGATATCACAACACACCATGATGACTAAAATAAAAATTAAAAAAGAGTAAAACAATATGGAATGTTGATAAGGATGTAAGGATGCGAAGCAGTAGGAACTTTCACACATTGCTGGGTGGAGCATAAATTTGTACAAAATCTAAAGTTGAACATATACATATATTATGGTCTAGCATTCTGTTTGTAATAGGAATTTCAGTAGAAACATGCATATATGTCTACCAAAGAAATGTACCAGAATGATTATAGTAAGATTATGTCTCAAATTGGAAAGAATTCACATATGCATCCATATAGAATAGGTAAATCAATTGCGGTAGATCCCTAGAAATTTAACAAGGATAACCTATTGCGGCACTCACCATGTGTGGTGGTTTGAAACTATATGTAAACCAGAAAAACATGTTCCTAAATTTCATCCATTCCTGTGGGCCTGAACCCATTGTAAAAAGGATCTTTTGATGAGGTTCCTTTATTTAAGGTGTGGCCCAGCCCAATTTGGATGGGTCCTAATCCTATTACTTAAATCCTTTATAAGTGGAATGAAATTCAAAGGGAGAGAAAAAAGCCACAGGAAGCAAAAGTCTGGTCATCGTTGGAATTTGGAAGAGAAGGGGAGAGACCAAGATATGTCACTATGTGCCTTCAGCCATGTGATAAGCTAAGAACCAAGGATTGCTGGCAGCCAGCCCCAGAATGCCGGTCTTCAGGAAGAAACATCACCTTGATGCTGCCTTGATTTGGACTTTCTCTGAGCCTCATACCTATAAGTAGGTTTAAGCCAAGCCATTGTAAGAAATTTTCTTGAGCAGCCTAAACACCATGGATGAACCTCAAGAACATTCTGCAGGCAGAAAAAGTGAGACAAAGTTAAAAAAAATAATTGATGGAGTTAGAATTCAATAGTAGTGGTAACCAGAGGAATTGAGTTGTGACTACAAGGTAGCATAAGGAGGGGATTTTAGGCTGCCACTAATGTTCTATTTCCTGTTCTGGTGGCTTGTTCCACTGGTGAATTAACTTGGTAAAAATTTATTCAGTTGTATTTACTTAAGAACCTAATTTTCTCTCAATGATATGCCACAATTAGACACATCAACATGACTAATCACTATTATATCAATATTATATCACTATTTATTCTTTATTAAATTATTCTTTAATTTATAAATTGAGCATCTTTTCATATGTACTGACAGTGAGTGGGTGAGTAAAGCATCTGGAAGCTAGTGACGAAACTGCCACTCTTAGTACACATGGCTTAAATGTGTGCTTGACAGAAATGCCACCAATACAAGTCAAAGCCCTTCAGGGCTGTTCATTGGTAAGTGGTTGTTAAATACATGCCATGGTACTATGGTGGTTGGACCATGAGATAGCTGAATAACTGGTCACTGTGATTAGCAAAGTTCTACTACACGGCATCCATATAGTGGCCTCTATAGTACAAGTAAATATTTAACATATGTTAGATGCTGGGGTGGAGGCTTTACACAAAACGAAGTACATGTAAAAATAAGATAGCATTTCTAACACTTAAGGAGCACAAAATCTGATAGGGGAGGAGCATGTTACAGGTTAGGTTCTTCAGATGCCAACAATGAAGGGGAGTTTGAGGTCCAAGATGTTTATAGAGGATCAATACATGTGGAAGGGAGAGGAAGCAAGATTGCACAGGGAGAGATGCTGAACTGAGATGCAAGTCTGAAAAAGCCTTAGCTAGCTAACCTGCAGGTAGCTCTGGAGCAAGTATTTCCCAACAGAGTGTCCTGCTCACGCCAAAATGGCCGGATCTTTATAACTCTCCTTTGCTTGGTCACCAGATGGGGGTTGCCTGGGAAGGGTGCAACCTTGGGCTAGGCAACATTGCCACTTATATAGACCCTGAAGTCTGCTGACCTCATTTCCTTCAGCTGGGCAAGTCTTTACCTCAAAGGGGATCTGGACAGTCCAACTCTGTTTCAAAAGAGAGATTTGCTTATAAAAGTTGTTAACTGTAGCTGTGGTGGTAGAGGTCCAAAAAATGACCTGTCTCAAGCTTTCAGTCTGAAATATCAGTGTTCCCACGATATACTTAAAACCAATCCAGGGTCAATGGCAGAATTCTTTGAAAGTATGACGGCAGGAACAAAGAAAAGGCAACTTAATAGGGAGTGTCTATGTTCACTGTAGCAAATATTTTTGAGGCAAGTCTATAATTCATCATGCTTTCTGCAAAGATATGAGCAATGACTTTCCCTACTCCAGAGACTACTCCCTTCCCTAATAAGAGAACATTATCTCTATTTTCACCACTTTGCACAGTTTTGCAATCACTTCTTGTTCTCATTGTCAGAATTTCCAGCTTCATCACTGCCTACATTTGTGTATGTATTTGTGTTATGCATGTGTATGTGAGTGTGTGTCCATTCAATTAAATTTTTTATGAGATTAAATATAAAAAATGGCCAATAGGTTTACAGAAAAATTACAGAATGTGGCTTTTCTAAATTTTAAAATTGACATTTTTCTTCCATAGGTAGCAACTTAAAGTCTTCTGTGGTACAACATTGTGGTGTGAAAGCATAATTTTTCTTTTTAAGGGTTCAAATAACTAAACATACAACTTAAGAAGTGAGCAAATAAGTGTATGTGTGTGTATTTGTTGCAAGGAGCTGGAGGAATAATCATGATTGCTAGAGATGTGTACTTTCATGGAAGTCCCTGCTTTCTAGATGTTCCTCTTCTTGTATAGAAAACTAAGACAGTGTGCAGAGAGGGTAAGTCACTTGTAGTCTCACACCTGCCTGTAACCGGGCTGAAACTGTAGACCCATAATCTCTAAATAAAAATATCTTGTTAATTATATTCCTAACGAGTGCTCAGAGATTACCTTTACTGACCACTATCTGTTACTAAAGAATTTTCATATGTTTATTAAGACATTATTCATGCTTACCCCATTCACATCCCTTTTACATAGCCATACAAATCTTCTAAGTGAGGAGTTCCAAACTTTAAAAGGAGTTTCCAGCCCAGAGAAAGATTTGGCAAGGGAGAAAGGAAGTGAATGAGGTCCTTCTGAGAATGCAGGAACACTCATAGACCAAATCAGAATTTAATTATTTCACAAGAAGTTGAAAACCATGGTGAATAGCTGGACAAGATGACCTCAACAGTTCCTCTCAACTTCAAGAATCTACTAATCAAAACCTAGATGTGACATGGATACTCAAAAAAATCTAAAAAACAAGTAGAGACATCTTAGCATGTTCGAAGAACTAGGGAACTCAAATAGCTATCCTGGTATAAGGAAAGAGAATCAGATATAATGTGATAAAAATTATGGGGGTAAAATTTATCCAGATATTAGGAAATTTTTAACAGAACAGTGTTGGAATTACTCTTATATGGGTGATTGGAAAAATGAGCCAGTTCAATAAAAAATATATTTTGTAGGGAAGGCCCATATGACAAATGGTTTCTGCTTATATACTAAGTATTTTAAAGGAAACAGGAAATCATACTTTATAATAATGAAATATTTAGGCAGTCTAGAAATTTTAATTATAATCAATATGTATTAATTCACTGCTCTCAATCGCAAATATCTATTTGAGGTAAATCAGCCAGGAGGCAGTATTTATAAAACATGCAGACTTTATTGGTTATTTTCTTAAAACCCAGCTACCACTGTTGATGCACTTTGTTACAGCTGATGGTAATCTCTAAACCAAAACATTTGTTCTCCTATTTCAGCCTGTGATAAATGAAACCTTTAGCCTAACCAGTTGAAACATTTATCATACTCAGGGTAAAAATTCTGGAAGGCATCATCAACTATGTTTAAATACAGAATATTCTGGATGTTCAACAAGACTCTGACGAAAAAAACAAAGTCTTTCCCAGTTGTGTAAGGATGGCGTTTTTTTCTCTACCTCTTCATTGTATTTTTACACGTATAACTTTAACGCAGTATTCTTTCTCACAAACCTTTATCTGTCTATGACCCACAGGGAACAACAAAAAAGCAGTTGATCTTTCAAATGCGACTTTTAAGTCCACAAAGTACTACCATGTTTTAAAAACAAGACAAAACCTCCAAACAATATTTAATTTTGTGTAGTCTTCTATAAGGCAGGCTTGCCCATAAATCCGGTTTTAGAGTCCATCAGTGAATATCTCCCCTTATTCTCTGAGACAGTATGGCAGCTGAGTAATCATCCAGACAGCTCTAAAAAAGTATGTCTAGTTAATTTAGGCAGTTTATTTTGATAGTTTCACCTCTTTCTGAATATAGCAGGTGTTTCAAGGATAAATTTTTGAAAATTGTATTTTGTTTAAACAACAGCAGCATGTACATTTATGGCCTTACTATATTAAGAAGCATTTATTGTCTGGCAGCAATAGATACAATTACAAACATTTGTGACAGTAATTGGAGCTATTACTCCTGCATGGAGCCTCATGGAAACCAACTTATTGCCACCTGTATTTACATTTGTTACTGGTAATTGTAAAAGATGATTTTTTTTCATTTGGTGCTTTATTTTTCTTCAAATTATGTGAATATTTCTTAACAGAAAGTCTGCCTACCAGAAAATCTATAAGAATTATAAATGTAGTCTTTCCATTATTCAAATGACAGGCAGAATTTCATTTTAATATCTAATTGTATATAAAACATATTCCTGTATCTTAGCCCACAGAATATATTATACCTCTTTGTTCATAGATGCAAGAGTCCTATAAATATATACTGTTCAACAACCAGAGTACAAGTCTTATAAAATGCTCTTTGTTCCCAAACTGTAACAACTTATAAATGCTTGCACGTGAGAAATACTAAGAAAAGCTAAATTTTATTAACACCATCTTATACAGTATCCAAACACAATGATGGCAGAAGGTCAAAGCATGCTATTCTCTCCAGTGCTCTGGGATGAGAAAAATAGGCTCTATTGCTTCCAGATACAGATTTGTCTACAATAGTAAAAAGAGAAAGCTTACTACTTTACCTCTCTACAGGATTTGGCTTACAATTCGAAAAGACTTAGATCTAATATAGCAATTCTGAGGTCCCTTAGGTTCTAAGGGAACCTAAATGAAATTTAAATGGAACTCTACCTGATTAATGAAGGTCTCTACCCTCCCTCACAGATTTTAGCTCACAGAGTGACTAGAGAGCCCAAAGGCTCAAGGACTATTATAACAATTCCACCCTTAGCACAATGACTTCCCACTGGTGTGAATCACCCAAGGCAACTCCTGTTTGGCTTATTTACGTTGAAACAAAATCAAATTGCTTGGAGTTCAAATTTAAAGTTTAAGGTTTTTTTTTACAACTGCATCCTGAAAAAGTCAGACACCTGAAGGAGAATAGAGAAGGATGTAAAAAAAAGCAGTTCGTGAATCAAAGGTATAAAATAATTAGAAACACACACTATAGTACTTTCAAAGTCTTAAAAAAAATAATCTCTTTAGCTAAATTCCTTGTAATGGACTTGAAGATTTACATAATTATTAGAGACATTTTGGTGGGATGAAGGGGTAGCTAGCCAACTATCTTTTAAAGTAACAAAGCAGGAAACATTTCATTATAATTTGAAAAAAATCTATTTAAGTCAATCTAAATTTTAATTACAATATCCACAGGGCATTAAAGCATGCTAGAACATTTGTTCATTGCATTAAGTACTTTATATTAAAACATAATGTACAATGTTTTAGAAAGAAGAAAGGGTTTATATAAAGTGTAGTTGAAAACTGATATCATACTTTTCTGTTTTCCCTTATTTCAGGGGAACAGGAATAAATTATTGTTTACTTGGTGTTCTAGTTTGAAAGCTGCCAGAATGTGATATACCAGAAATGGACTGGTTTTTAAAAAGGGGAATTTATTAAGTTGCTAGTTTACAGTTCTAAGGCCATGAAAATGTCCAAATCAAAGCAAGGCTATAGAAATGTCCACCCTAAGGCATCCCAGGGAAAGATTCATTGGTTCAAGATGGCCAATGACATTAGGGTTTCACTCTCAACTGGGAAGGCAAGTGGTGAACATGGCAACTTCTGCTAGCTTTCTCTCCAGACCTCTTGTTTCATGAAGTTCCCCTGGGGGTGTTCTCCTTCTTCATCTCCAAAGGTCTTTGGTTGTGTGGACTCTAATGCTTTTTCCAAAATGGTTCCTTCTTAAAGGGCTCCAGTAAGCAACCCCACCTTGAATGGGTGGAGACACATCTCCATGGGAAACATTTAATCAAAGTTAATTCTCAGGCAGTTGCTCAGTGGCAGAATTCTTGCCTTCCATGCTGGAGACCCAGCTTCGATTCCCAGTGCCTGCCCATGCCCCTCCCCACCCCCCAAAAGTTAACTCCCACAATTGAGTGGGTTGCATCTCCACGGAAACAAAAAAAAAGTTCCTACCCAGCAATACTGAATGAGGATTAAAGAACTTGGCTTTTTGGGGGTTCCCAACAGATTCAAACCAGCATACTTGGTCTCTACTGTGATTAAAAACCCTTGACTTGAAAACAACTTTCTCCCAGTAAATACTAATAAGATCGGTAATTTTAAGAAGTCATTTTCCTTCGGTTTAAATGAATGAAGTAAAAAACCGGCTTGCTTTTTTATCATAAAAAGAAAATCCAAGATAGAATAATTTTTCTCAAGAAATAGCATTAAATACTTATTTATAGATTCAAAATTAATAGAAAATACAGAAAGTGAAAATTTTAATGAATATGCATCCACATTTTCTATTCTCCCAGAAAAAAATAGGATATGTAGAAAGCTTTAGCAGCTCAGCTTTAGCTATTATTCAACCAATTGCCAATTGAGTCACACAAGAATTTTTAAAAAATATTATTATGGAATTAAATTTTTTTCAATCATGTTGGAAAATACTAGCCTTCAATTACTGTCATCAATTGCCCTGGAGGAGAGCCCCTCACAGAAGTTGGAAAAAAGACAGCAGCATAACAGCGACCACAACCAACAGCCATAACCAAAAGCCTGGTCAGACTATGAGTAGTTACAGAAGATTTCTAGCTATAGCTTTCTATTTGATCTTCCTTTCTACTTCCCACTCTCCATGTTCAGCCTTTTAACTGAGCTTCCACCTTTAACAACCATTTGTTTCTCTAAAATGACTCACTGGCATTGGTCCATTTCTGGCTAACTGGTCTGTGTGCTCAGTCCCTATGCTTGCCTATATTCTACTTATATCCTAAATCTGCTGGTCTGAACACTACCTCTTGAGCTTGGCCAAGCCACCTCCCTACCAAGCACTCAGCTAGAGACTGACAGTAATCTTCGGGTATTAACAGACAGCCATTAAAGTTATAGTTTACAATTTTTAAACATGTGTGGAAATACTCACGATATAATAAATGCCATGTTAAAAAAGAAGAATAATCTCAACAGAAAGAGTGTAGAGAGTGTTCAATGGAGTGATTCTTTTGGCTCCATTCTGAATATTTTAGATCTATTAATACATGTAATTTTTTAAACAACTCTTTAAGGTAGGTATTATAAGGAACTCCACTTCATTGATGAGGAAACTGAAGCACAGAGTGGTTCAGCAATTTGCTCACAGGGTTCACAGCTAAATTGTGCTAGAGCTAGGATTTGAACTCAAGTAACCCGGATTCAGGATTTGCGCTTTCAACGAGTGTGTTATATTGTCTCAAACATAGTAAGTAATACCCTGGGTTTTAGGTTCAAATTTCATATCTGTCACTTACTAGACAAAGGCAATTAATTAAGTCTCCATATCTTAGTGCCTTCATCTGTAGTAAAAGGTACCTTTATCTCACAGAGAGGTAGAAAGGTTTAAATGAGTTAAGAATAGTGCTTGACACATAGTAAACAATTAGGAAATGTCACTTCTAAATGATTAACATCATTATATTGTATGTACATTCACTAGCCAAAAAACTGGGAAGATTAACAAAAGTGATAAATATAATTATCCTTGGCTCATAGGATTATGGGAGATTATTTTCCTTTTTTATTCTTTGCTGAAGGCAAAGATATACTGTTTGGGGACCTAGGCCCCACTGAGGATTTTTTTCTCCCCACAAAAGGATATAATCTGCCAATATAAAATTGATTCAAGAACAAGAAGCTGATGTTTATAAATATTTCTTTAAATGATAGAAGCTTTAGTGCAAAATTTTTTTGTAAATCTTCCTGAATATTGATATAAGCATCAAATACAAAAGGGGTAAAATAGAATAATAATAGTAATTATTATTATTGTTATGCAATAATTAACATTTACTAGATACAACTTTGTGTTAGACACTGTTCCACTTACTCTACAACACCTCTATAACGAAAGTGGTATAATCAGCTCCATTTTACAGATGAGGGAATGGAGGAACAGAGAGGTATAGTAGCTTACTCTGGGTCACACAGCTAATAAGTGGTACATACCTGAACTCTGGGGGCCACAGGAAGATGTGTGGGATAGGTTCCATCTGCTCTGGGTCTTTATGGCTACCACAGTTTCACCAAATTTCTAGACTTATGGCTTAATAAATCAGGAACTGACAGTGGGACTGAATCTGTGATATCTAGCTTCTAATTCACAACATACCACTCTTCTGCCCCACCCCTTGAAACACTGTCTTTGTATTACTTTTATAATTAAAAACAAAATTGCATTTTAAAAAGACTCCAAGGTTATGATGATTTTTAACTAGTTGTATATTTAAGTCTAGCATGAGTATAATCATATTGTTTTCTCTAATTCAGCTTTAAATTCCACCAGAGCAGTTACATAACACTTGTGTGCCTTAGTCTAAGAACGACTAAGAAAAAGCAGAAGAGAAAAAAAGCAGCAGAAGGGGAAGGGGTAAGAGAAATAAAGATGAGAAAAAAATAAGGGAGAAAAAAAAGCACAAGATACAGACTTGCAGTATAACAATGATATTCTTAGGCAATTTTAGGTGGCACTTATGTCTAATTTAGGTGTCCTTAGACTGTCCTTCCAAGGAATTGACTACTGAGACTCAAATTTGGTTATAACTGATCACATTAACTAGCATGGAATGGCCTACAATTTGGCTGGATTCATTAATCCAGAACTTCTGACTGTCTCTTTAGATATATTATTCCAAGTTGGGGCAAATGTGAGTTTGTCTCTGGGTCTATAACTACCCTAGAAGTAATCACTAGGAACATCTTCTATAACCAACTCTGAAAAAAAGGGAACTTCTAATATAGTCCATTCAAAACAGCATTTAATAAAAATAGTTTCTCTCCAGTTGTGGAACATATTATTTGTATCTTTTGGCAACATCTTTAATTTCCTAATTGTATTTTGTTTAAGCTAATACTGAATTAGTTTGCATTCTTTCTGGACTGGCAACAGTAGCAAGTGGTGCCAGGCAACATGGAAATGCTAGCTTAGCAATAAAAACCTGATTGCCATAGAAGAGAAGGCAGTTGACTCGTGGGTCTATAAGTAATATTACTATATTGAAAGTGAACATGATTGAAAGGGGTTATATAGATCCATGTGTTCCACTGAATAACACTGCAAATATAAATAAGTTCTTGCATGAACTACTTTAAAGGTATGAATCTTGTACAATTAATTTGGCACACTATAACCTCATAAGGACAAGGCTGATAATGTACGACATGAGACTAAAAGTCCAACATTCAATTAGTTAATTCTTCCCCAATTTAGGAGACTGCTAATTCTCCAAGGATTTTGAAATTTTGATTACTACAAAATTGGTTGGTAAAAGAGTTTGAACTGCAGTTAGTTTTGTAAAACTGAACATGTTAACCATTTAATGTATATTCTTCCTTTTTTTTATTAAGTTACTTCTATTATGTGTAAATCTATGACTGTGCTTTAAAAAAAATCCTCATGTGATCCTCTTGGTTGTTCTAAATGAGATGTTTAACTTTAAGAGTTTACTTAGCTTGAAAGTAAACAAATTAAACTTGCTTCCTGCGGGATTAAGCTGTACTCGAGAGTCCCCAAATACATTTGTTTTAATGTATCCCTCTAACTAGAATAACAATAGTAATAATTTTTAATTTTATGAAGAGAATTTGCTCTGATGAAACCAAAGAATCAAAATTACATTTTCGCAAATTAAGACTTCCAGCAGAGATCTAATCAGTGAAGAAGAAATTCTTATTAATATATATTTATATAGAAGAGAAATGCAAACACAGACTTCACCCCCCATATAGTTGAACAATAGCTGTCTTCCATAATGACTGATTAAATACATGGTAAACGGGCTGCAGGGTTTGCCAACTCACCTTGGGTAAAGTTTGTTCTATAGCTGTTCATAGTCCAATAAGACCACTAGTGTTCTTAGCCTATTCTGAGACTGCCCTAAGAGCCTAGGTTACTTCATCTCTTCTCTAGAATACAGTTCTACAAGCCCAAACCTAGACTTTCTCAGAATGAATTAGTTTCCAAGGCACTTCAAAAATGGTAATCTTTGTAGGGCCTTCTACTTTGGAGCAGACAAAGGACCAAACTGGATTTCTAGGGTAACAAGCTTCCTTTGAACTTTGTTCCATAATGTTGGAACCTCCAGGGGTGGAAACAAGAAGAATAGTTTAACTTTCTTTACTTAGATGTTTGTCTCCCTTTTGTAGTGATTTTATTACAGTACTAATGAAAATAGCATTTTTCAGTCATCTATGAGATTATCTTGAAATCATTATTTACAAAATTGTACGCAAAAAGGAAGCAGAAACTTGATAACAGGCCACTTCATGTGCTCAAATCCCTAATCTTATCACGTATGATTTTTTTAATTAACTTTCAAACACAGGTACGAAACAGATTATCTAAGGCAACTTCCAGGATAATCTTGTTTTGCCATCCAGCAGAGTTCTAAACCATCCTCTAACTCTAAGCAGTGGGCATTTGGTCATGGAATTACAATTTTATTCACTATCCCCTAAATAAATAAGATCTCCAAGAAAAATACATTTCTGCACATACTCTTCAATTCCCAGGAAACATGGTGTATTCCAAATCATCCTTTTAAAGATTTACTCCTTGTTTTTTTTGACTGCATTGTATTATTTACTTATTCAGCAATTTGCTAAATACCTAATAAGACAAAATGATGGAAACTGAATCCTATCATCCTTCTTAAATAGTTTGTATAATAGGGAATACCCTGTTCCTAAAATTGCTTTACAAAAAATTATTTGAACAAAATGTGTTCTCTCTTCTATACCTTATTGTCAGTTCTAATCGTGACTTTCAGTTGTGGTAATACACGTTCCACTTCTAGATTCCATTCTGCAGCATCTGTTGTAGATTCCAAAATATCTTCTTGTTTGGCAGATTCGTTCATATCCTAAGAAAGGAAAGATATCACAAGATTGGGAGTTTATAAAAAGAAATGGTAAAATTTTGAGGCATTTTAGCAGCACTGCACATTTAAATCAAGCATGGGAGTATTAAAATTATAGTAGCAGCAGAAATTCTTTTCTGTCTTACCATCCATGTTGAAAGAAAAAAATGTACCAACTTCGTAGAATAGCAACATAATTATTTAAAAAAGATGCAAATATGTGATTTCACTATTTTTTTTTTCTTTTTGCATGAGCAGGTATGGGGAAATGAACCTGGGTCTCTGGCACAATAGGCGAGAACTCTGCCACTGAGCCACCGTTGCCTGCCCTGATTCTACTATTTTTACATAAAAGAATAATGCTTTTGGGATTTAAGATTGAATTCAATTGGAATACTACCAAATGGACAAGCCATTTAAGTATATTAGTTGGTTACAGTAAAGATACAAACATTCCCAAATGATTGTTAAGGAAACACTGGCTTAGTGTGAATTTATTATAATAAAATACAAACCTAAAATCTCAAAAAAGAAAAAATCCAACATATAAAAGTCTCATTATTTTAAAATTTTGTATTTGTAAAATAAGTGATAGCTTGGTTGGGTCAAACTATAATGTAACTTAGAAATGTGAATTGATACAGACCTACTTGAACTTAAGTAGAGTGAGGGCCAAATACCTGCATTTAGTTTCTGCTCTTATAAAAGTGATTCATTAATATTTTTGAATCATAAAAGGAAAACATTTTTTTTCTTTTTAGGCCACCCTTCACATTTCAGCAATAAGTATATATGGATCTGAAAACATAAAGCATATACAAATTAATGATTTAGATAAAATCTAAGGCATTATTTTGGTAACAATTTTTTTCCTTTAACCTACCTTGGTAAATTATAAGAAAATGTAAAAAAAAAAAAAATTAAAAATATTTATTTACATAGAGTAAAAGATGTCGGAGAGGCAAACAACAAATATGTGTATTCTAATTTGAACAATCTGTAAAGACATTTTTGAGGCAATCAGAAATTTGAATATAGAAGAGCAGTAAATGATTTTAACAGATTATTAATTTTATAGATGTGATAATAGAACAGTGGTTAAAAGACCTTCTAAGATAGAAAAAAATACTTAAACTAATCAGGTGAATTGACATGATGTCTAATATTTACTTTGTAATACTATGGGAAAGAAAAAAAGGACTTGCTTCTGCCAGGGTCATAGATCCTCACACCCTGTCTTACAGAACCAGGCTGAGCTACGGGGGCACATCTTCTCAGCAGTGTACAGTCCTTAACAGAATGTAGATGCTTTGCTCACTGATTGAAAAATAAGTTTGATTTATGGACTCACCATTTGGATGAACTGAAGCTGGATGCTACTGACTAAATCTCAGAGCCAGTAATCCCCACACCATTCCTTCATTCCCATCTCCCCTTTTTCTCCTCCTAATAGGAGGATGAACTACAGAATCACAAATCAAGGCTAAAGGGGCACTCATCCATATTCCTACTTTCTTCAGGCGTGGATATTAAGTTGTCCAAGGTGTGAATAATATACTCAAATAATTTTTCTCAAGGCATGTTTTTCTAATTTTCACAAAAGCAAATGGATTTGTAGTGGCTCTGTTTGAATCAGAAGCAGAAACTAAGAGTTAGAAAGTGCATGCTCATAAAACATTATTGAATTAGGATATTCCAGTGGGTTAGCTACTCTTTGTTTTTATATTGAGCTCTTCATTAAGTTGCATTTACCTTTACAAGCTTATTATTTGGTTCCCTAAAGCAATGATTTGTTAATCACTACTTCCAATACCCTGAAATAATTTTAATGTAGCAACTTAAAGATTTTCACCCACTCCTGGGCCACAGCCAATGTACTGGGGGAAATGGCCCAAGTGCTAAATGAAGGGGCAAGAAAAGAACATTAGCCTTGGTAGGGGAGCATTAACTTATTCAGACTATACAGACTCTTTCCCATCCATGCATGCACATCTCTTTCATAACATCATTCCTCACTCAAAATTTCCTAATCCCTAAAAACTGGATAACAACTAAATAAGCTCTGCATATAAAATATAAATCATTTTAAAACTGCATGCTTTACTTTAGTTATAATACTTTAAGAAAATCTTTCCTTCCCAGTTGTCTCCATTTAATAAATAGTATTTTATGTGGAGCTATTAGTAAAAGAAAAATAAACTGCTGTTTCCATTCATTCAAAATTTTACATCAACTTAACAAAGTACCTCTCTAGAAGAACATTAACTGAGATACAGCAGTTTTGGGAAATACAGTTACTGTTGTTACAGAAATAATTAGATGCTCAATAAGACAGACTATCCAGAAGTCTCATTTATAATTAATTAATTTAATCAATAAGCCATTTGTTAAGCTTCTAACACACGCAAAAAGAGAATCCAGGCACCCTGTTGGGTACAGAAAGACAAAAGGATTAATCCCTACCTATAAAGAGTTTAAGGTCTATTAGGAAGATTTTGATACTAGTCAATGAGGTTAAAAATTAGTCCTGGGTAAAAGGGGAAACTGATAAGATGAGAACTGACCCTAATATTGCCAAAAGAAGAACCAAAGATAGCAGGCTAAACTAACCCTTAAATAATTAAGTTCAAAAAGTGGAGCACATCACCAAGGTCAGTTTAAGGATCAAATAAGTAATGTTAATAGCCTTCCCAGAATCCCATTCCTTTAGGTAACCGTCCTCTTTTCTCAGGTAGTATTATGAGATGGTTAGGCATCAGAAGAAAGAATCTCTCTGTAAGCATATATTATGTGATGTGGTTGTTTTTATGGTTACAATGCAAGTCCAGCATATCTGCAAAGGAGGATACTTGAAGGTATATAAAATCTTTTGCAGCCTCTGAGCCATTAGGTAGCCTGCGTAGTGCCACAAAGTTGCTGTTCTGGTCACCTTCAAAATATCTTCATCTCTTAACTCTGGTGACCCAAGAAAACTATGATTAACCAGCAGGAATAGTGATGGACTGATACTAACATAGGGAAACTCATCCATTAACAAATAACTACTAATACAAAGAACTATTATAGGTAACATAATAAACAGTGGGAACATTGGTTGAGTTTTTGGTATACCTGATGAACTGCCTTCTCAAGAAAAGAACTTAAAAATATCCAGGTCTTTGGGATAAAATTATTCCTTATATGTACTACACACTCATTCTTGGAACACGTCTTAAGGAAAAGGGGACTAAAGAGGTTACAAGACAGAGTAATGTTAACTATAATTTTCTGATAGAAGCAGGAGTTACCCTGGAAATTAATTTTAATGCTACTATGTCCATGACAGCAAAAGTCTGTTACTATAAGAGCTTTTTAATTCCAAGGGTCCATGTTAGGTTGGGCAGTTAGCTCTGTTAAAGATTTTCCCACTGGAATAAAACAAGGAGAGAAAGGTAGTAATGGTATAAGGCAGTGTTTGCAAAACTTGACCTACTTGCTTGATTATGATAACCTAGAGTATTTCCCCTGACTGCTGATTGAGAAACAGGAGCACATATGTCTGCATGGGGAGACATAAAAGCAAAGCTCAAGGCTCAGGCATCCATGAGAAGACATTTCCTTGGGAATAGAGACCCCAAGTCAGAATTAACAGTGAGATCTCAAGTTTAACTGAGAACCTGGTCAGGAGAACCTGGATGTGAGGCCTGAACAGAAAGTGGATTCAGAGTTCAAGGTGAAAATAGGAGATGAACAGAGGGCCAGATTTCAATACTGATTTAGTAACAAGAGCAAATGGTGATATGTGGGTCTTCAATTACTAGGCCAAAATTCCTACCTCTTAGGGGGATGAGGCACTGCTAGCCTGGATACTGGTAGATGCTGATGTTTATTAACTGTGATTTAATCTTTTCCTGATGTTTCTCAGTCATTATTGTCACTGTTACTTAATGTACTATTCTGTAGTATAAAGATGTCTCAGAGTTGAGAAAGCAAGATAAGACTGACTCCATACTAAATGATGCCAGGGAGCTGTAAATTTTGTATTCTTATGTCTGCTTTTAAACTGTCCTTGTATACTCTCTTGTTATCAAGATGCCAGTGACCACTTTTCATTGTTGCCTTGAATGTCTGTAGCAACTCTTGGATTTCAAACTGTGATATTCAAGCTTGGTAGAATTTAAGTAAAGAACACAGGAAAAAGTGAGAGCTCAGGAGGCATGGGGACTGCGACCCCCCATAGAAATTTTAATATACCAAAGTGGTTATACCTATTGTGGCTGTTCAGAGGCCTTTTTTGCATTTTTCCTCTTTCAAGGAAACTTGGTTCAACATAGGATAGGTTACAGAGAAGCTAAGTACTAAATATAATATATACAGGATTGCTACAAATTAAACAGGATTTCTCCAAAGGGCATCTAATTTCTGTCTTTTTTTACCATTTATAAATGAAAAGCTATATAGAAGGATAAATAGCTAGTTATTTCAATCAAGAGTGTTCCTTCAACATGCTATGATTGTAAGCAAATTAAATTTAAGGCAGAAAGAGAGCTAAGATCTTTCATATTCTTTCAATTTAACTCTTCTTTATGATATAAGAAGCATAAATCATGAGTTTGATGCAGTTTCTACATTAGGTTTTATTTGACTTATCAGTATATTACCACATAGAAAAATGTTTAATACTATACAAAAACTATTTTCAGATCTGTTATGAATGACTAAATTAAACTCTGGTTATAATCTATTTAAAGAAATAGATAGATAGTGGCCTCTGTCTTTAAATATATGAGGTTCACGTTAGTGAACGCTGCTGAACTCCAATGTAAGGGAATAGATAGGAGTGAAGGCGGTTCTCCAGTGGGTCTGTAAGTAATATTACTATATTGATGATGAATAAGATTGAAAGGGGTTGTATAGATCTACGTGTTCCACTGATTAACACTAGAAATGAACTCTCACAAAAATTACTTCAAAGATAGGATTCTTGTATAAAGTGTTTAAGTCCAGGGTACAGGGGGAAAACTGCTACTGCATGCTATGAGCTATGTTCAAAAGGAAACCACCAGCACCACCACAGCAACAGCAGAGGTAAATAATGGGGGGGGGAGGAACAAGAGTTAAGAGGTTTAGATTTTCTGTTTGGCAAGGGTGTGTTTATTGTTTTTTTCTCTTGGGAAAACTGAAATTATCTAAGATTGAGAATGCTGATGGACTATGGACTTTGGGCCCTCTATGTGATGCCTGATGAATGCAGGTGGCTGAAGGATGCAATGATAGAGAAGTAGATTGGCGAACTATGGTGTATACTTATGAACGAAGATTGTGATGCTACAAAAACAAAGTTGTGAGGCATGCAATGATGTGAATGAACATGTGGGACACTTGGTGAGACAAACTAAGCCAGAAACAGAAGAACAACAATGGTATGGTCACCTTTAGAAAATGCTTTTAAGAAAACAGGGGCCTAGATTGTAAGCTTTTAGAGGAGATACATTAAGTCCGGAATGGTGATTATTATTTCTGGATTTTGAGAGGCTGTTTTATATATATAACCTGATATTTAAAGATCAAACGAAGCCGAACAGGTTGGGGTTAAAGTAATCAGAACATAGGGGTAAGGAAGACAGTGTCTATATTTTAGAACCACATATACTCTTTGAGACCAATGGAAGGAACTTTTATTTGGTCTTCAACTGAAATTTTCTGTACTACATAATCTAAGTCAACCTATCTGTATCGCTCATTTGAACAGTTGAAACATGGGGAGCACAGAATAAGAAAGAGGTTCTTTAATCCTGTATAGATTATTGTAATGCCTGGATACATCCTAGAGTACATAAAGTGGATAATCAAAAAGTATTGTCAAAGTCCCCTGAAAGTAGGGAGAAAAATATGGAACTATTAAACCTTACCATCAGGGAATCCCCTGATAATGTGTCAAACTTTAGGGATATCCAAATCAATAGGCTATGCCCTCGATCAGGAAGGTTACTCTTGTGAAGCTTATGTAGGTAGCAGGGAAGTTTAAACTACCTATAGGCATGCCTAGAGGTACTTCTGGAAGACCTCTGCTGTTGCTCAGATGTGGCCTCAGTCTCTCTCAGCTCAACTCTGCAAGTGAAATCATTGCCCTCCTCCCTACATGGGACATGTCATCCAGGGGTGAAAGTCTCCCTGGAGATAGGGGAGATGACTCCCAGGGATGAATCCAGACCTAGCACTGTGGGATCAACAATTCCATCCTGACCAAAAGGGGGAAAAGAAGTATAATTAATAAAGTGTCAGTGGCAGAGAGAGTTCATAGTTGAGAGGCTACTCTAGAGGTTGCTCTTACAAAAGCTTCAGTTAGACCTTGCTACCTATCATAGCCTGCCAACCCCCAACCAGGACCATTCCAGCCAATCCTAAAGAACACCTAGGGCAATATAAAAGATTCCACAAGGGTTCCATGCACTAGAGTAACTTTCCAGAAATGTACAACCTCCAAATGGGTCCCTGGTCCAGAGAAGTCCTGAAACCTAGCCCAGCCTCTCCAGAACATCAGATAGTTCCATCTCCCTACCCCATATTAGTGACAGACCCTTTCAATACGAGAAATTTAGAATTGCCATAGCCCAAACATCCCTAAAGAGAAGGATGGAAAGATCAAAGGTAATGGTGGAGTTATACAGAGAAGATAGGATTTAACAAATGAATATGAATGCTGAATCATTAAATTGATATCTCTTTTAGTCTTCAGCATTTTAGAGTAGCTAGAAGTAAAAACCTAAAATTGTGAAATTGTAACCCATGTCAAAGTCTGAAATATGTTCTACAACTGACTGTGGTGCGATGAAAATTTTGAAATTTATAGTTTTGTATGTATGTTATTTTTCACACAAAAAAGAAAAAAATTCGATTGTGATGATAAAAAAGTATTTAAGCCCTTTAGCCTCCTATATTCTGGATCAGCGAGAAGGAAAAATATGAGAGGATCATATGGTAGCCCATGACAAATTCTGGGATCTGTCCTATAACTACTTGTTGAAGAGTGCTTTGAAAACTATTGCTTTTTTATTTCTTTTTTTTGTATATATGTTATACTATACAATAAAAAAAGTTAAAAAAATATATATGAGGTTCAAAAGTGTTTTTCAAAAGTTCAACTTTTAAGATTGATCCAAAAAATTTTTATCCTGAGTTATAATGTGAATATTTGAATAAATGATGTGCCTTTAAATTAAAAAGTGTAATAAGAAAACTCCCCAAACTCACACAAATCAATTTATTTTTCCAATAAGAAATCTGAAATTATATTTGAATGAGAATTCAACTTCCAAAACTATTTTTTTAAATATATGAAACACTCATCTTTGTACTACTTTAGCTCCTTTTATCCATGCTAAGTGTTAAGGTAAAAACCATCCTCTGATCACAGTCATCAGTTTTCTCAAAACACAACAAAGCAAAACAGAAACTACCTACGAAGGGTATTTTGGGAAACTATTATGGGTCACATTGTACTTGGTGTTGTAAGGTCTGCAAAATTCTTCATGGCCTGATTTTCTGTAAGGTTTTATGAAGATAACAACCTCATGGATATGTTGGTGCCCAAATAGTTGAAAAGCTCAATTCACATACCTACCCAGTGGGACCTGAAAGTCCTGATTAACTGTCAAGATTGAAATAGTCCAGGACTCAAGGAAATGGGAAAGAGTCACCACAGAATGGTATAATTAAAAGGATGGGTATGGTATAACATTTTGCTCACCTACCACTTCCATCATGTACTGGCACTTTGCCAAATTACTTAACCTCTATAAATCTCAGGGTCCCATTTGTAAAATTGGTGTAATAGTACCTTCCTCATATTAAGGGTCGTTTTATGAGCATTAAATGAGATGATAAATTTAAAAGACTTTCACAGTGTCCCCAATATAGATTAGAAATTATCATTATTATATGCCAAGGATGGTATCAGATGCTTTCATATATGGCTTAAATGCTGAATAACAGCATGAATCAGGGGGATCTTATTCTCATTTTTAGAAATGAGGAAACTAGGCACAGAGAAGTTCAGTAAGTTTCCAGATGTCCTGTCATCATTAAGTGGCCATCATTAAACACCAGAGTCCAAATTCCTAAATGTCTCATCATGCCTCTATCATCACTTTGCCTGTCATAAAGGTGACATATATTTTCTCCCAGTTTATCAATTGTTTTCTTTTAACTTAAAATGGTGGTTTTTTCCTTCTCCCACATGTTTTAATTTTTATGCTTTCAGATTCATCAGCAACCTTTATGGCTTTTGGTTTTCTTGTAATGCTTCATTGGGTTTATTTCAACTGAAGAATACAACACTAGTCAATCGTTTTTTAGTGTGCATGTATGCTTTATTACTTTGTTTTTTTTTTAGAGAAGTTGGTCTACAGAAATACTTTCAGAAAATACAAAGTTCCCATATACTCTCACTCACATGCAGTTTTCTCCACTATTAATATTTTGCATTAGCGTGCTTGGTTTTGTTACAATTGATGAAACAATACTTATTATAATTAAACTATTAAATATAGCCCATAGTTTACATTAGAGTTCACTGTGTGTTGAACAGTCTTATGGTTGTTTAAAACATTTATTATGGTAACATAAATATAACCTAATATTTCCTATTTTAACCACATTCAAATATACAATTCAATGGTGTTAAATAAGCTCACAGTGTGGTGCTACCATCACTGCCATCCATTATCAAAACTTTTCTATCACTCCAAACAAATTCTGTACCAATTAAGTATTAACACCATATTGCCTACGCATACTCTGGGCCCTGGTAACCTGTATTCTAGTTTCTGACTCTATGAATCTCCTTATTCTAGCTATTTCATACCAGTGAGATCATACAATATTTGCCCTTTTCTTTCTGGCTTATTTCATTCAATACATCTTCACAGTTCATTCATGTTGTCACAAGCATCAGAACTTCATTTTTTATGGCTGGATAATATTCCTTTTTGTGTAAATACCACATTTTGTTTATCGATTCATCTATTGATGGACATTTGGACTGCTTCAATCTTTTCGCAACTGTGAATGCCGCTATGAGCACTGGTGTGCCAATATCTGTTTGAGTCCCTACTTTCAAATCTTTTGGGTATATATCTAGAAGCAGCATTGCCAGGTCATGTGGCAATTCTATACTTAACTTTCTGAAACTGCAAAATTATCGTCTACAGCAGCTGGAGCATTTTACAGTCCCATCAAAAAGTATGAGTGGTCCTATTTCTCCATATTCTTTCCAAGGCTTGTGATCTTTTACTGTGTGTGTGTTTTAACAGTAGCCATGCTAGTGGTTGTGAAATGCAATCTCACTGTGGTTTTGATTTGCATTAACCTACTGACTAATGATGTTGAGTATCTTTTCATGTGCTTATTGGCCATGTTTGTATCATCTTCGGAGAAGTTTTTATTCAAGTATCTTTTCCATTTTTTAAATTTGGTTATCCTTTGCGGTTAAATCTTACAATTTCTTTATGCATTCTGGATATTAAACCCTTACTGGATACGTGGTTTCAAAAGATTTTCTTCCATTGTTTACATTGTCATTTTACTTTCAGGATGAAGTCTTTTGATGCCCAAAATTTTTAACTTTAATGAAGTCCCTTTTATCTATTTTTTCTTTTTTTTGCTCATGCTTTTTGATGTAAGAAGCTATTGCTTAAAACAAGGACATGAAGATATTTCTCTACATCTTCTAGGATATTTATGGTTTTTGTTCTTATATTTAGGTTTTTGATCCATTTTGAGTTAGTTTTCGTATAGTGTGTGAGATAGGGGTCCACCTATCTTTTGCATATGGATATCCAGTTTTCCCAGCACCATTTGTTGAAGGGACTATTCTTTCCCTGTTGAGTGGACTTCACAACCTTGTCAAAAATCAAGCACCTATATTTTTGTTCACCGCCACCCTGGTGGGTGTGAGGTGGTATCTTATTGCGTTTTTATTTGCATTTTTCTGATGGCTGGTGATGTTGGGCATCTTTTCATGTATTTATTTGCCACTTGCTTCTTTGGAGAAGTGTCTGTTCAGGTCCTTCGCCCAATATTTAATTGGGTTGTGATTTTGTTACTGGGTTGTAAGAGTTTTTAATATTTTAAGGATACAACTCCTTTGTTGGATGTGATTTGCAAATATTTTATCCTAATCTGTGGGTTGTCTTTTCATTTTCTTCAGGTGCAGTTTGAAGGATGAAAGTTTTAATTTTGATGAGGAAAAAAGAATCAATTGGCCATAGATGTAAGGGTTTATTTCTGAACTTTCAATTTGGTCCCATTAGTTTATATCTGCTCTTGTGCCAATACCACACTGTTTTGATTATTGTAACTTTGCAGTAATTTTAAAAATTCAGGAAGTGTGAGTTCTCTACATTCTTCTTCAAGATGGTTTTGGCTATTCAGGGCCTTTTATCTCTCCATATAATTTTTATGAGTGGCTTTTTCTTATATAAGAAGGCTGTTGAAATTTTCATTTGGATTATGTGGAATCTGTAAATTGCTTTGGGTGGAACAACACCTTAGCAATAATTAAACCAGTCCATGAACATAGGAATACCCTTCCATTTATTTAGGTATGCTTTGATTTCTTTCAGCAACATTCTGTGATTTTCATGTATAAGTCCTTTACATTTCATGTATAAGTCCTTTAGATTTATTCCTATATATTTGATTCTTTGGTTGCTATTTTCTTACTTTCTACTTTTACTGATGCATAGCAGTTTGTGTCTAATATATGAGGGAGGAATCCAGGTTACTTTTCTTCAAATGTATAGCCTATTATCCCATCACCATTTTATTGAGTTGTTCAGGTTTCCCCACTGACTTGCACTGCCTCATATGCTCATACACAATATAGTTCTACTATTTTTGAACTCTACTCTCAGTCTATTTCTGTGTTAGTATCATACTTTATTTTTAAAATACTTACAAAAATTACATAACCTCAGTAATTATGCATAAAGGGGTAGGTATTATGTTTATATCTGGGTGCTGATATCAGGGAAATTTTCATTTTTCTTTGTACTTTTTTGAGCTTTCACTTTTTAAAAACAAGGAACATAATTCATTTTTAAAAAGAATAAAGTTATTCTCAATAAGCAGATAGAAATGTAATTAACTTCCACAAACTAGCTGGTACAGGTGGCAAGTGTTTTAGGAGTTTGAATAACAGAAGAGAGATGCATTTTAATAAATTTGGTGACATTTAAGTTCAGCCTTTCACAGATACATGGATATCAAGAGGTAGTAAGGAGAGAAGCCAAGTGTTAATAGTAAAAAAACAACATATCCAAAATACTGAATATGAATGAATATGGCTTGTGAAAATCATAATGAAGAGAGAGAGTAGGGCCATAAAAAGGTGATGACTGGGGAAAAGATAGTTGAATAAACTGTGAAAGAACTTGAAAGCTAGCCTGAGGAATGAGAATTAGTCCTTTAAGCCAGAGGAGAGGCAAAGAGGATTTACAAGCAAGGTATAACAGCTTCATTTATTTATCTAAAAATATTTATCAAGTGCTTACTATGTACTAGGTACTATTAAAGCCCAGTAAGTGAATAAAATGACAAAAAGAGTCTCAAAAATTCATTCTAGTTATGTTTCATGATAATTTATCTAATGTTGGGTTATAGGATTAAAATGGGGCTTAGGTTATAAGAGAATTATGAGACAGAATTTGAGCTGAACCTTGAACATTTAAGAGTCAGGTAGAGAGAAAGTAGGAAGAATGAAAGGGGAAAAGATAAGCTTTCAACGTGTTTGAAGCCTACAAAAGGACCAACTTAACTGAAATACAGGTTTGTGGAAGAAAATAATGTTGGCTGTATACCGTTGTCAAATTCCTAAGGGCCTTCAAAGCCAGACCAAAAAAATTTACTGTTTTATAATCTATATAAATGTCCTGTAGATAGTGAAAAGCCATCAAAAGTTACAGAACTCAGAATAACCTGATAAAGTTATGCTTTGGTAAGACAATAGAGGACCAAGGCGAAAAGTATTTTGGGAAAGTATGGGGGTAAAATTGAAGGATGAGTGCCAGACACCATTTAGGACATTAGTGTTACATAATCCAGACAACAGATGAAGAGGACCTGGTCTTGAAAGACAGCTAGGTGGACGGACACAAGATATTTCAAAGGCAGTGTCCACAGGACTTAGTAACTAACTGGGTATCTTAGATAAAAGGGAATCATTAGTCAACAGAGACATCAAGAAGTCAGATATTCAAAGCACTAACACTGCCAGGGGTAGGGGAAGTTTTTGTTTTTTGTTTGAAAGAATATAAAGGACTGAAAAAAATGTATATATTTTGGGTACTCATCTAACATACTGAATTACAGAATAAATATCTGATATCAGTGTTGATCCAGGAAATAACCTATTCATTAAAAAACAGACAACTCTTCAGTGATGCCTGAACAAATCATTGATAATTGTCATCAGATTTCTTTAGTCATTTCTATAAAAGAGACCTGTCTGACAACAGATTTAGGCTAGTGGGTCTTCAATAATGATCCACGTGACAGATTATGAAAAATAAGGTCATGAATCACCAGGGCTTCCTAATTACATCCAAATGGAAGGTTCTTTATAACCGACATCCTACATAAACTTCTTACTCAAAAATACTCATGGCAATCCAGATGCTTATTTGTATTAAAGAACTGGGGCTCCTTTCTATTCCTGTATGGCACATAAGAATATTGTTAATGAGTTTCAGTCCCTAGGAAACTGAAAAATTATACAAAATAAGAAATATATCAAGAACCAACTCTATGCCAGCACCATGCTAGGTGCTGTTCACAAGTTGGGTTGTTGAAAACTTCTTTATGTCTCCATTTTACAGATAAGAAATCAGAGTGATGGAAAGGTTAATTAAATTACCATGGTTATTTGGCTAGTGATGTACAGTCAGGATTTTATCTAAGGCTGCTCTTTATGTCATAATACTTGCCTTGAACATATGAACCCAGATCTGGAAGGGACCTTGAAAAGTCCTTGTTTCCTACATCTTACAGACACATAATAAACCAGACAGATGGAAATTAGGGCCTCTCCTATTTCAAGTGTGGACTCAAAAGCTACTAAAAGATCAAGCAAAGCTTTGTCTTTTACACCCAGCAAGAAATGCTGTTTGAGCCTCCTCTGAGCAGTGAGAATAGCTTTTTTCTCTAACCCATATTTTCCGTTCACCTCTAGCTATAAAACTGGTAGGGGTGGTACAGATTAGTTAACAAAAAAATAAGGCATTAATTCACTCATAATGTGTTCCACCACATTCAAAGATGTGACGTTTTAATTATTTTCCATGAAATATCAACCGCAGACTTTTCTCACAACACAGGTAAGATACCTAATGCTCAAATGTTTCAGGAAAGAAGAAGAAATATTTTCCTCAGGTAGGAATCAGAACCAGTGTCATCTATGGGGCAAGCTCTGTTGTAATGTTTTTCCCCCATATTACTCAGAAAGGGCATTTTGTTCAGAAGATAAGTATAAATCATATAAGAAACTTAAAAAATTAAAAGTATTTAATATATATTAACCCAAAAATATACATCTTCTTTCCTCTTGATTACAACATTGCAAACTTGACACAATGACACTAACTAAAACTGAAATGGCATTTTTATTCTAAGCCCCTATTTTTACTTCCTTACAGCTTTTGCTTTTAAATTTAAAAAAATTCTCATTCTTGATACAATGATTTTTTTTTTGCTATATAATTAAAAACTGTGTTTAAACTTTTTGAGATACTTGGTTTTATGCTGTATTACTCAAGATTTGGTTTCTAAAACCTCAAAGTTAGCATTTCAAGGAAGAATGGTTCAATGGCATGTTTGAAAAAAATGTTTTGAAATGGAGTGATGGGCATTTAAAAATAGAATTCATAGAGCACACAGTGCCCTTCCATCTTTTTTCACTAGGGAAGAAGAATGACACATCTGCATTATGCTGCATTATGGTGCCATCATTCTGTTGAGTTTCCCAGTGGAGGAGCTATAAACACCACTCATAATTACGATGGAACTACCATGAACATGCATCAGTTCCCAATTGACACACTCAACTTAGAAATAAGAAAGACCAACACTTCTCCCTAATATTTTGCCACAAGAGCCTTCCTTTCCTGTTCCCTCTACCCCAATCTCTGAACATTCGAGGATACCTCAAATCATCATGGGCTTTATCCAATTGTCAGAGCTTTCATTCAGCACCAGTATTCTCTCCCATAGCTACTCTCAGGGTGGTTTTGACTAAATTTCAGATTTCAAGAATACTCAGGAATCAGAGGAACATAGAAAATGTGGAACTAGTCTTGAAGCCGAATATCCACCCATATATTTTTTTCCTCCTAAGAAAAACTATCCCAAAATTCAAATAAGTATCTTACAAATAAAATTTTGGAAGATGAAGTAATCTCTTATCAATTGCAAGAGTTCCTGAAAAGTATTGTTAAGCAAACAATAGTTGAGGTAACGGATTTGGGGGAGTCAGGGGGTGCGGAAACCACACAATAAGAATGGCTCTAAGTATATTTTAAAACCCTAGAGTAAATAAATGTTCTGAACAGCACCTGCTTCAGAAACAAAGCATTTTTATCAATATAAGCATTCAACATCTATAGGAAGAATGCTTCTCTTAAAACATCTTCAGTGTCCTGTTCCTGAAACACTACTGCTGAATCACAATATGCTTAGGCAGACATTTCAGAGTTTAGTCAATTAGCAGCCATTATTTCTTTACAAAATTTTCTAATTAGTGGTTACAACCTTCAAATACACAGTGGAACAGGAAGAGGGACCTCTCAGGTCCCCTTTCAAGGAAGGACTTGTGGCACATCCTAAAGGACTGTAGCCAGCTGACACCCTCCTGCAGTCAGCTCCTTCAAGGCCTGTCTCTCTTAAGAGAGCCATCTCATCTGCAGGGCAGCCTGCATCAAATGACTGAGCCAAGCAGGCAATACTTGCTCCAGAGCTCTCCACCAGGGTGGCCAAGGCTTTGTTAGGCCTGCATCACAGTTAGACTTCTCCCTCTGCAGAATCCTGCAATCTTTACCCTTCCTTTCCCAGGTGTCTATTTCTAATAAATATTTTGCACTCCAAACTGCTTCAGTATTTGCTTCCAGAGAATACAACCTGGGACATATGTCTTTTTCACTTGTATTCTCCCTTGCTTCATTTCACCACAAATCTCAGGAAAATGTGTGTGTACATCCATCTTCTTGAATTATCACGATACTTAAAAGGATGTTTTTCAGGGTTTAGCCTTCGTTTCATTTAATGAAAGAAAGGAATGCAGGCAATTTCTCCCTGCATTATCCTACATGTTACATGGAAGAGAAAACAATTATTGTTCTTTTCTTTATGAAGATTAACCTATACCTTGCCTATAAGAATACAAATATAAAATAGCATTCATTCATGTATGCATTCACTCAATATTATTGAGTGCCTTCTACATACCAGGCACAGGTGACAGCACAGTGAACAAAGCTCCTGCTCCAGAGGAGTTTACATTCTGGTGGTCGAGACAGACAGTGAGCAAACCAGAAATGAATATAATACAAAACAAGTGAGGGTCTGTGCAGAAAAAATACAGCCAGGTAGGGAGACAGACAATGATTAGATAAATATCATTATTTCAAAACCACAAGTGGGTAGGGATTGCTATAATCCATACATTGCTGGGCTTGAAGTCATGTATACATTTAGTATATTGATTTCCTATCTAGTATATACCATTCTTGGTCTAGGGAAGAATTCATCACATTCAGCTCTACTAAAATAATATTTTTTCTTCATTGTGAATCTACCTGCTGCATGAAATATAAAATCTTAAATCTATGTCACCAACCTATATAGCAATTCTATCTTGGGGAAAGAGCAGTCTGAGCCATCATAAGCTGCAGTCGGACACAGATGTTTCAGGCAGATGGCTTTAGTTGGCAATATTATAAGCTTGCCAGATTTTTTAAAATATGAAAGTGTTTTCTGCCTCATTAGTACTTGATGGCTGACCATTCACAAATACCTGGTTTTCAGATTTCTTCCTCTTGTGAAACTAAACCACATTTAGTCTTAGTTGTAGAGGCTAAACATATAATCTCCTTCAGAAGATCTAATACTTAGATGATTTATAAAGGCAGGGACAGGGGGAAAATATCCTTTCTCATGTAGCTTAAATGAAGTGACAAATTGAAATCAGGACGAATGGAACATAAGAATGTGTAATAGAAGCAAATTAAATGACTGTTCCTCTCCAATATCCAGAAATTGTTTTGTCCAGAGGGAATCCCAGGTAGCATTCACAGGCTTCTATTTATACTATCAATATAAGAACGAATAACACAAGTGACATTCTTCTTTCTGAGAATAACTGTGCATGCATCTCTACTTTTGTTTTTCTTTTCATACTTTAGGAACACCATGTCATCTCCATCATTACTGCACACATTACATGAACACAGTATAGTTGTTCAAGACAGGTATTGAACCATACTTACCTTGTTGAATGCTTGTTATGAGGTAGAGGGAAAAAAAAAAGCACCGGGCTTGGGACTGAGCAGACTGAATTCAAATTCAGGTACTATCATTTATAAGGTCTAAAAGATTAAATGGTCCCAAGGTTATAAATTTCAGCTTTGGTATTTGTATTTTTGGTATTTGTAAAATGTAACATCCACCCAAATACCTTACAAGTTTAACAGAAGTACTCTAAAAACAAAGTGATATGTAAATAAAAGATATTGTTAGAATTGAGGTTTACTTGTATAGATTTAACCTTTTTTTTTTTTTTTGACATGGGCAGGTACTGGGAATCGAACCTGGGTCTCTGGCATGGCCAGTGAGAATTCTGCCACTGAGCCACTGTTGCACTGTCCTAGATTTAAATTTTAATATATTATTCTGAAATAATTTTCAATCTATCAATCAAAAATAGATTCATTCACTTGAGAAGTATTTATTCATATCTTCTGTGCTACACTATGGAGAAGAAAAAAAGGAAAGTTATCCCGTTATCAAGAAGTTTACCACTCAGATTTGAGAGTGGAAATATGGGGGAGGATGTGGCTTTTGTTTTTTCTAATACTTAATAAGCACTTTCTTTGTGCCAGAAACAGTTCTAAGCGATTAATAAGTATTAAGTTTTATAACTTTCAAGACACTTAAGAAATAGTTAATATTTTTATTGTCAGTTACATAGATAAAGAAGCTGAGGCACAAAATGTTTGGAAGTTTGCCCAAAGTCAGACACCTAATAAATGGTAAAGTCAAGTCACAAACACAGGTATTGTAATCACAATGTTATATTACATCTCAAATTGGAGTGAAAACACAAACACATCATTAATAATGATAATAAAAAATAATAACTAACAACATCAAAGCAGGAAAATAATAAATGGGGAGATCATCTTTGGGTGGGGTAGTCAAAGCCTTTATGATATAAAACCCCAAAACTAGATCTAAACTTGTTTGTAGAATTCATTCAAGAAAAATCGAATAAAGGACAAATAAGAAAATTTTATTCCAGATATACTCTTTTGACCATTTAATAGGACTTTATTGAAATATATCATACATATTGCAAAAATGCAAAAATCCAATATGTACCTTTGAAATATCTCATTGAGTATGTACTATAATTCTATAGATTGGCTTTATTTCCTAATTAAAACATAGCAAAAAAGTGACTTAGAGCAATGTCTGACTAACCATATTTCAGTCCATTTTATTTCAAAGAATTACAAGCAATTTATGTACTATTCTATGTCAAGGCTATTCAATATTGGCCTAGTATAATAAAAAATAACTTGGAACAGAATAATTTATGTCTTCCCATAATAAAAATGCCATCAGGCAAATGAATCGTTTATAGTTTGCATGAGAAGTGTTCTGTTGATTTTCTATAACATGGACAAGAGACTGTCCCACTTGTCCCTATGAATCTTTACATTTACTTTAATGATGACATTTTATATATAGAAAAACAATTTTGAGAGCTACTTTCAAATGATAAACAAAACAATGACCAGTAATGGTTTTTCATTTTCTAGTAGTACATATGTATTGATTGCTTGTTGTCTTGTGTGTATTGAATGCACTTACCAAACGATAGGTCTGGGCCTTTAAAACATTGAGATCAATGAAGTTTTCTTCATTGTCTGTTTCTTCTTCCTTAAAAAAGAAAGAAAAGAAAGGCATTTTAAAGTTATTTATAAAAAAGTACAATCTGAAAAGTGTATTCTCAGATTCCACATGTACAATATATGAAGCTTGATAAAAAGACTAACACAGGAAAGGGTATTTAAAAACCTAATGAAAGAATGTCCTAAAGTAGAGCCTAGTATTATTAGTAGCTCATATATGTTTTGAAGTTTTTGATGGTGTCATTTAAATAGAATCTTTTTTGCAGTTGAAGAAATAAAAAAAAAAAAGGATGGGAGGGCAGATGGGAAAAGAGACATTGTTGTAAAACTAGAGATAAATAAACATAACAACAAGAGTGGGAAACAGCACCAAGTTGTATATATGAAAGAGAAAGATAGTGGAAGAAGAGGAAATTTTGAGAAAGATGACTGAAATGAATAAAAACAAGAGGTTGACACACACAGAATATTTTCACCTGTTATAGGGACCAATAATATTGAGTATTTTTAATATCTCATCTTTTCTATGCTCAAGCTTGATAAGTTAATAGTCATCAGAACCCCTTGACCCCTAAATCTATCCAAAAGGATAGCTCAGGTAGATTCTAAGCTGGTCCTGAACCCCAGACCAGTTGTTGGGGGATGGGGAGAATTGGCCCTTTGAGAGGTAACCTTCTCCCTAATATACAGTAAATTTGGAGTCTGAGCTGGTTCCATGAGCATGTAGGCAAAACATGAGTTCCCCTTTCTCTTCAAATGTCTGTGCGGCAGCAAGTGACATAGTGGGAAAACCAAGTTTAACAATATCCCAAGCTCAAGAACACAGGAATAGATCCAATGGAGCTTGGTCCCAAGACATATCACCTTGGAAAGAAAACAAACCAACAATGTGTGCTGGTTGGTAGGCACTTCTATATGTAGAGCTGTACAAATGCTTCAGTGGTAGATTTCAAAGACAATCCTTATCTTCAAGAATTTAGAAGCATATACGGTTCCTAAAGTATGATTCTGAAAACAGCTTCAGCATCACCTTGGAACTTGTTAGAATGCAAATTTTAAGGTTCCTTTCCATACATACTCAGAAAATCTGAGGATAGGACCACTAAGGTACGTGATGAGAAAATAAGCCTTGAAGAACTGGAAAAATTAGTAAAATATGAAATAATATAAATGCAGATTCTATATACTCAAGTGAAGCTTACTTTTTTTCAGGCATGAGGAAGTAGAGCATGGAATTACAGATAAAACCAACCTAACTGCTAATGTCTTTTTTTAAAAAAATATGTTCATTAAGAAATCTTTACACACATACAGTCCACCCATAGTAAACAATCAATGGCTCACAATATCATATAGTTGTGTATTTGTCACCATCATTTTTAGAACATTTGCCTCACTCCAGAAAAAGAAATAAAAAGAAAAAAGAAAAAAACTCGTACATTCCATACCCCTTATCCTTTCCTCTTACTGACCACTAATTTTTCAATCTACTCAATTTTTTACCCTTTATCTCCCCTATTATTTATTTTTTAACCATATTTTTTTTACTCATCTGTCCATACCCTGGATTAAAGGAGCATCAGACATAAGGTTTTCATAATCATACAGTCACATTGTAAAAGCTATATAGTTATACAATCATCTTCAAGAATCAAGGCTACTGGAATACAGTTCAACTGTTTCAGGTACTTCCCTCTAGCCACTCCAGTATACCATAAACTAAAATATAATGCATAAGATTAACCTCCAGGATAACCTCTCAACTCTGTTTGAAATCTCTCAGCCACTGAAACTTTATTTTGTTTCATTTCTTTCTTCCCCATTTTGGTCAAGAAGGCTTTCTCAATACCATGATGCCAGGTCACAGCTCATCCTAGGAGTCCTGTCCCATGTTACCAGGAAGATTTACACCCCTAGGAGTCATGTCCATGTAGAGGGAAGGGCAATGAGTTCACCTGCCAAGTTGGCTTAGAGAAAGAGGCCACATCTAAGTAACAAAAGAGGTTCTCTGAGGGTGACTCTTAGGCATAATTATAAGTAGGCTTAGCTTCTTCTTTGCAGGAATAAGTCTCATAGGGGTGATCCCAAAGATCGAGCACTCAGCCTATTGAATTGGTTGTTCCTACTGCTTACAAGAATATCAGGAATTCCCCAGATAGGGATGTTTAATATTTTCTCCTTTTTCCTCAGTCCCCCAAGGGGACTTAGCAAAATTTTTTTTTTATTCTCTGCCCAAATTACTCTGGGATATCAGGGCATCACATTAACCTATACAAATCAACAAGATCTCACATCCTATTCAAGAGTCAATGTAATTATGGTGTACAACCAAACTGACCACATGAGTTAAATTAGATAATATGCTATCCAAATTATAAATTTTGTACCAAATAAACATCTCTCCCTTTGGTCTCACACAGAAGTTGTAGTTTTAAAATATGGAACATATTATCCTTTATTCTATATTCTGATTTATCTTAATCCTCTCCAGATCAGCTTCATTCATATCTCTAGTTGAAGTCTGACCACTTTTTCAACGATTTTTTAACATCTGCTGTATGGGGTAATGCTGACTTTCATAGCTTCAATGCTCTAACTCAGTCTCAGATGTCCCATAAATACCCAAAGTTTCAGAGAATGGTCAAGTTATACACAAATAGCTCAGTATCTCAGAATTTAGAAATCACAGTTACAACTGCTAAATATATGTGACTGCTATAAGAGCTTATAACCTAAGAGCCTTTACAATAGGCCCCAAACCGATAACCCATGCTCTTGACCTCAATTCTCTATATTTGGATATTATAGTTAGTCCACATAAGTGAGACATGATAATATTTGTCACTGTTTCTGCCATTTCATTCAGCATACTGTCGTTAAAGTACAATCACTTAGTTGCTTACGTCTTAAAGCATAAGCATAGATGCATACCCTCAAAACACAGTACAAGAAGGCATGTAAATTCTGTATTTGTATTAATGATGTTCTATTTGACAACCAGAGTAAATGATTGAAATGACAATTTTATACTTTTACAATAACCTGATCAGTCTGATTACATAAGTGATCAATGAATACTTACTGAATTATATTGAAAGGGATACAAATAGGTAAAAAGCTTTAATAATAGACACTAGAAAAAGAATTTAATAAATATTAAGAGAATATTTAAAAGAAATTAGAATATAAAGAATTAAAAAAAAGTTTTAAAGTAAATTAGAAGGATTCTAATCTCAATACAGAAGGCACTCAAAACGACTTTCACCATTTCTTTGCCTACTATGCACTCTCTTAATTCTTTTAATGACAGTTACTAAGGATGACTACATATAGCAGGTGAGAATATTCTGTATCATGACCAACATTCTTTTACTTCTTTTCTTAACAGCTATCAACATGTTCTATGTTGACTTGGCTAGTGTAAAACTGAAGAATTCTAGTTTCTAGAGCAGAATGTTACTATATCAGACATGATCTTTACCATCCTTGAGACACCCCACAAACTCTGGCAACAAAATCAGTATTCCACCATTCAAAGGCATTTTTTAAGTAGCCTGCGGCAATACCTAGTTCTCCTTAGCAGCAGGAATTGGAAATGTAAGAGAGCAGGACCCCTGAGAATAACTGAAGACATACAATAAAAGTAAGGAAGGAAAGAGAATAATTAAGAGACAGAAGGGAAGGAACAGCCTCAGAGGCAGTCCATTTGTGGAAGGCCTTCAGTTTGGTCTTAGTTACCTCACAGTTGGGAAGAAATGAGCTAGGAGACTGCTTTTTAGTATAGCTTCTCTAAATTACACATCCAATAATGCTGCTTTTCACTCTAAAGGCTTCCCCGGGGGGTGGGGTGGAGGAAATAATTAGCAGAAGTTATTCAATGTGCTGACAGATGGATTTTATGATCAAATATTTAACAAATACCTACCATGGCACCAGGCACTACACAATAAAGCAGAGATACAACAATGAGCAAAACTAGGCCTGGTTTCTGCCCTCGCAGAGTTTTCCTTTTGATTAGCAGATTTTTGTATTCCCCTGCTGCCAGCTACTTTTTAGTTATATTTATCTTTGAAAATAATCTGATGCAGTAAGACATGTTAATAGTAAAGACAATTGGATGAAGGAGATACCTGAATAGAATGAAAGAGATGAACAATTGGAAATGTGTGGACTTAATTTTTCTGAGCTTAAGTGAAAAGTTCTGATATATTACACAGAGAATAAAGTCTAAATGCCTTAAAAATACTGTGAATGATCTTAACATGGTCTCTCTTCCCAGCTAATCTTAAACCACCCTCTTTCTCATGCAGCAGCTCAATGGCCTGTAATGGCATAAAAGAAATTATATTTGGTGTCTCATCATTTTGCCTACTCATAAATTCATCTTTTCAGTGACCACCCCAGCTAGCCCTGCCCTAGGTATAAGTGCAACTGGTAAGGCATGCACCTCCACATGGTGTGGGTGATAAGAGCTGCCCCAGCTTCTCCAAGTGGCCGTTGCCATTTCTGCCCTTCACACGATTTACTAGCAGGGCCCATAATTTCATATTTACTAACAAGATATATATCTCCCTAAGGCTTGGATGATAAGAGCTGCCCTCAGCTTCTCCAAATGGCCTTGCTCTTTCTCCTTTTCATGCTGTGTAGTTTAAAACTGATAATTTCCAGATCCATGGGAAAGCTATACCTTTCCCCTCGGGTTCCATGGGCGTTCCCCAGAGCCTGGGTTAGGTATGCCCTAGAACCCCCACTGCCCTGATGCTCCCTATCCCTCCCTCCAGGGCCTTTGATATAACAAAGCTGTTGTCTCACACATTCTCAGCTGGCTGGCTATGTGGGTTTGCAACTCATCACCCAAAGAACTTCCATATAACATCCAAAATATAACCTTAGTTCCTTAATCATGTTAAACTCCTTCCTGCCTCTGAGCTTTTGCACATGCTATAGTGGCAGGTTCTCATCCACTGCCTACTATGGATCAGTTATTTGATAAATGCATGCAGAATAAACCAATATATAATTTTGATTTTTAAAATTGATCCCACTAAAAAAGGATATCTTGTAAATTGATTAATTCAACAATGGTCTTTTTTCCTTTTGTGAAATGCTAGCATAGAGTCATGTTTTCCATTTAAAAAAATTTAAAAATATTTATATGGCTAATGATAAACAAGTTAAAAGCTTTAAAAATACAAGGAAATGCAGAAAAGAAAAAATAAGCTATAATTGTTCTATCCATATAACTACTGTCAACACATTGATGTTATTTTTTGACATACTTTACATAGTTAAGTTTATGATGATATAAAATTTATAATACTTTTCTGAGTTATTTTTAGAGAATAAAGTATAGAATAAGCACGAATTAAATATCATTCCCATGTCACTAACATTTCTTTGTAACAATTTTTAATGGCTACATACTATATTCTACATTTGGCTATTGTCAAACTAATTTAACCATACCCATATTTTTATTTTCAGCATCTGCAATTAAACTAATGTCACTATATTTTTAAAACACATATTAGCTTAACATATTGTTTTAATGGAAGTATAGAAATCAATACTATTTACTGACTTTAAAAATCACCTGAAAATTCTGATTTGTTAATGAGAGTAGAATACAATAGAGATAAAGTTGTTCTTTTCCTGCATTTGTTTCAAACCACATGTATCCTTCCAGAGGTAAACTAAAACACTGGGTTCAATCCATTTCCAGTCCTGCGAAAGAATAATCTTGAGAAAAAGTTATCTAATCGCTATTATTTTATTAGTTTAATTTGTTGTAGAGACTTGATCATTTAGCTTTACATTATAGATAAGATATTAAGCATGGTTAGAAAGGGCTGCATGCTGCCAAACAACTTAAAAAATGTTTGTTATTTAAAGCATTTTTATGTAGTAAAAGTACTAAAGGTACTACACTTAGGTAGTACTCATCCTAATTTTAGAAGTATAAAGGAGTTCTTGAGAAATAAAATGGCATTTTTATAATGAAGCAGAATGCCTTAATCCTAAATTCTATCGTTCCGTTCCAAATTCTTTGTTACTCCTTACCTACTTACGATTATGAATGGCTGTTAATAAAATATTGACTCATAAAATTCGTAGCATACTATTTCCTGTCTACAGCTAAAGAACCTCAACTAAAATTCATACCTGAATCATTCGAGAATATGAGCATTAACTTAACTAAAGGTCTAAACAATTGATATTTGGTACAATATTTAAGAACTTTTCTCAAAAGCCACGAAATAAAATATATTCCAGAAAATAGAGGCCTGAAGGAATTAAAAGAGGTTGGAACCCAAAGATGAAAATGAATAGAAAGGTCAGTAACACACATACCACAAATTCTTCGTCCATTTTATTTAATGTTAATTCTGCATCATCTTCTGGAACAGTTTCTTCTTCTAATTCTTCCACTGGGTATGTTGGCCTAAAATAATAAGGCTTAACATGAAATGCAAGTTAAAAATATATTTTAGTAGGATAAAAACGTATAATATGAATATTAAGAATACCTTCGTCTAAACCAGATCTTACTTTTTTTTGCTCCTGCTGCCTTCCCTATACCACTATTAAATGCTTCATGTATTCTTCCCCAAATTTTCTCAGTAAAAAGCCAAACATTTATCTCCAAATTTTAAAAACAAGTAAAAAACAGGGGCCCTGAATAACCAAAAGCATCCTTAAGAAGAAGAGTAAAGTTGGAGGACTTACACTTCACAATTTTAAAACTTATTACAAAGTTACAATGATCAATACAGTATGTCACCAGCACAGAGACAGACTTATATGCCAATGGAATCAAATAGAATCCAGAAATAGACGCTATCTATGACCAAATGATTTTTGACAAGGGTGCCAAGTCCACCTCAATGAGGGTAGAATAGTCCCTTCAACAAATAGTGTGGGAAAACCAGATATCCACATGCAAAAGAATGAAGGTGGACGTCCTATCTCACACAATATACAGAAATCAACTAAACATGGATCAAAGAACTACATATAAGAACCAGGACTACAAAATCCTAGATGAAAATGCAGTGACTTGATCAAAATTTAAAACTTTTGTGCAAAAGACTTCATCATGAAAGTAAAAAAACAACCTACAGAATGGGAGAAACTATTTGGAAACCACATATCCAATAAGGAAATAATATCTAGAATTTAAAATAAATCCTACAATTCAACCAAAAAGAAAAACCCATAAACAACCTAATTAAAATATAGGCAAAAGACTTGAACAGACATTTCTCCAAAGAAGATGCACACATGGTCAAAAGCAGACGAAAAGATGTCCAACATCATTAGCCATTAGTGAAATGAAAATCAAAACCACAACGAGATTCCATTTCATACCCACTAGAATGGCTACTATTATAAAAAAAGGGAAAATTACAAGTGTTGGAGAGGATGTGGAGAAATAGGAATACTCATTCACTTTGGTGGGAATGTAAAATGTTACAGTGTGAAAAACAGTTTGGCAGTATCTCATAAAGTTAAATGTAGAGTTACCATATTTCCTGGCAATCCCACTTTTGGGTAATACCCAGAAGAATTGAAAGCAGGATAGATACTTGCACACTAATGTTCTTAGCAGCATTATCTACAACTGCCAAAAGATGGAAGTAACCCAATTGTCTGTCAACTGATGAATGGATAAACAAAACATGAATTATACATAGGACGGAACATTATTCATGTGTAAAAAGGAATGAAATCCTGATGCACATGACAACATGGATGAACCTTGAAGACATTATGTTAAGTGAAATAAGCCAGACACAAAAGTACAAATATTGTACAACCTCACTGATATGAAATGATTAGAATGAGAGTCACAGAGTCAGAAACTAGAATACAGGTTACTAGGAGCCAGAGTCAGGGTAGGAAATGGGCAATTATAAGTTGACTGGTACAGAATTTCAGTTTGGGCCGATAGTAGCACAACACTGTGAATGTAATAAGCACCACTGAATTAAATATCTGAATGTGATTAAAAGTGGAAATTTTAGGTGATATATGTTACTAGAGTAATTAAAACAACCACTACCACCACCACGAGGACTGTACAACACAATGAACCCTAATATAAACTATGGACCACAGTTAATAATAAAATAATAATAAGACTCTCATTAGTTGTAACAAAGGTACCATATACTGCAAAATGTTCATAATGGGGGCAGGAATATGGAAACTGTATTTTCTGCATGATTTTTCTGTGAGCCTAAAACTTCTCTAATTAAAAAAATGCAAGTTTACACAAATGGGATCATGCATAGAGTTATCCAATTTATTTTCCTCTCTAACCAATATACCACATCTCAGTACATATACATTGCAGTAAGTAGAATTATATACTCCAAGAAAAAACATTTTCTTCATCTTAATCCTATTCCTGTGAATGTGAACCCATTGTAAATAGTACCTTTTGAAGATATTATTCTTAATTAAGGTGTGTACAACTAAATTAGAATGGGTCTTAATCCTTATTAAAAAAAAAGCCGTGGGAAGCTAGAAGTTAGTGGAAACCAGAAGAGAAAGGAGAGGAAAACACTATGAGATAGGACCACTGAATGGGACCTCAAGGATTGTCAGCCTTCTAGAACACTACTGACCTTGGAAGGAGGTAAGCTTTCCAGCTTCCAAAACTGTGAGACAATAATGGTTGCTTATGCCAATCCATTGTGTGGTATTTATCATAGCAGTTAAGAAAACTAAGCCATACATATTTCTCATATTTTTTTTAAACATACCTGCATTGTTTTACAGTGCATAGAAGCACCATACTCAGCTTAATTGGCACTAATCAAACATTCAGGTTGTTTCTAGTTTTTCCTAGACAATGTTGTAAAGATCATCTTTATATGCTTACCTTTATCATTTAAAATAAACTGATGCAAATGAAAGAGTTGAGTCAACAGCTTTGTCCATTTTATTGTTTTGCTAAATATCATCAAAATTGTCTTCCAAAATGTTGTCCTACTTTACATTCCCAAGAACAATGATGGACAGTGACTCCTTTTTAATACTTCACCAATATAGAGTATAAACTTTAATTTTTGCCAATCAAAGTGAAAACATCTCATTATTTTAATTTACATTTCTTTCATATGAAAGTAGATGAACATATTTTCAAATTTTAATTGGTTTTCTGTGTCTTTTTTAGTGAATTGACCATTTATGTTCTTTGCTCTTTGACTTCTTGTATATTAAAGAAATTAAGCCGTTATCTAAACAGAGTTAAAAACATTTTACACACTGTTATCTATTTTAATATTTATATATCAGTTATCATTTATTATAATCTTGTCTGTCCAAGACTGTTAAAATTCTTAGATAAACCTAACAATCTTTATTTGCTTTAACCCTCACCTTGATACCATATATAATAAGATTTTCCCTTATAGCACACACCACTCTGATATTTTAGCATATCTATAGCTTCCTTCATATTTTTGATCAATCTAAAATTTATTTTGATATAGGTAATAAGGACTCCAGATTTATTCTTATTTTCAATATCTAATTAGTGATCCCAACATTAAGTATTGAAAATCAATTATTTCTCCACTGAGATTAACAATATGTATTTTGCACATTATAATACCCAAATACATTGGGGTTTATTTCCCACATTATAATACCCAAATATATTGGGGTTTATATAAACTTAGTGTAAAACATCTTTATCTCAATCAGTTTAAAAAAATACAAAAATCAACATTTAACATTAAGGAAGGAAAATACTATGAACCAAGTCAAGCTGATAAATTTCCTAATTTATTGTTAATTAGAGTTGGATAATATTTCAAAAGTTATGCTCTTCTAGAATCTATTCTGTCATATTAAAGTATATAAAAAACTTCCATAAATAGGTAACTTCTATGTAATTTATATTTTCTGATATCTTGACTAATGTTTATTACTTTTCAATGTTTTGCCCTCTTTTTCTCCTTGATGTATATATAGGCTTCATAAATTAACCAAGTTACTATACAACACCAAGAAATAAAATGTGCTTAGGAACAAAAGAAATGTAAAACTGAGCAGTGGTTGAGATACAAATAGCTTTTGTTGAATTTAAGAATATGTTGGACTATAGACATAATAATATGAAAAAGAGAGAAACACATCTTAAAATTATCTTTCCTTGAAATCTTATAAATACTCTGGATCATGTAGTCATTCTTTATATTGCACTAAATGTTTGGGTTGAAGCATATGAAATTGCCATTTTTTAGTTCAAAAATAATTGATACCAGTAATGCCATAAGGTTCAACTTGATGATAACCTAGGTCAATGAAGTTCTAACGTAGGTATTAATAAGAAGTTGTTGTTCACCTGAACGAATGTAATTGAGAATATATTAAAATATTAACAAGGACCTTTCTACAGAAATTAATTCTAATCTACAAGTTACTGCTTGCTCATTTTACCTGTATAATGTGTTCCACATTCTCTAACCTGACGATAATCTCTACCGTCAAAGGACCAAATTCATGTATTTTCAAATTATAATCTATATAAATTGATAATCTAGGATATTTTATTTCCTCATCCATGTGTCTCACATTTACTAAGCAACTGTGATACACCAAGCACTCTGCTAATTGCCATATAGTACATATGAAGACTTTATTATTTCTAGCAAGAAAGCCAGGCCTACAAATTATTTTAATACCAAGATAAATACAATATTATAGAAACATTAACAGAGCACTATCAGACCAGAGAAAGAAGTAATGAACAACATCTAGGAGAGTGTCAGATGGCTACTTCAGTATTATTCTTGCCCAGTCATTGTAAGCAAAGGGGAAAATCCCATTTAAAACACTATATCCATTTCCATTTTTCCCTTAAATCTGCAGCTATCCATTACCCCCATGTATATACTATGCCTATATGTCTAAATAAATACATACACAAGACTTTTTTAAATGTTCCTAAATTGACAAGGGTATACAGTTACAGTTAAATCTTTGATAAGTATACATTTGAACAAGGAAGGAGCACAATAATATACATCGCCAGAACTGGTTTTGAAGACACGGGATATTTCAATTTTGTCTTTGACTTTTCTTAATCACCTGAGGGCATTTTCAATTTAGAACAGTCAAGAGGAAATCACTTTCAATTCAAGTAAAAAGTTCTGAACACTTAGAAGAAGACGCTATTACTATAAGTAGGCTGGGTAGTGTTTACCTTTTCCAGGTGAAACCAATATATTTTAATGTTTCTTCTGCTAAACAGTCAAGAACATAGCATACATGTTCTCCATAACCTGACTTTAATTTTGAAGGAGGAAAATCTGCAGTTCTTCCCTGAAATACAAAAGATAAACAGGGTATTATTTTTATTATATTCTAAATGCCAAAACATTTTAAGCAAAGAACAGCTGAAGAGATACATCCCTTACCATTTTTCAAATATGATTTAAACTGTAATTACATTGTATCTTAAAAATCCACCTATTTGTTCCTTTATTTTTAATCTACAGATAAATTTAAAAACTAAGGAAACAGACATTTTATTGTCAAAGTATCAAATTAAAAGGCAATAACCTCCTGCCTGGCAGAATAAATCACTGATCCTCTTGGGCTGAAAAAAATCAGTGAAACTATTCACTTGGTATCACATCATTAAACAACCACATGAAGGGCAGAGTGATTCACTTGTCAAAAATGAGTAACATATGAGACAAAAATATCTCACTGCCTGTCCTCAGGAAAGTCAGAAATGAAAAGCACAACTTTTATTATGGTCTAGTAAATCACAGTTCTCTTTTAAAATACAGTGTTTCAGCTTCCTAGCTGTTTTTTGTTTTTTTTTTAATTTCTTAAAGGAAGAACTAAGCACCCATTAATTTACTTTAAGACATTTCAAAACTAAGAAAAAACATTATTTTGGGCAATAATGAGTGTATACTGAACAATTTTTAGAAGTGGTATAAAATGAATATCAAGCATTCTGAGAAGGTTTTATCTGAAAGTAAATTAAGATGTAGCTACATATATTCAGAGAGAATTCATCGAAGCATCTAGCATTTATATTGTGGAATCACCAATATTAAAGTTCATAACTTGAGAACGTGCAGAAAGAAAAGAGTTGTTTACACTTACAAATGATCGAAGCTCAGATAATATGTTAGATATTGTTGCATTAGGGTCATCATATTCTTGAGGCTGCTCAAAGGGATGTCCTGCTTTGTTAATCAACCAAGCAGCAAGAGTGCAAAACATGTAGAACTGTTCACCAGGGTTGGTAGGCAGGGCAAAATAGTGTCTGTTTCAAAACAAGGGGGTTGGGGAGAGAAGTAGCATATGAAATAATGCAAACAAGTCTGTGGTACCTAAAGACGCTCAGTCCAAATCTGCCAAAGGACCCTTTCCATTTTTCAAATGGCCTTAAAATCAAAAGACACTAATATTTCACCCCTTAAAGTTTCCAGTAATCCACAGCACTCACATTAAAACTTTTAACAAATAGGATTAGGGCAATTACTACTGTACATAAAATATTACCTCAAAGACCTTATATCTAGAAAATGTAGTGTATGTGGAAGTTTTGCCAAAATCATTTAAGCTGTTAGAAATAATAAGAGAGTGCCTCCTGAAAATGGTAATCTGGAAACAGGAAACTCAGAGTTATTAAAAACACATTAATGACCACTCACAATAAATTTTTACTTTTTAACATGCCATTAATATCTTTGCATGAATCCAGAACTTCTGGGAATGGAGCCCAGTATGAGTCTATTTTAAAAGCTCCCAAGATGGTTCTATGGTATACCGAGGATTTAAAAAACCAGAGTAACACATCTCCATTCTAACAAATATTGTTAACTTTTGTTAAATCATCTAGCCTACTAAAAAAATTCTTATGAGGATCAGTATGATTTATACCTAAACATGTTAAGAATAAAACTTGCAAGCAATAGCATTCAAGTCAGTCTGAACAAAGATCTTATCCTGCTTTTTTCACTTAAAGGTATTACTATTATGTTTATGTTGTATTAATAGCTATTCTCACCATTTGTCATAAGAATTAATGGTTTATTTCTTCATGTTTCCCAAACTTTCTCCTGCAGGATAAATAAATGTTCTTGAAAATAACAAAAAGCTGAGAAAGAAGGAAAGGCCCTGCAGCCCTTTCAGATATAGGCTCAGGACCCTTTCAAAGCACCCACTTACCAATAACTCATCTTTTCCTTTTCAGCCGATTACCCCTCCAGGACAGTAGAAACTGATATACCAACAAAGAGGAAGGATAGTGGTTCTCAAATCTTGAAGTACATAAGAATCACCAAAAAGGCTTTTAAAAACACAAAATGCTAACACCTATTTCTGATACTGTAGATTGGGGAATGGGCCTGAGAAATTGCATTTCCAGTGAGTTTCTAAGTGATGCTGATGCTACTGGTCTGGTGACCACACTTTTAGAACCACTGAGCCAGCATATCTTCATTTGTATTCATGACTCAAAGTATCTTGCTGAACTCCTGAGGAAAGAGTACAGAGCTTGATATCAACAGAACCTTGAGGTCATTTTCATTTAGTTTGAAAAATATATTGGGAAAAAGGTAACGAATTTTTATTAACATAGAAAATGTAAGTTGTCTATATTATCCTGATCAATTCATGCTAACTCCTCATCTAACAGGTTCTATCATGGATCAAGCAATACTACTTTTTCCTCCTCCAATTTTTCTGACATTATGGATTGATTTAGCAATATGGACAGTTTACATAAGTCTACATAGTATGCTATTAAATTATTAGAAAAGAGCAGAGGAATGAAATTAAAACTTCGAGGAAAATTACTTTAACCTAGTTACAAACTTTAAAAGAAAATGCTCAGTCTTCTTAATCTAAATTGCCTCTTATACAAAATAAACAAATGTAGTCCCTATAAAACTCATTTGACTATAGCTGGACTATGTTAATTGGAGGAGAAAGTGCTGCTATCCATTACTCTCAAGCAAGAAATGGTACTATCATCAAGGAAAGATAAACTTTTCCCCAGTAGGAACAAGGGCAGAACCTTAGGTTCTACCAGGAGACAATTTCAATATTTTGTCATTTCTTTCTGCTTCCCACTTCTTAGTTTCTGAGAGTACCTTTATTGCAAAGGCAGAAGAAGTTCTTTTAAACCATAGCAATTAGTCAACAAGTTTACATATAAAGTACTCAGCAAGTCTGAGGTACCTGCAGTTGCCAGTTGTATGGAAAGGTCCTCGCAGAGGAAATTAAAAGACTAGAAATAGAGCTAAATAACAGTGCTCCTTCCTGAGGATAAGATTACGGATGACTTTAGTATTTTTCTGCACAATTTTGTGTTTTTCTAAGCTTTCTACAATGGGTATTTTTATTACTTTTATAATCAGAAAATACAGTCTGTGTTTTGTGACAAGTGTACATTTTAGAGAATAGGCTAGCTGTCTTCTAGTCCCTCTGACATTCCAAAACTTGTTTCCTCTCTCTACAAAAATACCAAGTCTGAACTCTGTGGGCTCCACAACAGTGTCGCTGAGTTTGGGGTAAGCTGCCCTTCCCCGACTAGGAAGATGGAGGAAAGTGCTTTCTAACCCGTGCTCGGCGTTCCCCAGTAGGACGCGGGAAGGCATCTCCCCCAGGATCAGCTAGGACCCAGGCGCTCAGGGACGAGTGGACCCACCTGGACGGGGGCTTCAGGTTGTTCTTCCGGAGGAGCTCCTCCTCATAGTGGAGCAGCTTCAGCTTCTCCACTAGGTCCTCCATCACTACGAACATGTGGTAGGCCGCGCCGGGCCCCCGCTCCACGACCATTTCTCCAGCCCCTTCGCTGCGGGTCCGAGACACTGTATCCTCCAAACCTGTCGGTGTGACGACTGCAGCGGCCGCAGCCATCGCAGAGCAGACAGAAGGACGCCGGCGGGGCCTCCAGCCCACAGACCTCCCGGGCCTCCACCGCCTGCGCTGCCACAACCAAAACACCCGCGACCCGTTACCAGGCGACCCGCCGGGCAACCCGTCACCAAGGAAACTAGGCTCCGCCTCTTTCCTGGGCCCTCTGTTTCCCTTCTAAATTCCCTCCAATCACAGAGGGCCTCCGAATGACGTCACCGTGAACCCCGCCCCTCACCTTGCGGAGGATGTGGCTGGGAGGCTGGCCCGCCCTTCTTGGAGGCGTGGCTTCCGCTCCCGGCTTCAGCCTGCTCAGCCTCCAGCAGCCGCTTAAAAGCAAAGGAGGGGGATGCTAGCAATCTGCTTAGCTTCTCTCGCTGGACGGGGTTGCAGGGTTGGTGTATGGATCTGTTGGTAGCTAAGTTAAAAACATTGAAGGGAAATGAAGACATGCAGTAGTGAAGGCTACGCTAATCCACTGAAACCTAGTTTTTTCTTCTTAAAATTGAAAATTTTCAGTTATAAAGATAGTCAATAGCGTGGATTTTACTTTACCTCAGAAACTACAACAAGGAGTTTTTGTTTGTTGTAACCTAATCTTTTCTCCCTCTCGTTGGTAGTGCTTTACTTATTTAACACTATATTATAAAGCGTGAAGAATTCCAATTCCTTTCTCTTGTTCAGTGCTAGGAAAGGGATTGGTTGGGGAACAGGTAGGGAAGTAGAAACTGAAAAGCAAAAAGGAGGCCCCTCAGGCAGGATTTGCTCCATTTCAAAAAAGAACATTTAGCTCCTATCTTGCTCCTTAATGTATTTCAAACCCGTCTCACATAGTATAAAGTTCTGGGAAGCCCTGTTAAAACGAACAAAATGAAGGAGACAATTAGCTTGAAAGGAATTCCAAACGCCTGAGTGTGCTTAAAGACCAGGTGTTATTCAATAATGTATTTTGCTGCTATTGTCTTAGAAAATGCAAAAAGGGGACATCACTGACCACAGCTGTGGCCCAGATCTACGGTTCTCAAGACTGTGAATCAAGCAGCTTTCCTAACAACTGCGTAAGAGGGAGGTAGCTGGGAGAAGAAAAATTAAGACAAATGCTCAAATATATGTTTTGTCTTTAATGTGATTTTTGAGGCTCTCTTATCTCTTATATATGCCACTAAAGAATATAGAAATCACATTTTTTGACATAACTGAAGTTTGCGATGGGCCTGTAGTATCTTTGTATTTTTGTTTAAAAAATGGGCAAAAGTCTGTTCTCATTTTAATATCTGTCTAGAACTAACTTATTTTTGGTAGCTATAAAGGTATCAGTAAAATTAGAAAGCAAATCTCATCAAAAAGGGGAAACACACATCATTGTAGACTAATCCAAAAGGGAAAGGCATTGAGAAATGTTTTTTAATTAAACAGCATTGCCTCCCTGCTATAAGTCATTAACCAGTTGTCTTCAATAAAGATAAGTGGGAAAATTGTGTTTGGCTCCACACCATTGTCAAATTAATATTTCCTTTTCATAACCTTCACAAACAGTGATTTCCCCCCTTTTCCTTAAGTCTCCACTCCACCTTCTGTGAGTGTGTGGGTGTATGTATGTTTGGGGAAGAGACATCTGCATAACTTTCTGAGTACAAGATAGCTTGTTAGGATGGAAAATAAACTCCAAAGCTCAGATGATTTGGGGTGCTTGCTTAATCAACAAGCAACCTGTAGCTTTTTTTAATACGTAAGTATCAGACTTTGTAGGGTAAATTGGTTATGCCCAAGAAGATCGTCATTGATGCAGGGCACCCTGCTTACTTAAAAAGTTCTGACATTTCCAGGATCTTATATAGTATGCAGTGTGAAATATAATCAAGTGTTGCTTTTTTGGGGTGACAAGAAATCCTCCAAAAATGATGTATTTTGGGGGAAAAACTTGTAAAACCTAGCCATCCCCTTCCCATGTCTGACTCAGCCTAACCTGGAATCATTGTGAAGAATTATCTTGTAACTGTTGTGGAAAAGAAAGGATAGAGGTGAGGGGAAAACGAATGAAATATAGTGTCCTCAGTAATTGTGGCAGAGAGAAAGAAGTGAAGCTTAGCTTTTCAACACTGCATGTTTTCTCACAGCAAAAAGATTGGAAAGCAACACTGAAATGTCAATTCCTTTTCATAAGACCCACAAATTATTTTTACTGATTCCTTGGTTACCCTCAATAGTTGGTAACACTGAGAGGTCTTTTCCTTGACGTAATTACTTTCCTTCATTGGAGAGAATGCACTCAAATCCCCTTCTAGCTGTCAGCCTCTTAGAAACTTTGGGATACATTTGTGTTAACTTTTGCAGGACTAGCTGATTTGTGGAGGAAGGAATTAGGTGGGGCTTGATGAGAATGAATATGTTGACACTACTTTTAAAGAATCTTAAGGGAGATCTATCCCTGGCTCTACTCTGTTGATCTCAATTAATAGCAGGCTTCTGATTTTGACTTTATCTCTTGCAAACTATCTATTAAATAAACAGAGATAGTTTTTGAGACCCTTAAGGTCTTTTTGTGAATTGGTTAATCTCTGAAAACTGAGTAGCGTTACATTCAAAGCTGTTTTAAGCCAAGTGGATTTCCCTGAAAGCTAGGGGTGAAGAGGAGGCAGGTTCAAAGATGGAGGAAGGCTATCAAGCTGCATCTCCAAATGTTCGAAAAAGTCTTCAAGAAGATCGGGCGGCCGTAAAGGACAAAGCAGCTTTGTCATAAAGTGGCTCAGTACCACCCATTCATGATTTTTAAAAATTTAGAAAGCCACATAGAATAAAATTCCTTACACTAATAGATTCATAAAGCTAAGTGTTTGACTAAAAATCCTAGGGGGAAAAATCATTTAAATGTGAAGGATTAGAAGTGAATCCTTCTAAAACCAACTGAGGATGAAGACATCTACTCTTCAGAACTGTACTAGAAATCAGTCAGTACCTTGAGACAAGAAAACTGGAGCAAGTATTGCAAAATGTAGAAACCATTACAGGTGATGGATTGACAAAGTAAAAAATCCGAGAATCTACAGAAACCTATTAAAAGACAACTTAGCAAGTTTACTATAGATGAGATCCGAACAGAAAAAGCTGATGGAAATAGCAGTTAGCAAGCAAACAAACAAAACCTTCAATAAAAAAAATGACATCATACCCCAGGAGTAAATTTATCATTATCTTTATGGAGAAATCAATAAACTTCTACATTCATGGAAAAATCTAAAGAACCTAATGCTCAAAGATAGGAAATGAGTCACCATATCAAATTGCAAGATTCCAATAAAAGTAGAACCTAAAATAAAGATCCTGGAAACAGTATCTGACAGTTGGTGTTGCCAAATAATAGAGAAAGATGAACTACTTGATAGATGTTGAAGCCTTGTTATGGACTATCCGTATGGAAACAATTATCTCTGATTCTTATCACACAAATTACAGATGGATTAAAGGTATAAATGTAAAATACTTGTAGAATATTTAGAAGAAAACATATTAAAACATTTTTAACCCTAGGGTAGGAAAGGATCTTTTGAAAGAAATAAAGAACAAATTTTAAAGAATAGAGAAACTCATGCACATCAATTTAAGAACTTAGGTACAACAAAGAACTCTAAACAGTGAAGATATTTATAACCCATATAATGTCAGTGGATTAGTTTCTAGGATGCACAAAGGTCATAGGTTGCTCAAAGCCTTTGTGCTAAGCTGAGGGGTTTAGTTGTATTCTTTCAGATCAGAGTTTCTCAACTTCTGCACTATTGAAATTTTAGGCTAATAAGTTTAGGGAGTCTGTTTTTTGCATTTTAGATGTTTAGCAGCACCCCTGGCCTTTACCCACTAGATGCCAGTTATGAGAACCCCCAAAATACCTCTAAACATTGCCAAATGGCTCCTTGTAGGGCCAATAACCACTGTTTGAGTATCACTGTTTTGGATGAATGGGTCAAAATCTCAAGTGTCTTTATAAGGTCTGAGTATGTAAATGTGACATGTGAAGGGGACTATGGTGAACTAGAAAGGTCATGTACCATCTCAAGGAGGGGACCATCATTTCAGGCAGCAATGCAGTCCAATTTTGCCATGTATTCTGATTTTACAAGGATCTGAATCTGGATTTTTGTGACAGTGTGACATCCTAATGCTCTTGAGGGTGGCTTTGCACAGAAAACACTATTTCAGGCGCTTAGTTGTTAAAGGTATTTGATTAAAACATTAAAGTTTAAAACTAAGAAGCCTAGTTCTTTAGTTTGATATTAAAATCTTATTCAATTTATAAATGTGTTTGCTACAGTCAATTTTTTTTTTTTTTACATTGTTTATAAAATTATTTTAAGCATTCTGTCTGACAAACCATTCCAGGTACGAAGTCTAAAAGCTTAAAAAAGGACAGGGTGTTGTGTGTGTGTGTGTATATGCGTGCATGCATATGCTAGGTTCTATTGTGTATTTCAATACTATGTATAAACCTAGCTTCAATTTAAAACAAAATCTATGTCAATTACTCAATTACACATTATAAATCGGAGTTATAAGTTGGTCTTTTTCTCTAATAGGCCAAATTTTCAACCATGGATATTTAAATATCAAACTCATTCTTTAACATATTGTATCTTTTTATGAATTCATCATTGCTGTACTTAGTGTTGCAACTTTGAGGGTTAAAATATACTCACCCACCTAAGGAATCAATGATCATGAAAACTTCAGTGAAGTTTTCCATCCAATGTATAGAAAGATTCCTGGGCCAGATGTAGAATAATTCTTGTTCAAAACACCAATGGAACATCCTAAGACCTAACTTAGAAAAGGAAGTGGTTTTGCAGTTCATGCCCTGGACTTCTGATTCCTAGTTCTTTTCTACTAGAAAAAAAGTTGTTTAATCCCACCAAGATTATAGTTGACTGCTTCAGCTAACTTTGGCTCTCATGGCAAGTACCATTCAATGATATTCTATATATCTCAAAGCTTTGCCTGGCTCCATGGGTTTGTTTTCTTGATGAGCAAAAGGTGTGGGAGAAATAAAATGTATGTGTGAACTGCCTTCAGTTTACTGCCTCCGTGTAGGTGATGGGATGACTATTAACAGACTTTAAGTAGGTATGTATATTCTGGGAGGATGTGATCAAATTTGTATCTTTGAGTGTTCTGGCAATATTGTAGAGGAGGGACTATGGGAAGGTGAAAAGTGATGGAAAAGCTATTTGAATAGTCAGGTGAAAGAAAGTCCTGAACAGAGATGGGTGGCAATGGGAATGACAAGAAACTGCTAGCTCTAGGAAGTAGATCAGCATAAATTAGTAACTGGCCCCATAACAAGTGCTCCGGAGCATGCATGGCACCTGTTCTAGTTTGTTAGCTGCTGGAAAGTGATATACCAGAAACAGAATGGCTTTTTAAAAGGAGTAATTTATTAAGTTGCTAGTTGACAGTTCTAAGACTGAAAAAATGTCCCAATTAAAGAAAGTCTATAAAAATGTTCAATCTAAGGCATCAGGAAAAGATACCTTAGTTCAAGAAGGCTGATGAAATTCAGGGTTTCTCTCAACTGGAAAGGTGCATGGCGAACATGGTGGCATCTCCTTGCTTTCTCTCCAGGCTTCTTATTTCATGACACTCTCCCGGGGGCATATTCCTTCTTCATCTCCAAAGGTCTCTGGTTGCCTGCATTCTGGCTCTTGTCATTCTTGTTACCGTGTCATGGCTCTGTTCTCTCAGAATCTTGTTATTCTGAAGGTTTCTCCAAAATGCTTCCACTTTTAAAGGATTCCAATAAACTAATCAAGACCAATGCGGAATGGGTGGAGCCACATCTTCATGGAGATAATCTAATCAAACTCATCCTCTCCAAGTACTTGGGGGGGGTCAGTTCTCGTGGCTGAGGTTTTTTGACTTTAAACTTTAGTTTCCATACTTCTGCTTCTGAAGTTATTTTACCAAGACATTATTCCTTTTCTGAGCCCCCCAGGCCGGACTGGCAGTGGCTCCATTTATACAGGTCCCACAACACTCTTTTTTGGCTTCCTAAGTAGTAAGCAAGGATTGTGCCCAGCAGACAGCAGGAGTTTCCACAAATCCTTCCTGGATAACTCCATTTGCAATCCTGGCTTTCTCTGAAATGGCTGACTAGGTCCACATTTGATTAAATCCTCAGGTGCAGCACCAATTTCTTGGGTCTCCCTTCCTGGAACCCCAGAATTTTCCAGAACATCAATTTCTGGTTTCTCTGTACCCAAGAGTTCAGTTCTTGGCTTATCTCTTTTCTGTCACATTTAACTATAAGCTGCAAGAAGAAACCAGGCTGCACTTTCCACATTTAATTTGGAGATCTCTTTCTGCTAAATATCCAAGTTCATAGCTTTTAAAATCTACCTTTCAGCCAAAGCCACTAGTCAATTTTGCCAGATTATCTGACATTTTAAAACAACGATCACCTTCATTCCAGTTTGCAATAACACACTCCTCATTTCTGTCTAAAGCCTTGGCAGAGGTATCTTCAGAGTTCACATTTCTACCAACAGTCTCTTCAAAGCATTCTGGGCCTTTTCTATCAAGCCTCTCACAATTCCACCAGAATCTTCCCCTTAACCATTTAAAAAGCTGTTCTAACATGGTTGATATTTGCAAACTGCAGCAGTACCCCACTCCTGGTACCAAAATCTGTTCTGGCTTGCTAGCTGCCAGAATGCGATATACCAGAAATGGAATGGCTTTTTAAAAATGGAGAGTTTAAATTATGAGTTTATAGTTCTAAGGCCAAGGAAATGTCCCAATTAATACAAATATATAAAAATGTCCAATCTAAGACATCAGGTAAAGATACCTTGGTTCAAGAAGGCTGATGAAATTCAGGGTTTCCTCTCAACTGAAAAGGCAAACATAGTGGGATCTCCTTGCTTTTGCTCCAGACTTCTTGTTTTATGACCCTCTCCTAGAGGCATGTTCCTTCTTTACCTCCAAAGTCTCTGGTTGCATGGGCTCAGGCTCTCGTCATTCTCGTTAGCCTGTCATGGCTCTGCTCTCTCAGAATCTCGTCATTCTGAAGCTTTCTCCAAAACACTTCCTCTTTTAAAAGACCCATGTGGAATGGGTGAAATTACATCTCTATGGAGATAATGTACCAAGTTTCCAATATGTAGTGCTGAACAAGGTTTAAAAGAAATTGCTGCCTCCACAAGATGGATTAAGATTAAAACATGGCTTTTCCAGGGTACATAATTCTTTTAAACCACACAGCATCACAAAGGTACACCACTTTGGGGCAAGAGAGCTGGCCTTCATAACCCCGTCTTACTTGGTCAATGGCAGTGGGCTGCCTCAGACATCTCTTTGTGAGGTGGCTTGTGTTGGTCAAGGAAAATTTTCTAGAGAAGAATTTGGTTGTGAACAATGAGAGCAATAATCATAGCACCTGGGGGATGCATATGTCAGCCTGGTAAATAGGAATCTGGGCAGATGCCAGCTGCTGTTACTACAATAGTTGATGTTAAAATGCAACACTTCTGAATCTCTATATGTGAAGTGTGTACTGTTGTAGTGAATATAGTCTTAAGCTTATATTTCTTTCACACACAAAAAAGTAAGGCTGTTAAAGGTATAAACCATGTACTGACAGATGGGAAACATAGCAGATAAGTAATTCTGCAAATATTGAACATTCAGCCTAGCTTCTTGATAAGAGTTCTATTTCATCCAGTATGTTTGTAGCACTTTGATTTGATATCCATTGGGTGCTAACAAGAAGGATTGCTCTAATTCATCCAATTTGAAGGTTAAATAGTAATAGATTTATTCTTCAAGGGCAAGATTAAAAAGACTGAATTTATTTTACTATGTGGGACAGCTTTTTCTCACCAGGGAAAAATTGAATTCAAGACAGATTGTAGAGTTAACAATAAATGTCATCTGAGAAAGCTCTCTTAATGGGGCTCCCTAGAGCCTAAGAAAAGCAAAATCTGTTAGATGCTACCACCTGTGGAGTTATCACACTTTCATGGTACAATCCTAAATCTCCATGTACAATAATGCCAGATTAAAAAAAAATTCTTATTGATAAAACAACGTACAAGCTCATACATTCTTAACATACAAACATTCCATACATGGCTTTACAATCACTGACTCACAATATCATCACATAGTTGTATATTCATCACCATGATCATTTTTTAGAACATTTGCATCACTCAAGAAAAAGAAAAAAGAAAAATCTCATACATACCATATCCCTTACCCTTCCATCTCATTGACCACTAGTGTTTCCATCTACCCAATATATATATATTTAATTTTAACATTTGTTCCCCTATTATTTATTTTTAATCCATATGTTTTACTCATCTTTCCATACGGTAGATAAAAGGAGCATCAGACACAAGGTTTTCATAATCACACAGTCATATTATGAAAGCTTTATCATTACACAATCATTTTCAAGAAACATAGCTACTGGAACACAGCTCTACAGTTTCAGGCACTTCTCTCTAGGTTTAATACACCTTGAACTAAAATGGGAATATCTATGAAATATGCAAAAATAACCTCCAGGATAACCTCTCAACTCTGAAATCTCTCAGCCATTGACACTTTATTTTGTTTCATTTCTCTCTTTCCCTTTTCAGTCAAGAAGGTTTGCTCAATCCCTTGATGCTGAGTCCCAACTCATTCTAGAATTTCTGTCCCACATTGTCAGGAAGGTCCACACCCCTGGGAGTCATGTTCCATGTAGAGTGGGGGAGGGCAGTGAGTTTGCTTACTGTGTTGGCTGACAAAGAGATAGGCCACATCTGAGCAGCAGAAGAGGTTCTTTGAGGGTGACTCTTAGGCTAGGCCTAATTTTAAGAAGACTTAGTCTATCCCTTACAGGGATAAGTTTCGTATGAACAAACCCCAAGATTGAGGGCTTGACCTACTGATTTGGTTGTTCCCACTGCTTGCGAGAATATCAGGAATTTCTCCAAAGGGGAAGTTGAATTTTCCCCCTTTCTCCTCATTCTCCCAAAGGGAATTTTATGCCAGATTTTTTGACTGTCTGTTTCAAAAATGTTTATTTGTACCTGTCCTGAGGTTCTAGAATCTGTTTCCTAAACCATCAGCTAGTAATAAAATGTTAAATCCAAATGCCTTATTTTATTCCTAGCCCTTTAATGGAGATGAATTCCTTATTCCACACCTGTAATTTTTCTTCATGAATTAAAAAAAAAAAAGGCTATTCTTCCTTTTCATCTAGTGAAATGTTAAGTTTTTTTCCTGAAGGTGTGAGTGAAAACCCAAACTAAAAGATGTGGGTGTCAGCATTTTAATTTTGACTGCTACAGCAAATATTTCCTAAAACTTTTTTGTACAACTACTTGAATGCATATAATGTGCTAGGCACTGTGCATGGGAATGGTAATACAAAGACTCATAAGCCTGGTCTTTGAGCTTAATAGACTGTACTGTAAAGTGAGAGACACATGTAAATTGGCAATTGTAACATGATATGATAAAGAAGTACCCACTCTGTATCCCTATAACCTTTGATATTTCCTCTATCTGGAATTCCATTTTTTCTCCTAGATTATGAAGAGTCAGGAGGAATTAGGCAGGAGAAATTAGTCAGAAAATCTGCATATTTGAGGAAGATCTCTCGTTTGGAGAGCTAAACTTCAGAGTAAAGGTGATGCCTCCTCTCCTGTGTGTCTAGTATGGCGACTAACCTTGAGCCCCTTGCTTAGATGTGAGAGGGTCCCTTTGCCTAGGAACTTTAGCAAGAGGTCTGTCATATATAGTCAGATGTTTCCAGAATCTGGAGACAGAACATATTCCTAAGAATAAGTGCATTCAAAGAACTCACCCCAAAATAACCCCAAATCAAGAACATAAACTAAATCTCTATGATTTTCTAATAACTTACCACTTTGACTAGGTTTTTTTGCTTGATGTACATGCCAAGTACACATTTTTAAAAATTAAACACAAGTTTGGTTTAAGACTTTTATCCTTTTCTACAGTACCATAAGGCAGAGTATGGATTTGTCATAGCAACTTTCTGAGGAAGAGTAGACAATTGATGTATATGGATTGTGTGCTTGTCTAAGCCTACAGAAAGAAAGGGAAACTTTCTCCACAGTTCACCCATGGAGGAGGGATAGATTATTTCCCCTTTATCCAAGAGTGTTGTGAAAAAATGGCTAACCATCTACCAGCCTATTTTTTCCCTAATAATATGAAATATTTGCATTTGGTCCATTTCTAGACTTCAAACTTTTAATAGACTTCTATGGATTAGAAACTGTCTTATTTTCCATTTTAAACTGTCAGTATTGAAATAAGAATACTTGCTATTTTCTTTATGCTAGTCAAGTTAGTGCTGTTGAATATGAACTTCATATTTTACTTTCTGAAGGCAAGAACAGATTACTACTACATTGCAAAAGATTTGAATCTCATATGCTTCTTGAAATAAGCATAAAACTTTTGAAATAGGAGGCGGGGGGAAATCTTTTATAAGTGAAATTAGAAATGTCCTAGAGAATGAGTCTTGTTCTTTCAAAGGAAACACCAAATCTCTTTTTAAATAGAAAGCAAGAGAACCTATATTTCTTGCTTGGAACAAAATTATGGCTTCCTTATTGCTTTCCCTAAAGATGTGACCTTTTGAGCTTGTGTCCATATTATTCTCAGAGTAAACTTTCTAAAATTCAAATAAGGACATCTCTCTGTTTTACTTATTCTTATGTGGTCTCCACCATTCAGGATAACATCCAAATCTCTTAAACTTGCTATATAGTCTCCAGGGACTAATGCAAGCTTTTGGAGGGCCTGAAGCTTATAATTTGGGGGCCCTATTCAATAAATGCAAAATTTCAACTCAAAATCAGTTACAGGATCTTAGAAAGAGGCTATGCAAGTGAGGCAAGCTGAAGCATAAAATTCGCTTACTTCTGGTGAATCTGCTTCTACAATCTTTTTTGAGGGTGGTCTCTGGTTGTTCATCTTGCTTTCCATTGGTACACTCTGAGATGTTATACCAAGTCCAATCACTAAGAACTACATCCTTCTTAGTTCCAAGTCTGCACCCAAACTCCCTCCAGCTAGAACTACATCTCTAACCCCATATATCCTATGTCATGTGCTAAAAAAACAATCCAAACTGCTTACAGCGCTTTAATGGAAACCATAACTACTTGGATTCGGCCTCAAGTCATGACAAGTGTGGACAACAATAGTTTACAAAATTTTTTTTTAATTTACTTAAAACAGGAAGGTTTGGAGGTAGTTGATTTCTGTTTTAAAGGTATTTTAAAGGCTTGCAAGTTTGCTCTTCAAGACTTTCCCTCCTGCATGCAGCTTCATCATTCCAAAATGGTTGCATTATCTCTAACATAATTTCTGCCTTTAGATAGAAAGTGAGAGAAGTACAGTCAACCCAGAGCTTTTGTTAAAAGAGCAAAATATTTTCCAGAATCACCTCCAAACCATACAGACATACATTTGGATTGTGTGACTTCCCCTAGCTGGGGAGAAGTCTGGGAAACTTGGGGAAAAGAATTTTTCATGATTGACTTAGACCGGTGGTTCTCAGTGTGATTTGTAGACCAGCAATATCAATATCATCTTGGTACTTATTAGAAATGTAAATTATCAGAACCTACTCCAGACCCTCTGAATCAGAAACCCTGAATGTAGGGCCAAATTTATGTTAACAAATCCTCCAGGTGATTCTGAGGTACTAAAAATTGAGTTTAGGTCAATCGTCATCAACCTGACACATCACTTCTCCAATGTTCAAGTTGCCTAAATTAAGGAAAATCAGGACAGGTTGGAGGTGGAGCAAGGGAATGAAGTAGTTTAGCAGTCTACCACAGAACTGGAAGAAAGAAACTGACAATTTAAATGAGTGGAGAAGACCTTTTCTAAGTATCACAGGAAAATCAAAATTGTGGAGAAAAAAGATTGATTTAATTTAATTTTCTGTGGTCTGAACATGAAATAAAAGGCACTTGATAGGGACAATATAATCCATTTATTAACAATTTGAACAAGGAAGAAAAACATCATTGCTCAATCTATTAGTAATCAGTGAAGATTAATAGGAGATGAAAATGTTAAATATTAGAAACATATGGGGAAATATAGTGTTTGAGGGTTGGCATAAGGACACTAGTATTAGGCACCAGCAGTGTTCTTTTATTCAGTATATGTGCTGAGTGCTTACCATGCTTAGGTTGGAAGGTAATTCTCAAAAACATAGTAAAAATTTAAAAGCCAGGTGGAACATTGTACACCTCCTAATGGAACTCTTTTTCAGTCTGTTTCAAGACTAATTCTAGCTGTTTATCATATCATAAGCATACCAAAAGAAAACATGGCGGAGATTTTTTTTCTAAATGAAGGCAGAGGAAGGCCTTTCTAAACAAGATCTAAAACTGAGAACCTGAAAGGGAGATCTGTGCAGTTGAAAAAATTTCCACATGACAAAAATCAAAGTAAAGAAAACTGGAAGAATACTTGCAGTAAATGACAGAAAACCATTTCCTAAACAATTTTAATCTGTATTGTTAGAAATTAGTAACAGCAAAACCCAATAGAGAAATGAGCAAAGGACATAAACAGGCAATTTACACAAAATACAAACAATATACAAAGAAGATATCGGACCTCTCATTTATAGAAAGACAAGTTAAGATGTTTCCAGAATCTGGAGACAGAAGTTAGTATATTCTAGTTCGTTAGTAGAAGCATATATTTGTACCTTCTGAGAGCAGCTTTGCCACATGTAAAAACTATAACTGCACATACCTTTTTAGTCCAGCAACTTTATTTGAAAAGTTTTTTCTTTTTGTACAAATCCCTCACACAGAAAAACCGAATATATGGGGCTATTTATTACCGTGATATTTAAGAAAATGAGAAAACAAAGTAAATGTCTGTTGGAAGGGTTTTAATTAAATTACTTCTGGCTCATCCACACTACTGAATAACATGCAGCCCCCAAATGAGAAAGGCCTGTATATGCTCCAAGATCTCCAAGATGTATGTGTCTGAAAAATGAAAGTGCTAAACAATGTGGAGAGCATGCTCTGTTGTGGGGGACAAAACTATATGTTTAGATATGCATGGAAAACTTTTGAAAGGATAGACAAGTGCACTATATGTAATGCAATTTAAAACCCTGAGTTAAAGAATCGGGAGTAATCTTAACTCTAACTTTGCCAGTCCCCTTTCCATCTGTCTGTTATCTTTCTTAGAAACTGTGTTCTTGCATTCTCACTTGAGAATGTAGAATTGTAGTCTTTCAAATTTCTTCCCAGATTATTGGCATATATTTCAAATTATATTTCTCCTCTAGCTTTTAAACTCATTTCACACTGCCCAACTTTTGACTGTTCTTTTTCTTTTATTTTTAGCCTCAAATTGAAGCAGGCCTCATCAGGTCTGTTACTTGTCAAAAAAGGACAGGCAAATTTCTCTTTGGATCCCTTCTTAGAGTATCACATACTGTTCGACTCCTCCTCATAGAAAATGCCAGATCACTCCTTCTTAGACTTAGGAGGGTGCTGAAGGAGCCAAAATTGTGAGCAGATCCAGTAGGAGAGACTTTACCTACAGACCATGGTTTAGTTAAAACTATTGCACTATGTGTAGTCACATTTCCATTTTGAGCTTGGTTCTTCCTTGGTCTCTGTTTGCCAGATGCACAGTTGGGTTATATTCTGGAGTTCCTAACTGTTACATTTCAGGTGCATCCAGTTCTGTGATGGGGTGGAATAGGGAGGACTTCCTTTGTGGTTCCAGAAACTGATTCCCCAACTTCAGCAGACCATTTTGAGACATTTGGCTGAGGAAAACTTCCTGCAGTTACAACTCGACTTTTGTATAGGGAGCACTTGAATATACAGCCCCCTCTCAGTCATAAGGAGGTATCAAAAATGACTCCACTAAAATGGGTCTCAGAACTACATTGCCTCCAGAACTCCATCCTCTAGTGTCCAAGTGAACCCATGCCATGAAACAAAAGTTGCTGGGGAAAAGCCACTTGTCTGTGCAGATGGTTATCTTCTTCACCTACCCTTCATCTTCCAAGAAAGACTGAGCCACATCAAAGGAAAGAGTTCAACATGAGAACTCCTGTCTCCCTCATCTCCTCATTAGAGATTGTGTGCTGGTTTGAAAGGATGTATGTCCCCTAGAAAATCCATGTTTTAATCTAAATCCCATTTCGTAAAGACAGAATAATCCCTATACAATACTGTATGTTTGAAACTGTAATCAGATCATCTCCCTGGAGATGTGATTAAATCAAAAGTGGTTGTTAAACTGGATTAGGTAATGACATGTCTCCACCCATTTATGTGGGTCTTGATAAGTTTCTGGAGTCCTCTAAAAGAAGAAACATTTTGGAGAAGGGAGATTCAGAGAGAGCAGAGAATGCTGCAGCACCATGAAGCTGAGAGTCCATCAGCCAGCGCTTTGGAGATGAAGAAGGAAAATGCCTCCTGGGGAGCTTCATGAAACAGGAAACCAGGAGAGAAAGCTAGCAGATGATGTCTTGCTCACTATCTGCCCTTCCAGCCGAAAGAGAAACTGTGACTGTGTTCACCATGTGCCTTCTCACTTAAGAAAGAAACCCTGAACTTCATCGGCCTTCTTGGACCAAGGTATCTTTCCCTGGATGCCTTTGATTGGACATATCTATAGACTTCTTTTAATTGGGACATTTTCTCGACCTTAGAACTGTAAATTAGAAACTTATTAAATTCCCCTTTTTAAAAGCCACTCTGTTTCTGGTATATTGCATTCTGGCAGCTAGCAAACTAGAACAGATTGTTTAGTGGCTTTTACAAAACTCCCTGTGCTTCCTGCTGGCCCCACGGGATTCTTAGGAGAAAAACTGTCTACCCTGCTTGTTTTCATTCAGTTTGTTATGAACGTCTAGCAAGATTTTCTCATTAAAGTCTTATGGCTTATGCCATCAGGTTCCAGGTTTTATCTTTTCTTCACTTTGATATGTTTGAATTTTCTAGGAGAGAGATTTGGAAAGTTAAGCTGAATATCATCTTGAAAGAACACATGTGTCAGGAAGAACCTGATGCTCTACTATGTAAGGAGGTCAAGGGGCTAGGTCATTTAGGAACTGGGTTATTCTCTGGAAAACTGGACCTATCCGACCTTTCATAACTGAACAGAGCTGCAGCTTCATCTTCTCTCATCCATTTTAATTAGTTTTTTTGTTTGTGTTTGAATGGGGACAAAAGCTTCACGGAGAGGGTTGGGGAGATGAGAAATCTATTTTCCTATAAGGAAAGCAGACCACAATTTTTTATGGGCTAAAGTTTGTGGCAATAGCTAAAGAAGATTTTTCCCTTAACCTGTAATATGAATCCACAAAAAAATTCAAGGTGAGAGATCCATGTCACCTACTGTCTCTGGTAACAAAGAATGGGATGGTCTTTCTAGTAAGCTTTTGTCAACAGGATGTTTTGGTGGTAGAAACTAGGAAGCAAAATTACAAAGATAATGCTAGAGTGCAGGAACCCTGTGTTCTAGCTTGCTGGCTGCTGGAATGCAACACATCAGAGACAGGTTGGCTTTTAATAAAAGGGGATTTATCTCATTAGTTCTTCAGAGGAAAGGCAGCTGCTAACTTTCATCTGAGGTTCTTTCTTATGTGGGAAGGCTCAGGGTGAGCTCTGCTGGCCTTCTCTCCAGGTCTCTGGGTTCCAACAACTTTCCCCAGTGTGATTTATTTCTGCATCTCCAAAGGCCTGGGCTGAGCTGCGAGTGCTGAGATGAGGTATGCTGAGCTGCTTGGGCTGTGCAACATTGGGTCTCTCATTTAAGCACCAGTCAATTAAATCAAACATCGTTCATTGCAGCAGGCACGCCTCCTAGCCAACTGCAGATGTAATCAACAACACATGAGGTTCACATGCCATTGGCTCATGTCCACAGTAACAGAACTAGGTGACGTCACCTGGCCAAGTTGACAATTGAATCTAACTACCACATCCTGCCTCAGGATGGAGCATACCATAAAAGGATGAGGCCTCAGAGGAGGTTGTGGCTTCTTGTGGACATGCTCTTATAGCAAGTGTTTGAGGTCTGGGAAGAGCACAAACTAGAGGGAGCACTGACCTGACTGGCTGACAGGAGAGCTCATCTGATGGTGCTATGGGAGAATAGCAAGGGCTGCCTATGAGAGTGCCTGGGGATCACTTCTGAGCACTGGGACAGAGCAAGTACATGTCCTGGAAACCATCGGTGAGAATATGCTCCAAGAAAACTTCCCAGAGGGAAACTAGAGGTTTTGACTCTACTTCTTTCTACTTCTGTTGTCTCTAGTTATAAGGAAATTGAGATTTTCAATGTCCAAGGGCAGTTTCTGAACACAGACTATTAAAAGTTACTTGCAGTTTAATATTCGTTTCTTAAAGTAGTAACTTGAAGGACCTCGCTTCCCTTAGGAAATCTTGTTCTATTTATAATCCTAGTAAAAATTAGAAGTCACCTTCACTTTTTCTAAATGTTAACATGGTTGATAAAACAAATTCTTTCAAACAATCAGCCCCATTGCAGCTTATTTTTCCTTAAAAAATATAAATTTTAAGTGTATTTTAATAGCAAACCTACAGGAACATCACAGAAGACAGACAATGTTAAAAACATGTATTTGCACGTAGGACAACTTGGAGAAGTATAGTGAATACATGGAATTTCCTGTATGATAAAAATGTTACAAACACCACTTAGTTGCCATCAATTAGAAATTTACTTGTTTTAAAAAAATCAAAATGCTGGCATTATCTAGAAAAAATTAATAGGTTTATTTATAATTGTAAAGTTGAACTATTGAAACTTGTTCATTGAAACACTGACTTATGTTAATGCTTTATGTCCCTGCATTTATATTAAAAATTCACAAACAAATTAAAATGGAAAAACTGCCAATACCTGAATTCTGTCCCCTATTTTTCCATTCACAATCATATACTTAGGAACCTTTTGACCCCATGGGGAAAAATAAAATCTAATGTCCAGAACTACCAATAACAAGAAGAGAAAAAATACTTTTTTTTTTGAGAATGAAATATTTCCCTTCAAAGTGGATTTTAAGCATGTTCTCCATCTATGTGGTGTACCAGATGGATGTCTTTTGTCATAATTGTTAGACTTTTGGCATGGATAGCATACAGGTTGGTGTCTTTAAAAAGGCCAGCCAGATAGGCCTCACTAGCCTCCTGCAAAGCACCAATAGCTGTGCTTTGGAAGAACAGATGTTTGGAAGCCTGAGCATTTCTTGCATCAGACACTGGAAGAGAAATTTGCGAGTCAGAAGTTCAGTAGATTTCTGATAACGTCTAATTCACGGAGTGCCTCAGTACCAGGCCTGTAAGGATGAGGTCTCTTCACCCCTCCAGTAGAGGGTGCACTGTTGCAAGCGGCTTTTGCAGCCTGTTGCTTCCTGGGTGCTTTACTGCCAGTCAGTTTGCAGGGCGTCTACTTTGTACAATCCGTTGCATAAAGACCTCCTTACTTACCACTCCCTACCTGGTCTACCTCGAATGGAGCTCGGTGAGATAGAAGTGGCACTGGAATTGGAGAGCGACAGCTTTCTGGCTGCAGCTGCAAACACAAGCGAATTCTGTTTTTCCTTAAAAACTGTTAATGCATTTAGAAAGGTAATATTTTGTTTTACCTTTGAGCACATTGAAATTCTGACTGTACTGGTTTATAACTGTAATAAGCAAGCCTTCCTAAGTATGTTCACTCACAGAGATTTAAATTCAAAGTATGCATATGAGCTCTCAATTCTCAAACATTCCAATAATGTTTGCACTGTCAAATTATTCTCTAACTTTCAACTTAAAATAACTCTAAACTGTACACTTTAAATAGAAATCACAAGGCTGATATTTCTTATAATGCTGATTTTTCAAAGATTACAAATACTAAATATCAAACATACAAACTTCAGTATATCCTTAAGCAAAAGTATAATACTGTAAGTTTGACTTGTGCTAACCCACATCTTTCTGAGATCCGGACAATATTTACTGGAGGAATTGTTTCATGTCAAGTAACTTGAAGTTACCAATCAATTTTTTTTTAATTTTATGAGAAATTTCACTTACTGATTAAAAGCATAATTGTCCACGTACACATAAATGAAAACATTCAAATATTTGGAGGCATTATATATCTTCTGTGACTTCGTAGGCTTTATATAAAAGCATTATAATTTCAAAGCAGTTATACTTTTTAATAATCACTGACATTTTCATTTTTGCTATATTTTTCATAAGAATTTCTGGAACACATCCAGTATTGAAACATTAAGATTCTAGAAAAACAAATGATGATAATCTTCTAAATAAAAGCAATCTGGAGGTGACATAGCGGCTGTCTAGCAATGTAAAGTCAAACCACAGGGTACATTAAAGTTAAAAAGGTTTTCTAGTTTAAATAAGCATTTAAATTTCCTTTCAAAAAGTGTACTATTCATATTTTAAATATATATCTTAAATACCTGAAACAAATACTTGCTTCCTTTTACCAAAACAAAACAAAAAATCAAGTGAAATTGATGGTGGGTGTGGGGTGACAAGATGCTTTGAACATGGACGATTTGAGAGTTATTCCATTTGTCACACTTTCTCCTAGTATAGCAATCAGGATGAAAACATGTGGACTGCAGCCCACTTAATTAACAGCTTTGTGGTGCTTGTTATATAGGAACATATTTCTCATCTAATTTTAACAATCTTTTCCTAGCCTAAAAAATTATATTCATTATAGAGCAGTTGAAAACTATAGAAATGTATGGAGAAGAAAATAAAACCCTGTAATAATGCTGTGTGGGCACACCTCCTTGGAAATATTCTACTGTGTTTATTTCCTGTTTTTTTTCCTAAGCATATAAAATATAAACATATGAAATGAGATTGTATTGTTTATACAACTTGATATTTTGCTTTTCACTGAATAAAATATTCTTTTTTTAAAAAAAATTTTAACTGAGAAATCTTTACAAATAAAGTCAATATGTGATATACAATCAGTGGCTCACAATATCATCGCATAGGTGTATATTTATCACCATGATCATTTTTAGAATATTTGCATCACTCCAAAAAAAGAAAAAGAAAAAACTCATACATTCCATACCCCTTACCCCTCTCATTGACCACCAGTATTTCAGTCTACCTAATTTTTTAACCTTTATTCCCCAACATTTATTTATTATCCTTATTTTTTCACTCCTATGTCCATACCTTGGATAAAAGGAGCATCAGACACAAGGTTTTCACAATCACACAGTCACACTGTAAAAGCTATATCGTTATGCAATTGTCTTCCAGAATAAAGGCTACTGGAACGCAGCTCAACAGTTTCAGGTAGTTCCCTCCAGCCACTCCACTACAACATAAACTAAAAAGGGATATTTTATAATGCGTAAGAATAACTTCCAGGATTTCTCAACTTTGTTTGAAATCTCTCAGCCACTGAAATTTTATTTTGTCTCAATTCTCTCTTCCCCCTTTTGGCCAAGAAGATTTTCTCAACCTCATGATGCTGGTCCTGGCTCATCCTGGATGTTCTGTCCCACACTGTCAGGGAGATTTACACCCCTAGGAGTCATGTCCTATGTAAGAGGGGAGGGTAGTGAGTGTACCTGCTGACTTGTTTAGAGAGAGAGGCCACATCTGAGCAACAAAAGAGGTTCTCTGGGGTTGACTCTTAGGCATAATTATGAGTAAGCTTAGTTTCTCCTTTGCAGGAATAAGTTACATAGGGGCAGACCCAAAATCAAGGGCTCAGCTTATTGAATTGGTTGTCCCCACTGCTTGTGAAGATATCAGGAATTTGCCAAATAGGGAAGTTGAATATTTTCTACTTTTTCCCCAACCCCGCAAGGGGACTTTGCGAGTACATTTTTATTCACTGCCCAAATTACTCTAGGATGTATTGAGTTGCTTTCCCTTGCCCTTAGTAGTCTTCATAAAAATTTAATTTTAATGTTAAAAAAAGTTTTGGAATGGATAGACCATAATGTAAGCAAAGGTTAAGAAAGTATTAGTTTTATAGCTGAATATAGCCTTACAGTCTCTCAACATGTAATTCAATTGTTACATTATCTCTGTATGTTTTCATAACTCCTCAAAGACTGGAAGGATTAACAAGTGAGACAAGGATACACATCCCAAATATTTAAGGTCATATTTCCCCAGGATCCAACCAAAAGTGAGAAATTCTGTATTAAGTCACACGTGGATAACTGAAGTTCTGCTTGTAAAGCTCACATGCTGAACTCCTATAAGCTGTAGAAAAGAGTTGATGGATTTGTGATCCAATCCATTCCTATCAGGTTTTTAAAATAAATGTTATTAAACCTGGACCTAAAATGAGAGTTCTGCCTTACTGAGCTGGGTCTCCTTGAAAATCAAAAAGAGTCCTGGTCACAGGCTGCCACAGGCTCAGAATGCTTCCTGAGAGTATGTTTGACTTTACCTGGGTGCTCTGTCTTGAGGAGGCAATTTCTTCCTCTTTTAATTCCCAATCTTGTATAAATTTCTCTCTTAAAATCAGCATAGATTTCATGAGAATATCTGGTCAGTTGGCAGAAAGGCTTAATACGATGATAGAAGGACATCCTAATCACTACAATGGTGACACTTGCTTTTTTTTTGAAAACAAACAAACTTTTGGGGATTTTGACCAGATCTTTACGTATTCCCTGCAGGTATAACACAGGAAATGCTGCACGAAGACCACCACTGCCTGGCGTTCAAGGAACAGCTTGTGAAACGTGCAGTGCCCACTTCCCAGAGGCACAGGCAGCTTGGCCACTGCAGCAGCCAGGGGCCACTGCAGCAGCTCGGAGCTGTTGGGCTGGAGCTGCCTGGCCGCTGCCCTGCTGTGCGACGGGGGCCAGGGCAGCCATTGCGCCCTTTGTCTGAGGCCCTCGAGTCTGCGCCAAACTTGGCGGAGAGGGGGGCATAGGAAAGATACTTTATCTCGGTCAATAATTGTTGATCTGTTTAACAAGCTGAAGTTGCTTATAGCCGAGAGCTCTGATTAGAACTCAAGACCAGGCACTTCATACATTCAGGATGGTTCTCCTAACATCAGTCATGCCAAGCCTTTTTATCGTCCCCATAAGAAGCTTAGGCCCATAGTTTTCATCTGCATAGTTTCAGCTGCAGTTGGTTTCAAATAAGTTCATTTGATCCTTGAATTGCTTAATTCAATTGAACTGTAAGATCATCTTCTTGTGATTTGAGATTGCAACCCACTACCCTGGTGGCAACAAATTTCTTTCATAAATCCTTTGCTACCTGGTTGAAATATCTGTCTTTCTGTTTGGCTGAGCCACAATTATTAATGATATTTTTACATTTACTGATTGGATTCTGTCTTTTAAACCTTATCTGGTTCTGCAGTCAATACCACTCAAGTATTGTTTAGGATACCTATTATTATTCCTCACTGCAGAAGATGGGTTTGGTTTCACCCCAATTGAGACTGGAGAGGGTAGAACAAGGGGGACTATTAGCCATAGAGTCATCACTTTTTTCTTGCCCTATTTATCCATCCTTTCCTTGCTCTGTACATTTTGAGCCCCCTGTTCTGGTTTGAAAGCTGCCAGAATGCAATATACCAGAAACAGAATGACTTTTAAAAAGGGGAATATATTAGGTTGCAAGTTCACAGTTCTAAGGCCATAAAAATGTCCAAATTAAGACAAAGCTATAAAAATGTCCAGATTAAGGGATCCAGGTAAAGATACCTTGGTTCAAGAAAGCTGATAGCATTCAGGGTTTCTCTCTCAGCCGAAAAGGCACATGGCAATGTCTACTAGCTTTCTCTCCAGAAATCTTCAACAGTTTCCCTGGGGCTCTGTCGGTTCTGGTGACCCTAATGCTTTTTCCAAAATGGTTCCCTCTTAAAGGGCTCTAGTAAGCAACCCCACCTTGAATGGGTGGAGAGACATCTCCATGGAAACCATCTAATCAAAAGTTACCATCTACAATTGGACGGGCCACATCTCTGTGGACATAGTAAAAAAGATCCTACCCAACAATATTGAATGAGGATTAAAGGACATGGTTTTTCTGGAGTACACAACAGATTCAAACTAACACACCCCCTCTTCACCTTTTTTTTGCCCTCTCTAGGAGCCCCCCTCTTTTTTTTTTTTTTTTTAATGGTTTCTTATTCCTTATGTGATTTTCCTTAAAAAAGCATGGTCTGTCCTCTGAGAAGCAGAAGGAGTAAGACATGCAATAATTTTATTAGAGGAAATGCTGTGATTAAAAAATAGGAAGGGAGTTGATAAAGGCTGTGGGACAGAATTCAGTCCCTGGAGCAAGGCTGACCCCACGTGAAGGAGAGGGGAAAGGAAGGTTAGGTGGAAACCCTATAAATTGTCATGCAGTCCATAGGCACCACTCAAAGCTGGCAGCCTTCAGTTTCACTCTGTATGTGGGCCAGCTCAATATTCTTGTGTTTGGAATGTGTGCCTCCAAGAAGCCAAAAAAGACTTCCAAATGCTGTGTTTCATTCTTTGTAGTAGGGGATACAAGATACAACAACTTGTCTCTTATTTTGGTGGGGATGTTCAAGCATATCCCTGACCATTGGATCCCTACAACTTCACCAAAGTGACTGGTACTTGAATCTCCTATCTTCTTGAGTTCATGCATTATACCAAGGCCTCCAGCATACTAATCACTTCTTGTTCCTCCTGTCAATCAGTATGATATTGTCCATGGGTTCTAGTTTGCTAACGGCCAGTATGCAATATACCAGAAATGGAATGGCTTTTAAAAAGAGGAATTTAATGAGTTGCTAGTTTACAGTTCTAAGGCCGAGAAAATGTCCCAATTAAAATAAGGCTATAGAAATATCCAAAGGCATCCAGGAAAAGATACCTTGGTTCAAGAAGGCTGATGAAGTTCACAGTTTCTCTCTCAAGTGGAAGGGCACATGGTAAATACATTCAGAGTTTCTCTCTCATCTGGAAAGGCACATGGTGAACATGGTCAGGGTTCCTCTCTCATCTGAAAAGGCACATGTTGAACAAAGCATCATCTGCTAGCTTCTTCTCCTGGTTTCCCATTTCATGAAGCTCTCTGGGAGGCATTTTCCTTCTTCATCTCCAAAGGTTGCTGGCTGGTGGACTCTGCTTCTCGTGGCTATGTCGTTCAGCTCTGCTCTCTCTGAATCTCCTCATTCTCCAAAATGTTTCCTCTTGTATAGGACTCCAATAAACCAATTGAGACCCACCCAAATGGGTGGAGACATGTTGTCATCTAATCCAGTTTAATAGCCACTCTTGACTAAATCACATCATCCAGGGAGATGTTCTGATTACAGTTTCAAACATACAGTATTGAATAGCAACTACTCCACCTTTACGAAATTTGGTCAAATGATTTTGATCACAACTTCACTTTTCTAGGGGGCATACTTCCTTTCAAACCAGCACACCATGTAATGGATCAATGTGATTTGTCAGATGTCCTGGGGTAGCCAGATCTCTTTGGGCTATAGTATGACTGAGCGCAAAATGAGAGAAAACGGTAAATGTTGGATATCCCAGGTGAAAGCAAACTGCTCTATCAACTATACCATGCCTGGCATAGCAGCTGCAATCTGAGCTGCTTCTTGGTTGATTTTGTGGTAGTCTCCAATCATTTGCCAGGATTTACCTTTGTTGTTGTTGTTGTTTCCAGGTGCCAGGCTAGCAAGTTAAATGGAGGTACAACAGGAATCACAATTCTTATCCTTCAGATAATTAATGCAAACACTAACCTTTGCTGCTCCCCTTCCATAGGATATGATACTGACTTTTGACTGTCTTAGAAAGGCAGTTTCAGAGGTTTCATTTGGCAGTTTCCATTATGATAGCTGTTAATCTACAGACCAGAGACATACATAGTGTGGAGTATATTCAAACTTTATATACAGAAACCAGGAAAACGACTACTGTGTAATACCAGGGACCCACTGTAAGCCAGACATTAGCCAGAATTCCATTTATTTCCTGGCCTTTATTAGGCCCCCACCTACCAGAAAGAGGGTTTCTAGGTATCAGTGTCAACTAAGACCCTTTGTCTATTGGTACTTAAAATATTTGGTTATTTCTATTTTCCAGTGTTTAATCAACCAAATCAATTATTGTAGGACCCATTCGGGGAAGGACGATTAGAACTGTTATTGTCTATTTTACGTATTTGCCATGGTATGGCAGGTTCTTTTCTTCTGGATGTCACTTCACTCAGTGGGGTAACCACTGGTCTGAATTTATTCTATTCTGAGCTGAGCAAGGGATTGTGAATTTATTGTGCAATCACCCTTGGCATCCTGCTTCTTCCTTTTCATCTTTATTTGGTTGTAGTGGTAACCCTGACCCTTATTAGCTGTCTGTTTTGCCCCAGAGACTGTAAGTTCTATTAACCAACTCTGCAAATCCCTGTGGATCAGGCATCCGTGCTGCCCTCTGGTCTTGCCAGTCATAAGGATAATTAGAACCTCCTGGCTCCTAAAAGATAATTGCTGCCATCTGGCTTCTATTACTTAGTTAGCCAGTTCAACTATATGACTGTTTCCTTTATCATCATCTGTGGCCTGTAGAAGAGAACCACCATGGGACTTCTTAGCAATGCTTGCCTTTCTCCCTGGTGCATTCTCAGTGGCCTTGGTGAATGGAATGGCTTCCGGGCCCTTCTGTGGAATAGAGTCCTTTGGTGTGACTTGGGCTTTGTCAGATATTTATTTCACCTGCCCACTTTCCTCAGCTTCTTTATTCCTTCATCTACTTTCTGTTAGGGCAACCTGGATATTTCTACTTTGTTGAGAGCTCTTCTAAGGGATACTGCAGACATGAGTGACTACTTATCCCCTGGGGTTCTTGCTAGGCTATTAAATCACAGGTCCTGAGAGAGTGTCCCCAAGTCAATGAATTCTTGTCTGACCCTCTTGATCAAGCATCTTCAAAATCTACTTCCAAGGTGTATTCTCTAGGATTCCCTAGAGAAACAGAATCAGCAGGAAATATTTGTAGATATAAAGCTTATAAAAGTGTCTCATGTAATCGTGGGAACATAGAGTCCAAGATTCGTAGGGAGGCTGTGAAGCCGACGACTCTCATGAAGGGTCTGGATGAACTCCACAGAAGAGGTTCACCAGCTGAAGCAGGAAGAGAGAGTGGCTCTTCTGAACCCTCCTTAAAAGCATTCCAGTGATTAGATTAAATGTCACTCATTGCAGAAGACACGCCCCTTGGCTGATTACAAATGCAGTCAGCTGTGGATGCCCCTGGTGTGATCATGATTTAATTCTATGAAATTTCCTCATAGCAAGACAGGCTAGCACTTGCCCAACCAGACAAACAGGCATCACCATGTGGCCAAATTGACACATGAACCTAACCGTGACACAAGGGCAATTTTCTGGCTCCTGCTAGTACATGTCAGCTTATTCTTGCAATTATTTAAGTGTATAGTTTCTTTTTTCCTTCATTAAGGCCCAGCACATCATCATCTGAGTTAAGCTGAGATTTAACTCTAATTATTGGTCTGACAGCCAGGAAAGGTAATAATGACAGCCTTTGAGGATATCAGTCTGTTGCCTTGTGAAGACAAGTCTTCTGTGTTGGGAAATGCTGCAGAAGTGCTAGTTTTTACTAGAGAGAGGTGGGCTACCTCTGTGCCTCTAGAAGACCTGGAAGGTGGCAGTCAATATCCTCAGGACATTGTCATGTGTCCCTGTTGTTTCAGTGTTCTGGGCTTTACCCACTAAATCTCTGACTTTCACACACTTGACCTGCCTTGGCTGAGCATTAAAATGTTTCTGGAACACTGTGATTCTAATGATCAGGTCTTCAGTCTGCTATTCAACTGTGTCTGTCCTTCCACTGCAGGAGATGAGGGCCTCTTGTAGGCTACCACAGAGGTTCTGTGGCTCTCACATTGAGCTGCTAACTGCTTACAGCCCCAGTCTCCCATTACTGTTCTGTAGGATGTCAATAGTATTAACCAGCCAACTTCTCTGTCTTTGTAAGCACTGTTCCCTCCACATTTTTTAAATCCTAGTATTATCCCTCCCTGTCACAGCATTTAGCTCCATTGGAACATTTTTCTGTCCCTGAAATCTAGCAATTTAGTTGTTTTTATGCCAGGACCTCTTTGTGCCCCACCTACCAACCAGTTCAGAGTCCTCTTTGTCCCATGTTGACTGAGCCAGTATCAACCCCACCTTTCTCACCTGTTTCTTTGGCCCACTCCTGGTGTTACTTGTGTTTGTCTGGCTCCTCTGAGAAGCAGACACTAAGACTAGATTAAACACAAGGTTTTTATTAGAGAAAACACCTGGGTGAAGGAAAAATGGTGAGGGAGGTAGAAAAGGCTAAGAGCTCTTAGATCATGAAGTCTAACCTTGAGTCAAGGAGAGAGAGAAGATAGGTTGAGTGAAAGCATATCTTTACCGTCTAAGGAAAGGTTTGATAAAGCCAAGCAGGGGATTCTCAAGAAAGGCCACCTGTCAGGAGTCCCTTGCCTCCTGCCATGCTCAGTCATTGGCTGGAATCAGTCCTTGTGAAGTATGGCCTCTGCACAAAAAGGCAATGGTTTTACAGATTGCAGTAGATGGGACCTCTGGCCAGTTGCGCTCACTGAAGTTGAGGTCTGAGGCCATCTCTTGGCCACCACAGCTTGATCAGGATTCTGGTTGCTATTGATACACAATAAAATACACTAAAACTTAGCAGCCTAAGATGCCATTTTATTATATTTGTAGATATGTGGGTCAAGACTTCAAATTGCATAACAGTCATGGCTTTCTCTCCTCTACAATGTCCAGCACCTCAGTTAAGACTTCACACTTGGGCTGACTCCATAGTTGGGGGCTGGGAATTCTCTTAAGGCTTGTTCACTCAAAATGGGCACCTAGGCTGGGATGTTGGAAAAGTGTGGAGGACTACCACTTAGAGTGCCTACATATTGTCTCTCCACGTGGCTTGTTTCCTCACAGTATGATGACCTCAGACTTCTTTTAGGGTGGCTTAGGGCTCCAAGTATAAGCATTCCAATGAACAAGGCACCATCTTTTATCCAGCCTCTGCTATATTCTGTTGGTCAAAACAGTCACAAGCCCACCCTGTCTCATTGGGAGGGGACAAAGGCCACCACCTATTGATTAGAGGAATGCCAAGTAATTCTGTGGTCATTTTTAATAACCCAAACAGTCAACAGGCTTCCTGTAAGGAAGGCCATAAAAAACCTGCAACTTTGTTGCTTCCCAGCTCTGTTGCCATTTCTACCTCCTGGATTTATACTCATCACAGAACTTTCAACTTGGCTTGGGTTTCAAAAACTTGTTTTTCTGGCACCTAATGCACAGGCACTTAATAAGCATTATTTAGTTCCCAAAACCTACTTTAGGAGCAGAATTAAGATATGATAGTATAAAAGTAGGACAACAACATTGCAAGTTCACATGGTTCAAATTGTAGTATAAGAATTAAATTTTCTTTGATCCTTCATCTGAATAAATCCAAATTGATGGAAGCCTGGAATTATTCAAATACACTATAGGGGGCTATCTTAGTCTGCTAAAGCTGCCAGAATGCAACACACCAGAGATGGATAGGCTTTTAATAAAATGGGATTTATTTAGTTAAAAATTTATAGTTCTTCAGAGGAAGATCAGTTAGCTTTCATCAGAGATTCTCTGTTACATAGGAAGGCACATGGCGATTATACCTGCTGGCCTTTTCTCCTGGTTTCTGGGTTCCAGTGGCTTTCCCCAGGGCAATTCCTTTCTGTATCTCCAGATGTCTGGGCTGAGATGAAGTATGCTGAGCTGCTTGTTCTGCTTTGAGCTTACTTCTGACCTCTCTCTTTTAAGCCTCCAGCTAATTAAATCAAACATCACTCATTGCGGAAGACACTCCCCTTAGAGGACTGCAGATGTGATCAACCACAGATGAGTTTCACGTGCTAATGATTCAAGTCCACAGCAACAGAACTGGGCACCATCACGTGGCCAGATTGACACCTGAACCTAACTATCATAGGAGCTGTTTCAGTATTTTTTTTTTCCTGAGGTGGTTAATAAATGTTTTAACTATAGTTTGACATCTGATCTCAAAATAATAAAGTCCTAACTCGCCTCTTGAAATGCCTTTCTGAATTGGGATTTAGGGAACTGCATTCTTATCCAAAGGCAATTAAATGCCCTTAATAGAAAATTAGTGACTTCTTAAGGATGTTCTCAAAATATTAAAGTGCAGTATAAGAAAACTGGGAAGTATGAGAGCATCTTATCCTGAAGGACGTTCAAAATAATTATTTAGCCTGCCCGTAATCATCCTTTAAATTAAAAAAAAAAATCTTGCCAAGAAATAAGTGGAAAATATTAAATCATAAAAATGATTAAAGTACTTTGTACCTGCATAGTGGTTAAAATACAAAGTAACAAAAGAAGTAAGAGAGAAATGAATGAGATCAAATCAAAATACGTCTTGGGTGTCAAATCACCCTCTGTTTGTTTAATCTCCTTGTGATTTATACATGAAGAGCTAAGCTAATTTGTGATATTGTTTGGAGAACTCAGAGCTATCAGTGAAGGCAGATTTTCCAAACTAAAATGAGTTGGGAAGATAAGAAAATTCACTCTTTAAAATAAATTGGCTCAGGGACTCCCTAAAACTCCGTACAAGGCTATATCCCAAATGAAATCCTTATTGGAAATTTAGATTTGACCAATCTGTAAACATAAAATATTTATTAATTTGTCATGTGCTGCAATAGATATCACTTATTTGATTTTGCTTGTAACAATCTGTATGAGAAATTCACCTCATTTTAAAGAGAGGAAAAACAAAGATCTATTGCAATTAGAAAGAAAGCTTACCTCCCAAATCATGCTTTATTCAATTGATTTCACAAAGAAATAGTTTTGCTTTGTACGGAATATAATTATTGGGCTTGGGCTTGTCTTTCTTGAAAATGGGCAGTATTACTCCTTTTCCTGTATTCTTGTTTTTATAATCATACTAGAACAGAGCAAAGCGTCCTCTTTCTCCATGATTTCCCTGTTTCACTTCTGGCAGGCCTGATCAAAGAGAGATTTTGTCTGTCGTGGATGGTAGATGGCTCTTTAAGTTTTGGCATAAATTCTGAGTGGAAAGCCTAAAATAATAGTGAAAAGTTCCATGAATCCAGAAAGATCTGGTTTGGGTAGCTATATTCTGATTAGAGACCAATTAGAAGAGTTGTGGAGAGAGAGGAAGAAGGACAGCTATATATAACATCAATTAGGGCTACAAAAATAGAGGAGGTTTTCTTAGTTTGAGGTTATGTTCTGTTACGACCCAGATAAATTCATTAATCAATTGCTATATACCAATAATACAAGTATTTAGTGACACCTGTTTGTCATCAATAGTTTCTGGCTTTAAAATTAAGGTAATTAACTGAGGTTTAATCTCTGTGAGGGGCCAGAACTAACACCTGATTGAAGTCTTTCTAAAGGTGTGGTATATGTGACCCTGGTCTATTAAAAACTAGTTCACTCAGCAGCAGCTACTGCTGCTATATGGATGTCCATCCCCCACTGCCAAGGACGTCCTGACTTACTAGGTTTGGATGCAGCCTGACATCTATGGGTTTAAAATGTCCACAGTTGAATCTAAAATGCAACCTGTAGTTGCAGCCTTCTCCCAGGAAAGTTACTGCTTCTATCTTGCATCTAGTTGCTATGGGTAAGAATTCAGAATTATCTCTTTCCCTTTTCATAAAGTACTGCGTGTCAATTGACTGCCATCTCCTTGTGATACTTGCAGTGTGACTCTTCCTCCTTTAGTCATCACTTAGCCCCATCCATCTTGAGCTTCATCTTCCTATTAATACTTCTGTACCTCTCAGCTAAGATTTTTCTCCTTTATGAAGGTTAAAAAAAAAAAAAGTTCAAATTAAGGAGTTCTTTCTTCTTTTACCTAATTTTTTTTTCCACATTCTTCAAGCAGTGGGGCTTTGTTTTCTTTTTTTGAAAACTAATTTAAACTTCCTGATGTTCCGTTTTTTGTTTTTTTGTTTTTTAGTTATGTGCCTGTTCTTTGCAACTATACATTGTTCAATTTATCAACACGTTTCCTTTCTTCTGTCTTCTTACCTCAGAAGTGATTAAAGTGCTGGAGTTTAGTTTAAGCCTCCCATCAGGTATGAACTTTCTCAGAACAATAGACTATATGGCGTTTGAAAGCTTTGAATATCTTGAAATAAACCTTTCTGATATCTGGCACACTTTTCAGAATATCTGACATTCTTTTCTTTGGTTGTAATAGAATGTGAGAAGTTTTCACGTTCTCCCAAAGTTTTTATTACTTCCACTTCAAAAAGCATTCATTTACATTGACCAGAGAGGAATTTATTGAAATTAAACATATATTTCCCTCCAGAAAAGCAGTTTCTTAAAATCCTTTGTCCTTTTTAGATGGATTTGACAGGGAAATCATGATTTTTACAGTATCTTTTTATTCAATATTCCCTCTATAGGAAGCATTCCTTTATCAATAGTCAACTCAAAGTTTTATGCAAATATAATTTTTGTATTAGTTTTATAATAGAAAAAATGGAATCAACTATTATGTCCAGAGTTGCATAGTTAGTATTCCATTACATAGAGGGGCTCTAATTTAGGTAGTATGAAAAAGATATTTGAACATATTTAATGACATAGAAAAATGTTCATGCAATCAAAGCAGGTTTGAAAATTGTATAAATAGCATAAGATCAGTGTTACAGCAGTATGCATCTAGAAAAGCTTAATCATCATTTTGTTATTCTGTTATAATTGCATCATATGTTCATTTAATTTCCTAAAGTCTCTATAATCAATATTTTAAAAATTAGGAAAAGATATTAAACTATTTTTTGTGAAGTGTACTTCTGTTAATGGACATCTGCTTAGAGTTCTCTGTCACTTTTACACCTTGTCTTAGAAAGTGTTTAATAATTACTTAGCAAACAAATGCTTCCTCTGCCCCCTGTAGAATACTTGCTGAGTAATTGTTCTGGTTTGATCTTATTCTCTGCCAAGCACATAGTAAGCACTCAAATACTAGCTATCATACAGACAAGAGGATCAGAACAATTACTTATCAAGTATACTACAGAGACCGAAGATGGGACAGTGCCAAGAGTGCAAAGTGCACGTGCTTTGTGCATCTAGTGTAGATACTAACTTAAGCAATAAAATAATTCTGGTGTTTTAAAGATGAAGATCTGAACTTAAGACTGTCCAATGTCACACACCTGATATGTGGGGAGCTATATTTGACCTGAGACCTCTAATGACAGAGGCCATAATCTTTCTGCTGCAAAGTGAACATTGCCATACTTCTTCCATAGTACATGGATAATGTAATCTCCTCAAACAAAATTATTTATACATACAAAAATCCATTCAGTAGCCCATTGTTTTAGTCTGCCAAAGCTGCCAGAATGCAACACACCAGAGATGGGTTGGCTTTTACCAAAAGGGGATTTATTTAGTTAAAAATGTATAATTCATCAGAGGAAAGGCAGCTAACTTTCAACTGAGGTTCTCTCTTACATAGGAAGGCACAGGGTGATCTCTGCTGGCCTTCTCTCCAGGCCTCTGGGTTTCAACAACTTTTCAGGGTGATTCTTTTCTGTATGTTCAAAGGCCTCAGCTGAGCTGCTTGGGCTGTGCTACGTTGAGCTCTCTCATTTACACTTCCAGCCAGTTAAATCAATCCTTGCAGCAGGCACACCTCCTAGCCAACTGTGGATGTAATCAGCAAGAGACGAGCTTCACATGCCATTGGCTCAAGTCCACAACAACAAAACTAGGCACCTTCACCTGGCCAAGTTGACACTTGAACCTAACTACCACATCCATCAATTATATATTGTTTTATTAAATTAAACTTTTTATTCTGAGATATCTGTAGATTCACATGCAGTTGTAATTTATAATACAGGTAGATACCATGTACCCTTTACTAATATCCACCAGTGGTAACATCTTGCAAAATCCTAGGACAATATTATTGCTGAGATGCTAACACTGACACAGTCTGGATACAGAACATTTTCATCATCAAATGATATCTTACCTCTCTCTTCTCCTCATCCTGACCCCTGGCAACCACTAATCTGTTCTGTCCATTATTTCATGATTTCATGAATGTTTTATAAAGGGAATCTTTACAGTATATAATTTTTCAGATTGTTTTTTTTTCTTCACTCAGCATAATTCTCTGGAAAATCATCCAGGTTGTTGCATGTTCAATAGTTTGTTCCTTTTTATTGCTGGGTAGTGTGTTCCATGGTATGGATATACTGGAATTTTTTAAACCATTGACCCATTGAAGGACATTTGAGTTGTTTCCACTTTGGGGCTATTACAAATAAAGTTGCTATAAACATTTGTGTACAAGTTTTGTGTAAACATAAGTTTTCATTTCTCCAGGACAAACATCCAGAAGTGCAATTTCTAGGTCACATAGTTTTTTAAGAAAACACTTTCTTAAAAAAGTGCTTTCCAGAGTGGCTGTACCATTTCATATCTCCACCGGCAATGTATGAGTGATCTAGTTTCTCCACATCCTCACACGCATTTGGTGTTCTCATTGTTTCGCTTTAGCCAATCTGATATGTACGTAGTAATAACTCTTTATGGCTTAAATTTTCATTTCCCCAGTAGATAACAATGTTAAACATTTTTTAGTGTACTTTGCCATGTGTGTATTCTCTTGGATAAAATATCTCTGTCTTTTCCCCCACTTTTATATTAGATTGTTCTCTTTCTAAATGTTATTTTGAGAGTGCTTCATAATTTTCTAGAGGCCAGTTCTTTGTCAGATATGTGGCTTAGAAATATTTTCTTGAAGTCCAGTTTTTTTTTTTTGTCCTCTTAACTGGGTCTTTGCAGCACAAAGATTTTAAATGTATATATTTTTCCTTTTATGGATCTTGATTTTAGTGTCAAATCTAAGAACTCTTTGGCTGACCTTAGATCTTGAAGATTTTTTGGCTATGATTTTTTTCTGAACGTTTTACACTTTTACAGTGTATACTTGAATCTTTGATCTACTTTGACTTAACTTTTATATAAAAGGAGAGGTTTAAGTCAAGGTTGACATTTTTGCCTGTGACTGTTCAATGGCTTCAGTATCATTTATTGAAAAGACTCTCCATCTTTCCTCCATTGAATTAATTTTTCACCTTTGTCTAATTTGCTGGGTATATTTGTTTGCATCTACTTCTGAGTTCTCTTTTGTTCCATCGATTTATGTGTATTTCTCTAGTACAGCACAGTCTTGATTACTGTAGCTATAAAACAAGTGTTCAAATCTAAAAGACCTAATTCTTGCTCTTTATTCTTTTTCAAAATTGTTTTAGCTGCAATTGTTCTTTCTTTTTCATATAAATTTTACAATCTTGTCTATTCTTACAAAAAGCTCTCTTCAAAGTCTTAGGCTTGTTTTACATTTGATGTCCAGGTTTTTAGCCATATTTAACAGCAGAAATAGAGAAAAGTCATCTAGTTCATCTTCCCAGAAGTGGAGCTCTTCTCCTCTCTTTCTGTGAATGTGTGAATGCACATGCATGATGTAATCTTACCCCAGAGAATTTTCTAATAAAGTTTTAGATTTATAGAAATTGTGGAGATGATGGTAGAGAGCAGTCACAGATACTCAACAGTCATTTTTCCATATTAACGTCTTTATTAATATGGTACATTTGTTACAATTAATGAATTATTCAGATTTCCTTAATATTTTTTTTTTACCTAATGTCCTTTTGCTGTTACAAGATTCTACTTTACATTTAGTGTCATGTCTCCTTGGCTGTGGCAGTTTATCAGACTTTCCTCATTTTTGATAATCTTGCCAGCTTTGAGGAATATAGATCAAATATTCTGTAAAATATCCCCAAATTGGAATTTGTCTGATATTTTTCTAATATTAGGGTTATATTTTTTGGTGCAAAAGAACACAGGGACAAAGGGTGTGTACCATCCATGTTAATCTTAATTACCCAGCTCGGGTGTAGTGTTTGTCACTTTCTAGACTCTAAAGGCACTCAGCTGCAACACCCTCTTTCTCTACTGTACTCTTTGGAAGGAAGTCACTTTGTATAACTCACACTTAAGAAGTGGGGGTTATGCTCCATCTCCTTTTAGGTGGAGTATCTACATTAATTCTTTGGAATTCTGCATGGGAGATTTATCTATTTTTCCCTATTTATTTTTTCAGTCACTTATTTATAACAGCATGGTCTCATGGATAATTTATAGTTTTGATGTATAATTGTATGCTACTACATTTTGTTGCTCAAACTGTTCCAACTCTGGCCATTGAGGACTTTTTGGTTGGTTCCTGTGTCCCTTTGCTGTACTATCATTGTGGTTTATTTATTTGTTGGTTTTTTTTTTTTTTGTTAACGTACTTTCTTATTTTGTGGCACTACAAGATGCTCCAGGCTCATCTTACATATTTCCTGCCCCCGTCCCAGTATCAGCCATTTCTACAAGGGTCCTTTTATTGGAGAATGGTATTAGCAGTCAAAAGCTAGATGCCAGGTGTGCCCATTGTTACTGTGGTGTTATTGCTTCCAGGCCATCTCAGCTGACAGAGCAAGGTGATATGTTATACTGGCCCATACATTAAAATTTGCATACACATATCTATAAATATTTCTATATGTAACCAACTGTAGATATGTCAAGCTAATCATGAGTTCATCCTAATCCATTACCACGTGGATCCTTCGATCCTCCATCACTTGCTTATCTGTAGCTTCCCAATAGTGAGAAAGAAACCCAGCTCCACCTATCTGCCATACATTTATTTAATCATTCTTATGTCACTATATAGGTATATGGAATTATTAACCAATGCCTTCTAGAGAAACAACCTTTTCAATTAAAGTACTGTGCTTATGTACAGTTTCTTTTGCTTTGGTGTTAGTCTCCACTCATTTCCAAAGTTACTTAGGTCAACGCCTTTCCCCCCGCCCCCTCCAATGAGGTTGTTTCATACATTTGTAATGTAGATAGACTGTTTTGTCCAGTTCTGCATTCTATGTTGAGATTCTCTCAACTTCCTAAATGAATTTTAAGAATTTGCATGCATTAAGGTTTACTCTTTATGCCATAAAGTTCTATGGATTTTGACAAATGCATAGTGTCATAAAATAATTTCACTGCCCTAAAACATGCCCCATGCTTTACCTGTTCAACCCTCCTCCCTTCAAGCCCCTGGCAACCACTGACCTTTTTTATTGTCTCTATAGTTTTTTCTTTTCCAGAATGTCATATAATTGAAATCATATAGTATGAAGCCTTTTCAGACTGGTTTCTGTCAATACACAATATGTATTTAAGATTCATGTATGTCTTTGCATGATTTGCTAGTTCATTTCTTTATTGATGAATGGTATTCTATGGTATGGATATCACAGTTTATCCTTTCACACACTGAAGGACATGCTGATTGCTTTGGGTATTTGGCGATTATAAACAGAACTGTTATAAACGTTTGTGGGTAGAAGTGTATGTGAATATAAGTTTGCAAATTGGTTGTGTAAATACCTGGGAGCATAGTTGTGGGATTGTATGGTAAGAATATATTTAACTTTATAAGAAAATGCTAAACTGTCTTTCAAAGTGGCTGTACCATTTTGATTTCCACGAGCAACGAATGAGAGTTCCTGTTGTTTTGCATTTTCACCAATTGATATTCCAGTTTTTAAAATGTTAATCATTATAATAGGTGTGTAGTAGTCAATTATACTTTTACTCTCTAAAAATATACTGTAAGGTAGATTTTTATTTTTCACAATGTAGGAGAACACAGTTGAAAGACTGAGAACAAGTGACTCTGCCTCCTTCTCACAGAATGAGGATTGGCCTTACTGATAAGGAATTTATTTCAGAACTCAGGAGAAGCCTATATTTGTAAGCATTTCCTTAAACCTGCCCTCCTGAGCTCTACCAGAACCAATGTCCCTTTATAACAAATATTTGTAAGACCCTTTTTGTTACACCACCATGAAATTTATGAGTAATGAAACCTAACCCTACAGTTTTAAAAAAATCAATATAAAGTCCTTATTGTTGTATAAAAGAGAAAATAATTTACAGTAAACTATATATTTTAGTATATAAATGTTCAATTATAACTGCACTAAAAGATAGTCAAATTAGTTAAATATTAGTACCTTGTCATTAAATAATGAGTTGATCATAAGTCATTCCATAAAAAACATATAGGGAAGTAGAAAGAGTGGTATGGGTGGACACTAGAATAAAATTTATTATTGCTTTTGTTAGTGATAAAAGAGAGTGCTTAATTGTGTATAATGAGAAGTAAGTCCAATTGAAGTAGGGTAACACGCTGAACACAGATGACAGAATGTTGAAATAGTAACACTGAGGATCTATCATTCTTGCAAATGAGATTTGCATTACAACTGTAGTGTTAAAATGTCCATTATTGTGACAGGGTGTAATAGTGAAATTGTCACATTTTGAAATCCCATTACATGATAGGGCATATCCTCAGACTACTAAAAAGGAGTAGGAGGCTATTCTCTTCAAAAACTTATGGGGACTATAGAATGGATTGGGAAGAAATAGTAAGATAAAAGGCATGGAGAAACTATGTGACAAGCCATTGGGGACTGTATTGAAGTAAAAGCCGAAAACCAGCAACCCCCAAATAATTTCAGTGTTATTTTAACAACATAAATTTGTGTCCATCTTCTACAAAAAATAAGATTATAAGAACATGAGACTTTAAAAACATTTTTATAATATAATGCAATCCCTATACTCCATGTGTTTCTGCTAACTTGAAATGTTTGGCATCAAGTCACTTAAAAGGACTTGCAATTTCCTTTTTTTCCTTCAGAAATTTCACTTCTGCAGTGAAAACCCTTTAACTAAATATGCACTTGGAAATGCTATACAACATTGAGTAGATAGATCAAAAGTAGGGAAATCATTCAATAGTTTCAAAATAATGTCTTTATCCTACTTAAGCTCTTCTTTCCAGAACATCATTTCTCTTAAATAATGTTGACTTTTTGCACAAATATATGTAAAAATTTTTCAGTATTTTGTCTACTAAAAATTATCACTTACATTTGTTTTGGGTTTGGCTCCATGGGACATATAAAAATTGTGCAGGATAATGTTTCAGGGGTGGGAATTCTGTGTTTTAGGATATGTGGCATCCTTGACCCTACCCACCAAATGTCTGAGCCTCTGTCCTCAATCAAAAGATAAGCAAAAGAGTTTCCAAGATGCCCTCTTGGTTACCTGCATTGTTGAGAACTACTGACTTAAATCTATGCTCTTTCAATTGCATATGGCGTATTATAAGTTTCAGTTGCTTGAGCCTATAGGTAAATGGGTTTTATAATTATTTCCTGGTGCCTAAACAGGCCATTATATGTTTGAAATGGAAGTTTTAGAGGTGAGCTTAAGTGAAAAGTGCTAGATTTTGCAAGGTGGGCAAAAAATATCCTTGAGTAAACTCGCTGGTGGCAAAAGAGATAGTAGGAAATCTTGGTCAGAAACTGATTTTGCTCTTTTGTTTTTCAGTCTCCAAAGCTGGGTTACAATGAGGAAACCAATAAAAAAGGAAACTAATGTATAAATATGTATGATGTGCCAAAGGTTGAATTAATGCTTCTGAATCTAATCTTCACTGAAGTGTTACCAGAAAAAGGCCATGGATCCTTTTGCCCACATGCTCAATAACCAATTCCTGACACACGGGGGTTTCAAAGAGAGAAAGAATTTATTACGAAGAGCATAGTAGGAGAACAGATGGCCTCCTCAAGATGCAGTAATTCTTATAGTTTTATTAGAGAAAAGATGGGCAGGGTTTAGGATAATGAGCACAGTGGATGTAATCTAATTATTGAGCATGCACAGATTGATTACATGCTCAGCCACAGGTGAGAAAATGATGGAGTATTATAAGGAGGTATAGGTGACTTGTAGGTCAAAGTCAAAGCTACTGCATGTCAGGCAGGCCCACCCTAACTAGATCCAGTCTTGGCCATCAAGTCATGCTGGACTTGGGGTGGGTCAGCCCTGACCCAAGACCCTTCATTAATAAACATAGAGGGCTGTCTTTAGTGATTACAAGACTTTAAAGTTGAAAAAGTGGATAACTGGGTACAAATGAAGTTTAGTTACACGGTTTTTACAATCACGGTATCAGAAGATAAAGGTTATACAATCATTATCAGAGATCAAGGCAGTTGGATTACAATTTAGAGATTTCAGGAATTTCCTTCTGTCTACCCCAATATACCAGAAAGCAAAAAAGTGTATCTATATAATGAGTCAGTAGTTAAAATCATTTATTGAATCCTGATTTCTTGGTTACATAAGCACTTTGAGACAGTTGTACAGAAATCAGCAAATTTAATCTTCACTAAATATAGAGGAAACTGGGATTCTGGAAAATTGTCAATTTTCCAAACACTGTTGAAAAACAGAACATGTCAAAAAGAGAAATTAGAAAAAAAATGAATGTTGGAAATAGAGCAGATTGGAATATACGTGCTGGTGAATAGGTCCACGGGGTCATTGGGTGAGAGAGATCAATATATCTTGGGTGAAGTGAAAAGCATGTGTGAAATAGTGGGTAGAGGCACTCTCTACCTCTTAAACTGGCCTAAGGCCTTTTGTTCAAATGGTTGAGAATGTACAAAGTAAAAATGGTTCTACTTTGTTCCCTGTTAGTGGGAACCAAATCCACCACCAAAGGTTTAGTTTTGTGGATCCATTAATCAAGCATTTAAATTTGAAAGCTGGGAAAAAGTCCCCCTAAAGATTCAATGCTGGTGAAATGACTTACTTTCTGAGAGATTATGGACAGAAAATCTCCCAGAGTGTCTTATGTGCCACCCTTGGCAAGATCTACACTTAAATCGGTGGCTCTTGTGCTTTAATGCTGGAGTCTCCACGGCAATTGTTGGGCCTACCCCTACCAGCACGTAAGGCCAATTGCTAAATTTTCAGGGTTTTTTGCCCTTTAAATTATTGATAGCTTGAAACCAGCCCTGATGGGAGTACTTATACCACAGAAATCTGCAAATCAGGCCCTACTTCCTCCATCCCAAACTGATTTTTAAACACTTATCAGTATACTACTACTTAAAAAGGTACATAATTGTTCCACTGTGATTATTAGCATTTTCTTGGGTTCAAAAGGCCTTCACTTTCTCAGGGTATCTGTGGAGCAAGTTGCTAGGACAGTACATAGTGGGAACATAGGTTCAGGGCACAGTAGAAACTTTTAGCAAATAATCCCTTTATTACTTGCACAGAATAAAGAGTGCAGAAAGGGAAAATAATTTCCTTGTCACATACATAGCACAAAGTGTCCAAAAGAGCAGGGGAAAATGTTCCAAGGCTGGTCTCCTAGGGGGTGAAAACTGTTCTGGATTGGAGCTAACGGATGATATCTTCACATGCCCCACTCAGTGTCAGAGAAGAGACAATCTACACTGTTTAAGTATGGTTTTTATCCATCTCAGGGGGAAGGGGCCCTGCTACTAAGAATTCCTATTCTGAATAGCATCTGGGGCTGCTTGTTCCTGGTTTCCAGATTTAATTTCTAGCCAGCCTTTTCACTAGACTTGAATCTCCCCCAGGTTGTAGAATGGCACAATAGAAAAAGAAGGTGGGAGTACTGGAAGGCTGGTGGAAGATAGCTGCTTAGCCTGTTTGTGACTTCTCCAGAGGAAGTGTGGGGGTAGGCAGGACTGGGTGACGACCACTTAACAGATGTCTGTGACTTGCCTAACAGTATCTTCCCATGGCTTAAAAACCATGGCCACGTGACAAATAACAGGAAGGCCTTAAATTATTTCAACTACTGAACAAATTATTTGCTCTTTGCCATAACCTATTTTTGGTTAGTGTTTTGGTTTGCTAAAGCTGCCAGAATGTGATATACCAGAAATAAGTTGGCTTTAACAATGGGGATTTGTTAATTACAATTTGTGGTTCTTAGGCCATGAAAATGTCCCAACTCAAGGCATCAACAGGATGATACCTGGACTCTGAAGAAGATTGCCAGCATCTGGGACACCTCTATAATGTGGAACACACATGGCCAGCATCTGCTGATTCTTCACTCCTGGGTTTTGTTGCTTTCAGCTTCTGGTTCCAGTAGCTTCCTCTTTGAGCTTCTGTGGGTCCTTTGTTAGCTTCTCTGGGCTTTTCTCTATGAACGTCTCTGAATTTCATCTCTTAGTTTCTGTATGTGTTTTATATTCTTATAAAAAACTCCAGTTAGAGGATTAAGACCTATCTTGAATAGGGTGGGTCACATCTCAATTGAAATAATCTAACCAAAAGGTTTTACCCACAATAGGTCTGCATCCACAGGAATGGATTAAAAGAACATTACATTTTCTGGGGTATGTAACAGCTCCAAACTATCACAGTTAGCATAATGAACAAAGTTTCTGCTTTGGAGAGACATGATGGTGTTAATCAATGTGTGCTTATTATCATCAAGGTCTTTGTTTTTCTCTTTTCATTCCCGCTCTTAATTCCTATTCACCTCTGTCATAGACAACTTTTCAAATTGATTTAACGTGTATCCCTTTGTACATGCCTCTTGTAAAATGTTTACTGTTCTGCATACAACTATTAATTTGCAGAAGTGGTTTCTCTCATTCTATTTCATATCTTTTAAACCCCGAACCAGTTTCAAGTATTTTTAAATTTAAGTCATGATCAATTGCCTGTAGAACAGATTCACCAGTCATCTTGTAATTGTGTAGCCTCTTTTGTCATCAATTGGCCCATTTCCCTTTGGGACCCCTCCACTGGGTCCTTGGGAAAAGCCTCTGTTTCCCTGTAGATCATAATTACCATTTATAAGATTTTAATTGTAAATGCAATTTTACATTTTATATTTATATTTTACATTAAATGTAAAATGTAATTTTAATTTACTTACATTCCCTCACTTGTTCTATTTTACAACACTGTGTTAACCCCTTACAATCTATTTGTCCCAGCTGGTTTTTGTCAGTTCTTATAGACCGTTTGTTTAGCTAACCCTCTTTATATGTTATGTTAACTGAACTACTTGCAACACTACTATAAACTGTAACTTAGTGCTTACCCCAGCTCTTGTCAGTCTTCAGGCCCAGGCTTACACACTTTCATTAACCATAACCAATCAATTGATATCTGTCAATGTCACTATCTCCACCTTCCTTTGTTTTATCCCATAAAAACCTTAAACCCTTTTAACTCTGGGAGTCAGACTTGAGCTTGCTTTGCTCCTTTCTCCTCACAGGCCGCTGTGTAATAAATCTCTTTTTCTCTTTGAAACCCTGGTGTCACAGAATTGACTCCTGTGCACATTGGACAGTGAGCCCACATTTGTCCAGCAAAATACTTTCTTGTCAATTTTTCTTGAGGATTTCCAAATCTTACAACTTGCCAGTATTTGCTGACAATTATTGTTTTTTAATTTCTAGGCAAAAAAGTGATATCTTGTCTCAATTTACATTTCTTTACTAATGAATTTGAGCATCTTGTCATGTACTTGCAGGATTTTGAGTTTCCTTTTCCATACATAGCCTGTGGGTATATACTTGGCACAATATTTTTTTGATAGAGTTCCTGCTCCTTTCCTATATATTCTAGATATTAGTCTTGTTTCAAATCCTGCAAATATCTTTAGAAAAGCAAATTTAAGAATTTTTAATATCTGGGCTCTAAAATTAGAAGCTTATAACTTGTAACTTTATATATTTTTGTAATATTGTATCAAGATGAATCCTGTCCCTATTCCTTGCTTTCTACCCACACCTGTCTCCACTGGACCCCATCTTACTCAGGAGAGATTAAGTAATGCTACCGTAACAAATGTCCCCCAGATCTTAGTGGCATACATGAGGGAAAAGGGAACATATCCACCGTTGGTCAGTTGGGGGTCTCTGTTTATCAGTCACTTAGGGACTGACTGAGACACCACCACATCAGGCATTGCTGGTTGCTAAGACAAAGGAAAGAGATAATTCCAGAGAGTCTAGCACTAATAACTAACTGCTTGGCCTTGAAATAACTCATGTTGCCTACAACTCATTGACCAGGAATGGTCACAAGGCTTTATCCATTTCTAACAAGATGAGAAAGTATGGTACCGCCATTTGGCAAGAAAAAAAGCTATAAAGAGTTAAAAAATACTGACTAATATCTGCCCCTTTAGTCATCAAATATACAGCTCACTTTCCTTCCTGCAGGCAAAACACATTCACCTTTTCTTGAAGGTTGCAACCCAAAAGTCACTCCCTATCAGAGCATCAAGCTTAAAGCTGAGGATCTATGAGTGAGAAATAGAATTTTGATACAAGGTCTGGGTATTTTTCTTTATCTGAAACCTATGAATTAAAATAAGTTACTGGTTTCTCACACATCTAATATACATTGGCAGAATAGGAATGGGCTAACTGCAATAAACAAGCCTATTCAGGAAGGGAAGAATGAGACACTTGGGAGTTAAAGGAAAGGAGCAGTTCTAAAATCAGCCAGGGAACAGGTTGCAAGGGGCTATTTATACTAGGGTCGGGGGATGTTCCTAAATAGGGTTCAATTATGCTTCCTGGGAGGAGCTTCCTTGTCTATTGTTCTCCCAGGTCCCTGGCTTCACCCTTGGGGAGCTTCTTCCTTCTCTTTTATCCTCCTTGGGTTTTACATTTGAGGAGGGCACTGGAGAATATGCCCTCTTCCCCTCTTCAGAAGTGAGAAGCTTTCTTAGTATATGCTTTAGGGTCCAAGTGTCCGTTTTGTTTTCGCATGGGCAGGCACCTGGAAGTGGACCAAGTGTCATTTCAAGTTTCGAGTGGCATCAATTTTTGATCTAGTGCTGTGGTTTCTTTGGACCCCAAATATAATTGGGTTCTTATCTATTTGGGTCCAGTTAGTAAAATCTGCCAATAGCCATACCCACAATGAACTTCAACAATGGGCTTCTTTTAATTAATTGTACAACTTGAGCCTACAAGCCTTTGGTGGGAGAATCATGCCCTATGTATCCTTTCACTGAACTATTTTGTTCTCATGAAAGAATGTATCAGGTGCTATAGCCTTAACTGGGTCTTTCCTCTGGGATAACTGAATCCATTCAGAAGTTTTAAGCTTCGGCTAAACCTTTGATTCGGTTCTTGCTATGAGTCTTTGTTGGTCTAAGGTCTTCTCATTTTTGTCTTTTGCCCCTTGTAGATGAGGAGCAGTGTCTCTTCTAACCCCACAAGTCCCAGACTCTCCAGGCCCTTTCTGTTCCCTTTTATTCTTGTTTGAAAATCAGTCAACTCTTTCCTGAGTTAATTGATTTCTTGTTTGTCAAATATAGCAAATGATAACTAAGAATCTATTTTCAGCTTCTACCCTTACAGTTGCAAGTCCATCATGCATGTACTTTATCTATTGTCCAAGGTGTTACAGGTGATAATTTTAAATATTTTACCACTGTATAGCAAGGATAATTATTCCTCCAGTCTCCAAGATTCGTGTGCCACATAGCCACTAAGCCAATGCCAAAAAACTTGTAATTTTATGTGACACCGCTACTTCTTAGTACATATTTCTATCATGATCTAGGCAGTCTTTTCTCCAAGGTGGATGATTAAATGTAGCAGGTAACTAATGAGGTATTTTAGCTCTCTTTGGGTGATTATTTGGCATGGTCTTTATTAGGGCCCTACTAAAACCTATTTTAAAGCATCATCCAAATACAGAAATAGTGTGCCAAGTATAATGGTCCCAGACTATGAACTGGGCTCAGGCATTCTTAATGTATTTCTGACTTTGACCTTAAAAGTTAGGTCTTGCTACTTACTGAACTGTCTTCCCTCATGCTACTCAGAAGGAAAAGACAAAGGGGTTCATTTTCTGTTTATACTTAGTATTTTTTTCTTAAAGCCCAATATTTCTAAATAAATTATTCATGTTGAAGTAACAATGAATATCAAACACTAAATCACCAGTATCCATGGTAGGGTGAATTATACACCCCAGATAAACATGTTCTTAATATTAATCTATGCCTCTGTGTCTGAACCCATAAGACCTTTGAAGGTGTTACTTTAGTTAAGGTATGGCTCACTGAAGCAGATTGGATCTTAATCTGGATTACTGAAGTCCTTTATAAGAAGAAGAAATTCAGTAATAGAGAGCCATCCAGAAGAGTAGAAACTAGAAGTCAATGGCACATGGATGAGAAGAAGATCCCACTATATGCACTGCCATGTGATGGAAAAGCCAAAGACCCAATGTTTACAGGGAGCCAGCCATAGCACTCTATAGTCTTCAGAGAAAAAGCATTGCCTTGCTGATACCTCAGTTTTGGACTTCTACCCTCAAAACCATGAGCCAATAAATTCCCATTAAGTCAACCATTTTATAATATTAGCTATCACAGCTGGAAAACTAAGATAGTATCTACAACTAATATATTGAGTATTTTTTTCTTCTTGCTACAACTAAAGGAATTGTAGCAGTCTTGAGGAAATTGCTCATATGATCTGCCCTCTTGTCTTGACCCGTTCATACTTGTGTAAAGAGTGAATGGATACTTGGTAATACTTGTCTTCAGCAAACTTTTCCTCTAAAGAATCAGGTAGTAAATATTTTAAGATTTGCAGGCCAAACATTATGATATCTGTAGATATTTTTTCCAAGACATTTCTAGTTCCTGGATCCTACAACATCAAGCTCTACAGATCTGATAGTTTGCCAGTCCCTGATACAGATGGATTGGGTCAAATCTCCATAGGACCATGGATTCTAGAAACCACAACAGAGGTGAAGGGCCATCTGCAGGAAAAATTCACATCATGTGATAGGGTCTGTTCTAGTTCACTAGTTGCCAGAATGCAATATACTAGAAATGGAATGGCTTTTAAAAAGGGGAATTTAATAAGTTGGTAGTTTAAAGTTCCAAGGCCGAGAAAATGTCCCAACTAAAACAAGTCTATAGAAATGTCCAATCTAAGGCATCCATCCAAGGAAAGATACCTTGGTTCAAGAAGGCTGATGAAGTTCAGGGTTTCTCTCTCAAGTGAGAAGGCACATGGCAAACACAGTCAGGGCTTCTCTCTCAGCTGGAAGGGCACATGGCGAACACAGCTAGTTTTCTCTAGCTTTCTCTCCTGCCTTCTGGTTTCATAAAGCTCCCCGGGAGGTGTTTTCCTCCTTCATCTCCAAAGGTCGCTGGCTCATGGACTCTCTGCTCTATGGTGCTGCAGCATTCTCTGTTCTTTCCTAATCTCCTTCACAAAAATGTTTCTTCCTATAAAAGAAGAAATTTATTAAGAGCCACCCAAATGTGTGGAGACATGTCCTCACCTAATCCAGCTTAACAACCACTCTTGACTAAATCACATCATCCAGGGAGGTGATCTGATTACAGTTTCAAACATATGGTATTGAATAGGGATTATTCTGCCATTACAAAATGGGACTTTGATTAAAACATGGCTTTTCTAGGGGACATACATCATTTGAAACCAGCACAGAGTCCTATTGGCCAATGTCTGTTCTTAAAGACCAAATCCCTAAGCAACAGTAGCTATGCAGCGGCAACCTAGAAAGATGTGGCTGGGTCCTCTCTTCCTGTGGCTGAGTGGACGGCCTCTTTGGGCAAAACAAGAGATGAAGAGGAAGCCTGAAAAAAAAGATCATTGAACAAGAATGCAATGAAATGAATCTCAAACTTCATTGGAAATACTTATGGAATTGGGTCATTTTTTTTGGCTTAGGCCACTTTTTTTTTTTTTTTAAAGGAAAGACAGAGAGAAGGAAGGAAGGAAGGAAGAAAGGGAAACATTTTTAAACATTTTCTTGTTTTATTGTATTCTGTTTCTCCGTTTTTGTTACATGGGCTGGGGCCGGGGATCGAACCGAGGTCCTCCGGCATAGCAGGCAAGCGCTTTGCCCGCTGAGCCACCGCGGCCCGCCCCTTAGGCCACTTTTTTAGCATGTTAGCAGGAGTGGAGTACCAGAGCTAAGATGAAATCATTTATAGAGAAAGTGTTTCAATTATGTTCTTTCCGATTTGACTGTCAAATTTATACCTGTTATGCAAAAATATTTGACAGCACCAGTGAATATTGTAAGTAATAAGCATATATCTCACTGTCATTGTCCCTTTTGAATTGCTGAGTTTGTGTATTACCCATTCAAAACCTCTTTTAGTCTATGGGTGGAGTTTTTGTACTCCTTTTTATCTATGTATATCCAAATCTGATAAGAGAGGAAGTTATTTATCTTGGAATCTCCAATTATTTTCAGTCACTTTTTACAAGAAAGGCAAAATATACTTTTAAAATAGTTTACTGCTTTGAGAAATTTTCTAAGAGATTTGGGAGCTTTTCAAACCAATTTTGATAAAACCAAATCCATCAAAAAATATTACCAAAGTTTCCTTGATCATAAAACAACAACAACAACAAAAAAAAACCCCACTAGGCTAGAAGAAAAAATCTATAAAATCAATTCTGAATATTGGAAACATTTAGGTTTTAAAAAATGTATCAGAGTCAGTTGCAAAGAAAACATTTGAAAATAACTCATGCACCTGCTTAGGTGAATATTGATGTTAAGATCTGTAGGACAATGAAGTCCTCAAATCTTGAGCTGATATCTGCAAGGGGTTATTTGACTCTCTTGTGATTGTTTGCCCTGATTAAGGAGTAATAGCAAATATGCCAGCTTATGGTAAACTCTTTTGATTACAGCTTCTGTGTAACAATCCTGGAAAAGGGCCTCTTACTGTTTTGAGAAGTTCTTATCCATATGACTTTGGTTTTCAAACCCCTCTTTAGAAAGTCTTACTGAGGTCTGGTACCTTTTAATTCTGTAGACAAGTCCATGGCAGCAGAGTTGTTCAGGGCTTGCATGAGGCTGGAACATGGTGCTGTTAACCAAGCTGGAGCCAAGAATGATGGGAAGCAAAAGGCTGGAGTGTGGCCAAAAAGAGTGTGTTTACATCAACTTCTTAATGGTTTTTGCTGTCCTTAATTCTGAGGCAGCCCAGATCTTTTTGATCAGTTCTATTCTGCATTTTTATTGCCATAAAAATAGGATTTTAAAGAGAATTTGCATTTATCTCTTGGTCTAATGCCCCAAAAAGCTATTTTTGTAGGGATGACCTAGAAGTCTTCAGAAAGACTTGAGCTAGCCATTTTTCTATAGTGTTACTTAGCATGGTCTCCCTCCTTTGGGATGGACAGGAATTCTAGAAGTAGGTACATCTGGGAACAATTCTGTAGATTTCCAGTCTGAGTTAGTCCTTTTATCCAGTCCTTGGATTAGTTCCTCTTTATTTTGTGGCCCTCATTGACACTTCTGGATCCGTGTCATTTGTTCTTTTCACAGCTTGGGAAGACTGACTTAGTTTTTATTCTCCAAATCTCTACTTAGCCCCCTTGAGTTAATTCCTTTAGCAACTGTTTCTTTGCAAATCTTCTATAGTTAACTTGGCCATGTCTCTATGGGAAAACTATCTTTTAGAGTCCCAACAGGAAATGGCATAGCTAACTGGGATTTTTGTAAAATGCTTCTTAATGAAAGGACTACTTATTGAGGTGTGGACAGTATTAGGGATTAATAATCAAGTTCTGTTGAGGAATTTAAGAACTAGTCACAGACCTAGAACGACAAGGGGAAGAAAAAGTCTTACTTGAGCCAATTGGAAAAGGGCAGTCTAATAAGAATGATAGCACAAAAAGATGCATCTATATAAAAATGATTGTGTCATTTGATAAAACCTGGATTAGCTATCAGCTGCTGAAAGGTAGCTGAGCAGTAGCTACACAAGAAGAGGTTCCAATCATACCAAAAATATACACTCTCACTCACTTCCCTTCTTAATTCCACTTTCTACTCCCAGCAAACCCATGCATCTGCCCCACCCACAGCTGTGTGAATGATGTAGCTTAGCAACTCGAGGTTAAAGTGGAAGAAACATGGAGAGGCATTTTGAATGAGGATCAGATTAAATGACTCTTTCAGTGGTCAAAATTACTAGAGCAGACCACTTTTATTTTCACCTGAGCAAAAATGAAGCCTGGAGTAAGTTACCAAATGACAGATTTTTCCTACTGCAGTTCACATTATTTGAAGATGTTTGAAAAACCATTTGACTACTTTCTTAGTCCAAGTTCACATCTAATATAACATGTTTTCAAAGTGCACATTGAGGATATTTTAAGCCATCAATAATAACTCTTAGTCTGGATCTTCTGAGAAGCAAACACCCTGACAGTAAATTTGAAGGGAGTTTCATTAGGGAAAGTGCCTATGTGAAGGGAAATAGAGCAGGAGTTGGGGAAGCCTGGGAGACCCCTCAGACTGTGATGTAAATCTTACACTGAGTAAAGAAGAGCAGGAGAGAAGGTTGTTCCTGATTACCATGTAGTTTAATGAGGGTTGACAAAACCACTGGTGAGTCAACAAAACAAAGTTGGCTTTCAGAGGAGGCCCAGGTTTCCAAGGAATAGATTTACTTTAGAATCCCTGCCAACCTCAGTCATTGACCAGGAGCAGCTTGGGAGAGGAGCATAAATGCAGTGCAGAAGTTTGAAGCACAGTAGTTGGGGTGTTTGGTTAATTACACTCGTTGTAGTCAGAGGTCTACAATACCTCAGGGCTACCACCACACACACAAAAGCCAACCATAGAAAAATCATCACAGCCCATGATCTTATAGATCAAATTATGAAGAACTTGAAGTGATGTCCTTTCACCTCTTATATTTCCCTCCCCAAACCATACCCTATTATCTATTCATTTATTTCCCTTGTGGAGGGCTGATAGATAATTCTACCACAGGCACACATTCAAATACCCCTGGAGAAGCTGAAGCAGTTCAGCCTTCCTTAACCTTGTTATGATGAGGTGAAAATTTTCAGTTATTCCAAGAATGACCCAAACTACCACAGGAGGGTTGGGGCAAATATTTGCTCAAAACCTGTTCCAAAGAACAGAAGTGGTTTATTTTACTACTAGGGTTACAAGAATGTGCTGTTCCTCTAAAAATCCCATAAAATAGTCTAGATCACAGATATCGCCCAAACTATAACATTCTATAGTTTCCCTGTTTTTCCTAAGGACTTCAGGAGCTTCAGCTGCCATGCATTACCCTTGTTTCTTTAATCCAGTGACTGTACTTATATATGGAGAAATGGCCTTGCTGTACAAAAAAGAGGAGGGGCATTCAGAAACCTTCACCAAGGAAGAGTTGCATTGTATCAAAGTATAGGACCCTTTATTGCTTACTTCAGGCAATGTTATACTGGTCAGTGATAGCTTTGTTGTTCTAAGGCTGCACTGAAAACAGGGGTGGAGAAGGGTTGACATCATGTTTAGAAGCATGTCTGGTGTTCATCAGAGGCAGGAGCAGGTTGATTTCAGGCTTAGAAGTGTGTTCACTGGAGTGAGTCTACCGCCAGATGGCTGACTTTCAAAACATGAGACAGTCACTGTGCCGGTTTGAATCTGTGATGTACCCCAGAAAAGCCATGTCCTCTAATCCTCATTGAATATTGCTGATTGGTATCTTTTTGATTATCCATGGAGATGTGACCCACCCAATTGTGGCTGGCAACTTTTGATTAGATGGTTTCCATGGAGATGTGTATCTACCCATTCAAGGTGGGGTTGCTTACTGGAGCCCTTTAAGAGGGAACCATTTTGGAGAGATCAATGAGAACCATGAGAGCCCATACAGCCAGAGACTTTTGGAGATGAATACAGAAACACCCCTAAGGAGGTTTCATGAAACAAGAAGCCTGGCGAGAAAACTAGCAGATGTCACCATGTTACCCAAGTGCCTTTCCAGTTGAGGGAGAAACTCTGAACTTCATTGGCATTTCTTAAGTGAAGGTAACCTTTAATTGGCACCTTATTTTTTTAAGATTTGCTTTAATTGTGACATTTTCATGGCCTTAGAACTATAAACTTGCAGCTTAATAAATTCCCCCTTATAATACCTGTTCTGTTTCTGGTATATTGCATTCCGGCAGCTAGCAAACAGGAACAGATTTTGGTACTGGAGAAGTGGGAAACTGCTGCAGTTTGCAAATACCAAACATGTTGGAATGGCTTTTTAAATGAATAAGGGGAAGATTCTGGAAGAATTGTAAAGAGCTTAATAGAGAAGGCTTAGAATGCTTTGAAGAAACTGCTGGTAGAAATGTGGCTCTAAAGATACCTCCAATAAGATGTGTGTTGTTGCAAATTGGAAGGAACATGATCCTTGTTTTAAAATGGCAGATAATCTGGAAAAATTGACTAGTGGCTTTGGCTGGAAGGCAGATTTGAAAAGTCATGAACTTGGATATTTAGCAGAATAGATTTCCAAATTAAACACGGAAAGTGTGGCCTGGTTTCTCCTTGCAGCTTATAGTGAAGTGTGTCAGGAAAGAGCTAAGGTGAGAACTGAACTCTTAGGTACAAAGAAACCAGAAATTGATGCTCTGGAAAATTCTGGGCTTCCAGGAAGAGAGACCCCAGAGAATAGTGCCCCACATGAGGATTTAACCAAATGTGGAACCAGTCAGCCATTTCAGAGAAAGCCAAGATTGGAGATGGAACTATCCAGAAAGGATGTGTGGAAACTCCTTCTGTCTGAAGGATATGACCCTTGCTTATTACATAGAAGAGCCAACAAGACTGCTCTGGGACCTATATAAATAGAACGACTGCCAGTCTAGACTGAGGGGGACACAAAAGGGATGCATTGGAGGAAAAATAACTTCAGAGGTAGCACTATGGAATCTAAAGTTTGAAGTCAAGAAACCACGGGCCAGGAGAGCAAACTCACCCACGCATGTGGAGAGGGTGAGTTTGCCCCAAAGGCAAAGGATGGGCCTTCCACCTAATTGCAGTGTAAGAGTCATGCCACCTCAGGCTTTGGAGAGGGTGGAGTACATTTCTTGGGGATTGGAGAGCCTGGCTTCCATAACATGGAGGGATTGAACATGTGCCCCAGAGATGGCAGAGAGCCTGGGTGCAGCCCCAATGCTTGAAGAGGGTGGAACCAAGAAAAAGGTGGTCTCCCAATGTCCCCCAAGGTTGCATTTGGAGAGAGGTAGGAAGTTGTGTAGGCCCTTGGAAAGGGTGGGACTGCCACTTTCTAAAGCCCTGAAGATAAATGACTCTCAGACTTTGAAATGTAATGGAGTTTGCCTTGCAGACTTTTGAAACTGCAAGGTTTTGGAAACCCATGTGTTCCTTCCAATTTCTCCCTATGGAAATGGGGATATTTATCCTATGACTGTGCCTCCTTTGTATGTTGGCAGCAAATAAATTGTTTTGAGTTTTACAGGTTCAGGGTCAGAAGAGAATTTTGCCTTAGAACAGACCATACTGGTAACAGGCTTTGATGAGACTTTGTACTGGTTTTCACCTTGTATTGTATTTGTTTTGCTTTTGAAATGATTTGAAGCTGTCTGATATTGTTATTGAATCAATGTATTTTGCATTTTGAAAGAATATGTTTTTGGGGGGTCCAAAGGGTGGAATATGCTGGCTTGAATCTGTGGTTTATCCCAGAAAAGCCATGTCCTTCAATCCTTATTCAATATTGCTGGGTGGTATCTTTTTGATTATCCATGGACATGTGACCCACCCAATTGTGGTTGGCAACTTTTGATTAGATGGTTTCCATGGAGATGTGTATCTACCCATTCAAGGTGGGGTTGCTTACTGGAGCCCTTTAAGAGGGAACCATTTTGGAGAGAGCAATGAGAACCATGAGAGTCCATGCAGCCAGAGACCTCTGGAGATGAATAAGGAAAACACCTCCTGGGGGAGCTTCATGAAACAACAAGTCTGGTGAGAAAGCAACAGACATCACCATGTTCGCCATGTGCCTTTCCGGTTAAGAGAGAAACCCTGAACTTCACCAGCTTTTCTTGAATGAAGGTAATCTCTTGTTGGTGCCTTAATTTGGGCATTTTTATAGACCTGCTTTAATTGGGGCATTTTCATGACCTTAGAACTATAAATTTGTAACTTAAAAAATTTCCCCGTATATAGCTGTTCTGTTTCTGGTATATTGCATTCTGGCAGCTTGCAAACTGGAACAGTCACCAATTGGTTGACTTTGAGAGTCGTCCTCAATGAGACAGGCTTAAAACTTGATCTGGTTGTCTTTTGTTACTATGAATATAGTACAACCAGTTTTGGAATAATTTGTTGAATGATCTATCAGGACAGTTGCCAGCTAGAAGCATTTAAGACTCTGGATATAGACATGGAACATTTGTAAGAAAAATACATAACTGAAAGCCCTAAGAAAGAACTAAAAAGCACTCTAGAACCATAGCCCAAATAAGCCTGACTAAGGAAATGGGTCCCAGAATCTCCCCAAGTGTATCTTAGATGACAGGCTGTCTTTATTTTTAGCTTAGCTATAGAGTTCCTTTTCATCTATGTTGTGCCTAAATTAGCATCATAGGCTGAACTAGTTCACAATATAGCTCAAGGCCTTGGGCCCCTGTATACCAAAGCAACAGATATATTTTTGAGGAATATCTGAGTTCACCTCCTGGATATGGAATCATTATCCTCAGGAGTCTGTTGAGCCATTTTAATTTAAATACCTAGGAAGGATTTTACCATATTCTTTTTTTGAAGACATTGTTCACTAAGTTTGTTTGAAAATCAAACATTTGGAATGGCCTAAATGTAGGCCCCAAAACATTTAGCTTTGGTCCTGGGTTGGCACTGAAGAGCCTACTTTTCGGTTAAGAAAAAACCCAGAAGCTGCATAAGACACACGATCAACTTTAGATGCATTTTCTCTGATCAATGTCTGAGAAACACTTATAGTTATCTTCCAAGAATGTGAATTCCTCCCACAAGGACATTTTATTTCATTTAAGAATTGTCTACAATGAGCATAATTATTTGTGAGTTAGTGTAAAATAACTTCTTTGAAATTAAATATAATAGGAATAGCTTGATGGAGCTGACATGTGTTATGTCCCTAGGTTAGTTTAGAATTTAGGCAAGTAATTATTAGTAGTCACAAGTATAAAACCTTGAATGAATAAAGAAGAAAAACATAAACAAAAATGTAATAAACATGAATATGCAATGGAAAGTGTTACAATTAATGGTTCTGTGCATCTGGTTTAGACGATTTGGGGCAGAAATGTCTATTTCATGCACTTGTCTGCTTCCTCTGAGAATCTTAAGTCAGCAGTTGACTTGTTTGGGTGAGGTTCTCTTGAGAATGTCATTTTAAGGTCTCTAATGCTTGTAACATTCCAATTCTGTTAAGAAGGTTTCCACTTTTCCAAAGGACTGAAGATTAATAAGAATAGTGAACTTTCTGAATAAAGGGCAAAGTCTCGTATAATTCATGAATAATTGCCCTAGTAAAATGTCTTTCACTATCAACAGATAGGAGAGTTAAGTTAGGATGGCCTAGGTCAAAATCATGAAATCTTAAAGTCTCTTATTTCATTATGATTGCTATGACTTTAATAGGTAATTGCTATGGCTTTAACCCATCCAGAAAATAAACATGCTATTGCTACTACATATTCTCTCATAGAGGGAAGCAATTTTATAAAGTCTATTTGGAGATGCTCAACTAATTCTCTCAGTCATGGGTCAGGCTGTCTCACCTTTACAGTGTCTCCAGCATTATTTTAGTTACAGATAGGCATGAATTGGACATATCCTCTCTTATTCTAGAAAAGTTTTTTTAATCAACATTTAATATTCGAGCCAATTTATCCCAACTGAAATGGATTGTATCATGGAGGATTTGAACAAGGTCCATTTGAAGTTATCTGGTGATACTAGGCATCCTTTATGGCTTTGACAGATTTTTATGAATTTCAAAACCTAATTCCATTGTTTCTTTTGAGAATTGGGAATCTAATTTTTATGCTTCTATTATGAGAGCCTTGAAATGCGGGTTTTTCTTCTGCCTGCTCCAGCTTTCCAAGCTTGTGTATGTCCTTCTTTCTCAGCTTCTGGGTCTTCTTTCCTCCCTTATAAAAGACCCAGCTGGGTCATGACTCAACTGAAATAACCTAATCAAAAGGCTCCACCCACAATAGGTCTACACCCACAGCAATGGACTAGCTTGAAGAATATGATCTTTTCTGGGGTCCATTTAGCTTCAGACTACCACACTCATTAGGGGGTGGTGAGACCCTCTACAATCTCTGGAACACAAGCTTATACCTCCCTCAGAACACTGGGGTGTTGTCTAAACCCTTCTTCATCCCTGGGGAATGTTCTCCACCCTCTCTGAAGACTGGCAGCCCTGGTGGTCAGGAGGAGTACTACCATGTCAAACTCGCTCCATTCCCCCAGGCATCTGAAAACCTAGGGGTGGTAAATACTTTCTGCACAGTGAGGCAGTAGATAGACCCTCTGCAAACTCCAGGGTATACATATTCTTTCCACATACATGGGTGGGCCTACACTCATGACCCAAGAAGATATCTTTGATCCAGACCACAGTTTCCATGGTCCTGCCTTTGAAATAATTTTTCCTTCAATCTGTCCCTTTTATGTCCCCTTTAGTCCAAGCTGGCAGTGATTCCATTCATACAGATTTTGCAAACAACTTGTTGGTTTCTCATGCACTACACAGGGGTCCCAACCATCAGACAGTGGGTCCTTCCACAGATCCCTTCTGGCTAACTGCATTTCCCAAGTCCTGATTCACACTGAAATCGCTGATCTGATTCCATATTCAGTTAAATCCTTACATGGGGCACAATTCTCAGGGGACTTGCTTTCTGGAAGTCCAGAATTTTCCAAACCATTGATTTCTGATTTCTTTGTGCCCAGGAGTTCAGTTCTCAGCTTATCCTTTTACTTTCACATTTTACTCTAAGCTGTGAAGAGAAACCAGGCTGCTCTTTCCATGTTTGGTTGGGAAATCTTCTCAGCTAAATACCCAAGCCTGTCATTTTCAAATTCTGCCTTCCATCTGACATCAGGACTCAATTTTGCCAATGTCTCTGCCACTTTAAAACAAGGGCTGCTTTTCTTTTAGTCTATGGTGACACATTCATCATTTCTAAGGCCTCGTCAGAAGTACCTTTAGCATCCATATTTCTACCAGAGTCTCTTCAAAGAAATATAAGCCTTTTCTATCAAGCACCTCACAATCCTTTCAGAATCTTCCCCTTTATAAATCTCTACTTGTTTATAAACTGTTCCAACATTTTTGGTATTTGCAATCTCAGCACCCCACTCTTCTGGCACCAAAATGTGTTTTAGTTTTCTAAAGCTGCTGAAATGCAATATAATTGAAGTGAGAATGGCTTTTAACAATAGGGATTTATCAGTTTACAAGCTTGCAGTTCTGAGTCTGTGAAAATGTCCAAATCAAGGCACCAACAGGCCATCTGGTGATCGTGGACTCCTCTGTCACATGGCAAGGCACATGGTAGCCTCAGCTGGTCCTTCTCTCCTGGGTTTCATTGCTTTCAACTTCTAGCTGCTTCATCTTTCTGAGCTTGTGTGCGTACTTCTCTCTAAGCTATATTCTTTCTCTCTGTCTTTCATTCTCTTTATATAAAGGACTCAAGTAAGAAGATTAAAACTTTTCTGGATAGATCATTTAAACAATCCAAACACAGGGAGCCCAGAATAAGAATGAGGGTGTTTAATCCTGTATAACTTAATGTAATGCCCAGAGACATCCCAGAGTATGTTCTTGAGGCTTACTCTTGTGAAGCTTATGTATGCAGCAGAGAAGCTTAGCCTAACTATAGGTTTGTCTAAGAGTTACTTCCAGAAGACCTCTTTTGTAACTCAGATAAAGCCTCTCTCTCTCTCTAAGCCCAACACTGCAAGTGAAAACATTGCCCTCCCATCTACATGGGACATCACATTCAGGGGTGAAAGTCTCCCTGGCGGCACTGAAGAGGACTCCCTGGGATAAGTCTGGCCCTGGAATTATGGGATTATCAATGCCATCCTGAAGGGGAAAAGAGGTGGAACTAATATAGTATCAGTGGCTGAGAGAGTTCAAATAGAGTTGAGAGGCTTCTCTGGAGGTCACTCTTTCACATGCTTCAGTTAGACATTGCTGCCTATCATAACCAAAACCATTCCTGTCAATCCTAAAGAATACTAGGGCACTATATAGTGTTGTGGGGCGCACTGAAAGAGAGACCACACAATTCAAAACTGCAAGTCAATTTGGAGTCTTTATTAGCCAGCTGGCAACTGCCTCAGAAACCTCCAAGAAAGAGGATTCAGAGAGCAGCCCTTAGAGATTTTCAAGGTGTGCTTATAAAGGCTAAAATCATGCTGTGTTTTTTTTTTTGCAGTTGCTAGCAAGCAAGCAGTTCATGGAAGCAGAAGAATGCCGTTAGCCATTGCCAAAACCTATCCCATTCCCACAGTTTCTTAGCATTGGTTATTGTTTAACTCTCGGGGATATTCCGCCCCACTAGTGTGGGGACTCTCTCTGCTTGGACCTGATTGATTGCTCCTGCTTGGGCCTGATTAATTGTTCCTGGCCCTCCACATATAGGATTTTATTTTGGGGGGGCATGGGTAGGCTCCAGGAATCGAACCCAGGTCTCCGTCATGGCAGGAGAGAATTCTGACACTGAGCCACCAGTTGCACCACCCTATATAAGATTTTATAAAGGTTCCATGCACTAGGGTAATTTTTCAGAAATTTACAACCTCCTGGGTCCCTAGACCAGGTAAGTCCTGAAATGCAGAGGGGCCAGCCTCTCCAGAACATCAATAGTTCCATCCCCCATCCCATATTATTGACAGCCCCTTCCAATGTGAAAAAGTTAGAATGGGCATAGCCCAAATACCCTGAAGAGTGGAGTGATGGTGGAGTTTTACAGAGAAGGTAGGGCTTAATGAATGAGTATGACTGCTAAATCATTATTTCGATATTTCTTTTAGTCTCCAGTATCTTAGAGCAGCTAGAAGTAAGAACCTAAAATTGTGGAATTGTAACCCATTCCAAACTCTAAATCTGTTCTATAACTAATTGTTGTGATGTGCTTTGGAATTTATTGCTTTTTTTGTATATATTTTATTTTTCACAAAAAAGAAAAAAAATGCAGACTGTAAGAAAGGGTAAAAAGAGAAAAATAAGATATGCCATATGAGAATAAAGTCATGACACCTGCAAAAAAAAAAAAGACCCACATGGGGCATGCCTCAACTGAAATAACGTCATCAAAAATCCCCACCCCCACCCCAATAGGTCTATACCCATGGGAATGGATTAGCTTTAAGAACAAGATCTTTTTTGGAGTCTATTCAACTTCAAACTACTATAAGCACTTACATTGCTGTTGCAATTCACAATTGCACTATGTAGAGCCATTTCTCCATGCACAAAGAGCAGCATCTCCATATTTCTGGTGGGCTTTTATTACTGAGGGTCATGTAGAAGTAGGAGGTTGCTAGGAATAATTATGAGATACTGCTGCAGTTCATCTTGGGCCTGAAATTGGTATGGTGAATACTAGATGAGAGTCCAGATCTCTTCAGATTATATATTATCACAGAGGACTAGATAGTTAACATATCCCTTATGCAAAACCATAAATGAATTTTATCTGTTTCATGTAAATGCAAAGTGTGTGTGACTTACATTTCAGGTTGGGATAGAAATGAAAGCATTTGCTAAATCAGTGGTTGCAAATCAATAACCACAGGCCTTGTTAACCTGGGCTAGTAAGGGTTACTCATTCAGCACATAGGGGCTACTAATTGCTTAAACTTGTAGTAGTCTGCAGTCATTTTCCAAGATCCACTCAATTTCTCCAGGCCAGCGTGGCAAATTAAATGGAAATGTAATAGGGGCCAACATCATGTATTCTTTAGATATCTGAGAATGGTACTAATCTCTGCCATTCCACATGAATTGTGATACTGCTTTCATTTACTGTCTTAGCTGGATAGGGAGTATTTCAGAGACTTCCCTTGGCCTTCCCACTATGATAGCTCTACTGATAGTTTAAGGACCAGTGTAGGGATTACTCCTCCAGCCAAGTACGACAATCCTAATTACACATTCTTGAAATAGGGAAATAATGGCTTGGGAGTTCTACAAATCAAGTGGATCTTGATCTGAAAGTCTTGTAAGCCAATGGAAACCATTTATTACTGGTCTATGCATGACCCCACTCTAACAGTAGAGCCTTGATATCTATTCTGGTCTATGAGCATCAATATCAACTAACCTATATTCAAAAATCCTTGAAATGTCTGAGTATTCTCTTTATACTATGGCCAAATTAATGGCCATAATTTTTTTTTTCTTGGAAATGACTGGTGCAATCATTATAATATATTTTGCAGAGTTTTACAGAGTCCTTCCATGTGGGGACCCAGCCACCCCTTTGGTCAATAAGATTTCCAGGTCTTAAAACTGTTCAAATCAAGAAACTAAGTTAAAAATACGAATAAAACCTATGACTTTTAAATGGGACAATTTACATACTGCTGCTCATCTGCTCTCCATTCTTACCTTCTTTTGTTTGTTTTTATTAAGCAGCACCCTCATTGACCGCTAGTTTATTTTGCCCATAGGGATACTACACTGATAACCCTGCAGGTCAATCTCCTTAGCTGCCCTTCCTGCTGGTTGTCAAGGTAATTGTGGTTCCCTACTTCTTAGTTCCTGGAACTAAGTGTTAGACACTGCCACCTGGCTTGTATTATCCCTATTATCTCCACAGCTGTTAAGGAGCCAAAATCTGAGCCCATGCCTCCTACTCTGAGCCCTGACTTGAGGAAGAGAACCGCCACTGAATTTCCGAGCAATGCTGGTTCCTGTTTTTCCTGCACATTTGCAATGACCTTGGTGAACATATTTTCTGGGCCCTCTTGTAGAACTTAATTCTCTGGTGGATCTTCTGACCCCATAATATACACACTCCAGCAAACCTACTTCCTTGTGCCTTTTAACCTCATTCTCCACCATGTGTCTCAGCAATTCATTATTTTTATTTTGGTCAGTGTGGGTCAGCACTTCCCCAGGTTTCTAAGGACCATGCTAGCGGTGTTCATTCAACCCTAGGGTCCTTGCCTGGATAATAACTCCCACATTCATTAAGTGCCCCTAATCCAATGAACTCTTGTTTATTCAGTCTGTTTCCTTTGACATGTCACCTCAATATCTATTACCAGTGGTAATCTCCTTGTTCCTGCCAGTACAAGCTAGCTAATTCTTGTAGTTTCTTTGCGATATAATCTATCTTCTCCCTGAACAAGCCCAGCTGGCTTTTGCTAGAATTTAACCCCTGTTATTATCCTAAAAGCCAGGTGACTAACTGGGAACATTTTCTGAAATGGGAACCTCATGTCTTATGAGACAGAGGCCTTTGAAATATGTGCCTGCATGAGGCAAATATTCACTTTTAATAGAGAGGGGTGGGTCATCTCTCTAGACTCATTCAGAGAGGCTCAGAGAGTCCCAAACCTCAGAGACATCCAACCAGATATCCCCTTACCAGTTTTCTCCAAACAGGGCTCTGCCCTGAGCATTGCAATCCTATGTTGGCTGAGCTTTCAATAGGCTCTGAAGCTTCTCAACCATAACTATCAGAGTTTGAATTTGTTACTCAGCTGTTTTCACTTTCCTTCCAAAGAACACAAAGGCTTGTTTGTAAGCTACCAAAGGAGCCTTCTGGAACTCATACTTAGATTTTTTTTTTAGGTACTTAACATGCATTGTTCATTGAACAAATATTATAAGGTAAATAGTATATGACCTGATTTACAGATGAAGAAACTGAGACACAAAGGGATAAAGCAATGTATCCAAGTTATGCAATTAGTAAATTTCAGAGTTAAGATTTTTTGACAGTCCACCTGATTAGTCTTTGCTCTTAACAGTTCGGCTTTTCTGCCTTCAAATAGGGCCTATTTTTTCTGCCTATCTCAGAATCTCTGGGATATTACTCAAGGCCATCAATAGTCCTATTTGCTTGTAGTCACCTGGTATACTAGGAGAGATGAATTTTGGCATTGCTTATCAGGTCTCAGGGATACTAGAACCAAAAAGCCTTGAATAAGAAAAGGTCTGTGAAGATTCTCTGCAGCATCTTTTGAATGGGCCCCAGATAGGATAGCAGTGACTGTTTACTTTCCCATTAGATACAAGTTCTGTGGGTAATGTTTTGAATTGGCACCAATGGCATCACTAAAATAGCTTTCATTCTAGCTTTGTGGTATTTGATGCAACTTCTTTTCATACTTAGTTTTCAACTTTTTAACTGTCCCCCACCCCAGTTTCTGATTTTATCTCTATAGTTCATCAGTGCCACTTATGAATAACCAACCAATTTTATTTTCACTGTATATATTGTTACCTTGCTATTTTCTAAATGCCTGGATTGTCTTAGTGGCAAGGGTCATTCCTTCATTGGGATGTTTTCCCATGTCTTAACTAGTGAAATATTTAGAAGTTGGTGCCTCCACCTTGTGTCAGAATATCCTTGCCCTACATTCAGGCCATGAGTAGTGAGTGAGCCAGTTCCAAAACCTTACCACCTGCTTTCTTAGACTACTCCAGGTATCAATTGCATCTATTGGGTCTTTCAGGAATCAGTCACCAAAATACATAGAAGTACAAGAGCTCTGTTATTGTTAATACCTCTGAAACATAAAGGAGAAAGTACATAGAAATAGGTAGGGAAAACATCAGACAGTGATGCAGGTCTGACACTTATGGAGGAGACAGGGAAAGAAGGGGGATAAAAAGAGCTACAACTGAGGTAGTTTTGAGAGTCTTGGCCTGAGCGGGAGCTCTAGTGTAAAGATTGCTTATCATAGAAGTCTTACCCTGGCAGAAATAACCAGACTTCAGTATCCCCATTGTTCTAAGCCATTGACTGGGACTTGTAAGGGGTGGGTGGGATGTCCTTGGATGAAAGACAGGATAGATCCTGAAGGTGCTGCAGCTAGAGATTGTTGGCAGAATATACTCTTCATTCAAATTCTCCCTTGAAGGGAGATCTGCACAATGATCTTTTTTACTTTTATGCTGCCAAATCAGGTATGCACTAGAGGCTAGAAATTATTTCTTTTATCTCAGACCCTTTTTCTTAGAACATTTCCTTTCTATGTGAAGAACATTCATTAGAATTTAATTTAAAATGATTCTGGTTTAAAAAAATAATAATGTCCCTTTTCTTGAGAATGACTTTAATTATAGAATGCTAAGTTAACTTCTCACTTTAAATAGATCATTTTACTGTCCTCTGCCTTCTTTCATTCTCTTAAGAATTTGGCCTTCATTGTAATTGCCTTTACTTGGTAGATTTTTTTTCCTCTCAGATACTTTTGTAATCTATCTATTTTCAACATATTTGATGTGTAAGTGTGGTTTTATTTTTATTTTTACTGATTTGGATTTTGGGGGATTCTTGGATTTTCAATCACTGTGAAAAGTCTTAAACACTCTTTCTCTTCTTCAGTCTCTCTGTGCCCTTCTGGAGCTCCAATTAGATGTAAGCCAGACTTTTCACTCTTTCCTCCATGTCTTTTACCTTCTCTTTTGTGTTCATATATCAGTCCTCCTGGGATACATTTTGGATAACTTCTTCAAATAAGTCTAGTTTAGACAGAGCAAAAATAAAATTAATAATCAGCTTTTTAGATTATACTCTGAATTTTACATTTTAAGTACTGTATTCTTCATTTCTGCATCTTCTATTTGATTGTGTTTAAATCCTTGATTCTTGTTCCTTATAATCTTACTCTCGGCACAGTTTCAAGTGTCTCATTTCTTTAAACATATTTGTTTTTATTCTGATTGATAATTCCAATAACTAAAATCTTTGTGGGTCTATTTCTATTTCTATCAGTTCTTACTTTTGGTTGTTTCAGTATTACCCTATGGTTTGTATTTTGGAGACACTCAATTTCATTGGATCTTTGTTTTTAGGAATTCTCAGAGGTCTGGATTGCTGGTAAGTTTCTCAGAGAGGATTCATATTTTCTTCTTTTAGCATCTTGGAGGTTTGACTAATCCAGGACAACTTCAAATTAACTTATATATCTGTGATTTCTTGGGAACACACAGGTAACTTGAATTCAGATAGCAAAACTGCATGAGGACTAGTTCATGTTTATGAATCCTCAGGGAAGATTTTCTTTTCTTTTCCCCCAGCATAGCACTGATTTGAGAAGGTATGTCTCCTCGGTTTATCATTTGTGACAGTGGTCTCTTTTTTTCTCATATCCTGAAGGAGTCAAAATTTTATGCAAGGATCTCCCAATTGATTCCCCAACTGTATGGGCCATAGGATTTAGTTGTTCCTCAGCTCACAAAGAAGAAGCTCAAGAATCTCCAATGTCCACCAGGAACTGACCGGTCAAGAACCTGATCTAGCGCCCGTCCATCTCCCAGAGTTCTTGGTTTTAAATAGTTTGGGGAAATTTTCATATTTCTTTTGTACCAACCTATTTATGCTTTATAAATTTATTTAAATATTTCTATCCACGCTTATAGATTCAGTTGGGATAGGATGGTTTAGAATATTTAATTGACCATACAGTTGGAAATATAATACTTATAACTCTTTATCTATTATGTTTTTCTTGAAATCCCAGTTTTTAACTTTTCTACTGAAAAGTAAATTTCCATATTTTGATTACTGGGTACTTTAAATAAAACCCATTTTCATTAAAAATCTACCTCACTCAAAAATACTCCTGTGTGAGGAGAAGGGAAAGGTTAACATAGTCCAAGATCGAAGCAAGAATCCGGCTGTCCTTAACACTTTTTTTTAAAACCAACTTGCTACTTGCCTTTGTTATTTAATACAATCTTGACATTTACATTTTCATTCTTCTCTGATTTTCTCACATTCTGTTCTACTTCTTAAGTCTCCATGTTTCTTTCTGTCAATCCTCTCATCTATTTCATTTTATATCTCTTAGAGTCAAAAACCGGGCTTTACTTTTAAGTGCACTTGAGTTAGGGAAACATTCAATCCATTGGAAAGTAGAAACTTGCACTTCTAAGTTTCCCATTTACATTATTTTTCCTGTGAAGATGCTGAAGTTTGAAAATTTTCCAGTACTCCTTGCAACACTTTAGTGTCGACTGTTTCTCTCCACCTCTCACTAAACCCAATGAACCATTAATGGTTGCTAAACTATGGCCTCGATGTTGTTAGGCCTGCCAAACATTCTGCAATTAACAGAACCTTAGTTTCCTTACACCTTTCAAAAGTTTGAACAATTCATTTTAACTGATCTTTAAGTGTCTTACTCCCCCAGAACATACCATTTGAGCACCCATCATATTACAACATCGTAAATAAATGCCTAAGCTAATTCCTTTTGGTTATTTTCCCCCTTCTTCCAACCACCTTTCATTCAATAAATATTTGTTAGCTACCAGGCAATGAGCTGGGTGCAGGGAAATAAAGGTAAATACTATGACTCTTATTCTCGAGACCTTTTAAATAAATTATGTAGATAAGGTGTTCCCATGTCTTTTGAGACATTCTTCATATCCTCTGGTAATTCAGAAGAAATGTAACCCAAAGTCTAGATAACACTTGGCCTCTACAGGTGAACAGAAAGGCTTTTCTTGGGGGAAAAAAGAGGATGTGAAAATATATCTGACTTATTTGAAAATGGTAAGCCCACATTTCTGGGCATGGAATTTTCTTCTAAATCATGCAGAGAGAAAATACATTTTCATGGAGGAAGAAATCTGATCTTCATATAATATAGGCTGGTCTTAAAGAATCTTATCCTAAACTCCCCTCCAAAGTAGGAAAGGAGACCCTGACAACTTTCCACCTTCAAGAAAAATCAAGAAAAATGGGTATGTGAAACTTTGAATCATTTACTCTATATAAGAATAACTATGTATTTTAAACAGACTACCTGTGTGGCTATCAATTCCCCATATCTGAAATTCTTCAAACTATCTGAGAATATTACCTTCAGATTACTTTGGTTTGTTCGAATATGGACCCTGAGCCACTTAAGTTCAGGTTATGATTGAATCCTGTGCAGTGGTCTCCAGCTCTAAAAGTTTTACATTAACAATTTAACTTAAAGAGGCTATTGTTATGTACTTCATTGTTATAGTGGTCTAAAGTTAATTAATAGTATTTTTACTTAGTAAATTATTTGCTTTTGCAATATTATAGTTTAGATTTGTGTGTATATAACTCTCATCCTAGAACTTAACATTGGAGAGATAAGATTCTGTATTTCTATTACCCTAGCCATGTACCTATACTACTGTTTTGTGGTAAAGGACAGCCTGATTTTTGACTCTTCTAGAATGGAGTCCTGAGTTTTCCCTAATGGTGGCTGTAACTCACTTATAAGATAGTCCTTGACTCTGCTAGAACTGTTTTCACCTCTACTCTGTTGGCCTCACTATAATTCTCCACCCTGCTGTGATATTTGCCTTAAAGTGAAACAGTAGGGAACTAGGAATAAAGACAGAGCAAGACTAGTGATAATGGCAGGAAGATATTGCAGTAGCATGCCTGTCTTTTATTTATTTATTTATTAGCAGGAGTGGGTATCATTCAAAAGAGAGTGTTTATACCTGTAGACACTTTGTTCCTATGAGATAGATGTTGGGCATCAACCCCATTATGCTAGTTAGGAAATGGCTCTGTGGCTGAAGACTAGCCCAAAGCCACTTAGTAAGGAATTATTATAATATAGGAGGAATTTGCATTAGAATACTTACTATGTGCTGGTGGCTTTACTAAAGAAATTTAATTTGCTTAAACAGGTTAAAATCACTAATGCTAAGGGGGAACATCAGGAATGGACCTAATGATATTGAGCACTTACAAGGGTCTGGCAGAAACTGAGTATCTCTGGAACAGAAAGATTCAGAAGAAGTTTTGCAAAATACACTCGAAAGATCAAGACACTGGTAGCAATTTTTTCGTTTCAAAGAAAAGATCCAATATTTTAGTGTCCACAATGAGCCTAGCACCGTGCATATGTCCTTATTTAACCTTTACACTTCCCTATGAGGTATATGTTTTCATCTCACAGACAAGCAAACCATGGTATAAAGAGGGTAGTTAATTCACTAAGATCAAATAGCTATTTAAAACTGATAATGAAGAACTTTCACTTTTGGGAAGATGGCGTAGGAGTACTTGTCCCTTTTCTTCTAAGTACAACTAAAAACCTGGATATTATATATAAAAATATATATAAGTCTCTGAATGGAGGAGAAAAGGTCAATAGACTAGGGACCATGGGATCTAACAAACCACAGTGAGGTCTGCTCCCTGGGTTTTTTTGTTTTGATTTGTTTTGTTTTGCTTCATCCATCACATACTTCAATCTGAAAAAGCGAGAAAACTACTATATGCCAACAGTGCAGGCAAAAAAAAAAAAAAAAAAAAATCCATGAAAAGACTATTCTCTACAAAAAGATGAGAAAGGCAGCCTAGTACAACAAACATTTAGACAATAACTAGTATACCCCTGCCAAACATCACAGAAAAAATGTGGTAGAAATCCTAGATTGCTGCCTTCTTGGCATAATGAAGTATACACCCTCGGGTCAGATGGTGTGCTGGTTGAAGCTATTGTGTACCCCAGAAAAGCCATGTCCTTTAATCCTCATTCAATATTGTTGGGTGGTATCTTTTTTTATTGTTTCTATGGAGAAATGACTCACCCAACTGTGGGTGGTAACTTTTGATTCAATAGTTTCCATGGAGATGTATCTCCACCCATTCAAGGTGGGGTTGCTTATTGGAGCCCTTTAAGAGGGAACCACTTTGGAAAGAGCCACAAGAGTCACCAAAATCAACAGAGCCAATAGTATGGACGAGCCCCGGGGAAGCCATTGAAGAGAAAGCTAGATCTTGCCATGTGCCTTTCCAGCTGAGAGAGAAACCTTGAATGTCATTGGCCTTCTTGAACGAAGGTATCTTTCCCTGGATGCCTTAGATTAGACATTTTCATAGTCTTGCTTTAATTTGGACATTTTCACAGCCTTAGAACTGTAAACTTGCAACTTATTAAATTCTCCTTTTTAAAAACCTTCCATTTCTGGTATATTGCATTCCAGCAGCTTGCAAACTAGAACAGGTGGGGTCAGAAGCTGAGTAGGGAGCTGAGACTTGCATCCCCTCTCCATGCAGTGCCAATGGAGACTCTGTTAGGAGCTTGAACTTCCACCCCTACCTGATCATCGTTAAATATTAGGGCAATACAAAGTAAAGCCGCAATGAGATAGTGCCTCACAGCTAACTGGTTATATATATATATATATAACTGTTTTTTGCTATATACATATATAAAACTGGTTTTTGATAACTTTTAATCAAACTGGTTAAAATAAAAAAATAGTGGCAATACCAAATGCTTGTCAGGATATGAAATAACTGAATCATTCATACATTGCTGGTGGTAATGTAAAATGGGACATCATTCTGGAAAACAGTGTATCATTTCTTAAAAATTTAAATGTCCCAGCAAATTGTACTCCTGGGTATTAGTCCTAAAGAAATAAAAACATATGTTCACATAAAAACCTGTAAATAAAAACAAATAAAAAAACCTATAAATAAATGTTCATGTTAACTTTATTCATAATAAGCAAAAACTAGTAACAACCCATTTGGAAACAGTCCCAATGTCCTTCAATGGATGAATGGTTAGACAAACGGTGGTACTTCCATACCATAGAATACTACTCAGCAATAGAATAGAAGGAACTATTGATTTATGTCCATTATGAATTATGGAGAGTAAAAAAAGCCAATCCCAGAAGGTTACAAACTATGTGATTCATCTTATGGAACATTCTTGAAATGATATAACTATAAAAATGGAGAACAGTTTAGAAGTTGCCAGGGCAAAGTTGGGAGGGGAAAGGAAATTGGCTGGCTGTGAAAGGGCAAATCAGGGATCCTTGAAGTGACAGAAATGTTCTTCAACTTGACTGTATCTATCCACCTCCTTGTTATGATACCATACTGATTTTGTAAGATAATCTTTCAGCAAAACTAGCTAAAAATGACATGGGATATACATGGGATTTATTTCTTATGTGACTCTACAATTACCTCAAAATAAAAAGTTCTAAAATAAAGTGACTCTGAGGTTCAAATGTAGAACCTTGTGCCCAAAACTGATCCAAACTTTGGATTCAGTTCTGTGTCAGAGAACCTTCAAAATTCTGAGGCTTGGGTCAAATATCCAAACTATTAATTCAGACTTTGGCGTGGGGTCTGACTTAGAATCTTAGATATGGTACATCCTAATGCATCATTTTGCCATGGGATATTTCTTTTTCATAGATAAAATCCTGATGGCTTGCTTCCACATAGAAATAAACCTAACAAATAGAAGCAGAACTTAGAGTAGAGCGTGACCTAAATGCTGTTGCTTTCTTATTAAGCAGAACTACCTCACAAATCTTAAAGATAATTGAAGCCATATGCTGTCCTGTGACAGTCCAAAAGTCATACTGCCTATGCTTGAGTGCAACCATTTCATAGCAATTAGGGACATAATGCTTTTAAATAGGTATTTTTGGCACCACATATGTAAGCCAGACACATTGGGACGACATTTTAAAAAATAGTAATCTGAATTAAAGAAATAGTAGTCTGGTCCCATGTTTTTAAAAATAGTAATTAAGAAAAGAATCTGTTTCTGAACTTAGATGTTCCTATCTATTTTTCTAGGTGGTAAGGATTTTCATAAGGAACTTTCAGAGGTAACTTTGACTTTCTGAGTGTTTTGCTTTATATGCTGACATGAGAAATTAACCTCCTCATGAAATCCAATCCCACTTTGCTATTTTGACACTTCTTTCGTCTGAAAGCACTCATTAACATTTCACATAATTGCCCCGTTTCTAAAGCAAGTCTGTAATTTCCTACAGTGTGAAGACTTCATAATGCATATCCAATAAAGTCCATCCTCTCTGCCACTAGTTGAAGCCTTAGCCTTACCTATGGGCTTAAAAAAAGAGATTTTTCTGTTCTTGATCCTGTTGGATCTTATTGACCATCTGCACCATTAAAAAATGCCGACCAACCTTGGCCTTTTATAATGTCTAGTATTCTTTAAGCATTGTATTCCTCTATCTTATGAACTCCTGGCTCTTGTCTGAATATGTTACTTTTGTTTATTGTCAAGTCAGAATATAGAATGTGAAGCAAATTGATTAGAGTTTTTCATAACTTTGCCTTTACCAAGATAGTCAAGTAAACATGAATCTAATTTTGATAATATTGGAGGATAGGGAGGGCCATGAAATTGTACCTAGGAGAAACAAATTTTATTTTCTGACTGACCAGTAAATTGCACAAAACTTCAAGAGAATTTTTGTTTAATCAAGTATGTATTTTTTTTCCTGAGGAATTAAGAACAATTATGGGACACCTTTCATTTTACCATTGTCTCAGCTGAGATGACTTCTTACTTTTTGTGCTGAAACATAAGTACTCTTTAATAATTTTATCAAGCTGTCAATCATATGGTTCAAGAATCATATGGGTAATCAGCCCATTGAATAGTAACAGATAAAATTTTGTAGATATCTCTATTTCATAGTCTAAGATGGAGATTCCTGGGCCATTCTATTTAGACTTTATTCCACAAATTTCCTAAAGAACACAATAAACTGAACCAGTTGCTCCACAGTAATGGTTGTCTCAGCCACCTATTTAAGATCCAGAAGCTGGGTCTTCATTTCTTTTCTCCATGTTTATAGCTTAACATACTACAACTCAATCTTTAATGACAAGCAATCACAGCTTGTTTATATTCATGCTGCCTAATTTCTGGTATCTGTCAAATATTGTAAAATGATCCCTGTTGGCTCTTAAATCAGAAGCATTATGGCTAACTGATCCGATAGTCTGCACAAACTGTGTAGCCCCTTTGGACTGTTATTCATACTTATATTTGTCTTTTACAAATCAAGAATATTTTGATATTCACCAGTTGTTTTTTATCCTCAGCTGGTACATGAAGCTGATAGCAATACTGAGCCTTCATCCAAGAGGTTTCCTTGACCTTTCTTCTCAAGCTCCTTATGGTACCAGAACCGAACAAATATGAATGACCACATTCCATCTTTATAAAATTCTTGAAAGGCCACCCCCCATTAATACATATATAATTACAATTGGCAACTATTGATATAATTGCTATTATAAATCTTAGAATAAAAAAACTGCATTATAAATTTGTTTTCTCTATTCAGGGAGTCTGTTTAAAATAAATCATCAAAAACATCTAAAATAAAAAAGAGACAAGAATCAAAAACTAACTTCTCATTAAGAAAACAGTATGTAAAGAAGACAGCCAGGGGCTATATAGAAGCATCATAGACTTAGAAAAATCACTGGGTAAATAGTTACTTCCAGCTCCCAAGTCATCTGTAGAAGGACAGCTCATGGGTTTCTATTCATATTTACATATGCATCCTTCTTAAACAATCACCACTTTAAATGTAATCATAATTTTCCCATTTTTAAGCACCTGACATGGGCAAGGCACATGGGACATAGAGGTTATATTTGATACTCAAATAAATATGACAGTCTTTGTCCTGCCTGTAATTGTAAATGGGGAAAAAATGTGTTGAATTTTAGGCCAGGTGATTAATACGATAGCAAAAAGAATGGATGAGAATATCGAAAAAATGTCTACAACTTGTTATCACTCCTGAGTCAGAACCTAAGACAAGCCTATCATGCAAATGATTAATTTTAGAAAGTAAACTCAGGAAATTGGGGACCCCGAGGGTAAGGGTGGAGTGGGGGTGAGATGTGGTACACAAGGAAAAAGGAAAATCTAATTCATAGTTGTATTGTTGAGCTGGTTATCACTGTGAGCAATTGGACTCAATCCTGGAGGAACTAAACCAGAGACCCAGCATAGGCAAGCAATCGGATCTCCAGTGGCTAAAATTAATGTTGCAGGGTGTTCATTTTCTCAGTAGGAAAACAGAGAAACCCTGGGACGAGAAACACAAAAGAAACAGTACAGTTGCCATGAGGTGCTGTCACATGCACCTGTGTATACCTGGAGGACACAGCAATGGCCAGAACAAAAAGGTGGGCTGAGGGATCTGAGCAGGGGATGGCAGGTGCCTAACACAATGTCCAATGATGCCACTTAATCATTAGGTTCATCACTTGTTCACTCTTAGCACCTATTTCTTCATCCTAGAAAAGGCAGGGAGATACCTAAGTAATCCTGTTTCCCAGAGTGATTGTTAAGGAAGTTGTAAAAGCACTTTGAACATAGTTGAGTCTGTCTAGACCTGAGACAAGTGGAAATACAAGGAAAGACAGGGGAAACAAGAGAACCAAGACAAGAAGAGAGACTTGTCTTGGGTTCTGATTCAGGAGTTACAACAAGTTGTAGACATTTTTTTTATATTCTCGTTCATTCTGTATTGCTGTAGCAACAATGGAACAGGAAGGAAGACATGCACAAATGATGATAAATGGTGATTTAGCATCTTGGAAGATAAATGTGTGGAGTTAATAGGTCATATTACTCACTAGCTGGGATATTAGATGTTTCTTGCTAGAAACACGTGCTGATCCAATTGACTTAGTAAATGCCCAATTATGAAGTCCAGGGTTACCTGGTGTGACTTTCAGACCAATTTAAGATCTTCTACATTTTAGTCATGTTTGTCCACCTCTAAGATTTAGAGTTCAAATTCACTTTTTTTCTATTGAAAGACTCCAGTTGGATTATTAATTTCAGCCTTATTGGATCGCTGAGGATTCACCCAGGAGCTACTTTCCCATCCTTAAGCTACAGGACAGTTATACTTTTATTTCTTCAGAACTCTTGCAAATTTAATAAGTGGTAAATGCCAGCATTAATTTAAATTCTCCTCTGAGCTTTAGTGTAAGTGCAACATGAATTTAATCAAGGTGAACCATATTCCATGCCATCTCTCCTCCAAACAACCTGAATGCATTATGGAGGAACTTTGCAAAGGAAAACCCCAAATTGGCATTTGAAGTGGGAATATATCTCAAAGTTTAACAACTAAGCCTCTGCATGCGGTAGTGACACAGGCTTCCCTAATATAGGGTCCTAATGGCTCCACCTACTTCTTTTTAGGTCCACCTGTGGAGAGGTAGTGACAAAAACATTCAAGGAAAAGGTAAATAACCTTAAAGTGTTGATCTGCACTTCAATGGTGGCTTAAGTTTTATAGTAACTTTCCCTGTGGCATAAACCTTAAAACAACCCTTTTCTCTTAGCCATTCATATTCTTAACAATCATAAATCTTAATTCTATATTTAACTTTGTCTTGAACCATCTCTGAATAACAAGTATCTTTATGTGTATATAGTATTTCATCTTAAAACTTCAAAAATCTTCAAAGAACACCTATTTCTATTTTGAGATTCTGTGCAAGTCTGTTCTCCCCATGTGTGTGCTTTAGGATCTCAGATATTTCCTTAAGCTAACATTAGAATGGCTGTGATGTACCAGTGGTCACATGGCTCTGGAGATGCAGAGGTGAAAGCTGGGATTGTCTGTATCTTTTAAGGTAGCCTCAGTTTGATCTTATTTCCTAATGGATTTTATTAAATAATGATGAAAGTTGGCATGAGTGACTTTGGGGATGCTGGGGGAGTGGGGGCACCTGATCCACCTTCCAGTAGGTAGTTGAAGGCCCTCAGCAGTTGACACCAGTGTAGAACCTTAGGTACAAATAGGATTTAAAAGAGAGCAAGGAAGAGCTGAGAAGAAGAGGGGAAGAGTTTCTCAAATGTACCCTTGTCTTTTCCCCTAAGAGTCTCAATGTGGTGGGAAGATAAGGTAGATATAAGGAGTAATTCACGAAGGCTAGGCCATATAATGGAAGGATTTTTGTGCCTTGTTGAGGCCTGAAAGATATCTTTTGATCCAGACTGAAGAGTCATGTTTGCTATCCTTATAAATTATCTTTTTGTTCGGTTTGTAACCTTTGATCCCATGTAGCTAAAAAGCGTATACTGACCACCTACTATATGTTACTATGTGGTAAGCACATTGCAGGTTGTTGAGGATGAAGAGATGAGTAAAGCATGCTCCCTATTTCTCTATCTCTCCCTCTTTCCCTCTGTGTGTGGTGGGGAGATTGAGAGGAGAGACACCCAATAATTGTAATAGTGATATGTGATGTGATAATATAAAGGAGAATCATGGCTAAGCTCTCCCTGCAGAGTTCAGGGAGTTCTTTACAGTGAAGGCTTTCCTCTGAAGTTTTTCAAGTTTAAGCTTGGGTGTTCTAGCAACCAGAACTGCAGAGAGAATTTAAGTGTCAATTAGGTATGACTTTATGTAGGGTTATGATTCTTTTTCTTAGAACTGTCAGCACCCACTGAAACAAGCTGTATGATTTTCTTTACCATTTTGCAGGGAACCAGAACTGCTCCGGACAGGCAAGTCATAGGGCAGGCCCAACCCAGTTAGTTGCCTGCCTCATACTGAGGTGCAGCTGGGCATGCATAGCCTGGAAACCAGAGAGCACTACCTCTATGGGTTTATATTTAGCAGCACTCTTATATGGTCTGAAACCAGGCATTCTGAATTCTGGACACTTCAGTTCCATTGACTCAGAACTGGGTGGGGTTTAGTGTGATGGAAGGTTGACATCACTGGGTACCTTTGGTCTATTGTAAATCAGTAATTAAACTTTACTCTCTGAAAGAGACTCAGACTGCCATTTGTCTCCTTCCCTCACATCTGAATTAAATCCTCATTTCTACGGACTGCTTTGTTTTTGACTAACCAGTATCGGCATGGACTTCTAGGTAAGGTAAAAAAAAATTTTCTAGGCTGTTTAAATTAGAACTTAAAATTGGACTTGAATAAATTAAATATGTATGTTTTTACTTGACTTTTTTCTATTGGGGAAAAAATTATGACTAGTCATTTAAACCGTTTCAGTGCAAATATGTGTAGTGTATATGTGCAAAAAAAATGCTTAAGTAAAGATTGTCTTGAAGGATAATGCTGAACTAGCTCAAATTTAAAAAATTACCAAATATGATAAAAATGCAAGAGGAAAGTCCTTGTGTACAGAGAAGAGAGTGGAGAGGAGATGAAGAATACTTATTTTGACAAGTATTGTGGAACACTTATCTTGGAGGAATATTCTTATAACTAAGAAAGAATTCAACAAGTTAAGGTTTAATTTCCATCAGACTTTGGATAATAGGGGGAAAATATTAAAAGTTTAAGATTTCTGTGGCTGGTACCTGACAAAGCAAATTTGAGTTTACCCATTTTCCAGAAACTTGTAGAAAATAATTTCTATCCAGAACAGTAAACTGGTCATCTCCACATTTATAAGCATATTTTAGTTAAAAGATTAAAAAAAGATGCACTAGTCAAGAATATCGTCTCCAGGCTTTAAAATAATCCTTTGTTCAAGTACAATTAACCAATTATATATTTTTCTCTGAGCCTTAGTTTTCTAATCTCTAAATAGGAAGACAGGACCTCCTAGGTTTGCTGTGAAGATTAAATGAAAATGTAGTAAAGTGCTTAGCAAGGTGCCTAGATGCAGAAAATGTTCAATCAATACTGGCTATGATCATTTCAGAATACAGCTGCACAACATAGGGAAATAATTTCTTCTATCATGACACCAAGTGCCCTCAGACTTTGGGGTTCCTTAAAGTCAATTAAAGTCCTTAGATGAAGACTTGGCCCACTCTCAGTGTGCGGCTCACCAGAATGTTCTGTCAGTTGACCAGCACTGAGGAAAGAACCAACTCCTGGATTTAGTTTTTCTCCAGACACTTGAGTAGACTACCGCTGTCTGAACATAATCAGTGATGAGATCCTGGCGGGCTCCACTCTGTTCTCACAGTAACATGACAATCTCTTCCGTGCCTAGAGCATGTGACTGTCCTCTCTCTGAGACTACATGGCAGTGCCTCAGTGTTGTTCTTCCTAGACTTTGATCTCAGATCTTATGGTCCATAATTATGTATCACTGCTTATCAGCCACCTACAGGTGAAACTACGAATCTCTGAAGAGATGAGACATTGAGATATAAGGTGGAGTTATGGAAATGTACATTATGGGTTAATTACCGTATTACTTTGTTTCAGGTAGGATGTCTTCTCCATGGCCAACTAAGCTCTGCCCTACACACCTCTTGAGAATTGGGGCCCTTTCTATCTAATTTGACTCAGATTAGAGGCATTGCAGAGAACAACTTCTTGCCTTCTTTCTGTCCACATCCTCTATTTGCCTTAACTGTAATCATTAGAATGTCCCGTCAATTATACAAAATCAATTTTAATAAGACTGACCATAGTCATGTTTCTATGTATGGGGTGATAAGTATTTGGCATCACTTCAAATTAGGGAGAGAAATGTTTCTTACAGAAAGTACCACTGTCTTATGCGAAGTTCAATATTTTACTGAACATTCTATTGCCAGTTAAATATTTAAAATTTTATTCTTTTTTTTTTATTAATTAAAAAAAGAATTAACAAAACAATTAGAAATCATTCCAATCTACATGTACAATCAGTAATTCTTAATAACATCACATAGTTGCATATTCATCATTTCTTAGTACATTTGCATCGATTTAGAAAAAGAAATAAAAAGACAACAGAATAAGAATTAGAACAATAATAGAAAGAAAAAAAACAAAAAAAACAAAAACAAAAAACCTATACCTCACATGCAGCTTCATTCAGTGTTTTAACATAATTGCATTACAATTGGGTAGTATTGTGCTGTCCATTTCTGAGTTTTTATATCCAGTCCCGTTGTACAGTCTGTATCCCTTCATCTCCAATTATCCCTTCTCTTTTTTTTTTTTTTTTAATTAACGGAAAAAAAGAAATTAACCCAACATTTAGAGATCATACCATTCTACACATGCAATCATTAATTCTTAACATCATCACATAGATGCATGATCATCATTTCTTAGTACATTTGCATTGGTTTAGAAGAACTAGCAACATAACCGAAAAAGATATAGAATGTTAATATAGAGAAAAAAATAAAAGTAATAATAGTAAAATCAAAACAAAACAACACAAAACAAAACAAAAACCTATAGCTCAGATGCAGCTTCATTCAGTGTTTTAACATGATTACTTTACAATTAGGTATTATTGTGCTGTCCATTTTTGAGTTTTTGTATCTAGTCCTGTTGCACAGTCTGTATCCCTTCAGCTTCAATTACCCATTGTCTTACCCTGTTTCTAACTCCTGCTGAACTCTGTTACCAATGACATATTCCAAGTTTATTCTCGAATGTCCGTTCACATCAGTGGGACCATACAGTATTTGTCCTTTAGTTTTTGGCTGGATTCACTCAGCATAATATTCTCTAGGTCCATCCATGTTATTACATGGTTCATAAGTTTATCTTGTCTTAAAGCTGCATAATATTCCATCGTATGTATATACCACAGTTTGTTTAGCCACTCTTCTGTTGATGGAGATTTTGGCTGTTTCCATCTCTTTGCAATTGTAAATAATGCTGCTATAAACATTGGTGTGCAAATGTCCGTTTGTGTCTTTGCCCTTAAGTCCTTTGAGTAGATACCTAGCAATGGTATTGCTGGGTCGTATGGCAATTCTATATTCAGCTTTTTGAGGAACCGCCAAACTGCCTTCCACAGTGGTTGCACCCTTTGACATTCCCACCAACAGTGGATAAGTGTGCCTCTTTCTCCGCATCCTCTCCAGCACTTGTCATTTTCTGTTTTGTTGATAATGGCCATTCTGGTGGGTGTGAGATGATATCTCATTGTGGTTTTGATTTGCATTTCTCTAATGGCCAGGGACATTGAGCATCTCTTCATGTGCCTCTTGGCCATCCGTATTTCCTCTTCTGAGAGGTGTCTGTTCAAGTCTTTTTCCCATTTTGTAATTGGGTTGGCTGTCTTTTTGTTGTTGAGATGAACAATCTCTTTATAAATTCTGGATACTAGACCTTTATCTGATATATCATTTCCAAATATTGTCTCCCATTGTGAAGGCTGTCTTTCTACTTTCTTGATGAAGTTCTTTGATGCACAAAAGTGTTTAATTTTGAGGAGTTCCCATTTATTTATTTCCTTCTTCAGTGCTCTTGCTTTAGGTTTAAGGTCCATAAAACCGCCTCCAGTTGTAAGATCCATAAGATATCTCCCAACATTTTCCTCTAACTGTTTTATGGTCTTAGACCTAATGTTTAGATCTTTGATCCATTTTGAGTTAACTTTTGTATAGGGTGTGAGAGATGGGTCTTCTTTCATTCTTTTGCATATGGATATCCAGTTCTCTAGGCACCATTTATTGAAGAGACTGCTCTGTCCCAGGTGAGTTGGCTTGACTGCCTTATCAAAGATCAAATGTCCATAGATGAGAGGGTCTATATCTGAGCACTCTATTCGATTCCATTGGTCGATATATCTATCTTTATGCCAATACCATGCTGTTTTGACCACTGTGGCTTCATAATATGCCTTAAAGTCAGGCAGCGCGAGACCTCCAGCTTCGTTTTTTTTCCTCAAGATGTTTTTAGCAATTCGGGGCACCCTGCCCTTCCAGATAAATTTGCTTATTGGTTTTTCTACTTCTGAAAAATAAGTTGTTGGGATTTTGATTGGTATTGCATTGAATCTGTAAATCAATTTAGGTAGGATTGACATCTTAACTATATTTAGTCTTCCAATCCATGAACACGGTATGCCCTTCCATCTGTTTAGGTCTTCTGTGATTTCTTTTAGCAGTTTTTTGTAGTTTTCTTTGTATAAGTCTTTTGTCTCTTTAGTTAAATTTATTCCTAGGTATTTTATTCTTTTAGTTGCAATTGTAAATGGGATTCGTTTCTTGATTTCCCCCTCAGCTTGTTCATTACTAGTGTATAGAAATGCTACAGATTTTTGAATGTTGATCTTGTAACCTGCTACTTTGCTGTACTCATTTATTAGCTCTAGTAGTTTTGTTGTGGATTTTTCCGGGTTTTCGACGTATAGTATCATATCGTCTGCAAACAGTGATAGTTTTACTTCTTCCTTTCCAATTTTGATGCCTTGTATTTCTTTTTCTTGTCTAATTGCTCTGGCTAGAACCTCCAACACAATGTTGAATAATAGTGGTGATAGTGGACATCCTTGTCTTGTTCCTGATCTTAGGGGGAAAGTTTTCAATTTTTCCCCATTGAGGATGATATTAGCTGTGGGTTTTTCATATATTCCCTCTATCATTTTAAGGAAGTTCCCTTGTATTCCTATCTTTTGAAGTGTTTTCAACAGGAAAGGATGTTGGATCTTGTCGAATGCCTTCTCTGCATCAATTGAGATGATCATGTGATTTTTCTGCTTTGATTTGTTGATATGGTGTATTACATTAATTGATTTTCTTATGTTGAACCATCCTTGCATACCTGGGATGAATCCTACTTGGTCATGATGTATAATTCTTTTAATGTGCTGTTGGATACGATTTGCTAGAATTTTATTGAGGATTTTTGCATCTGTATTCATTAGAGAGATTGGTCTGTAGTTTTCTTTTTTTGTAATATCTTTGCCTGGTTTTGGTATGAGGGTGATGTTGGCTTCATAGAATGAATTAGGTAGTTTTCCCTCCACTTCGATTTTTTTGAAGAGTTTGAAGAGAATTGGTACTAATTCTTTCTGGAACGTTTGGTAGAATTCACATGTGAAGCCATCTGGTCCTGGACTTTTCTTTTTAGGAAGCTTTTGAATGACTAATTCAATTTCTTTACTTGTGATTGGTTTGTTGAGGTCATCTATGTCTTCTTGAGTCAAAGTTGGTTGTTCATGTCTTTCCAGGAACCCGTCCATTTCCTCTAAATTGTTGTATTTATTAGCGTAAAGTTGTTCATAGTATCCTGTTATTACCTCCTTTATTTCTGTGAGGTCAGTAGTTATGTCTCCTCTTCCATTTCTGATCTTATTTATTTGCATCCTCTCTCTTCTTCTTTTTGTCAATCTTGCTAAGGGCCCATCAATCTTATTGATTTTCTCATAGAACCAACTTCTGGCCTTATTGATATTCTCTATTGTTTTCATGTTTTCAATTTCATTTATTTGTGCTCTAATCTTTGTTATTTCTTTCCTTTTTCTTGCTTTGGGGTTAGCTTGCTGTTCTTTCTCCAGTTCTTCCAAATGGATAGTTAATTCCTGAATTTTTGCCTTTTCTTCTTTTCTGATATAGGCATTTAGAGCAATAAATTTCCCTCTTAGCACTGCCTTTGCTGCGTCCCATAAGTTTTGATATGTTGTGTTTTCATTTTCATTCGCCTCGAGGTATTTGCTAATTTCCCTTGCAATTTCTTCTTTGACCCAGTCGTTGTTTAGGAGTGTGTTGTTGAGCCTCCACGTATTTGTGAATTTTCTGGCACTCTGCCTATTATTGATTTCCAACATCATTCCTTTATGGTCCGAGAAAGTGTTGTGTAAGATTTCAATCTTTTTAAATTTGTTAAGACTTGCTTTGTGACCCAGCATATGGTCTATCTTTGAGAATGATCCATGAGCACTTGAGAAAAAGGTGTATCCTGCTGTTGTGGGATGTAATGTCCTATAAATGTCTATTAAGTCTAGTTCATTTATAGTAATATTCAGATTCTCTATTTCTTTGTTGATCCTCTGTCTAGATGTTCTGTCCCTTGATGAGAGTGGTGAGTTGAAGTCTCCAACTATTATGGTATATGAGTCTATTTCCCTTTTCAATGTTTGCAGTATATTCCTCACGTATTTTGGGGCATTCTGATTCGGTGCATAAATATTTATGATTGTTATGTCTTCTTGTTTAATTGTTCCTTTTATTAGTATATAGTGTCCTTCTTTGTCTCTTTTAACTGTTTTACATTTGAAGTCTTTTGTTGGATATTAGTATAGACACTCCTGCTCTTTTCTGGTTGTTATTTGCATGAAATATCTTTTCCCAACCTTTCACTTTCAACCTATGTTTATCTTTGGGTCTAAGATGTGTTTCCTGTAGACAGCATATAGAAGGATCCTGTTTTTTAATCCATTCTGCCAATCTATGTCTTTTGATTGGGGAATTCAGTCCATTGACATTTAGTGTTATTACTGTTTGGATAATATTTTCCTCTAACATTTTGCCTTTTGTATTATATATATCATATCTGATTTTCCTTCTTTCTACACTCTTTTCCATATCTCTCTCTTCTGTCTTTTTGTATCTGACTCTAGTGCTCCCTTTAGTATTTCTTGCAGAGCTGGTCTCTTGGTCACAAATTCTTTCAGTGACTTTTTGTCTGAGAATGTTTTAATTTCTCCCTCATTTTTGAAGGATAATTTTGCTGGATATAGGAGTCTTGGTTGGCAGTTTTTCTCTTTTAGTATTTTAAATATATCATCCCACTGTCTTCTAGCTTCCATGGTTTCTGCTGAGAAATCTACACAAAATCTTATTGGGTTTCCCTTGTATGTAATGGATTGTTTTTCTCTTGCTGCTTTCAAGATCTTCTCTTTCTCTTTGACCTCTGACATTCTAACTAGTAAGTGTCTTGGAGAACGCCTATTTGGGTCTAATCTCTTTGGGGTGCGCTGCACTTCTTGGATCTGTAATTTTAGGTCTTTCATAAGAGTTGGGAAATTTTCAGTGATAATTTCTTCCATTAGTTTTTCTCCTCCTTTTCCCTTCTCTTCTCCTTCTGGGACACCCACAACACGTATATTTGTGTGGTTCATATTGTCCTTGAGTTCCCTGATACCCTGTTCAAATTTTTCCATTCTTTTCCCTATAGTTTCTGTTTCTTTTTGGAATTCAGATGTTCCATCCTCCAAATCACTAATTCTATCTTCTGTCTCTTTAAATCTATCATTGTAGCTATCCATTATTTTTTCTATGTTTGCTACTTTATCCTTCACTTCCATAAGTTCTGCGATTTGTTTTTTCAGTTTTTCTATTTCTTCTTTATGTTCAGCCCATGTCCTCTTCATGTCCTCCCTCAATTTATCGATTTCATTTTTGAAGAGGTTTTCCATTTCTGTTCGTATATTCAGCATTAGTTGTCTCAGCTCTTGTGTCTCATTTGAGCTATTGGTTTGTTCCTTTGACTGAGCCATATTCTCAATCTTTTGAGCGTGGACAGTTATCTTCTGCTGCTGGCGTCTGGGCATTTATTCAGATTTCTCTTGGTGTTGGACCCAGCAAGGTTGTAATATTTTTCTGTGAAATCTCTGGGTTCTGTTTTTCTTATCCTGCCCAGTAGGTGGCGCTCATGGCACCCGTTTGTCTGCGGGTCCCACCAGTAAAAGGTGCTGTGGGACCTTAAACTTTGGAAAACTCTCGCCGTCTTGGGGGTTCGCTAGCCGAAACGGCTTGAGCCGGCCCGGGGTCCGAACGCAGGGAGGGTTGCTGGTCGCCGCAGCCAGGGAAAGAGCCCGTCCGAATTTCCTAGTCGGCCCTGGGCAACAAGCGTGGCAGGAGGGCGCCAGCGGCAGCAGCCCGCCCGGGAGAGTGCACGTTCCCCGGGGGTCACGGGTTTGGAAGGGGCCTCCCCCACCCGTCACCGTTCTCCGTGGCCTGGGGGTTTCCGATCCAATTCTCTCAGTTGGTCCGGGGGCTGTGCGTGGTGTGGGCGCCAGCCGCCTTGGTTTCAGGGGACCGCGTCTCCAATTCTCCCAGCCGGCCCGGGAAGGGGGAAGGGAGTAACTCCGGCCGCTTGCCACCCCGCCCGGTAAGGCCCGCCCGCCTCGGCGATCTCACCCGAGCTGCTTCTCTCAGCCAGCCAGCCGTTCCAGGATGGGGTACGCTGTCTTTTTTATCTCTGTTGTGGCTTTGGGCGCTTTCTGTATCGTTTCTACTCCCCTAGTAGGTGTCCTGGAGAAGAAACTAAGATCCGCGCGTCTTACTAAGCCGCCATCTTCCAGGAAGTCCTCTAAAATTTTATTCATTTGAGGAGAATATTTTAGGCACATTTTTTTCTTTAAAACCCATTATAGTTAAACTGAGATCTCCTCTCCATGTTCTTAGTCCACCCAAACTCCATCACTGTATTTAAAGAATTTTTAAAAATAATTAACCATATTAACCATATTTAACAGTATTCTTTGAACTGTTTTATCTCGGCATCTACTCTGTAAAGAATTTGTTATAACCTCTTTTAAAAGTTGAACTGTATTGTTTCAAAAATCATTTAATGATTTTTTCCCGCTTATTATATAAGCAAACTTTACCAAACTTTTGATGATATCATTGCAAAATTCCCCTCAAGCTATGTTTCTAAGTAACTTAACACACAAGTTAAAATATTTAGCAAAACTGTCTCATTTGTTATAAAAAATGTATAAATGCAAATTAAAAAGATAAAGATGTCCATTTTTATTAGCAAAAAATATAAAATACTTAATGCTGGTGGTCTTGTGGTATAACATATACTTACAGACTCTGGCTAGTGGCAGTGTATATTACAAATCCTGTTTTGAAAGCAAGAGGTATAGAGCTTGTATAGTTCTCAAGTTGATTTAGAGCTTGTATAGTTCTCAAGTTGATTTCAAATTCATAAAATGATAAGATACAGTGCATAAAAGACCTGCTTCCAGACATAGTTGACTACTGGAAAGATCATCTTCAGGTGGGTATACTGGAATAGAGTTCTAAGGGCTAAGATACTAGGCTGTTAATTTTTTCCCTTGAGATATTATTTGCCTGTTGAATATTTACACTAAAAAAAAAAAGAATATTTTTTATTTCTGAGACTTTAGCTCATTTCTGACCATAGGCAAACAGTCTTTTGCAACTTCTAAAACTCCATATGTGGGGGAATTGTTGGCAAAGAGACTTGAGTTTTGAGCTCCAAGTCTTTCATAAAAGTTACAGCTTATTTTATATATACTATATGCCAGGCATTGTTCTAAATACTTTTATATATATTAATTTATGTAATCCTCCAAACAACTCCCAGAGGTTTTAGTCCTTTCTCTTTACAATGACACCAAGCTAAGCAAAGATCAGAGCCAGGGTCTGGGCCAAGGAAGTTGATTCCTCTTTGGTCTAACTCAACAAGACGATTATGGTATGCTTATATCCTTTCTGCCCAGATGCTGCAAAGGCTGCCTGTGTGACTCCAGAAAATTAGCAGCTAAATTTTATCATTAACAATGTGGACTATATTTAAAGGTAGCCAATGGGAAACAGCTTTGAAAAATTTGAGAGACTTCACAATTACACCTGAAAAGCAAGCTCTTTCTTACAATCTTGTGTTGTTTAATCTGGTCCTAGAAATTGTAGCTCCTCACGCCATATGGACCTTCAATTCAAACTTGGCTTTTCTTTGTTCTATCGCTTTCTGATGAAGACCATTTCTCAGGTAGAAAATACAAGGAAAATAATAAATCTACTTTCTGTTAATTGTTAAACATAGGCTAAATAATAGGGCCCACTCTTCCTCCAGTACAAGCTCCAAACTTAACCCTTCTTGTCAGCCTTAACTCAGATGGAAATTTGTCTTTTCTCTTATTTTAATGCTAGTCTGCCTGTGGATAGGATATATTACAGATAATCCAGGGGAACAGAAATGGACTGTGCTTAATTTGAAGACTGCTGGCATGTGCACTGCACCACCAGGAGCGGTGAACATCAGCAGTGTGAACACTCATCTTCCAACCTGTCCAGCAAGGATATTAATCTATGTGTAAGCTCTTGTAGAGCACAGGCTTTGGACTGTATCCACATCCTCTAGACTGTTCTTGGTGAACAGCAGTCAATCCTGGAAAAGCATAGCTTCCCTTGGACACTGGTAGTTCATGAGACTTCTCTAAAATTCCCTTAAATTATACATTCCTAGCTAAATAGAAAGCTCAACTCTTCTGAACTATAAACCAATTTTTTTTTCAGGGAATTTTCACCTATTTTGTTTAGGTTTTCATTTTTTCCAAATTCCAACAAAAAGCTAAATACAACTGGAAACTGGTAAGCACGAGTTTTACACTGAAGGGGTAGGATTATGCAGATTTATTCCAATAAAAATGTGCAACCTATAAGCAAAGCTTTTCTTCATTTAAAAGCGAAAAAGACAACTATACACTAATCTTTACTTACATTCATTGTACAAAATGAGTTCTGTTTTTAGAACTGTCACTTTTTTTACAACTGAAGTTTCCAACTTTTAAAAAATATACTTTTATTGTGATATATATTCGACATACCATGTAATCATCCAATTTTTTTACAATTAGTGGTTCACAGTATCATCATGTAGTTGTGCATTTGTCATCACAATAGATTTTTGAGCATTTTCATTACTCCAAAAAAAAGAATAAAAGTAAAAAATGAAAGTTAAAAAAGAAAACACCTAAAACATCCCTTACTCTCTCTTTCCCCTATTACTTATTTATTTTTGTCTTTTCTTACTTTGTCCATACACTGGATAAAGGAGTGTCAATCACAAGGTTTTCACAATCATACAGTTACACTTTAAAAGCTCTATGGTTATTCTATCATCTTCAGGAGTCAAGGCTATTGGATTATAGTTCAACAGTTTCAGGTATTTCTCTCTAGCTACTCCAATATCCCCAAAACTGAAAAAGGATATCTGTATACCACATAAGAATAACTTCCAGAATGACTTCTTGACTCTATTTGAAATCTCTCAGCCACTGAAAGTTAATTTTGAGACCCCAACTTGTGTAATTTTTCCTATTCTAAAAACACTTATACATTTTTCTTTAGGATGGTGTACAGACTAGAATTTCTGTACAGTTCACTATATATTTTTCTTCTTAATAAAATCTTCCTCTTCAAAAACCAAACATCAAACAAAGGAAAATCTACCTATCATGATTTCTGTAGGTATGAATGCATCCATTTTTTTCTTTTTTTGTTGTTGTTTCTTTCTTTTATTTTTATTTATTTTTATTTTTGAATGCATCAGTTTTATAGCTGCTTTCACAACTTCAGAATCCAGATCTGCTTTAATGTATATAATCCTATATAATCCTATCTACAGGCAGCAGAATACCCTTTAATTACAGCAACGTGGGAAAGAGATCTGGAAAAAGATATATATGAGTACCAGGAAACAAACATGGCCCAATAAAAAACTGAGGCAAGAATGCTTACAATGAAATGCTTTTTTTTACATTTAAGATTTCTTTCCCAGGTGAACTGTAAACCTATTTGTTTATTACTCTTTTATACCTTTGACTTGAGTAAAGTTTTCGTGCTTCTTTGGGAGATGGGTCTCATTTATTCATTACATCAGTATATCCTATTCAGAGACATTGTATACATCATCTATTATATATTGGCTGTAATAAATTACTCCAAAATGCAGCAACTTGAAACAAACACTTAGCTTGTGGTTTCTGTGAATCACATATCCAGACACAACTTAGTGGGTGCCTTGGGCACAAGAGGTTGCAATCAAGGTGTTGGTTAGAGCTGTGGTGTCATTTGCAGACTCAGCTGAGAGACGATCTCCTTCTAAGTTCACACATGTGTTCGGGTATTGAACTCGGGGCCTTTGTTTCTTGCTGACTGTGGGTGAGAGCCCTCTCTCAGTCCCGTGGTATGTGAGCCACTCTATAGGGCAGCTCACAGCAATGGAATTTGTCTTCCCTCGTGCAAGAGGGAGAATGAGCACCTCATGTGGAAGTAAGCCTTTTTGCAGCCTAATCCAGGAAGCTTTGTGAAGACATAGCATTTGTTTTGGCTTTGACAGAATGTAAACGATTTGGAAGGTGGGTGCTTATGGGAAGGGCATACTAGGTGGCGGAGGAAGCATGAGCTAAACACAGGGACAGTCAAGGGACAGTGAAGGACTCTGACCATGATCCTGGGGTACATGAAGAAGGGGTTGAAGGGCAGATACTTCAGAAAGATAGCCTGTGACTAGATTGTAGGAATCTTAAATTTTAATTTGAGGAGCTGTATACTATGGGTAATTGAAGCCATTGGATATTTGAGGAGGCTAATCTGGACAGCCTTCTCTCATGACGTGTAGCATCGGGGTAATAGCAGGTGCTTTTTAGTTTAGCCTGCTATTTACTATGAAAATACGAAATTAGAATTACTTAGTTCCTTATTCCTTTATCTGATATTTACAACAACCCATTATAATACATCCATTCTCTAGATGGGTAGACTATGGTATGTTTATGACATACTTAACACTCTTCCTGATACATCATCAACACTTAATAATTAAGTGAATCACAGGAGAACTTCTTGTTCATGTAGGTATACGGGGTCTTTCTTATGACTTAAGCCATTTTTGTGGAAAGCAAAAATACAAGAGTGATTTGTAAGATCAGTTTTGTTGTTGACTCTATTTGATGTGTCTAAGTCTAAGTGTTTACCTTAGCAGATTAGAGTGTCCAGAAACCATGTCATCTAAGATGTGTGATTGAAATGGTCATACCTAGATGTGCCTAACAGATTATTACCTTCTCAGCCTCTTGGAGATGTGAAGAGCATGAAGTAGAAGGTGGATGGGCTTTGGGCTGGGATGTAGTTTCATTGTTTAAGTATCTTTGTGACTTTGCACATCTTACTTTGTGAACCTCCAATTTCTCATTTTAAATAGGATCAAATAGAGACTTAAAAGAGCCTTCTCTATGAAGATGTATCTTTGAAAAGATGTTAAATGGAGACTATTATAGCTCATAACTAACTACCAGCCTTTTAACTCCTTGTCTTTTTAAGGCTTCTATCTAGAAGTGTTCTAATTGAGGAGTTTTTTTTTTTCTTTTTCTTTTTCTTGGTATGTATGCCATTAGCATTGCCAACTAGAGAAGAGTGGAGTTTCTGAGAAGGGCAAATATCCCCTACTCTTGCATAGATTTTTCTAAAGAGAGAAAATGATCTGTACTTGATAAGTTTTTATAAATCGTATTTTGAATTCTGCCTCCTTAGAATCTTATTTCTCCTACATTTAAGGCAGTAAGATAACTCAGCTTTCACCTTCCTCCCCAAACTAAATTGGTAATCTTTCTTAACGCCAAGATTACTTATTACTCCAAACTTGCTCTTATTTAAATTTAAAAATACTTATCTCTTCAGTTTAGAATGACAGCTATCAGAAACATACTTCTACTCTGTAGTCCAGTTCAAAATCATTTTCTGGGGTAGATGGCTATGATGCGGCCTTTGATATATATAGAACATGTAAAATATTGTCTGCTCTACTAGAGTAGGAACCTGGGTAGAAAAATATGAAGGCTTGGGTGAAGGAATAAAGATGGACTTGACCTCTGAAACTAGATCTACGTTGGCCAACTGTATAGAGTATAGGGAATAGACTCTTCCCTGTGTGTGTCACTAAGGCATGTGGACTATTGAAATGAGCACACAGATGGATGGCTTCTATAGTGGTCCTTCAAAGGAGATGTTGAGAGCTTCTTCCTTTAAGCAGGGAGTTCTGAGAATTCTTGTTTCATTCCATTTGAACATAGGAATGCTTTTCTGGGGATTGCTTCAAGGTGAACCAGAAGGAACCCTTGTCCCACCCAGTACTTCACTGAATCCTTCCCCATGTTCCCCAGTAATAGTGGGTCCTGACACAATGTGCAAATCTTGAGGGCCATAAGAATACTGACCTTTGATCATGATCTAGTTTTCTAGCCACAGAATGATGACTTACACTTAACATGTAATAGATAGTCTTTTTTTTTTTTTCATTGATTTTAGTCAGATGCATGTTGTACAATTTGGGAATACTGAGTATGGAAATGAGACTGGCCTTCCTCCCTTTTTGACCTCAGGTTCAAGTAGCCCATTGAAGTACACAAAGTTATATGTAAAAGCTCTGAGCGAAGCCTTCTTACACTGCCTCAAATCTCCATGAAAGCTGACACTTCATGCTGGGAACAAGATGCTTAGATTTGCTTCTCACACGCATCCTTTCTCACGTTCTGCACTGATTCTCCCCTGACTCAGACTCCGACTTCTCCTGCTCCTCTCAAACCTCATCTGGGGAACCAATTTCTCATGTAATGCAAAGCCTTGCTTCTTTGGAGGTTGGTCCGTATTTATTCTAGAATGAACACTGCCTGGCTCAAGTCCATTAGCCTATCTCCTCCCCTTGAACCAGAGTGATGAGTGAATGGAACATAACCAAGGTCTACCAAATGGCATACAAACATCCAAGTTTGGACATGTTCTTGGTCTTGGTCTACATTAAGGTGGGTGTGGACCCAATGTAATGAGGATCTCTTGTGGTGTTACTTCAGTTAAACTTTGGCCCAATTAAATCAGGTTGGACTTTAATCCAGGTTAATGAAATTCTTTATAGGTGCAATGAAATTCAACAGGGAAAAAGCCACAGGGAGATGTCAGCATTCTACAGAACCCAGAGAAGAAAGGAGAAGTTGCCACCATGTGCATTGCTATGTGACAGAAAAGCCAAGGATCAAGAATTGCTGGTTGCCAGCCTCACAACACCACAGACTTTAGGGAGAAAACATCACCTCACTGATGCCTTGATTTTAGACTTCTCCTAGCCTCAAACCATGATGCAATAAATTTCCGTAATTGAAGCCAACCCATCGTAAGACATTTGTTTTAGCAGTGGGAAACCAAGAGACAGGGGCTTCTGGGAAACAAATTTCTCCCCACAGCAAGAGGTGCTGGCAAAACCCTTGTTCTGTCTGGGTTTGAAGTGTGGATGTGGAACTGCTGCAGACACTTTATTGTCACTAGGGGAGACAGATTGTGTATGGAGCAAACATAGAGAAGGCAAAGCAGAAACATGGGATCTGATGATTATAAAATCCTGGATTAAGTTTTTGCCTGACGATCTCAGAATCCTGTTATGTGACTCAGAATACTTTCTTTGTTTAGGCCAGTTTGGTCCAGGATTTTTTTTTTGTTATTACTTGCAACAGAATTTTAAATTCTCAAGTACTTAAAGAATCCTATCATATTTATCTAAATGTATCTTAATCTTGGGATCCATAGTAATTATAAGTGACTAATTACATTAATATTCAGGTTTAGCTTTTAACATAGCTGAAATAGTTCATATCATTTATGATTAAATAAAATAAGATTTTTTCTTTTTCACATTGGAAAGAAAGGAGGATTATACAACCACAAATGTCTCTTCTAATTTATATCATCTGATTCTGGAGTTTGTTTATAATTTGAATGTGTAGAGACAACGCTTCCAGATCAATTTTCCCCTTAGGACTTGACCTTCTATTTTATGTGCAGTAGCAACTTTATATCCTGAAGTGTGCTTCACAGATTATGTCTCTTTTTTTTGTATATTTTTGTGCTTTTACTGTTTGAAGGGCTTTTTATTACTTCTCCTTGCCATCCTTTTGTCTTGCCTGTGAATTCCAGAGACATGAATGCAGAAATCGAGATGGAATTCCAAGTACACCACTCTTATTTATTCATTTCCTTTTCTGATATTTGTAAACAAATCTGTTTTTTTTTCCTCCTGAGGCATTTGCTTTCTTCTAGTTATCTTCTTACTATTCTTTTCTTAGTGTACCTCCTAATCAACTCAAAATTCTTTCCCTATATTTTCCTTCAACAATTTGGAGTATGCTGTATTCCCCTCCCCTACTCCCAATTATTTAGATTTGTCTTGTTTCCTACTTCCTTGTTACTTCTTAGGCTTATGAGATACTACATTGTCTCCCTTTCCCTTTTAATCTGAATTTTTGAGGGTAGTCTTTAAGATCATCTTGCTGCCTCTTTGTCTCTTCTTGGAAACCAACAGGGCATTTTATTTCCCATTTCTCTCTGTCTTCTTTATTCTATCCTATCCTTCCATTATCTTTTCTCCTGTGCTTCCAAATTGGTTTAATCTGAACGACTCTCATTTGCTGAGCACCTCCTATGAGCTCAGTGGGGGTTGTGTTGTTTGTGCACTGTGAAGGTAAAGCTAATTTAACACACATGGGTGAATCAGGGTATTGGGTTGGTGTTCTTATTTTGAGAAAAACACAAAGAAGTGTTATAGGTTTAGGAAATAAGGTTAGTAGGATCTGTTATTTGAGTTCTGTGTTGCTATTTATATTCAGTATCTAATTCATGCAAGAATGTATACTTACCAGTTACACAAATCTCATTCTTCTAGTTGGGAAATAAAATTTTAATATAAAGATTTAACAATCTGACCTTTTACTTTATGGTATAGAAATGAAGTGGTAAGAAAGAAGTACATTGTTTTATTTTTTGTTTCACTGTATGAGAAGGATTAATTAGTTACTAGATAACAGATCAGAAACAGTAAGTACCATAGTAACTGGAAACTTGTAAATATTTTACTACTTAGGGCTCCACCTGTGTCCATGTACTTTCCTGGTGGTATACTGAGACAGATATTGTCTTGTCTATTTAATATCCACTTCCCCCTCTTTCTTTCCTGCTAGTTGATTTTGACACTCTCAGGAATTCAGTTCTGCTCAAGGTAAGTAATATAACTTTGTAATTAATTCTTCAGGTTTTTCCCTCTTCCCTATTCAAGTTGGCAGCCAGTTTCTTAGTATTTCCTTGCCAAAACGGCTTTTCTAAGTTTGAAAGTGGATGCTACTTTGGGATTGACTTTTCCTTAATTTTTACCGTTTTTTTTTTTTTCAGGTAAAATTACTACTTTCTCCCTTTTAATTGATGTTCAATAGCCTAACTAGGCTGTGTCTTGGTCCTCACTGTTCTCTATCGACTTTTCCTGGAATATGGGGTGTTCTTTTGACCAACAGATTGAATTTTGTCGCACTTCAGGGAAATTTTCTTCTTTTATATCTTCGTATCAACTGCTCCATTTGGTAGGTTCTTAATTTCAGGGCCCAATACCAATTACCCTTATAGTGTACCATTTTTGTTCTATAACTTAATTTCATCTGGTTTCATTTATCTCTTTATCTGAATTCACCAGGATATCTCAAATCTTGTTCTACCATGATAATCTGGCTTTCAGGGGTTTCTTTTCCGAACTTTGATAGCACTATATTTTTATAAATTCTCTCTTGAAATTTAGAGCCATGTTTTGTTTCCTTAGATCTGTAATCTACAGTTCATTTAATTCTTGCTAGCATGTTTTTAAAATGTCTTTTATTGTACATGTAATCTGGGGATTACTTTCTGAAGGGTGTAGACCTGAAATAACTAAAGGCTTTCTTTCTCTTCTGTGAGCTGTTTTATTTTAGGTTGTGCTAGGTTTTTTATATCATTCGCACGTTATTCCTGCACACACATGCCATTTTTGGCTACAGTATATTTTGCACATTTTACTGTGCCATTTATTCTGCTTAGTCAGTGGCCAAATAGTCAGATTTTATGACATGGTATGGTTCAATTTTTCTCTTTTCTTTCTTTCTCTGCTTTATTCGGGGGCAGTTTCTTCTGAAACACTAATAATTTCTTCCTTATCTGTATTCATTACACTACTTATCTCATCTATTTGGTTTTGATCTTTACTGAATGTATTTTTACTAACTGGTATTTCTTTAGTATGATTTCCTTTAGTGTTTAATATTGTTAATATTTCCCTCATTTATTTAAGTAGATTTATTACACTTACTTCAGATTATTGTTCAATCTTTTTTTTTTTTTTTTTTTTTTACATGGGCAGGCACCAGGAATCGAACCTGAGTTCTCGGGCATGGCAGGCAAGCACTCTTACCTACTGAGCCACCGTGGCCTGCCCTGCTCAGTCTTTCTTAATATTCCTGTTTGTGATGTTAGAATCTGATTTTTCTTTGAGGTAGTTGGACTCCTTGGCTTTTATGTTACTTTGACTTGTGAGCACATTTTCCACAAAGGGTGTGGTCTGTCATCCTTCTGCATGACAGTTTCCTTATTTATCTAACATGCCTTAGGTCAAATGTGGTCTTCAGACTTCTTCAAAATGCCATGGTGGAATAGAGTAATGATTCTCCTCTCCTTCATTACCCAAATTTGTATTCCCATATCACTTCTATTTTCCGAGATTTGAGCAAATATATTTTTCTGCATGGAAAGTCTAAGCTATGTCTTTACCCATTTTTTCCCAAATTATTTATAGGAAAAGTAAGTATTATATGGATAAAAAAACAGTTATACATTCTATAAATTGCCTTCATAGTAAAAATATCTGAAGTATGCTAAATTCAGCAAAAATGTCTGCTAATACACTTGCTATTTTCATCAGTCATATTCTGTTCCCCTCTTATTTGTTAGAAAAAAATCAGCTGGCTTAATTGTTAATTAAAAAAAAGATTCTTGGCAAGTCAGAGTAATTCATTTGGTTTATCAACAGAAATTTTATAGTACAATGGTCTGAATTCTAATTCTCAAAACTGTTAGTTATTGAAAATGACCTGCATCCCACTTCCATACTGGCAGTGAGAGTGAATTTGCTTGTTTGTTATCCTTACAGATTTGATTTATCATCTGAGCGATATAAAACTAGATTCACTTGTGGTATATCTCAAAGCTGATTTGAAAGTCTGAGAAAGACCCAATTTGGATTTGGGAAATATCTCAGTTCTTAGCATATTGTGTTATAAATATTTGAATCTGTGTCATTTGCCTCGATATACAAGTTCCTTAAGGGTAGAAATTTTTCTTAATGCAAGTTTAACAGGAATAATGTCATTATATTAAACAAATGAAATTTTAGCAACTGTGTGCTAACATACTGACACAAAAATACTATTTCTTGCATAAGCTTTTATCATTCAGCAAAATCCGCACAAGTCTATAGATTTGGTAGAGGGTTATATCTCATAGATATAATCCAGGTTGTTTTAAAGCAATATAGACTTGAGAACACAGAATTATATTGTTTACTTTTTCACATTTTACCAATTGGAAATGGATGTGCTTGTCAGTATGTAGCATATGTACTTTGGAAATTGTTCTGCTCATAGCAAACCTATGTTTATTTTTTCCAGCTTTTTTATTCACAAGTCAGAGAACAATATCTGGTAGGTTTGTCTTTCTGTGTTTCCTAATAAGCCTATTACTATCACTTTGGTTGGAGCAGCCATTGCCTAAATTGTCTCTCGAGTAGTACTTAAGTACTGACACAAATTGACATAATAATTAAATATACATATAAACACCCCAACAAAATTTGACCGTATGGTTAAATGCTTGATTATGTTATTTAGTGCATGGTGAAACATTTAAAGTGATGGCCACCATTTTGAAAATATCAAGTTACTCTCCACTAGGGCAGTATTATTTACCTCTACATATAAAGGAAAAAAAATGGAAAACCAGTCAAAGGAGGTCCTGTCAAGTTGACTTGAACCAGAGCTATGAAAAGAATGGAACTCAAATCTTGATATTATCTTTAAGATCCAACTCTCCCATCTCTTTGCCTGGATAACCCAAATTACTAATGTAGACATGGAAACTGAAGTCTAGCAACTCCCTCCCATTAACCCCCTGTTCTAGTTTGCTAGCTGCCAGAATGCAACACACCAAAGATGTATTGGCTTTTAATAAAAGGGGATTTATTTTGTTAGTTCTTCAGAGGAAATGCAGCTAACTTTCATCTGAGGGTCTTTCTTACGTGGGAAGGCTCAGGGTAATCTCTGCTGGCCTTCTCTCCAGGCCTCTGGGTTCCAACAACTTTCCCCGGGGTGATTTCTTTCTGCATCTCCAAAGGCCTGGGCTGAGCTGGGAGTGCTGAGATGAGGTATGCTGAGCTACTTGGGCTGTGCTATGTTGCTCTCTCTCATTTAAGCACCAGCCAATTAAGTCAAACATCATTCATTGCAGCAGGAACTCCTCCTAGTCGACTGCAGATGTAAATCAGCAACAGATGAGGTTCACATGCCATTGGCTTATGTCCACAACAACAGAACGAAGTGCCTTCACCTGGCCAAGTTGACAACTGAATCTAACTACCACACCCCCTTTGCAGGGTTGATGTTTTCATGAGAGGCTCTCCATTTTCTCTCTAGCCCCTAACTAAATCCTCCTTGTTTTGTAAGGCACTGTTCAATGATTATCACTGAGGGATGTGAATGGCTTCCCAGAGGACATGTGGCTTTCTCTTAAGGATCCATTGTCTTACTACATCCCATGTAATCATACATACCTTTACTTCTGCTCAACTGAACTGCATGGGACAGAGATTGATTTTTATCTTTATGCCCACAACACCTGGCAAGTTAGCAACCAAAATATTGTACTAATGGATACAAATGCTAATACTTTAAACAGAGAAACATTAAGGGAAGAAAAAAGCAGAGGAAGTAAAGGGAACAGCTATAGAACAGAATTCCATATTTTAATGAGCACCTCTTTTGTCAATATCAGTGAAACAAATTCATGACCCTTTACTTCCCCTTAAAAAAAAAGCACCCCCTAACTCCCATTAGGCTGTCTTTTGCCTTTTGTGGATTCTCTTCCCTTTTGAATCTGTTCTTGAAATTCATTGTTTCCCAATTTTAAAATAAGGTAAGAATATTGTTGGGAGTTGAGAGAGGCTGAAAGAGAAAGGGAGGGATTTGTGATAATAGAAGTTAAGAAGAGTGTTAGGATTAAAGGGACTATTAGTATTTACACACTCCTCCACCCTATTTTACAGGTAAAGAAACACTTTGATAAAATGAAAATCTTTAAAATATTACCAGTAAGTTTTGGAGCCAGTAGTCAAAACCAGCCCTCGTTTCAGAGCCACCTCCTGCTAACACACCCACTGTTCCCTAGGTACTGACAAGGCTCAGGTGTTCCCACTATGAAAAAGCCTGCTACTCTCAGAAGGGACTTTTTTTCCTGCTCATCTAAATACAAAGGTTGCTGTGCCTACCAAGCAAGATGCCAGGCTTTGTGCCAAAATCTGTTTTCAGCTTTTTAGAAGAACAAATGCTCTTATTTTCCTAGATGGGTTGAAAATGGTGCTTTTATGCTCACATTATGTCTGTCATCAGAGGCTCTTCCCTTGTGAAATTAGATGAAATTCAAAGTGGTTCCTCAAGTGTATATATGCACTCTGATTGAAAGGGCTCTGTGGCTTTGGAGACAAGAATGTCTGCAAATTGAGAATCCTCAAATATGGCAAAAAGAAGATGTGTCCTATTATATGGTATCTTAGTTTCCTGGATAGAATCACAAATATCATAAATTGGGTTGGCTTAAACAATGCAATTCATTGGCTCATGGTATTGAGGCTAGATGTCCAAAATTGAGGTGTGATCAAGGCAATGTCTTCTCCCCTAAGATTGTGGCATTCTGAGGCTGGCTGCCCATGATCATTGGGTCCTTGGATTTTCTGTCATATGATAATGTCCTCTCCTTTCCCTTCCAGGTTCTATTGACTTCCAGCTTGTGGTCTTACGCATGGGTTTCTCTTCACAAAGCCTCCAGTAATAGGCGTACAGTCCACCCTCATTCAGTTGGGCCATCCCTTAACAAAAAGAGCATCTTCAAAAGGCCCTATTCACACCCATAGGAATGGGATTAGGATTAAGAACATGTTTGTTTTTCCTTCTGGGGTACATAATTTGACCTACTGCACATGGACTGAGGAGTAATAGTTTCTTGTAGCTTAAGCTTCTGCCCAGGATCTACATCAATGTGCTTGCTCAGAACTATTAACCTCTCATTTGCCACTTGACTCTTCTACTAAACCTCCCAGCTCGTTGATACATCCTGCAAAACCTAGCACTTAGCCCTGACCGCGGCTCACCACTGAGTGGGTTTAGACAATCCTTTAACCTCTGGCTTCAGGTTGCTTATCTGCCTGGTAGAAGGATGAAGCTGACTTAAACTCTAAGAGACTTTCTACTTCCATGATTCTCAGGTTTGATTAACAGTGGGGCTAGTAGATGAACTACAATGATTTGTTTTATGGTGGGAAACTTCCCTCTTGGAAATTTAGGGGGACTTTCTCTGAGATAATAAAGTGCTACTAGACTAATTAAATAAGTAATTAAAGCAATTGAGGATTATTGGCACATGTATTTTTTTGCATTAAATCTGCTTTATTAGAAAATTAGCAGATTTTGAAGTTTAATTGATATTTGGTCCAGCTTTACGTTCTATTTACCAAACTAGGGATAGCTAGTCTTATCCATTTTGAACGTTAAGAACAGACCTACATCAGCTTGTTTGCAAGGGAGAAAAGAATCTTGATGCTCCTTCAAAGTTCTTTCGGAAATTACCTCAGCTGGCAATTGGATTTCTGATATTTTAAAGGGCATACAATAAGCATAAATAGAATTATGTGGTTGTTTTCTTAAGATTGGTTGTTTGTTTTTAAAGGATAATGCTATGCCTTGCATTTTCTTTTTCTCTTTATTTTCAAATATCTATCTATCTCTTAAAGCCACCTCCATTCAAAAGCCTGATCTATTTGTTTGCTTTGCATGTGGTTGATGTTTATTTGGGTAATCTGAGGTAGCAGAAGCGGCATATATTTAATCATCTAACCTTTAACATAAGGCACACTTGAAATGTCAGCATTTTATTTTAGGAACAGGTGAGCTATTGCATAAGGCTTTTATTTATTTATTTACACCCTGCGTCTTTCTGAAAAGGAACTGGAATCAGCTCAAAACAGCTCACAGTAAAGGGTAAAATAATAACAAAAAAAGAAAAACTAAAATGAAAGAGGAAACAGAGTAAATATTCTTACCAGAAAAGTCAGCAGAGTTGCTGTGCTAGAATATAAATTAGCGTCTACAATTCTTGAAAATGGGGCAAGTTGAGAAATAAATTGTACAATCTTTAATATTCAAAGGAAGGGAACAAGTTTTTCTGGTTCAAAACTGAGATCTCTCACAGAGAACAATATATAAAGGATATTGGTTTACTCCATTCAGCAAACATTCAAGCTCCTATTATAGAGCCAGATACTGTGTCAGGGGCAGGGGAAACTATGTGATTATGATTGGTCTTCTCAGGAAGCTCACAGGCCAGCAGGCAGGATAAATATTAAATAAATTGATACAAACACTCACTTTTCCTTTGTATTAGTTACTGAAGCAGTCAAGTTCTTAAATTTAATGTCTCTGATTCAGAATCTTTCCTTGGCTCTCCAACCTGAGATCTGCAAAGTCAGTAGGCATCAGCTAGATTAAAAGAACAGGAGGAGGAAATAAAAATAAATAAATAAAAGAAGAAGAGAACAGGAGGAGAAGCAGCTGAGCCTGCTGGAAAACCTGAAGACAGCCAGGATGCCTGGGAGGAGAGCAGTGCAAGAGACTGGGGAGGCAGAAGGCGAGCATAAGGGTCAAGGCCGCAGTTTCCAGTGCTCATCTGTGACTAAGCTATCGTTTGTCAAAGTGAAAATGAGGGGACAAATAGACAGCTCTTACTGCTTGAGAAATATTGGCCATTTATTTTCATAGTACTATGCTTAGTAAATCGCATTCTTAAGTACCCCCTCCCCCGCCCCCAGTAAAACTTGGCAGCATTATGTCAACTTCCTAAAACCTTCTTTGGGGATTTAACTGGTCCATGAAATCCCCAAAACAGGGACAGACTGGTCTAGATAGGACCCTTAACAAATAAGATATTAAGTGGTCAGTAGCAGCACACATCAGGTGGTCTAGCTTGATCCAAGGATAGAATTTTACAAGCCTGTGAGAGCGGATGTATGGCATGCAATTCAGATCTCTGTGACATTCTTTCCAAGGCATTGTAAATAAAAACAAACAGGAGTTTGGGGTTGGGTTGGGTAAGGAGGAGAATTCCTGAGTGCCAAGTGGAGATAAGGAAACATTACAAGATGAAGTGAGAAATGAAAACAAAGGTTGACAAGTACACATAAATCCCTAAGAAATCACAGAAATCTTGGGGAGTACATTAAATTTCCCACATGACTTCAAACAGGAGTACATACTGATTTGAGGTATATCTTAAGATACAGTCACCATAACTGACATCTTCATTAAAAACATACAAAGACTAATATATGTAGGTAGAAACTATTAGACATCATAAAAAAAAAAACAGTGCTTTTTATTTTACATGATAGGGTTATAGATGGCATTCTTCTATGATTATGAATTGGTATACCATAAAGAAAAAGAATTTGGAAAGAAGAAATACCTTGTGTAGTTACAGATTGCCAGGAGTCAGACTGAACATAAAGCAAAAGTTATTGTTTTCAGTACAGTAGCCAACATCATTGGCCAATTATAAAAGAACTCCATAGAACAGGTAAATTTACCCCAGAACCTATGACTGCATTTTGCAGTTAATTCATCCAGGTGATCATGTATAGGAGACCAAGGTAGTCAAAGTAGACCTTTCAGTCAAGAATTTTTTTTATAGTCATTGATGATAGCTACAACTTCTCTGAAAAGCTTTTGGCCACATCCATCTCTACTTTGCTTTACAATGAAGTCTTAAGAAAAATTTTGCTCCAATAAGAACTAAATTCAGAATTGGCTATAACTAAAGCTAATGGTCTCCTCAAGCAGCAATCTCTATGGACCATAGGCTATCTCATCCTCTCAAGGACATGCCTCAGCTGGATATATTGGTAAACTCATGTACTATTATGTAAAATGACTAAGTGCTAGTTTGGGCATTTTGCAAGCCTGAAGTTCCTTTGCATAGGTATCTGCTGTTTCCAATGATTAGATTATAGGTGAGGGCACTCATGATCTCTCTACTAAGTGGTTTGTCTCAGACAGAATTCTGTGATCCATACCATGGCAGCCATGAAAATACTTGGGTCTCCTGCTGTGGGGAGCATAATTGACTGAAAGCACCAGCTATTACTCCTCTGGATTTACAATCTCGCTCACTTTGAGGTCATGCTTCTCTGGCTGCCCCCAGCCAACACTGAACGTGATTGGACATATTAAAGTGGGTTCATTCTTGCAATATTCATGACTCCTTGGATGAGTGACTTTGGTTTATGGATGCTGCAAAAGGTGTGGCTGAAACTTTCTTGGGTCCCTACTGCAGTCTGAAACTCTTCCCACCCAGTCCTCCTTCCTTAACCATCTCCTTCACAAGTGTCAGACTTTCATAACAGTCTGAAGGTTCTTCATGCCTTCTCCAGCTCCCTCCCCATTTTTTTTCATGGATATTGCCAATGAAAAAAATAAATCTGCAATAATCTTGTCTTTGTTTTGCTTCTCAGAAGGAGCCAAACATAATTTTTAAAAAATTGTAGTAACATTATATACCATAAAACTAGCTTTTTAAAAACCATTTAAAGTGTAGAATTCACTAACATCAATTATATTCACAATATTATGCTGCTATCACTGCCATCCATGACCACCATTTTTCATCACCCCAAACAGAAACTCTGTTCCCATTAAGCAATAAATCCCTCTTCCCCCAGCCTTCCCCACCTCTCCCCTCCAAAAATTTACATGGGGCAGGAGGATAAGCATTGAGTTTGATAGCAACAGAAGTCTGGGGGCAGAAAGGGCGATATTTCTGGGGACAGGAAGCTCAAAACATGTAGCCAGCACAAAGAAACCTATTCAATGTGTATCTACAAAGTATTGAAGCAGGTGAACTTCAACACCAGTGTGCCAGTTTGAATCTGTTGTGTACCCCAGAAAAGCCACATCCTTTTGTCCTCACTCAATATTGCTGGGTATCTTTTTTTTTTATTGTTTTCATGGAGATGTGACCCACCCAATTGTGGGTGGTAACTTCTGATCAGATTGTTTCCATGCAATTGTGTCTCTATTCATTTAAGTTGGGGTTGTTTACTGGAGGTCCTTAAAAGGGAACCATTTTGGGAAAAGCTTCAGAGCCGTGAGAGCCACCAGAACCAGCAGAAGCAATGGAATGGACAGAGCCCTGGGGAAGCCATTGAAGAGACAGCTAGCTGATCTCCCCATGTGCCTTTCCCGCTGAAACAGAAATTCTGAACGTCATCGGCCTACTTGAACCAAGATATCTTTCCCTGGATGCATTAAATTGGACATTTTCATACCCTTGCCTTAATTTGGACATTTTCACAGCCTTAGAACTGTAAACTTGCAACTTAATAAATTCTCCTTTTAAAAAGCCATTCCGTTTCTGGTATATCACATTTCAGCAGCCTACAAACTAAAACAACCAGCATGTCTTCTAAGGCCATAAGCATCGTGAAATCCATTGTGAGTGATGTGTCTGAGCGACTGGCTTGAGAGGCCACCCAGCTGATAAACCACATTGATTTCCCGGGAAGCCTAGACAGCTGTGCATCTGCTGCTACCTGGGGAGCTGGCCGAGCGTGCTGTGTCTGAGGGCACTGAGACTATCGCCAAGCACCCCAGCTCCAAGTGACCCAGGCCTTAACACAAATAAAGGGTAAGCTTCTTTCCAAAACAGTTGCTTTTGATTTAATCCCTATCTTCCATGACAGGAGCTTTCCGCAGATTTCTGGTAATTGCTGGATGTCTGTTTAATATTAAGAATGGGAAATCTAAAAAGTTCATAGAGGCTAGGAGAGCTTGGGCTGTAGGCCAGATGTCAACTGAGTTTACTGCAGTGTTTTCTGAGCTGGGGGTAGGATGGGGTCTCTATATTCGGCATTAGGTATGTACTTGATCATTTAATGCTAACCCTTCCCCTAACTCTTATTTGCATCTTGATCATCAATCCAGAGATCCTTGTTATTTTCCTCGAAGACTAAGCCTCCAGGTTTCTGTGAGTTGGAAAGGCCCATTACTCAGAAAAGTAGAGTAAAGGAAAGAATCTGGGGGTGAGGTATGTATTTATTTTTTGCATGGGCGGGCTCCAGGAATCTAACCCCGGTCTCCAGCATGGTAGGTGAGAATTCTACCACTGAGTCACCTCTAATTACTTAGTATTAAATACTAATTACCTAGTATTAAAAAGTAATATTACTTTTTAAGTGGTATTAATAGAAGTGAACTTTTAATTTTTTATTTATTTTAATGTTTGACCACTGATAGCTTTCAAGTTCTACCTCTCCCTTCCCTTCTGCCCATGTTTAGACAAGCTGATAAGATAGCTGGTTCACTGCCTCCCTTGGTGCCACCCCCTAAAGAAGAAAAAAACCAAAGCCACTTGCTCCCTCTCTCTCTTAAGTCACTTATAGACATTTCCAGCCCAGCTTTGATGCTGTTTAAAGTCCCATAATGTGAGCAACAATGTTCCCATACGTCTTCGTGTGGGCATGGTGTCATCAGTCTGCACAGCCACCTATTAATTGGAAGGGGGAGTCCATCTGCCTGCACTAGATGCTGACAACAAATGTTCACATCAATCTTTCTTATTTTAGCCCCACTTTTAAGCATGCTGTGGTATAAAGTGGTTAGCTCCCAACATTTTCCCAGTACTAGCTAGAGATTAGTTTTCTTGGGTCTATTAAGTCAATTACTACTTGCCTATCTTTCTCTAGCTTCCAAAATTTTGCTGATTTTTTTTTCATCCTGTTTTTCTCTGCAACATATCTTTTTCTTTAAAAAAATATCCTTCCCTAAATTTGTATTGGTTTGAAGAGGCAAGAAACAAAATTAGAAACGTGTATTCAAGCTGCTATCTTAATACACAAAGCATGGGTGATGGGGCTCATTCTTTAACTCTTTGGCAGTGAGTATTTTCCTAATTATTGTTAAATCCCTTAAATGCATATTACATTTATTTTAAAAATATTTATTTTTTTTAATTGTGAAAAATAACATATATACAAAAAAGAATACATTTCAAAGTACACTGCAACAATTAGTTGTAGAACAGATTTCAGAGTTTGGTATTGGTTACAATTCCACAATTTTAGGTTTTTCCTTCTACCTGCTCCAAGACACTGGGAACTAAAAGAACTATCAATATAATGACTTAGCAATCATACTCATTTGATAAATGCTATCTTTTCTGTTGTAACTCTACCTTCTCCTTTGATCTTTCTCCCAATCTTTAGAAGTATTTGGGCTATACCCATTTTAACTTTTTCATCTTGGAAAGAGCTGTCGATAATGTGAAATAAGGGGATAGAACTAGCTGATCTTCTGGAGAGGCTGGGCCATCTGGGTTTTAGAATTTATCTGGCCTAGGACCCATTTGGATGTAGGCTTCCAGAACGTAACCATGGTACATGGAATTTTTTTAGGTATTCTTTAGGGCTGGAAGGAATGGTTTTGGTGAGGGGTTGGCAAACCATAAGTAGCAACGTCTAGCTGAAGTTTGCAGTAAGAGTAGCCTCTTAACTCTGTTTGAACTCTCTCAGCCTCATTTATTGCAATTTCCCCCCCTTTTGGTCAGGAAGGCATTGTTGATTCCATGGTGACAGGGCCAGGCTCATCCCTGGGAGTCATATCTCATGTTGCCAGGGAGACTTACACCCCTGGATGTCATGTACCATGTAGAGGAGAGAGTAATGAATTCACTTGCAGAGTTGGGCTTAGAGAGAGAGAGGCCACACCTGAACAACAAAAGAGGTCCTCTGGAAGTAACTCTTAGGCAGAACTATAGGTAAGCTAAGCTTCTCCACTACATAAATAAGCTTTACAAAAGTAAGCCTCATGATCAAGGGCTTGGCTTATTGACTTGGTATTCCCTAATATTTGAGACAGTATCAGTGGTTTCCCCGGTGGTAAAGTTTGATAGTTCCATTTTTTTTCTCCTATCCTTCAATGTATTTTCTAAATACTTTTAAATTATCTGCTCAGCTGACTGTGGGTTACACCTGGGCATTACGTTAAGCTATGTAGAATTACAAGCCTCATTCACATTCTGGACTCCCTGTGTTTGCGTTGTTTAAATGATCTATCCAGACATTAGATTATCCGGAGTTAGATTTGTACTACAGAAAATTTAGGTTCTGGGCAAAATAAACCTCTCTTCTTTTGGTCTTATAAGGTAGGTGAAGTTCTAAGACTTGCAGGATTTTCTGCTTCTCTTTAACATTTGGCAGACTGATTGGTATGTTTCTTGGAGTACGCGTATTTGGATTTATTCTATTTGGGGTTCATTGGGATTCTTTGATTTGCATATTTATGTCTTTTATAAGGGTTAGGAAGTTTTCTCCATCATCTCTTCAACTAATCTTCCTATGTGTGTGATGCAGCGGGTAGAGGTAGGAGTGGGGCACAGGTTTTACATTTAGTTATAATTGCCCTGACAACTTGGATTTTCTAATCCGCTGTTCATATTACTAAAAACCTAAAGTACAATTTTAGATTTGTGGCAGATCCTTAAATTCAGCCGTTTGATTGACACTAAATTTACTTCCTACTTTTAGTAGAACTCCATTGTTATATAGACGGGAAGCTTCTATCAACATTCTAGGAGCAAAATGAGATAAAAATGAATTACCTGCACCTATCTCCACTCCATATGGGTGACGGAAATTGATGGGTGGCCCTAAAATAAGTTACTCATCTGCCTTTCTTTGTTGTGAAAATCTGATCCATCTTTTGAAGAAATCTGGTAGTGATTTATAATTCTTGATATACAGCAGATTTAAATTAAGATTTTAAGATGTGGTTGTTTATTTGAAAACAACATTTTCATCATACAGGAACTTTGTTTTCACTGTTAATCAATAGTTTGGTGAAACATTAAAAAAACATATTAAAATTTATTTTCACAATAAAAGCATATAGATGAAAATTAGCAATGTTCCTCCTCACTCTGCACACGTACATATCAGATTCCTAGTTTCACTCTTAAAGTCAGTGTGCCAGTTTAAATTTATTATGTGTGTCTTAAATTATCTTGTGAATATATACGCATGTATAGGAATGTGTAATCTTTTAAATACAATTGAGAGCATACTGTTTTTGCTGTTTTGAGCCTTATTTTATCTATTTCTGAGGATTATTCCATATTAGCACATTTCGGAAATAGAATGAATATACAGAAGTGCACAAAATAAATACAGCTAAATGTATCAGCACAAAACAAGTCTAACAGGTAATTGTCTGCCTCTCACAAGGCTCCTTCAGTACTCCAAATCACTACCATCTCTCTCTGCCCCAAAGGAAACCACTTTCCTAACTTTCATGGTAATCTTTTCCTTGGCTTTCTTTGCAGTTTTACTACTAAGTATTTATCTCTAAACACTATAATTTAATTTAGTTTTGTCTGTTTTTTTTTTCGGTTGCATGCTCTGGGAATAGAACTCGGGTGTCCCACATGGAAGGTGGGCATTCTAACCACTGTCTTGACAATTTTTAAGAATTTTAGGTCTTTGAAATCGTGCAGTATGAATTGTGCCTGGCTTCTTTCCATACAGAATCTTAACTCATTGCTTTCTATTTGTCCAATCTATTCTTTTTTATTTTTTCTTCTTTCAAAATTTCCTTCTTTTGGGTTTTACTGTGAATTTTGGTGGTTAAACTAGAGATTAGGACATTAATCTGTGGTTCTCAAAGCTTTCTGTTAATAAATATATTTAACCTCCTTTATTGCTAATGCAAAAACCTTAGAATATTTCAAGTCCTTTAAACTCCTTCTCAACTTTTAAGCCATTATTATCATGTCCTTTAATTCTATCTGTAGTTTAAAACCTTTATTAGTGGGCAGGAGATAGTGGTACAGTGGCAGAGTTCTTGCCTGCTGTGCCGGAGACCTGGGTTCGATTCCCAGAATTTGCATGCCTGCCCATGCAAAAAAACAGAACAAAAAAATAAAACCTTTATTAGTCATTATTCTCCAGGAAAACAGAAATGACAGGATACATATTATGTAAGCAGAGATTTATTATAGGAATTGGCTCACATGGCTGTGTCAACGGCAAGTCTGAATTCTTACTTGTAGGCAGGCTACAAATGGTGTATTCCAGTGACGGTTTCAATGAATTCCCCAAGAGAAGATGACTGGCTGAAGTAGAGATGGAAATTCTTTCTTTTCTGCTGAAGTTATCAGTTCTCCCTTTAAAGCCTTCATTTGATTGGATGACTTTTCTCTCATTGCTGAAGACAATCTCTTGCTGATTGTAGATGTAATCAGCCATAGATGCAATTAACTGACTGATTTAAATCCACTAAATAGCCTCACAGTAACAATCAGACCAGTGCTTGCTTGACTAACCAACTGGACACCATAACCTAGTCAAGTTGACACAAAAACTTAACCATTACAAACCCTATATCTTGTGATAATATCATGATTATTATTTACAGTCTACTTATTTAAATTTGTACCAATATTTACCTTTTCATTTTTCTTCATTCCTTCCTGCCTCTAAGCTTTCACCTGGTGTTATTTTTCTTCTGCCTGAAGAACACTCCTTTAGTATTTCTTTCTATTCACATTTTCTGGTTTCAAATTGTTTTGTGTGTCTGAACTTGTTTATTTTGATCTATTCTTGAATATATTTTTGATAGGCTTATAAATCTAGGTTGGGAGTTATTTTTTTTGAGCACTTTGAAGATACTATTTTTTGTCTTATGGTTTCTATTATCTTGGTTTAAAAGTCAGCTATCTGCTTGATTGTTTCATTTTTTAGGTAACTGTCTCTTTTTTTTTTCCTTCTGCATTAAGTTTTTCTGCTTCTTTGGTTTTGTAAACTTTTACTATCAAGTGCCTGACATTTTTCTGTTTATTTATCCTATTTGGGTTTTGTAGGATTTCTTTTTTTTTTTTTTTTTTTTTTTTAAAGGAAAGACAGAGAGAAGGAAGGAAGGATAGAAGGAAGGAAGGAAGGAAGAAAGGGAAACATTTTTAAACATTTTCTTGTTTTTATTGTATTCTGTTTCTCCGTTTTTGTTACATGGGCTGGGGCCGGGAATCGAACCGAGGTCCTCCGGCATAGCAGGCAAGCACTTTGCCCGCTAAGCCACCGCGGCCCGCCTGTAGGATTTCTTAAATCTGTGAATTAATGTTTTTCAGTTTTGGAAAATTCTCATCCATTATTTCTTCAAATAATTCACCTTACTTATTCTTTTTTTCCTGTATTTTTTAAACATAGTTTAAAAATACACATTGTATCTTCTATTTCTTACCTTTTCCCCTAATGTTTCTATCCTTTTATTTCTCTATTTCATTCTGATTGTTCCTTCTAGCAAATATTGCAGGCTACTAATCCTTTTCAGTTGTCTAATAAGTTGTTAACTCAATCTACTTAGTTATTAATTTAAACTATTTCTCAGTTGTTTTGTTTGATCCTTTTGTATGGTTTTCAGTTCTCTGCCACAATTCTCTATCTTGTCTTATCTCCTTAAAGAAAATAAGTCTTATTTTAAAGTCTGTTTCTGAAAAACTCAATCTCCAACATCTAGAGTGTTTTTATTCTATTTTCAGTTATTTTTATCTGTTTGCTATCTTGTCTCAGGGTACCTAGTTATTTTTTATTGTTTGCTAGACATTGTATTTACAAAACGTCTTGTAGAAATAATTTGCAGTGTAAGATAATATCTTCTTCCAAAGAAGATTTATGTTTTATTTCAATAGTCCACTGGGGCACTAATACTTTGGGATCATCTTAATCCAACTTCATTTATGCAGCATGTAAGAGGGCACTTACTCTATCAAAAGGTGATGGTGATAACTTTCTTGAATGAAACTATTGCCTAAGGGCAACCTCCTGTGTTAAAAGGGGATATACAATCATATTTTAATATGATCTTTACTGGATATATATTTAATACTTACCATATGCCAGGTAGTATTTTCAGTGCTTTCCAAATATTAGTAAGGTAATGCTAATAACAATGATTCTGAGGTGGATATTGTAAAACTGAAGCAGAGAGAAGTTATATAATTTGCCCATCATTACATAACTATAAATGGAAGAGCAGGGCTTTGAATCCAATGATTCTGAATTGTAATAATGTAGTAAAGGGACAACATTCCCTAAGGGTAGGGAAGGCAATATATTTATACTAATTCCACTGAGCTCCCTTAATTCACTTCCTGAGGGCTTTGAGTGTATTTAACCAAATTATTATTTATTATTATTATTATTAATTATAATATTATTATTAACCAAATTATTATTCATTGGATTATTTAACTCAAGTTTTTTTTCTGCAGACAAGTTTTGTGAATGGGCTCCAGTTCAATTTAGAGAAGCTGATTTAGTAAGAGATATTGTTGAGGTAAATTTATACTTCAACTATCATATTATTCTAAAAAAATGATAAATTTTGGAATTATGTGGGGGAAGTAATTAGGAGTGGTACTTTTGACTTTAATGATTAGAAATCTAAAAATTCATTTTCTGTGTCCCTTTGGCAGAGGTTCTAGAAGGTGTTTGGGGAGAGAACTGCAATAGAATTTATCTAAATGAGGGGACTTACTAAGAGAGACTCTGATTTGGGTACACCCAAACTGTGGTTCAGCATTGGAAGGAAGTAGAGTTGTGTTTTAATTGTGGGGACTCTACAGACTTCTCTGCATCAAGAGCAACAGGAGTAGAAAACTGCATCTTAGAACTTGGAATCTTTGTTTGCTTTGTGTATAGGTTTGTTTACTGTGAATCTCCTCACTATGACTCACTGGAATGCTTTAACATGAAAGTTGGCTCAGTATCCAAAGGGTATTTGATTAGCTAAGTTAGGGAGCGGAAAAACCGTGCTATAGGAGAAATTTGCCACAGAATAAATGTTGATCATTTAGTTCAATTGCTATGTTCTCAGACTGTTAAGGCTGCTGTGGTAATTAAGTTTAGGTGTCAACTTGGCCAGCTGATGATACCCTGTTGTTCTATTTCTGTGAACTTAATTTATCAGTATGTCAAATTCATCTGTGGCTGATTGCATTTGTTGTCAGCTAAGGGGAGCGCCTTCCACAGGGAATGAGGTTTAATTTAATTAGCTGGAGGCTTAAGAGAGGTAAGAAGGGAGCTCAATGTAGCACAGCCCAAGCAGCTCAGCATAACTCATCCTATCACTCAGCTCAGACATTTGGAGATGCAGAAAGGAATTGCCCTGGGGAAAGCCACTGGAACCCAGAAGCCAAGAGAGAAGGCCAGCAAATGTTGCTGTGTGCCTTCCCATGTAACAGAGAACCTTAAATGAAAGCTAGTTGCCTTTCCTCTAAAGAACTGTAAGTTTTTAACTAAATAAATCCCCTATTAAAAGCTGATCCATCTTTGGTATGTTGCATTATGGAAGCTTTGGCAAAGTAAAATAGATATGGTATCAGAGAAGTAGGGTGCTGCTGCAGTTTGCAAATACCAAACATGTTGGAACTTTTTTTAAATGGATAAGAGGAAGATTTTGGAAGAATTGTGAAGAGCTTGATAGAAAAGGCCTAGAGTGCTTTGAAGAAACTGTTGGCATAAATGGAACCAGTGCTGGTCTGGACAAAGAGGGTCAGATTGGAGTTCGCAGAGGAAGAACAAGGAGGCTAACGTCTGATGCCAAGATATCTTGGGCCAAGAGAAAAGACCCACCCATAAATGTGAAGGGGGTGAGTTTGCCCCAGTAGCAAAGGGGAGGCCTTCCAATTCGTAGCTTAGGAAGAGTTGTGCTGCCTTAGGCCTTGGAGAGGGTGGATCCGAGAAGAAGGTGGTCTCCCCAATGTACCCCAAGGTTGTATTTGGAGAGAGCAAAGCCACTGCATTGTATGTAGGCCCTTGGAAAGTGTGGGGCTGCCACTTTCTAAAGCCCCAAGGATAAATTACTCTTAGACTTTGAAATCCAATGGAGCCCTGCAGGTTTTCAGAACAGTTTGGGTCTGGTGCCCCCTGTGTTCTTTTCGATTTATCCCTATGGAAAATAAAAACATATATCCTGTAACTGTCCTTCCTTTGTATATTGGCAGCAGATAATTTGTTTGGAGTTTCACAAGTCCAGAGCCAGAAGAGAATTTTACCTTGGAACAGACTACGCCTGTATCCTGTATGCATTGTTGCAATTTTGTACTGGTTTTAAAACTTTGTATTGTATTTGTATTGGTAGTGAAATGACTTAAGCCTTCTGTCATATTATGATGAAATGAAAGTATTTTGTATATGGAAAGATTCACTGCATTGTATGTGAGACTGATGATTGTTGTCAAGTTGTCAGGGAGTGGACCTGTGGTAGTTAGGTTCAGGTGTCAACTTGGCCAGGTTATGATGCCCTATTGTTCTGTTTCTGTGGACTTGAATTATCAGTATGTGCATTCATCTGAAACTGATTGCATTTGCTGTCAGCTAAGAGAAGTGCCTTCCACAGTGAATGAAGTTTAATTTAATTAGCTGGAGGCTTAAAAGAGGGAGGTCAGAAGGTCAGTGCAGCACAGCCCAAGCAGCTCAACATACCTCATCTCAGCGCTCACAGCTCAGCCCAGACATTTGGAGATGCAGAAAGGAATCACTCTGGGGAAAGCCACTGGAACCCAGAAGCCAAGAAAGAAAGGCAGTAGACGATGCTGTGTGCTTTCCCCTATAAGAGAGAACCTCAGATGAAAGTTAGCTGCCTTTCCTCTGAAGAACTATAAATTTTTAACTAAATAAAATCTCCTTATTAAAAGCTGATCCATTTCTGGTGTATTGCATTCTAGCAGCTTTGACATACTAAAACACCTGCCCTGAGTGAAAATGCTATGGGAGCTTTTGCATAAACACAAGTAAAAAACTTACTTTTCAGAGAACCTGAAGAAAAATGGCCTACCATCTGACCAGTCAGTCAACATTACCTTGGAGGGAAAGATATCTTAAAAGAAAAATATTTTTAAAAGTATTTTAAATAACCAGAGTGAGGTGTGAAATTGAACCTACAGAGGTCTTTTATTAGTCAAGAATCCTGGTTGCAAGTGACAAAAACCAGATTTAAAGCAGTGTAAGCAAGAGCCTCAAGACAGGAGAAGAGGAACAAATTACTGTCTTTAGCCTGGCTATATTGCATATTGGTATAAATTCACTCTTGCTGGAGTTGGGGAGGAGCCCAAAATAGTTTCTCCAGGCCTAAGCATTACCTGCCAGTCCCGAGGTGCTATTTCTCCCACGTGGCTAGGAAGAGAGAGACAAGCAACTATTCTTCCTCCTTTTATTCAAGCCTGGGTCAGGGATTTAATTAGTTATATATTACTGTGTAACAAATTACCCACCCCACCCCCACATTCAATGGCTTAAAACAACGTACATTTACCATCTCACACAGTTTCTGAGGGTTAAAAATCTAGGAGCAGCTTAGCTAGATTGTTCTGGTGTAAAGTTTCTCATAGATTTGGCACTTAAGGTGCTGGCTGGAGCTACAGTTAGGTAAAGGGGCTGGAGAAGCCATTTCCAATCCTATTCATGTGGCTTTTGGTAGAAGGCTTCATTCCTTGCCAAATGGGTCTCACCACAGTGCTGCTCGTACAACATAGCAGCTGACTTCCTCCAGAGCAGGTAATCAGAGAGTGAGAGGAACCAAAAATGGAAGCTGCAGTGCCTTTTACAATCTAATCTCAGAAGTTGCATATCATTTCCTTGGTATTTTACAGGTTACAGAGAACAACATTGAATATCAAGAGATGGGAAGAATCATTAGGCACCATCTTAGAGGCTGGTGTTAGGCAGAATTTTAAGATGTTTTTCCAGGTTCTTGACTCCTGGTTTTGACTATATGTGTAATTAACTCCCCTTGAGTGTAGGCTGGGACTATGAATATGTTTCTTTTGATTAGGTTACATAATATGACAAAGATGAAGGGAAATTACATATGTAAGTTAAGGTCCCAAACCAGATGATTTTGAGTTAATCAAAAGAGAGATGATTCTGGGTGGGCCTTACCTAGTCAGGCGAGCCCTTTAATAGAGGTTCTAAAGGTCAGTTTCTGACTGTAAGCTACAGAGACATTCTCCGTTAACCTCGAAGAAGTAAGTTGGAACAATATGAAGGGTGCCATATGCCAAGGGATAGTGGGTGGCCTCAAACTGCTGAAGGTCTTATTCCTATAGCTGCAAAGAACTGAATCCATCCAAAAACCAGTGACCTTGGAAGTGGACCCCAAATAGCAATGAGATTGAAGATGAGACACACTCAAATTGCATCCTTGTGAAACTTTAAGCAGAGGACACAAGCTGTGCTCAGACTTCTGACCCATAGAAATTGTAAGATAATAGATGTTTGTTGTTTTAAGCTGCTAAATCTGTGGTGATTTGTTATAAAGCATAGAAAACTAATATAGGCGATTACCTGTCCAAGGTAATGGATAGATGAGTGCCATCTCTGTCAATCTCTCCTCAAACATGTGTATTAGGAAGTTCCACAAGAAAAGAGAGGTGCTATCAGGATAACAAAGGGTATAGCAAAGGCTGCTGGGAAAATCAAACTATAGATACCACAATTTATTATAGTATTACAAAATCTGGGACCTTAATCATGTCAAGAGTGTGAGTCATCAGGTAAAGAATATTCTCCATGATATCTAAAACTTCGGTTTCAAATGTGTTTTGTGTAAACTTGTGATAGAACTCACTGGAGTGTTTATTAAAATTGTTTCCTTTGCTCCATATGTATTGATTCATTCTCTGTAGGGTATAGCTTTTAGCTATGCATGATTTTTATTTATCATGTCATACAGCTTTTTATTTTAAAGATTTTCAAAATCAGAAAAGAGAGGAAAAGTAAAACGAACACTTATATGACTTTCACCAAGATTCATCAATTGTTAATATTATACTGTATTTTCTCTTATACATTTATGTATATAATATTGTTAAATTACTTGAAAGTAAGTACAGGAATCATGACACTTCATCCCTAAACATTTTGGTACATATCTCCTACAAACAAAATTATCCTATACCCTTATCACACTGAAGAAATAAAGCATTGATGTATTATTTAATAGACAATCTATTTTCCCCCCAGTAGTCCTCAAAATGGCCTTTAGAGGATTACATCTCAAAATTCAATCCATGAGCCATCAGCATAGGTAGACATCACTTCATTTTAACAAGATCCCAGCAATTCATCTGCACATCATTTTCAGAAGCTCTGTAGCAATTTTTGATCCAAGGTCTAATCAAGGATCACGTCATATTTGGTTTTCAATGATTTCTTTATTTTTTAAGGATCTTTGAACTAGAATAGTCCTGTGCTTTTTTCTATCCTTTCCTCCTCTCTCCCTCTGTTTTCTTCCTTCTTACATTTCTTCCCTTCTATCTCCTTTGGCAAAAAAATAAAATAAGTGAATTAAAATCCCTCCCATGCTTTTGAAACTAACAAAAGAAAAATGCATAAAGACTTAATGAGTGATACAAGCGAGAAGTAGAGGAGTATGGTGGCAAGAGAGATCACTAAAAATTGATGGTGATTTCGTGAAAGAGGTAGCACTTTTGTGGATGTTGAAATCAGAGACAAGGCAAGGAAAACAGATTGCAGTCATAAGCAGGATGCATTTGGGAAACCAATTTGGTCAATTTCCCTAGAATGCCTAGTTGAAGAACCAAAGGGTATTCATTTTGAAAGATAAGTTGGAGCTAAAAAGTTTGATTCATAAGCAATCATAAAACTTATTTAAAAATAATTTTCTGACTTTAATAAGCTTTGATAACAATTATTTAATAAAAATACATAACTTTATAACAATTATCTCTGGGTAGTGGGGCTAATAAGTTCTGGGCTGTTTGGTGTATTTTCTGCTGGTCTTTTATAAAAAGTAATTATTGTAAAATCCTGACATGCTCATGAAATAATACTCAATAAAATTTATAATGCATTTCCTCCTTTTCTCCCAGTCCCCAAGGGGACTTTGCAAATATTTCTTTATTCACTGGGGAAAAAGTAGGAAATATTCAACTTCCCCATTTGGAAATTTTCTGATATTCTCGTAAGCAGTGGGGAAAACCAAATCAATAGGTGGAGCCTTCAATCTTGGGGTTTGTCCCTATGAAACTTATCCCTGAAAAGGATAGGTTAAACCTACTGAAAATTATGCCTAAGAGTCACCCATAGACACCCTCTTTTGTTGTTCACATGTGGCCTCTCTCTCCAAGCTAACTTGGCAGGAACTCAAGGCCCTCCCCCTCTATGTGGGACATGACTCCCAGGGATGTAATTCTCCCTGGCAACGTGGGACAGAACTCCTGGGATGAGTCACAGAATCATGGGATTGAGAATGCCTCCTTGAACAAAAGGGGGAAGAGAGAAATAAGACAAAATAAACTTTCAGTGGCTGAGAGATTTCAAGCAAAGTCAAGAGGTTATTCTAATGCATTATATTTATATCCCTTTTTAGTTTGTGATGTATTGGAGTGGCTAGAGGGAAGTACCTGAAACTGTTGAACTATGTTCCAGTGGCCTTGATCCTTTTTTGGGGGGGAGTGCATAGTCTGGTAGCCTCGATTCTAGAAAACAATTGTATAAAGATATGTCTTTTACAATGTGACTATGTGATTATGAAAACCTTGTGACTGATGCCCCTTCATTCCAGGGTATGGACAGATGAGTACAAAAATATGGATCATAAATAATAGGGGGGATAAAGGGGTAAAATAAATTGGGTAGACGGAAATACTAGTAGTCAGAGGGTTAATGGGTATGGGATATATGAGATTTTTTTCTTTTTTCTTCTTTCTTTTTTGTAGTGATGCAAAGGTTCTAAAAAATAATCATGGTGCTGAATACACAACTACGTGATGATACTGTGAGCCATTTATTGTACACCATGTATGGACTGTATGTATGTGAAGATTTGTCAAAAAATATATATATATTTAAATGTGCTGTTTTATTTGTAGCTCTCAAGTGGTGGTGTGCTTATTTCAAGATAAAGAAACTGAGGCTTAGAGAGATTAAGTAGCTAGTCCAATGCAGGGCAGATTCATGGATGGATGATCTGTGTGGTCACCAGGTCCCTTGGTTAGAAGGACCCCGTCCTTATTTTAATGCTCTGTCATCCCCATCTTGAAATTTTAAGTAACTTTTTATAAGGGTGCCTACATTTCACCTGGTCACACAAATTATTTAGCCATTCATGGTCCAAGGTCACACAGTCATTAAGTGGAGGTGACATGATTCAAACCTAGAGAGTCTCATTTCACAGACTTGATTTTGACCACTTCTTTAAACCCTCTTGGCAAATGCAGCCATATCTTCTTTATAGGGAGAAAGTAATGCCAATTGCTCTCAACCATAGTATTGTCATATTTAGCAAGTAAAGATACAGGAGGATGCCCAGTAAGATTTGTATTTCAGATAAACAATAAGTTTTTTTAGTATAAATATTTCCCAAATATTGCACAGGACAGATTTATACTACATTATTTGTTTATCCGAAATTCAGATTTAACCGGGTATCCTGTATTTTGGCAATCCTACATGACCCAGGCCTCTTCTTCTCACTGCTGCTCTCTCAGTAGCCATAATTAATTCAAATTCAACACCTACCTGCCTCCGAAAGGATAGGGAATAAAACGTTCTGAGAGGAAATTGCAGAAATTCAGATTTCACTGAAATCATTGCTTTCATACTCATCCGGGAGTCTGCATCCAATGAGCTAGTCTAGGCAGCCAGCTTGAATTTCAAGTTTGGCCTGTTAAGTGCAAACTGCTGCTGAATGCTGTGCTATACTAGGCAACATTGAATTTCCTCCCCTCTATTATGCTGGGGACTTTCTGGTTCTCCAAAGACTGTAGAACTAGAAATATTAGTTTGTGTGTGTGTGTCTGTGTGTGTGTCTGTGTGTGCGTGTCTGGCCCACCTATCTCTCATTCTGTTTTACTCCCGGGTGCAGAAGAATATTTTCCCCACAAGAAATAGATTGCTGAGGCAGACTTCACAGTCCTTTAAAGGGCATATGACTCCCTGTTCTCCAAGACCACTGGTGGAAAGATGTCATGAAACAGGATTCCTAAACTCAGCAGAGTTAGGAGAAGCCCCATGAGGACAAGTCACTGAAGAGCCCTGGTGGGTGTGGACACAGATCTGAAGGCAGGAGGTACTGAGGATGGCAGTAATTAGGGCTCATTGATTAGACAAACAGAAATCTCTGGGTCACCAACTTGATTCCTGAATTCCTGAATTCCATAATTAGTCTGAGCCAGTCTTTAAAGTTTCCTGTTTTTCTTTTTTGACATAAAAAACAGAGCCTTTCACTCTCCAACTGTCATCAGTGCTCTGCACTGACAAAATCAAGGATTTGGGTGGGAATGTGGTATGAATCTCCACATCTACATCTTTCAAGGCTTTGAAAATATCTTAGAGTTGTGGTATAGCTTTCTATTTTGTTAGAGGAGCTGTATATTTACAGAAATATCATGTATAAAATATATAAAATACAGAATTCCCATATACTACCCCATTAATAACACCTTACATTAGTATGGTATCTTTGTTATAATTCATGAAAGAACATTTTTATAATTGTACTATTAACTGTAGTACATCATTTACAATAGGTTTCACTATGTTGTAAAGTCCTGTTTTTTTAAAATGTTTATTCTAGTAACACATAAATGTCCTAAAATTCCCCTTTTTAACCAAATTCACAAATATTATTTAGTGCTGCTATTTATGTTCACAATGTTGTGCTATCATCACCACCATCCATTTCCAAAACTTTATGAACCACCAAACTGTCTTTCACAGTGACTGAACCATTTTGCATTCCCGCGAGCAATGCATGAGTGTTTCTATATCTCCACATCTTCTCTGACACTTCTAATTTTGTTCTTTTTTAAAAAGTAGCCATTTTAATTGGTGTGAAATGGAATCTCATTGTGGTTTTGATTTGCATTTCCCTAATGGCTAATGATGCTGAGCATTTTTTCATGTGTCTTTTAGCCATTTGTATATCCTCTTTGAGGAATTGTCTACTCAAGTCTTTTCCTATTTTTAAATTGGATTGTTTGCCTTTTTATTGAGTTGCAGGATTTCTTTGTATATTCTGGATATTAAACCCTTATTAGATATGTAGTTTCCAAATATTTTCTCCATTTGAGTAGGTTTTTCTTTTCACTTTCATGATAAAGTGTTGAATTTTGATGTGGTCCCATTTATCCTTTATTTCTTTTGTCACTTGTGCTTTGGCTGTAAAATCTAAAACTATTGCCTAATATAAGATCCTGAAGATGCTTCCTTAGGTTTTTCTTGTAGGCATTTTATAGCCCTGGGTCTTATATTTAGATCTTTGATGCATTTTGAGTTATGTTTTGTATGTGGTATGGAAAAGGGGTTCTTTTTCACTCTTTTGCAAATGAATATCCAGTTCTCCCAGCCTCATTTGTTGAAGAGATTCTTCTTTCCCAATTGAATGTACTTGGCAGTCAAAAATCAATTGGTCTTAGATGTAAGAGTCTATTTCCGAACTCTCAATTCAATTTCATTGGTCTGTATATCTATTCTTGTGCCAGTACCATGCTGTTTTGACCACTGTAGCTTTGTAATAGGTTTAAAGTCAGGAAGTGTGGGTCCTCCAACTTCATTCTTTTTCAAAGTTTTCATTTTGGCTTTTAGGGGCCATGTACCCTTCCAAATACATTTTATAAGTGGCTTTTCCATTTCTGCTAACAAGGTTGTTGGAATTTTGATTGGGATTGTATTGAGTTTGTAATACATATGGGGGGGGGGAATTGGCATCTTAACAATATTTAGTCTTCCAATCCATGAACATGAAAACAACTTCCATTTATTCAGAGCTTCTTTGATTTCTTCTAGCAAAGTTTTGTAGTTTTCCGTGACTAAGTCCTTTGTCATCCTTTGATAAAATTTATTTTATTCCTAGATATTTGATCCTTTTAGTTACTATTGTGAATGCAATTTCTTCTTTATACCCTCCTCAGATTGCTCATTACTAATGTTAGAAACACTACTGATTTTCATGTTGCTCTTGTACCCCATCACTTTGCTGAATTTGTTTATTTGCTCTAGTAGCTCTGCTGTACATTTTTCAGGACTTTCTCTATATAGCATCATGCCATCTGCAAATAGTGAAATTTCACTTCTTTCTTTCCAATATGGATGTCTTTCCTTTTTCTTGCCTAACATTGTTGCTAAAACTTTCAGTGCAATGTTGAATACAGTGGTGACAGTGCATATCCCTGTCTTGTTTCAGATCTTAGAGGAAAAGTGTTCAGTTTTTCATCTTTGAGTATGATATTAGCAGTGGGTTTCTCATATGTGCCCCTTTTATTAATACATAGTGTCCTTCTTTGTCTCTTATAACAGTTTTGACTTAGTCTATTCTGTCCAATATAGAACAAAAAATTTTGTTTCATTTTTTTTCCTCAAATATTCTTTCTGCCCCTCTTCCCTTCTCTTTTCCCTCTGCGATATCCCTGATGCATATGTTTGCATGCTTCATGTTTTCACTCATAGCTTCCCCAGCTCTCTTTTAGTCAGCATTTGTATGGACTTTCTTCTTCCAACCTTTCACTTTCAACTTATTTGTGTTTCTGGGTCTAAAACAAATCTCTTATAAATGACATATAACTAGATCATGCTTTGTTACCCATTCTGCCAATCTGTGTCTTTTGATTGGAAAGTTTTATTCATTAAAATTCATTGTTATTACTGATAAGTCAGTACTTCAGACATTTTGTCCTTTGGTTTTTATGTTATATCATTTTTTTGTCTCTCTTTTCCTTTTATTGCAGCTCCTTTTCTGTATTGTTGATTTTTTGAGATGTATCTGACTCATCCCTTTCTCAAGCTTGTTTCTGTATATTTTTAAAATACATACTTTGTGGTGACCCTGGAGTTTGTATTACACAACCTTGTGTATTAAGTACTCATCTGAAAAGATAACGACTTAGAGAACATGTATACTATTGAAGCCATTCCCACATCCCTCTGTTTCCCCTCTTCATGTTCTTTATATTGTCTCACAGTATCTCTGTATATTTTGCATGTCCATTATCAGAATATTTCTTGTTTAACTGTATTCTGATTCTTACAGGAATTAAAAAGTAGTGATATATTAAGGATACAGTACTATTTGGTTCTGCATTTACCTTTTAGTTACCTTTACTGAAGATCTTCATTTCTTCACTTGACTCTTAGCTACTTTCGCCTGTCTTTTTCTTTCAAACTGAAGAACTTCCTTTAGCATTTACTGTAGGGCAGGTCTTTTGTTGATGAATTCTGTGAGTTTCTGTTTATCTGTGAATATTTTAAACTCTTCTTCATTTTAAGGACAGTTTGACAGATAAAGAATTTTTGACTGGCAGGTTTTCCTCTTTCAGTACCTTAAATATATCATAACACTACCTTCTTGCCTCCATGGTTTCTTATTAGAAATAGCAACTTTGTCTTATTGCAGTTCCTTTGTATGTGATGAGTAGCTTGTTTTTTTTTTTTTTTTTTTTTTTGCTGCTTTCAGAATTCTTTCTTTATCTTTGGCATTTGACATTCTGATTAGTATGTGTCTCTGAGTAGGTCTATTAGAGTTTATTCTTGTACATGTATATTTATCTCTTTTCATAAGAGTTGGGAAATTTTGTTCCATTTTTTTCCTCAAATATTCTTTCTGCCCCTCTTCCCTTCTCTTTTCCCTCTGCGATATCCCTGATGCATATGTTTGCATGCTTCATGTTTTCACTCATGTTCCTGAGACAGTGCTAACTTTTTTTCTATTCTTTTATCTACCTGTTTTTCTGACTGATTCTGATTTCCCTGTCTTCTGGTTTTCTGCTTCTTTCTTCTGCTTTTTCATATCTATTGTTGTATATCTGATGTTGTGTTTATTAACCTCTATTATTGTGACATTCATTCCCATAATTTCTATTATGTTCATTCTTAACTTTCAAATTATTCTTTATGCTCACCCATTATCTCCTTGATGTCCTTCAACTATATATCCACGATTAGTCTATTTTGATCCATATTTTCCTTCATCTCCTTGAACTGATTTAGGAGATTTGCTTGAGCACCCTTGATTAGTCCTTCCAAATTTTGTATTGCCTCTGAAGTTTTAATTTGTTTTGTTGACAGAGCCATATCTTCCTGTATTTTAGTATGGCTTGCATTTTTTGTTTCTTTTGTCTAGTCATCTGATTATTTTGATGTGCTAACTCTCAAGGTCAGTTTCTCCCTTTTGCCTAGAAATTTGTTGATTGGCTTTGTGTTAAGTTTTTTCTTTGAATTATACTGGAATTTCGGAATAGCCTGTGTTTAACTTTTCAGGTTTACTCAGTTCTTCTGCATCTGATTCTTGCCCTGGATGCATGGTACAATTTTTTAAGATTACTCCTTTATATGCAATTGTTTCACTTCCAGGAGAAAGTTTCTTTCCTATGTTCCTTCTCTAGAAATCTTGATCTGTTCTGTTTGGGGTTTTTTTTTGCAGAATTTTCTCATCTGCTCCTATGATTTGATTAAATTCTTTCCTGCACTCAGTGCCACCCTTTCATTATACTGGAACCCATTTCGTCTTAAAGAAGCTCAGTTTCTGACCTGTTTTTTGGTTTTTTTTTCCCCAATGAAGATTTTTCTGCCTCTGGTTTCTTCCCCATTAGAGTACCCCACCCCAGGGAGTCAGATAGGGTCAATCTAAAAAGGCTCATTTTGCATTTAAGTAGTCCAGCAAACAGAGACTGAGTTGAGTGTGTGCTCCTCTTGCCAACAGTTCTGCTGTAGTCTCTAATTTCCTTGGAGGGGTGGGGCACTTTTGTATGTGGTACTCCTCAACCAGTTGTGTTCTGCCCTGGGACTCTGAGGACTTGGGTCCCTGTGCCTGGATATGCATGGGTTTCTAACTTGTGTTGTGAGTGCATCTGGGGCAGGAGAGACCCACGCGTTGCTGCCTCTGTCGGTCTCTTAAGCTGTGCAGGAATGAGTGAGGGGAAGAGGTCTGGACTGGTGAGTCTGGGATGTGAATCTCCTACCTGATTTTGGTGTTTTCTTTTTCTTCAATTCAGCATTTGTAGAGTCATTCTCCAGTCTCTATCATACTCCAGAGTTCCAAGCAAGTTGGATTTTTCCTTTTATTAGTTAATTCTGAGGAGAAACTTTTCCAGGGGATATCTTACATCTCCAAATTGATGATATCCATGGCACTGATTTTGATGAACTATTTTGAAAGTATGAGGCATCAGATAGCCTAACATCTGGCTCTTCCTGCTATAATAGCCTGGACACAAGAGGTTAGGAAGATAATTGGGGGATTCTAAAAGTTGTCAAGGATAGACATTCCTTCTATATAATCAGAGAAAAATGTATTAATTTTAATTTCACAGGGACTAGTGTGAGTCAACTTGGCTGGTCCACAGGCAGAATCTATTCAGGAAAATAATATTCACTTCAAGTATTTACATTGCAAAGGAAATTTCACACAGGAAATCAAGAGATAGAGGAGCTAGGAAATCAAATAGAAGATGGTGAGAAATGCAGGTAATGCTAGGAAATGACTTTTTTCTTCTTTTTTAAAATTCTATTCTAGGAAGCCACTTTTATGCTGGAGGGAAGTGATATTATGAGATCCCAGGGATCAGGGTCACCTCAAGGAAGCTGGAAACTTAGAAGATCTGACTATCAGGAGTGTGTGTCATGAGAAAGACAGAGCTAGTGCCAGCAAAACTGCTGGACATATCATTAATTAATCAGCTGATGATTTTCATTGCAATTGCTCTTCCATATTTTGTCCCTTTATTGAAGAAAATGCAGTGCTGAATGCTGCCTGTGGCAAATTATGATAGATCTGCGATAAAAGCTTCTAGATTTCAAAGGAAGGCTTTGTTTCATTTAGTAAGTGATTATTCTTTTCAGAAATTGTCTAGGTAAAATAAATAGCACATAATTCATGAAGAAGATGCTTGATTTTTAGATTATATGATCAGGGATCCAGTATTCATAGCAAAGTAAGAACAAAATTGAGTGTTCTGGCAGCATTCTATCAAGTCCCAAAGGAACAAATGAATTGTATGAGTAGATTTCTTATACACCCTTGGGACCTACCACACTGCTGTTCCATCCTCTGCTTGTGTTTATGACCTTTTGAGGAGTTCTTCTAATAAGCTATTTGATACCAATTTATGGCTTTGCAGGATAGCAGTTGACACCAACTGAGCCCCTGCCAGGTTTCAACACATAGAAGGATAATGGTAAGGCGAAAACCCCCTATCAGGTGGAAAATCAAGTAGTGCATCTTATTGTCACTTTGCCAGGTTGACGAGATGAGGCTTAGTCAGGCTCTGTATCAGTTATTGGGCATGTTGGTCAAGAATCTGGAAGAAGGATGACTTGAGGACTGAGGAAAGGGATGTGATCATGGACCAATCAGAATATATCTGGAGCATGAGATAATTCATGAACCTATTAATGCAGCTAAACTAGCCTGACTAGCATCACTACTTAGCTACTGGTTTTAGGGTCTTTCTGGCAAACGTTCACATGGAACACGGATAAGTCAACCATGGGAGAAGGTATAAGAACTCTGAATAGACTCTGCTACACAGCCTTTCCTTCATCAAAGTAGGCTAGGCTGCTGCTACAGCTGAGTGCTCAATTTGTCAGCCTTAGAGATTAGCCCATGTTTCTAATATGGCAGTATACATAGAGAAGATAAGCCAGCTCCTTGTTGGATTATATTGCATTGCTTCCATTATAGAAGCAAACAGTATTCACCTTTCTCTCTTCCCACTGGCCATGATTCTGTTAGAACTATCAACTGTGGACATATTGAATGATTCATACAACATCTTGATCAGAAACAAAGAACGAAAACAATGTAATAATGTAATTCACTGTTTCATGTGCCCCATCAATGAAGCAATTAGCCTTTTAAGATGGTCAACCAGCCTTTAAAACACTTAGCCCTAAAATCTTCCAGGGCAACTTCATCTACTTGATGACACAGCTACTCTGAAGAATGCTAGTTAGGCTCTGAACCAGTGTTCAAAATAAGGCACTGTTTCCCCATAGCTATAAGGCACAGGTCTAGGAATCAAGGAGGAAAGAGGAAATGATGTCTCCAACAATTATAGCTAATTAGCCTACTCCCAAATTTTTATTCATTGTCTCAACAACTGTGGACTCTCTTTTTAATACCCAAGGGAGGAATGCTTTCATCATGGGCTACAGTGTGGTTCTACTTGACTAGAAACTAAAATTGGTCATCTGGGCTCTTCATAGCAAAGGACAAAGGGCATAAAAGTGGGGTGACTGAGTATGCCTACTGCTGTACCACCAGTTGGAGGGAACTGATAGGGACGTTGTGGATCCATTTCTTGTTCTGATGTGCTGAGTGGAAAAGATTAATGGAAGGCTATTCCCTTTTAGATAAAAAATCACTGTGAACTGAAACAATTCTGGAATCAAGGGTCAGGTTAATCCATGAGAAAAGAGCTAAGGGGACTGGAGGAGAAGGTAAGGAGAGCACAGAATGGGTAATAGGAGAGGGAAGAGGTAAATACTAGGTCTTGCTTAGGGATCAGTGGCAGAAAGAAACACTGTAGCCTATTTCTTTGCTTGTAGTGTCATGATTTAGAAAAACCTTTCTTCTTTTCTCTCCATGTTTTATGTAGAGTGTGTTATCAGTGAAAAAGAATATCTTTTGGACTACAAATTGCAGCAGAATTTGAGGAGAAATGAATATCATCTAGATTGGTACTACTCAAAGTGGAGAGTCTGCAGAATAATGCCAGTTCATGAACAGTTTATACTAGTTCATGATGAGAGAAGTATAGAAATAGAAAGTAACAATTTAACATTATTCTGTCAGATTGGTTATCAAAATTTCTCTCTGTTGAATCTAATAAAAAATAGAGGATTTTAAATTTAATTTATCTAGCAATTCATTTTTACTGTATTTTCCCAGTGAATTTGTCCATGACAGATTGGGAAAAAATTGACTTGTTCTTTATTAAAGATAGTTTGAGAAGTACTAATCTTGGCATTGGCTCTATGAAATCAATTATTACTCCTGGATGCAGTAGCTATGTTTAACTTTGGGCTGCTTCCCACTGTGAAGAAGGCTTTAGTATTAGGCATATATAAATTAGTACTGTGCCTACTACATTACAATATGCTTAGTAGCACTGAAATGTTGGCTGTTAATATTACCAAAAGGGGCAATAAGATGCAGAATAAAAGAGAAAAGTGTAATTTTCTTTTCAGCAGATAGGACCTGCTAGTAAACATTGTGTTCACACTGGTCTTTTCATCTGTCTTTATTTGCTCACATCATCTACTCTTCTGATATGCCAGTTCCTCCCCACCCCCAAAGCTTCCTGTTCCCCACAACTGTGGCAAATAACCCATTTTGTGTTCAGGGAGGAAGGGCTGATGGTCTGCCATGTGGTTTAAGAGTATCTTTGGGTTTGTCAAGTGTGTCATTAGGACCTTGCTAAAATGGCTTCAGGATTGGTAGAGAAAAAAGTTAGGATCATAGGTCTTTAAATAGTCAATATGTAGTGAGAAAGAATGCCAATAGATATGGTTCCAGGTAGAACTTGGAAGGTAAATGTAGTAGGTAATTATGATCATAACTAGGGGGAAGAGCAAGGTCAAGGAATGTTGCCTATTATGTTTCTAGGAATGGGGAAAGGGCATGAGAGAAAGAGAGAGAAAAATGGTCTCTGTGTCTGAGGGTATTGTGGGGGTTGTTGGGAGAAGGGCTAAGGGCTAGGGAGAGATTGGAGGGCACAGAATTGAGACTGGGAGGAATTACCAAAAGATGGGTATGATCAAGAAGAGAGAGATGAGATAATTCATATTTCTCAAAAAAGATGGTAGCTCATCTTTGTAGAATAGGGGAGTGGAAACAAATGGAGGGAGACATAGAGGTTATCACTTCATACTGAGTCTTGCTGAGCTTGGATCTCACTGTCTAAAGAGATGGAGACATGGATGAAGAAGCCTTACTTAAAAAAAAAGTCCTTCTCCCCGCAATTGCTCAGATTGAGTTGGTCTTCTCCCTTCTCTGATCCTCTCTCTTGTCTGTGTGTTTGAATTTGCCAGTGTCTCTACTGGACCCAAGATAACTCTTAGGAGAGTTTCAAACTATAGAAACAGAACTGAGCAGAGGCAGATTTACCTGTGACATCTGGCATCTCCCATTGTGAGTCAACCAAGGAACTCTGAATGAGTCAAACTTGAGTGTTCTGCATTTCACAGATCTCAGACCAACTTAAAGCTTCTTTATTGTCCTTTCTTTGGTTTTAACTTTATAAATTTAACTACAAACTTCTGGCTTTGAAGTATGCATAATTACATCGCAACAGGCTGAATCCATTCTTTCTACAAATACTCAAGTCCCAGCTGTATACCATGAAGCTACTACTTTACAGTCTTATTTTTAAACACCCCCTTTTCAAGGATTTACTGGTGCTGTTTTTTTTTTCTTTGAAAGAAATAAGGAAACCAGGAACCTGAAAAGTAATACAGCTAGCCCAAATCTTCTCTAGTTGTACCATAAAAAATCTCAACATTTGCAATAGAATGCTTCAGTTGAATGTCAGTATTTTCCTTTCAACTTTGATGCTGAAAAAAACCAGGGCAGTCTTTACTACAGCCTGCAACTCTTTCCTAGAACCCCCAAATCCATCTTGTGCTGTCTATAGAGAATAGATGCTCACTAGTGAAGGTGACCTTGCTCTGTTTATCTGAGTAAAGCATCTTTGCATTAGCCTCGTACTTGTTTCCTTGTGTTTGTAAGATGACTGCTGCAACTCCAGGTATCAAATCAATGCTCAGGGAAAAAAGAGAAAGAATTTGCCAGCAATTTCTGGTATCACATCTACTCCTCTTATAAGGAAACAAAAGATTCCACAGAAATTCTCCCTGCAGGACTCTATTCTATTACCTAAAACCATGTCACAATGGTGTTCTGCTTTGTTTTCTAGTATGATTTCAGAAGTTTATTTTAGAGACACAGCAGCACAAGAGGCTGGCTATATTTTCCTACTTTTCTTGGGCTCAAGGTTGGAACTACGTAAAGGCAGACATACAAACATTTGAATTGGGGTTCAATACTCATGAGTTATATAAACATGGTTAGTTGATGGATTCTTAATTTCCAATAAAGTCAGGAAGTCCCAACTGGCTTCTGCTAGTCACCCCAGGCCCAACTTCACTTCCCAATGTTCACCACCCCAACCCCTCCTTTCCAAATGTCGATGACTTCCATTCCCATGTGGAGCCAATCATGATTGTCTTATTTTCCTTTTCCTGACAATTTCCCAGTTATGCATTTAGCTAGAGGCAGCCACATCCCCACAGAGTAAAAGAATTCTGTTAGCAAGGAAGCAGGGAAATGGAATCTGTGTCTGCCCCAGTGTCCTTTTACATTTTATCCATTTCATACTATTAAACTTGCTCTTCAATGATTTCCTGACAAATTTGCTTAATGCTTACAGACTGTCTCCTTCTATTCATCTGCTGTATCCCACCAGTGTGACTGTTTTAAAATACAATTCTGACTTCATCATTAGATTTCCATTTCTTTCGTGTGGCTTGCAAGAATGGCCCTGATCTGCCCTTGCACACACCTTTCCAGCATTCACATGGCATGCTTGGCATTGCTATCACATGGGGGTTGCATTCTCTCTTGCTTCCTCTTTCTTTATTCTATTGCCTACCTAGAATATCTGCCCTCCTTCATTTTCCTCTGTCCCTCCTTACAGGCCAATTTCTCCTTGTCCTTCAAAACTGATGCTTCAAGAAGCTTTCCTTAACATCATGCCCCTAGCCAGCTCAATTGTTTTCTCTCTGTCCTTCCACAGTACCTGGTGGATATTATTGCTGCCTGTATCTCATTATTATGATTTATACATAATCCACCTATCTGTTGGTACCAGACTGAGATTTCTGAAGTTAGAGAATGTCTGACTCCTCCCTGTACAATTCCAGACTCATGGTTGATACTAAAGTGTATGTTTTTAAGCTAAAGATATTAAATTTGCTGGAAATTTTCTACTTTCCTCAGAGGTCAGAGTAAATTTGTTGCATTTCAGTGTTTCTTGTTTTTCAAAACTTCAACATTTTCTGACTATCTTAGGAAAGGATTGTGAGTAGAAGATAGGATGGAAGTGCCGGAGCTTCACAAACAGAATTTATTTGACAGACTTGACTCTGTGCTGCACAGGAAATTCTCTGGTACAAAGCAATCATGATAACTGTGGTACTTTGGAAATGACTGCTGACAGCATACACAGAACTAAGCCGGCAATCTTTCCCTTCCCCCATCTCCCGCCCCCTCTTACCTGCTAGTCTGACTAGCCATGGCTTTAAATTCTAAGAGCTGAAAGCCATTAAGTCATATATATATGTGTATGTGTGTATGTATATGTGTGTGTGTTTGTGTGTGTAAGAACAAGGGCTTGCCAGAAAGCTATTCATTAAAAGCATCATATAGTAAAAGCTCAAAATGGTCTATGTAGCTGAGAATAAGCCTTTTAAAGAGTAGAGTTTGCCTATTTTTCACACTAAATCCTTGATTCTGATATTTAGTTAAGGTCAGCCAACCTCAACCCCTTGATAATGTTTTTTGTTTCTGGATTTGTAAAGATGACACAGGTATTGAGTGGAGGCCAATCTAATCACATACTGGTGAATGAGAAATAAGACTTTTCACTTACCATACAATAGACTTATATTTAAATATATGTCACCATCAGAGAATGGAAAACTGAAATTCTCACCTAGGATTAGGTGAGAAACCTAAATCAACATTGGGAAGGAAGGGGTATTTGGTCTACCCCAGATTCTTTGATCCTCATGTACCCTGCTCTGCCCCTGTGTTCCTGGCACTTGGGCTCACATTTTCTGTAGTGAGAGTTCACAGTATCATTTCAGAGTTTTCATTATTTCAGTCGAAGTCCTTATAATCGACACAAGCAGGCCAATTATTTGGTCTGGTTTAAAATAAAAATGGGTAGGTATCTAAGTTTCATATTTTGAATGCTTTTTTAAACTTAAAATGGATGTGTATATATATATGTATTTTTTTTTCTAGTCTTTTAGGTGGGGATAAGACATTATTCTGAGTATGGAGCCACTGTTGAATTTTTCTTTATAAACTTGCATAAACAAAATCGATAATGCATCAACCAATATTTCTAGTTTTTGTTCCTTGAAACTGGAAAAAGAACTTTGTACTCAGATTGTTACAAAAAGTTCTAACTCCTTCTAGGCTTTTAAAATTTGTTTTCAGTCTGTTATCATTGTCTGACTCCTATCTAATCCAATAGCAGAAGTTTTCCCCCCTTTTTTTTGTGACTTGCTTTGATGAAGCCTTTCCAAAGAATTCATCTTATTCACCTTAGTTTTCGGAGAAGCATCAACTCTTTTTTTTTTTTTTATTAATTAAAAAAAGAATTAACAAAACAATTAGAAATCATTCCAATCTACATGTACAATCAGTAATTCTTAATAACATCACATAGTTGCATATTCATCATTTCTTAGTACATTTGCATCGATTTAGAAAAAGAAATAAAAAGACAACAGAATAAGAATTAAAACAATAATAGAAAGAAAAAAAAAACAAAAACAAAAACAAAAAACCTATACCTCACATGCAGCTTCATTCAGTGTTTTAACATAATTGCATTACAATTGGGTAGTATTGTGCTGTCCATTTCTGAGTTTTTATATCCAGTCCCGTTGTACAGTCTGTATCCCTTCAGCTCCAATTATCCCTTCTCTTTTTTTTTTTTAATTAACGGAAAAAAAGAAATTAACCCAACATTTAGAGATCATACCATTCTACATATGCAATCATTAATTCTTAACATCATCACATAGATGCATGATCATCATTTCTTAGTACATATGCATTGGTTTAGAAGAACTAGCAACAAAACCGAAAAAGATATAGAATGTTAATATAGAGAAAAAAATAAAAGTAATAATAGTAAAATCAAAACAAAACAAAACAAAACAAAAACCTATAGCTCAGATACAGCTTCATTCAGTGTTTTAACATGATTACTTTACGATTAGGTATTATTGTGCTGTCCGTTTTTGAGTTTTTGTATCTAGTCCTGTTACACCGTCTGTATCCCTTCAACTCCAATTGGCCATTATCTTACCCTGTTTCTACCTCCTGCTGGACTCTGTTATCAAGGACATATTCCAAATTTATTCTCGAATGTCTGTTCACATCAGTGGGACCATACAGTATTTGTCCTTTAGTTTTTGGCTAGACTCACTCAGCATAATGTTCTCTAGGTCCATCCATGTTATTACATGCTTCATAAGTTTATCCTGTCTTAAAGCTGCATAGTATTCCATCGTATGTATATACCACAGTTTGTTTAGCTACTCTTCTGTTGATGGAGATTTCAGCTGTTTCCATCTCTTTGCAATTGTAAATAACGCTGCTATAAACATTGGTGTGCAAATGTCCGTTTGTGTCTTTGCCCTTAAGTCCTTTGAGTATATTCCCAGCAATGGTATTGCTGGGTCGTATGGCAATTCTATATTCAGCTTTTTGAGGAACCGCCAAACTGCCTTCCACAGTGGTTGCACCATTTGACATTCCCACCAACAGTGACTAAGTGTGCCTCTTTCTCCGCATCCTCTCCAGCACTTGTCATTTTCTGTTTTGTTGATAATGGCCATTCTGGTGGGTGTGAGATGATATCTCATTGTGGTTTTGATTTGCATTTCTCTAATGGCCAGGGACATTGAGCATCTCTTCATGTGCCTTTTGGCCATTTGTATTTCCTCTTCTGATAGGTGTCTGTTCAAGTCTTTTTCCCATTTTGTAATTGGGTTGGCTGTCTTTTTGTTGTTGAGATGAACAATCTCTTTATAAATTCTGGATACTAGACCTTTATCTGATATATCATTTCCAAATATTGTCTCCCATTGTGAAGGCTGTCTTTCTACTTTCTTGATGAAGTTCTTTGATGCACAAAAGTGTTTAATTTTGAGGAGTTCCCATTTATTTATTTCCTTCTTCAGTGCTCTTGCTTTAGGTTTAAGGTCCATAAAACCGCCTCCAGTTGTAAGATCCATAAGATATCTCCCAACATTTTCCTCTATCTGTTTTATGGTCTTAGACCTAATGTTTAGATCTTTGATCCATTTTGAGTTAACTTTTGTATAGGGTGTGAGAGATGGGTCTTCTTTCATTCTTTTGCATATGGATATCCAGTTCTCTAGGCACCATTTATTGAAGAGACTGCTCTGTCCCAGGTGAGTTGGCTTGACTGCCTTATCAAAGATCAAATGTCCATAGATGAGAGGGTCTATATCTGAGCACTCTATTCGATTCCATTGGTCGATATATCTATCTTTATGCCAATACCATGCTGTTTTGACCACTGTGGCTTCATAATATGCCTTAAAGTCAGGCAGCACGAGACCTCCAGCTTCGTTTTTTTCCTCAAGATGTTTTTAGCAATTCGGGGCACCCTGCCCTTCCAGATAAATTTGCTTATTGGTTTTTCTACTTCTGAAAAATAAGTTGTTGGGATTTTGATTGGTATTGCATTGAATCTGTAAATCAATTTAGGTAGGATTGACATCTTAACTATATTTAGTCTTCCAATCCATGAACACGGTATGCCCTTCCATCTATTTAGGTCTTCTGTGATTTCTTTTAGCAGTTTTTTGTAGTTTTCTTTGTATAGGTCTTTTGTCTCTTTAGTTAAATTTATTCCTAGGTATTTTATTCTTTTAGTTGCAATTGTAAATGGGATTCGTTTCTTGATTTCCCCCTCCGCTTGTTCATTGCTAGTGTATAGAAATGCTACAGATTTTTGAATGTTGATCTTGTAACCTGCTACTTTGCTGTACTCATTTATTAGCTCTAGTAGTTTTGTTGTGGATTTTTCCGGGTTTTCGACGTATAGTATCATATCGTCTGCAAACAGTGATAGTTTTACTTCTTCCTTTCCAATTTTGATGCCTTGTATTTCTTTTTCTTGTCTAATTGCTCTGGCTAGAACCTCCAACACGATGTTGAATAATAGTGGTGATAGTGGACATCCTTGTCTTGTTCCTGATCTTAGGGGGAAAGTTTTCAATTTTTCCCCATTGAGGATGATATTAGCTGTGGGTTTTTCATATATTCCCTCTATCATTTTAAGGAAGTTCCCTTGTATTCCTATCTTTTGAAGTGTTTTCAACAGGAAAGGATGTTGAATCTTGTCAAATGCCTTCTCTGCATCAATTGAGATGATCATGTGATTTTTCTGCTTTGATTTGTTGATATGGTGTATTACATTAATTGATTTTCTTATGTTGAACCATCCTTGCATACCTGGGATGAATCCTACTTGGTCATGATGTATAATTCTTTTAATGTGTTGTTGGATACGATTTGCTAGAATTTTATTGAGGATTTTTGCATCTGTATTCATTAGAGAGATTGGTCTGTAGTTTTCTTTTTTTGTAATATCTTTGCCTGGTTTTGGTATGAGGGTGATGTTGGCTTCATAGAATGAATTAGGCAGTTTTCCCTCCACTTCGATTTTTTTGAAGAGTTTGAGGAGAATTGGTACTAATTCTTTCTGGAACGTTTGGTAGAATTCACATGTGAAGCCATCTGGTCCTGGACTTTTCTTTTTAGGAAGCTTTTGAATGACTAATTCAATTTCTTTACTTGTGATTGGTTTGTTGAGGTCATCTATGTCTTCTTGAGTCAAAGTTGGTTGTTCATGTCTTTCCAGGAACCTGTCCATTTCATCTAAATTGTTGTATTTATTAGCGTAAAGTTGTTCATAGTATCCTGTTATTACCTCCTTTATTTCTGTGAGTTCAGTAGTTATGTCTCCTCTTCCATTTCTGATCTTATTTATTTGTATCCTCTCTCTTCTTCTTTTTGTCAATCTTGATAGGGACCCATCAATCTTATTGATTTTCTCATAGAACCAACTTCTGGTCTTATTGATTTTCTCTACTGTTTTCATATTTTCAATTTCATTTATTTCTGCTCTGATCTTTGTTATTTCTTTCCTTTTGCTTGCTTTGGGATTAGTTTGCTGTTCTTTCTCCAGTTCTTCCAATTGAACAGTTAATTCCTGCATTTTTGCCTTTTCTTCTTTTCTGATATAGGCATTTAGGGCAATAAATTTCCCTCTTAGCACTGCCTTTGCTGCATCCCATAAGTTTTGATATGTTGTGTTTTCATTTTCATTTGCCTCAAGGTATTTACTAATTTCTCTTGCAATTTCTTCTTTGACCCACTCGTTGTTTAAGAGTGTGTTGTTTAGCCTCCAGGTATTTGTGAATTTTCTGGCATTCCGCCTATTATTGATTTCCAACTTCATTCCTTTATGATCCGAGAAAGTGTTGTGTATGATTTCAATCTTTTAAAATTTGTTAAGACTTGCTTTGTGACCTAGCATATGGTCTATCTTTGAGAATGATCCATGAGCACTTGAGAAAAAGGTGTATCCTGCTGTTGTGGGATGTAATGTCCTATAAATGTCTGTTAAGTCTAGCTCCTTTATAGTAATATTCAGATTCTCTATTTCTTTATTGATCCTCTGTCTAGATGTTCTGTCCATTGATGAGAGTGGGGAATTGAAGTCTCCAACTATTATGGTATTTGTGTCTATTTCCCTTTTCAGTGTTTGCAGTGTATTCCTCACGTATTTTGGGGCATTCTGGTTCGGTGCATAAATATTTATGATTGTTATGTCTTCTTGTTTAATTGTTCCTTTGATTAGTATATAGTGTCCTTCTTTGTCTCTTTTAACTGTTTTACATTTGAAGTCTAACTTGTTGGATATTAGTATAGCCACTCCTGCTATTTTCTGGTTGTTATTTGCATGAAATATCTTTTCCCAACCTTTCACTTTCAACCTATGTTTATCTTTGGGTCTAAGATGTGTTTCCTGTAGACAGCATATAGAAGGATCCTGTTTTTTAATCCATTCTGCCAATCTATGTCTTTTGATTGGGGAATTCAGTCCATTAACATTTAGTGTTATTACTGTTTGGATAATATTTTCCTCTGCCATTTTGCCTTTTGTATTACATATATCATATCTGACTTTCCTTCTTTCTACACTCTTCTCCATACCTCTCTCTTCTGTCTTTTCGGTTCTGACTCTAGTGCTCCCTTTAGTATTTCTTGCAGAGCTGGTCTCTTCGTCACAAATTCTCTCAGTGACTTTTTGTCTGAGAATGTTTTAATTTCTCCCTCATTTTTGAAGGACAGTTTTGCTGGATATAGGAGTCTTGGTTGGCAGTTTTTCTCTTTTAGTGATTTAAATATATCATCCCACTGTCTTCTAGCCTCCATGGTTTCTGCTGAGAAATCTACTCATAGTCTTATTGGGTTTCCCTTGTATGTGATGGATTGTTTTTCTCTTGCTGCTTTCAAGATCCTCTCTTTCTCTTTGACCTCTGACATTCTAACTAGTAAGTGTCTTGGAGAACGCCTATTTGGGTCTAATCTCTTTGTGGTGCGCTGCACTTCTTGGATCTGTAATTTTAGGTCTTTCATAAGAGTTGGGAAATTTTCAGTGAAAATTTCTTCCATTAGTTTTTCTCCTCCTTTTCCCTTCTCTTCTCCTTTCGGGACACCCACAACACGTATATTTGTGCGGTTCATATTGTCCTTGAGTTCCCTGATACCCTGTTCAAATTTTTCCATTCTTTTCCCGATAGTTTCTGTTTGTTTTTGGAATTCAGATGTTCCATCCTCCAAATCACTAATTCTATCTTCTGTCTCTTTGAATCTATCATTGTAGGTATCCATTGTTTTTTCTATCTTTTCTACTTTGTCCTTCACTTCCATAAGTTCTGTGATTTGTTTTTTCAGTTTTTCTATTTCTTCTTTATGTTCAGCCCATGTCTTCTTCATGTCCTCCCTCAATTTATCGATATCGTTTTTGAAGAGGTTTTCCATTTCTGTTCGTATATTTAGCATTAGTTGTCTCAGCTCCTGTATCTCATTTGAACTATTGGTTTGTTCCTTTGACTGGGCCATATTTTCAATTATTTGAGCGTGATCTGTTATCTTCTGTTGGCGTCTGTGCATTTAGACAGATTTCCCTGGGTATTGGATCCAAAAGTTTGGAAGATTTTTCTGTGAAATCTCTGGGTTCTGTTTTTCTTATCCTGCCCAGTAGGTGGCGCTCGTGGCACACGTTTGTCTGCGGGTCCCACCAGTAAAAGGTGCTGTGGGACCTTAAACTTTGGAAAACTCTCGCCGTCCGGGGGGTTTGCTAGCCGAAGCGGCTTGAGCCGGCCCGGGGTCCGAACGCAGGGAGGGTTGCTGGTCGCCGCAGCCAGGGAAAGAGCCCGTCCGAATTTCCTAGTCGGCCCTGGGCGACAAGTGTGGCGGGAGGGCGCCAGCGGCAGCGGCCCGCCCGAGAGAGTGCACATTCCCCGGGAGTCACGGGTTTGGAAGGGGCCTCCCCCACCCGTCACTGTTCTCCGCGGCCTGGGGGTTTCCGATCCAATTCTCTCACTTGGTCCGGGGGGCTGCGCGTGGTGTGGGCGCCAGCCGCCTTGGTTTCAGGGGACCGCCTCTCCAATTCTCCCAGCCGGCCCGGGAAGGGGGAAGGGAGTTACTCCGGCTGCTTCCCGCCCCGCCCGGTGAGGCCCGCGCGCCTCGGCAATCTCACCTGAGCTGCTTCTCTCAGCCAGCCAGCCGTTCCAGAATGGGGTACGCTGTCTTTTTTATCTCTGTTGTGGCTTTGGGCGCTTTCTGTATCGTTTCTACTCCCCTAGTAGCTGTCCTGGAGAAGAAACTAAGATCCGCGCGTCTTACTAAGCCGCCATCTTCCAGGAAGTCAACTCTTTTCTTATCCTTTCATTTAATCAATGAGCACAACATTTAAAATACTTCATCATGATAACATACTGAACTGGTGGGAGTAAAAGTGTGTAAGAACACTTGCATTTGGCAAGCCATGGCCATCTATCAATGTGCTTCATAGAGAGGAAAGCATAGGTTCATGGGTGACTAAGTCCCACAGATGTTCAACATTCACTTCATTTAATGGAGACTTATCCAATTGCTTACTTCCTTTATGTGCTCTGCAAAATGCCTGCTGTCTGCTTTGTTAACCCTAGCAATTTTTTCTTTTTCTTCATTTTGCAGTGTTCTTGCTTAAAAACTACTCTGTCCGGTTATATTCTTTCTTGTATGGAATGCTATCAAAGAGGATTATATAAACCAGTCCTTCGGCAAGAAAAATAAAACATTTCTTAATTGGAGTCTGAATGGGAAAAAAATGGTCCTTCACGGGCATTTGCTTACATTTCCAGGAGGTGGTGTGACACCTCCTGTCTACTGCATCTAACATCCAGGGTATTCCTATAGGAGTGCTTTGTCACAGGCTCTGCTTCTAGGGGACCAGCCCCTAGAATTGACTGCAAGTAATGAGGGTGTGTTCTTGGGAGAAATCTGAAAGGAAGTGGGGAAGGGAAGAGGCTAAGCAAGGCTGTTGCTTCAGGTATGCAGTCCAGCCTCAGCCTGATCCTAAGTGAGCTCTGAATTGCAGAATAGTTCTTGCCTCAAAGCCACCAGTATACTGAGGAGCAGGGAAGGATTGTAACTCTCAGATCAGACACCCAAGGGCAACCTTCGGAAGAAAGTTGCAGTTATGTGAGCAGGTAGTAGCAGTTAAGTGATAGGCTAATGAAAAATGACTGATAAAATTGACCCCAGGGGATCTAGGCAGATCACTACGTTCTGCTAATGTAGCAAAATACAAGACATTTAAAAAATAGCTAGTTTTACGGGATTTCTAATTTATGAGCCTTTTGGATTTTCTTGGTCTCACCTGTCTCCTGGGCCCGTAACTGGTTGCACAAAGGAGATGACAATCCCAATGCCATTGCTCCATTTCCAAGCATCACCAGCAGACTCCTCCTCCCCTGGGGAGGCCAACTTCAGCATGTCCTCTAGTGTACCCTCTGTAGTTGGAGCCACAACTGCTGCAGCATCGAGACCTGGTCGAAAGAGACTCACCGAGGCTGTGGTTCCTCCCTCAATCCTTATTTTTGGACTCAAGTGACCATACAGCGAGGGATAGATTGGAATTCCTTAGTGCTATCACGAAAGTTGCATGACAACCTCAAAGAGGGTGGGAAAAACTTTTTTTGCCCATGGCAAAAACTTCGATCATAGGGGGAACCTACAGATAAATTCCCTTTTATTCCCTCCTCTGATGGATTTTTCTGAGGTACTGCATTTGCAGAGCATGCCTGGAGATTGTGCCATGCTACTGAACAAGTGGCTGTATTTTCCGTTCTGCAGGTGTGGCCAGCAAGGCAACCAGCACCTAGTACCCACCTCCCCTTCATCCCAGCTTCTTTCCCTTCTTTCCTCACTCTTGCTGCCCTGTGATTACACCTCCCCCAAAATGTGTTAGCATATATCTTAGGCTGGTCCTCCACCCCCTAGAAAAAAAATGTCAAAGACAAGAGTACTCCTAAAGATTCAAAGTTTCAATCAACTTTATGAATCTCCACGCGGTAGAATTTCACTATAAAACATCAGAGAACATTTTCTGAGTAAGGAAAGGGTAATCCTAAAATTGTTCTATTGTTCCTTTTCTGTCTAAACAAAGTCAATTCTATTAAAATCTAAGTGGATTCTAAGGAGAAATCCCCAGGATGCTACAAAGAGTTTTCCTTTTGTTATGACTTCTTTCACAAATTGGCTCACTGCCTTGAGCACTGTGCAGCAGCGCTGAATTTGAAAACAATGTAGAGGACAATGAAGCATGCTGGAAGCTGCTTTTTCCTCCTAGGAACACATAACATTAATGAACTGGTATGATGTGTCAGTGATGCAAAACTATCTTGCTTTTCAAAAAAAGAAAATTGACTTGCTTTGTGTCTCTGGTCAGTGCTAGGCCAGCAGTTATGAGGCCAGGACTAGTATTTAGTGTAATGGATGTGCAGGCTAGAGAAGCTGACCTGAATACAAGTGATGTTTGCCATCATCAGAGTTAGTACTGATGGCTGCAGTCAGTTTTGTCTGTATCTATTAAGACAGGTACAAGGGTAGAGCTGTTCTGTTCTCTCTATTTTATGCTTGTAGAAATGGCCTTGATTTTCTCTTCTGTCTGATTAGTGTTAGCATCTGGATTTTTTTTTGTCATGTTCCATTACAGAAACTGCCTCTTTTTGCCTTTCTCCCCCACATCTGGAGTCCAGCCAAAATATACCAGAAAAAGATGCTTCTAACATTTGAGCCCTTTTGTAAGGGTGCTGATTGCAACTTGGGTAACTTCAGTTTAATCCAAGGTAAAAGCTTTTGGCTGCTTTTGGGGAAGAAAATAAATGTCTAAAAATAAAACTAGGCATAAAAATAGGGCCAAATACTCATTAACTGCCTCACTTAGCTGAATGCTGAAATTATCTCAACAGCGCTAAATCAAGCCTTTGTGTAGAAGAGGTTGAGTATGTTTTTTATTCATAGCACTTTATCTTAGATGATAAATGGGTTACTGTAATTTGTCATTTTATTCAAAAAACAGGAATTAAATAGTTCTCAAGGACCTAATTTTTGGCTGATGTTCATATTGACCCTTTGATTGGGGGATTTGTACTCATACGCCTTTTGGAATGTATGTTGTGGACTGCTATGTGAATAGTTGGAGAGGCAGGGAGAACCAGGAGCCAGAATATGCAAGGCTTCATAGGCTAGGTGTGCCAGTTTGAAAGGATTTATATACCCTAGAAAAGCCATGTTTGAATCCTAATCAATCTTGTGGGAGCAACCATTTCTTCTAATCCCCATTCAGTACTATAGGTTGGAAACTTGATTAGGTTATCTCCATGGAGATGTGACTCTCCCAATTGTGGGTATTAACTTTTGAATAGAGGGAGATGTGAGTCCACCCTTTCCACGTGGGTCTTGATTACTTTACTGGAATCCTTTAAAAGAGGAGGCGATTTGGAGAAGGCTTGAGAATCATGAGAGCAGCAGAGACGAGAACTATAGAGTCCACCAGTCAGAGACCTTTGGAGATGAATGGGGATGCCCCTGGGGGTGTTTCATGAAGCAAGAGGCCAGGAGAGGAAGCTAGAAGAGGTTGCCATGTTTGCCATGTGCCTTTCCAGTTGAGAGAGAAATCTTGAACTTCATCAGCCTTGCTTGAGTGAAGGCAACCTCTTGTTGGTGCCTTATTTTGGATATTTCTAGAGACTTGCTTTAATTTGGACAATTTCACAGTCTTAGAACTGTAGACTTGCAACTGAATAAATTCCCCTATTTAAAAGGCATTTCTGATATATTGTATTCTGGCAGCTAGCAAACTGGAACACTAGAGTTAAGAGTTTGGATCTTACTCTGAGTGTGTTAGAGAGCTACTGGAGGTGTTTAATTAGGATGATGCCACACATCTTTTAAAAAAATCACTCTTGGCTGATGTGTGAAAAGTGTATTGTAAGGAGGCAAGAGCAAAAAAAAGAACAACCAGTCAGATGTCTATTTGAGATCTCCAGGAAAGATATTATGGTGTGTCTTGAAGTAAGATGGCAGCAATGGAGTTGGTGAGAATAGACAATAATGAAGTTTATCTAATCCATTAGCCTAAAAAGACTACCTAATGGATTAGATGTGGCATACAAGGGGAAAGAAGAACCTAGGTTGAGTTCTAAGTTTTTTATCTAAAAGCAGGGAGGATTTGTTGCCAATCATTAAGTTGAAGACAAGAGGAGGAATAGAATTATTTATATTGATTGTCTTGTTCTATTGGGGTGGGGTAGGGAGCAGTGGTGAGAGGAATGAGTGGAATTCAAAGGCTCATTTTAACTTTGCAATGCTTATAAGGTGTCTAAGTAGACAGGATAAATGGACAGTTGAATATGTGACCCTGATGCAGCAGAGAGGTCAAGGGATCAGTTTGAGAATCCTCAGTGCATAGATGACATTCAGAATACTAGACTCTCTTTGCTCAACCAAGGAGAGAGTACAAAGAAATTAGAAAGCCTGGGAACATGTCCCTTGATTTTCCCAGATAAAGAGGGCAAACAAAAGAGAGCCCTGATAAATGACTAAGGAGGAACAGTAATGAGGAAGGAAAAACTGGTGGAATATGGTGTCCCAAAAGTCCAGAAGACTCTTACAAGAGGAAGAGAAAAGCCAATTATGTTGAAGGCTGCTGAGAGGTTGAGTAAGATGAGAACAAATGGCTTCCACAGTCTTCAGCATCATGGAAGTTCTTGGTGACACTGATAAGGACAGTTCATGAGCTGCATGAAGAGAGGAGCCCAGTTAGGCTGAGTTGAGGGGATAGCATTAAAAGGGAAATTGAGGCAGCTGTTTAGACAACTATTTTAAGAAAGTAATGGAGCTTAGAAATAGATTGGTGTGCTGATTTGAAACTGTTGTGTATCCCAGAAAAGCCATGTTCTTTTAATCCTAATGCAGTTTTGTGGGGGCAGCCATGTTCTTTTAATCCTGATCCAATATTGTAGAGTGGGACCTTGATTAGGATTAGTTTGTTTTCATGGAGATATGACACACTCAATTGTGGGTATGAACTTTTGATTAGATGGAGATGTGACCCCACCCATTCAAGGTGTGTCTTGATTAGTTTACTGGAGTCTTTTAAAAGAGCCAACACAAGGAAACAGTAGGAAAAAAGCTAGACTTAGACATTTGGAGATACAGAGGAAAATACCAAAAGGACCCACAGGATCCGTGACAGCCATTTGAAACACCAGAAGACAGGAGAGAAGCCTAGCTGATGTTGCCATGGACCTTCCCATGAGTTACTAAGTAAGCCAGAACCCAGAGTTTTGTCCTGGAGAAGCTAAGTGAAATTTCACAAATCCTTAGAGAGGAAGCCACTGGAATCAGAAGCACAAAGCAACAAACCGGGAGCAAGAACCTCAGACTCCAACCATGCACCTTCCCAGCTGACAGAGAAATCCCAGATGCCCTTTAGCCTTTATTCACAGTCAAGATATCTTTCTCTGGATGCCTTAGTTTGGACATTTTTAAGGCTTTAGAACTGTAAACTTGTAACTTAATAAGTGCCCTTTATAAAAGCCATTCCATTTCTGGAATGTTGCATTTGGGCAGCATTAAGAAAACTAAAACAATAGCTTAATGGAGATTGCAGTTATGAGGAGTGAGAAGGGAATTTTTTTTTGTACTTCTTAATATGGGAGATATTGGAACATTTTTGCTCATGGGCTTGATCTAGGAGAAAGAGGAGCAGATGATGTAACAGAGAGGGAATATAACTACAGGGATTGATTCCTTAAATGCAAAAAGGTATGGGATGCAGAGCACAAGTAAAGGGTTTGATGTTGGATAGGAGCAGAAAGTCAGAAAGAATGGGCACAATCATTAATGAGTGCTTGAATTAGTAGTAGGAGAATGATGAGTATCCATAATTGAGTTTAACTAATAAATGAATTAAGATCTACAACTGAAAGGGAGATAAATAGAGGTGTTGGAAATTTTGAGAAAAGGTAGCAAATAGTCATTTTGGAGGACAGGAATGTGAAGTTCTCCTAGGCAAGTATAGTAGGACCTTGAGCATGGAATGTCTTAAGGTTACACTAAATAAGGTATATTTGAATTAATTTTCCCTCGGCAATGGACTGTGGTTAAATAGGGTTTTTTGATGGCCTACAGAGAGAAATAGTGTTATAGAAAACATATTTTCATAGTAGAAAAATAAGCTTAACGATTACTTTTTTAAAAAGCAATAGTTTTCAAAGCACTCTTCAACAAGTAGTTACAGGACAGAGCCCAGAGTGTGTCATAGGCTACCATATGATCCTCTCAGATTTTTCCTTCTAGCTGCTCCAGAATACAGTAGGCCAGAGGGCTTAAATATTTTTTTATCACCACAATCGACTTTTTTTCCTTCTTTTTTTGTGAAATAACATATATACAAAAAAAGCTGTAAGTTTCAAAGCACAGCACCATAATTAGTTGTAGAACCTATTTCAGGATTTGACATGGGTTACTATTCCACAATTTTAGTTTTTACTTCTAGCTGCTCTAAAATATTGGAGACTAAAAGAGATATCGATTTAATAATTCAGCATTCATATTTATTTCTTAAATCCTATCTTTTCTGTGTAACTCCAACAGCACCTTTGATTACAATTATTTATAATCTTACCATTCAGAGATAATCATTATGATACATATAATTTCATACTTTATATGTGAAAATATATCTATAGGAAGAAATATAAAGATCTATTTCCATAGCTAATAGTATTTTACAACAGTTTTCAATATACCAAACATTTTAGCTATTTTGCTCCAAGAGAGATGGAAGCTATTAGAGTGTTAACTTTGTCATATTGCAAATGTCATCACTATTCATTTGTGTTTTAATATTTTTTGTCGTTTTTCTAATTTTTATATAGACATATCTATAATGGAAAAATGTACAGCCATCTTGAAAAAACCCTCTTTTAAGATTGTATATTCAAGTGGTTTCTTCTAGTATTTAAAAATGTAAAAATGAAACTATAAATTATTAATCTACATGATTTTCATTTGAGAAAATTATATTCCTTAATTACATCTTATTTTTAGGATAGTTTTAATCATTTTAAATCTCATATCCCATAACACAGTTAGATCATATCCTTGTAAACAGAACTCTCAAAAGATTTCTTAAAGACTTTCTTGCAGAGATTTTAAAACTAATTATACAATATGCTTCAACGAGCTATTTTTAAAAAATGAACCCCCCCTATAATCCCATCATATAAAATCAGTTATTTTTTACTTTAAATTATATTGTGTGTGTACATGTTTTGCCATCTACATTTTTAAAAAGTCTTTACAAACCTCTTTGTAAAACATTATTTTGATGACTGCCTTATGGTTTATGCTATTATTGGATATTTAATATGTTTCCAGGTTTTAATTGTTTTTATATGTTTGATTACAAATAACATTTTAGTTAACACATTGGCACATATTGAAATGAACTCTCTTTTAGTATTATTTTAATGTAAAACCAATTATGTCCCTTGTAGAAAGCTTTAAAGGTAACAAACAGAAATTATCACCCACAGAATCACTGTTGAAGGCACACTGGCTTGGTTTTCCTGAGCTGCTATCATGAAAACCACATAATGGATTAGCTTAAGCATCAGGAATTTACTGGCTCACAGATTTGAGGCTAGAAGTCCAAAATCAAGGAACCAGCAAGGCAGTGCTTTTCCCCCCAAGTCTGTAACATTCTGACATTGTCTGTCAGTGATCCTTAGGATTCTTTGATTTGTATCGCTGTCTTGTGTCACATGGTCATGTCCTCTCTTTTCTGGTTTCTGTTGACTTCTCATTTCTGACTCCTCCCTGTGTTGTTTTCCTGTTTTTGAATTACTTTTTATAAAGGACTCCAGTAATCCAGATTAATATCCAACCTTGTTCAACTTTAATTAAATCTTACATCTTCAAGCTATCCTATTTACAATAGATTCATCCACAGGAATGCAGATTAAGATTAAGAATATGTCTAAATTGGGATATATAATTCATTCTACTACATTTATCAAATCTAGGCCTTGCTTTAGAAGTGAAAATCCTGCCTTTCAGAGTTAGCATTCTAGTGTATATATCCTGTCAGTCTCCTATATACATATAAATGTATGTTTTTATAAAAGGTATCATGTTATTTAAAAGTTGTATCATAATCTGATTTTTCTCTGAAAACATATATGAACTTCCTTCCATGTCACTGAGCAATATAATTTTTAATGGCTGCAGAGGAATTATTTATGTAGATGTACCATGGTTTATTTAACCATTCTCCTAGAGTCAGACACTAATTTTTTCTTTTCCAATTCCTTTTCTCATTTTAAATCCATAATATGTATCCTTTGCTTCTCTTTCATAGCATAACTAATATGACCATCATAAATCATGAAGGCACAGGCAGTGCTGCCTTTCTTCCTCATTCTCATGCCATTTCCAAGTGGAAATCAAGGTAAATTCTATTTATAATACCCCAAGTGTTAGGTGTGTGTACCACTGAATAGAAACATGAGCACACAATGCAATGTTTCCTCCTTAGCCACAGCACGTGAACTTTTGTAAAAGACCAATTAATGAGAAACAAGGAACAGGCTGGAAGGTCTGCATAAAGATTAAAATTGTGTGTTCTTCTGATTAAGGCTCTTCATAATCGATTATTTCCAGCCAGAAATGAAATCACTAGAAAGACTAATTTGAATTGATTGATAGATGGGTTGATTTTTTTTTAAAGTGTAAACCTGATTCTTATCCAACACTTGACAGAAAGCACTATTAGTTTTGCTAATCCCTAAGACTGGAACTTTTAAATATCCAATACCTTATCGGGGGGGATTAGGAGAGAGATTAGGGAGGTTGACAGTCACTGCTTTGCTCCCCACCTTTCCAGGTCTTTCTCTCCACATAGTACTACCTCCCCATAGCTCTCTGTACAGAAATAATGAAACTTTTCTGTTGGAAGAGAGAGATGACAGGTTGAAAGACTCTCAGAAGAGGAGGAAAAGGAGAAAGACTTTGTGGTAGTCATATGAGTACCCAGTTCTCCAAGCTTGGGTAGCTTTGGTCAAGTTCCAGAAGAGTTCACACCATTGCCCATAAGATAAGGTAACCTTTCAGTCCTAATACTCAGAATTCATAGATAGAATTGTGGATGTACTTAAAAATGCACAAGATGTACTTAAAGATGCTTTATGAATTGGTCAAACAAAATGGATGCCGCCTGTAATGATTGTGAAGTAGCTAGGTATGTTTTCTTCACAAATTTCTTCACTATTGTGATGAAATCCATTGCTTTGTGAAATGAACTTCTGAAGTTAACAGTAAAAAATTAATAATAATAGATCAGGACACTTGGATTCTACATTTGTTTCTTGAATAAGAGTCCTTAACTGTGTTTTGACTGACTCATAAGATATTCTGTGTGTGACCCTAAAGCCAAATTAAATGAATATTTCATTTGCCACTTTGGATTCTTCCTGCCATGTCCTCCCCTGCTTGAGACCACTGTCTGGATATTCCTAACAGCTTCCTGAACCCAGTATTGTCTTTTACATGTTCCAAATAGTTCCTGACCCTGTCAAGCTAAGCATGTGCCATTCTTTAAGTTCTGCTGGCTCTAGTTAGTCATGTAAATGGATCAATTATTGTTAAGTAGGTGCTAAAAGAGAATGTGTTCCAGGAATAAAAACCAACAGGAGTCTTTTATATACCTAATATATAGCATTTCCAGGACTGTGGCAGACCAGGATGGGAGGAGAGATGAAATTATCTAATCAAGTGGGTAAAACCCAGTGTTCCTATGCTTTGGACTTTTTTCCAATTCTCATAAACAGTTTCATTGAATCAAACAAATAATCAATTAAAATCACAAACTCAGAAATAAGCCATGAAGCTATGTTCAATCATCAGACTACCAACTGTTCTTGAGAGTGTGGCCTGTGAACGACTAGGCTGCTGATCTAGAATGGCTTTTCTAGGTAGTCCTGATATAGCCCTTGATAAGCACCTGCAACTAATTCTCTTCATAACTTCTGTGCCCATGATTTTCTGATTTTAGGTATATTTTCCGTTTTCTCCAGTTATGTTAGTACTACGAGTGAGCAAACAGTTATTGGAAGACTTTACGAAAATGTAATTCTCCCTTGCTCATATGAGAGTGGGCCCGAGGTTGTAATTCACTGGAAGAGTCAAGATAGCCAAAATGTTCACACTTTCTACAAAGGCAGTGACCATTTGGAAAAGCAAGATCCCAGATATACAAATAGAACATCACTCTTCCATAGTGAAATTCCCAATGGAAATGCCTCTCTGTCTCTTAAAAATTTGAGCCTTCAGGATGAAGGCACTTATATCTGCTATGTTGGAACAGCATCTGGAAAAATCACAAACAAAGTAATCCTAATGGTGGGAGGTAAGTGTGTGTGAAAAGTTTTTATAAAATAGTTTGGAATCATTCCATATTATTCTGAAATATCATTTTCCTTTTTAATATGTCATCGGCTTCCTCCCAAGTGACACATATGATCTACCTCATCCTTTTAACTTCATCATGTCTCATCATTTGGATAAATGATTCATTCCCCCAGTGGTGGATATCCAAGTGTTCCCAGCATTTTACATTACAAACAATTGCTGAAATGAGCATCCTTATAGTTATATCTCATATTGGGATATGATCTGAAAGAAAAGTACCACAAGTAGGATTTTACCGATATTGGCAGCGTAAGAGTATCCTCTCAGTTTTTTCAGTGCAGATTATTAACAATCCTTAAAACTTTAGCCAATATGATAGCTGGAAAATATTGAATTATTGAACTAAATTGCATTTTTGTTTTATAAATGGGGTTAGTTTTTATATTCAATGCTTTCTTCTTCTGGGTTTTTTTGTTTATTTTTTGGAGGTCCAGTTCCTTCTTCCTCTATACCATTTATCTGCTTCAGATTTTGACTCAGAACTCAAAGCTCATTTGAATTGTGTGTAAACAAAGAGTCAATAGGCTCTGAGTCAGTACCTGAAGAGTGTGGAGTGCTACAGGAGCTTTAGTTTATAGACTGTGACAGCCACATTTTGGTTGCTCAATGAAGCCATTATATTTCTTTCTCAAATTGTGTTTCTAGAGAGTTGAGCTTGCTATTGTAATACAAACATGCATGCTCTTTTTTCCCCCTTATAGATAAGTACACTATATCTTAAATTTCTATAATGTTTTTGCTTGTTTATTTGTTTTGGTTTTGTTTTCCTTTCAGCAAATGTTGAATGTTGCTCATAAAGCTTTTCTCTTCATTTCATGGGCATTAAAATAATAAGTATGCTGCACAGATGGGCTAAAAAGAAAGCAGTGATGACAATTTTTCACCTGCCCTTCTTTTTCCCATATAGCTTTTCTCACACCAATGATGAAGTATGAAAAGGGGGACACAGACAGCTTCTTAACGTGCTGTGTGTTAAGTGTTTATCCTAGTTCAACTATCACGTGGCAAGTAGATAATACACCTGTCCCTGAAAGCACTATAGAAGAAATGGGGGTCTTGCCACCCTATTATAATAAAAGTACACTGACTATTGCAAGACCAGACTCACCGTACGAATGTGTTATTGAAAATTCATTGCTTGAGCAAATATGGACAGGACGATGGACGAAGGAAGGTAGGCCACATAGGGCTTTTGGTGGGTACAAGTGCTGTGTCAGAGGGGAAGGGGTGGGGCTTGATTTACCAGTTATAGAAAGAAAAAACTTCAATAGCAGTTAGAAGATGGAGAATGTAGTCCCAGGGCTAATACTTACTGGCTTGATTCTCTTAAGCAACCTATTTTACTTCTAAGCATTACTTCCTTCTTGATAAAGTGGGAATAATTCACACTTTTCTTGGTGCTTGAGTTGATATGTAAAAATATGTAAAAAAATATGAAGTAGCAAGGCCACCCATATAACCCTGTATTTATTCAGGGTTCATCCTCCAAACAGAATTTTGCTACTCACATTGCACTTTATGAAGATCAGAGGGGAAGGAAGAAGTGTTTGACTCTTAGCAGGTCACGAGCTCTGACTCTACCCAATTTTTCAACTAAATAAGAATTTGCCCATTACTTTTAAAATTAATATGACTTCTATTAGGTCTATTTACTTAAGTCTTATCCCGTGGATTTTTATTCAATACCTCTCTCATAGCATGGTCAGTTCTTAACACGCCTTCCTCTCATTTATTTGAACAAACCCAAACTCTGATCAATATCTATGTCTATAACCTACTGTTTAAGAAAAGATTAAAAGGAAAGTTAATTTGACATATCCCTACTCAATTCCAAAGAAAATTGATTCCTATTTTATTAGAAGCAAAGCAGAATTTTTCTGTAAATCTCTTTTCTGTGGGGGAAGGGGAGTCAGCTATCTTTTTTTGGCCTTCTCTTTGTTAGGATTTCAAAATGCTTATCCAGAAAAATACTGACATCCTCTATGATTCCTCCACCACCTTTACATCATTTGAGGCTTAAAGGAATGGACCCCCAATAGGCACTCGGGCCATTTTTCAGCAGTCAGGCAGCAATGAAATGTGGGAAAGGGTTGAAATGTTACTATTAAAATTTAAGCATTTTCTTTGGAAGATCATAATTTCTCATATTTATTTAAATTGAGTTTCATGAAGTCCCAACAAGTTCCTTAGGCTCAATACAGCTTGGTCTTTTGCCAAGCATTGTCTCCTCCAGACTGTGAACTTAAGAACTTGGACTCTTATTTATCTTTGCATCCACAACATCTGACACATACATATACAAATAAAACTGAACTGGGGAGGTAGCACAAAAAGGGAGTGCTTAATTCTTTTCACTGTGGTTGGACATATATGAGGTTGTTACAGAAAATAGGATTAAGGATGCTGCAAAAGAGAGCATTTTAAAAGATTAGTAGGGAATTTCAAGAGAAATAGGCAGTTTGGGTAAAAGATACAGTACAGTATGTACAAAAGTACAAAGAAGTAAAATTGCTTGCTTCTATGGAAATATAAGGTGGTTAATTGTGAAGCTAGAGGATGAAGTGATGAGTCTGAAGAGGGAGTCCAAAGCAGATCAATGGCCTGCTGTACAGAAGCACAGAACAGAAAGGGCAAGGGTGAAATTGGATTTTTTCAGAGTCCCTACTCTGAAAAAGCTCAATCTCCTGGAGGATTACCAGTATACAGTTGGAAATATACTTCTTATGGACCAGGAAAGAGACTCTGTCCATACAGATTAAGAAAAGGTTACAGAGACCACTAGGGAGTTTATAGAGTGACAAAAGGGAAATTCTGGAGAACATTTAGCATTTGAGGGGTCAACAGAAGACCACTGAGTTAAAAAAGGCTAGTAACTGGTCACAGCATTCCTGAATGTTTACAGTCAAGTTGTAGGAGTTAAAATCTTTGGTAAACCATTCCCTAGTTGGCCAAGGTTTTAGGCTTCCTTGGAGTACATTCCTACACTAACCTTGGTGGCAAACTTGACAATAGGGACAGTAAGGCTTTTTTCTGAAAATATTTCCAGCATAAATATCTAATTGTTTTTCAAAAAGGTATTTCAAAAGAACTCAAAATTATAGTATTTGTTTCCTGTTTTTATCTGAGTGTAACTTGGAAAATTCATTTGAAAATGTTATCTTCACTGATGTTTCCTTTTCTATCCTGTTATTAGATCAGCTTCATAAAATGCAAAGTCAAGATGTTTTACTGTCATGTTACCTCGAAAACAATTTTTTTCTACCAAATCAAGACTTCACAGTCACGTGGTGGAGAGTGAAAAGTGGGACTTCCTCAGTGCTGGCTTACTTTCTGAGCTCTTCAAGAAACACAACTATCAGTGAACCCCGATTCTCATGGAACAAAGAGCTGATAAATCAGGGTGATTTCTCTTTAACTTTGACAGATCTCAGTCTTTCAGACAATGGAGAATACTTATGCAATATTTCTTCAAGCAGCTATACTTTTCTTAATGTCCAAACACTGCATGTAGGTAAGTTGCAGGTAGAGTTGGATGATGGGTTTTGGCTATAGCAGTAGAGTTTTGTGACTATCAAACAGGAAAATTAAACTTGCGCTTAAAGAACACCTAACAGTAGAACTTTCCACAGGGATACTTCTGATCAAGATGGTAAACAACTCTCCCTCCTTCATACATATGAAAGAACTATAATGAGAAAAGAAATTAATCTTTGAGGATTTTTTTTTTATCAAGGTTTCAGGGCTTCAGAATTGAGGATATCTTGATTCAACTCCTTCTTACCATTTTGCCAAATAAATGCCTCAGCGTCTAGGGTTTGGCAGTTGCGGCCATATGCACAGTAGGAAGATAGAACCAAGATCTTTCTAGATGCTGGGGAAATATGGCACTGTCTCTGAATCTAGTGGAAACGTCACCACAAAACACTTAAAACACTAGGCAAATGCTTGATTCAGCTCCTTTTTAAAAAAAACTCTATTACAGTTAACTGCCAGATTTTATTATTAAAAGTCCTACTAGTCCACCAGCCGTGGATTCATGGAATGCATTCTCATGAAGGTGACTTTCTAGAAAATAAGGTAGGTCAGTTTTTCTCCTACCCTGACATCATGGGAGACCACGGTAGCTGCCACTTAATAAAGAATATTCAGTGGAATACATAATATGTTTTAGAAACATTTTAGTATTTCTACTAAAATTTAAATATTTAATATTTTAATCACTCTAGTTGAAATTAGGAGGCAGAGCAGATTTGGAAGTGTAGTCATTCTGAAGTAGCAGTGATTCGAAGATAAGAGCGCCGAGTTGTCTTTAGGTCATGTGGTCTTTAAATAGAAGTGTCTAGTCTCCCAGTATAACACTCCCTTTGCAGAACTGCCACTTTGAGAGTACATAACTGAAAACTGGAGATGCATTTGACACTCTTATTTTTCGGCAAAATAAGAGTGTCAATTTATATAAACTACAGTTAAGCCTACTTTCTATTTAAAAAATGCTACTTCATGCTGGAAGTGGAAAAATAATCAGAAAGAAACAGTCTGAAGACCACATGAAGCCCATCTTCCTAATCCAAAGCAGAGGTATCTATCTGTCAAGGAAAGAAGGCTTTGCAGAATCTCTTATTCCGTAGTAAATCCTGGTTGGTAGGGACTGGGGTGGCGTCTGCCCTTACTTTTCCCCAGAAAAAGGCCTGTAGCAGGAACCTGCCCCCACCAGGCAAACATTCGTGGTACCGTACACATCATCCTTCGAAAGAAATTGATGGTTTTCTGCTCTGAATTACAAATTTCTTCTTGCTGCTTTGCCCAAAAGATCTGACAACCTTTAAAAAGGAAGCCCAGATTGGGAAAATTATCATTCCTAGAGCCTAGATCTGCTCAGTAAAGGCTACAGTGAACTGAATGGTACATTTTGAAATCAGCATGTGACTTTGGGAAAATCTCTTTGCAACTGGAATAGCTGAGGGTGATTGAAAATGGGAAGAAGCTATATTTTGCAGGATTTTCTTCAGAAGGAAAAAAATGCATTTGAAAACACTTTAGACAATGACCTTAACATTGCTACTTGATCTCTCCCTCTTTTGATGTATGTAGAATTTAAGAATGATGCAATATGTGCAGAGATTGTTTTGATTACAAAACATTACCTTATTAAAAGTGTGCTCATGACAGCTAACATCTGTTACATATAAGAGCCATTCATTTTAAAGAGAAAATTAACTCATAAACCTTTTATTACTTTTTTCTGAATTGATCTTTGAACTCTAAGACTTCCTTCCCACTTTTTGGCAGAGCATTACATAGATCACAAGATTTGCAGGAGTTAGGTTTTGGTAACCTGAGGTTTCCAAGTTTCTGCCTTCTGGGGTCCCCATTTCCTTTAATACTAATTATAACCATTTTAGCCCGGTCTCAGATGCTGAAGAGAAGTCAGACTCCTCCAAGTACTCCTGAGTTGCTCAGGGGTACTAGCTATCATCCCAGGGGTCACCGGTCACCTCCCACTGAGCTCCTCTCATCACCTCTGAACTTCTAATCACTGTTCCTCCTGGAAACTATTCTCTCCAAGCCAAGTATGAACTATACCCTCCCTTCATTCCCCAAGAAGGACACTGCACTGAGGCTAGTTTGTAACTGTTTTAATTCTCTTGTAAAAATATATATATATATTAATTCCCTTATTATAATATAAAAAAATAAAGACTTAAAATACGTAATGGACTCATTGCCTCTCAAGTCCTTTCTCCTTCCTCTCCAAAGCCCCAAATCTGTTAGCATTACAGTGTCTGCAGATCTCCCACAATAGAGACATGGAGACTGGGAGATGTTTATGCTCCTGACAAATTCTCCCATCCAAACTGTGCTCTTGGCCTTGTCTTTAATGGGTCCTCTCATTATGCAAAATGTTTTCACTAATATGAATTCTGCTGCTCCTGCCTGAATGCGGAAATAACTAGTTTTAAAAATAGTAAACATACTCCACCCACCCACACTATTTTTTTCTTTTCTCTTTTGGTAACTTTTCTTTCAGTTCACAGACTTTGTTTGCTTTATTTAGAACTGGATTCTCTGAAAATTGCTTTGCCAATTTTGGTGATTTTGGTGATTTTGCCTGGGGTGCTATGGATGGTATGTTACCGAGTCCCTTACTTAAGAAGAGGCACCAGTTCCAGGAGAGGTACTATCTCATACAGAATCTGGGTTCTGTCCTTTGGTGTTCACATAGACTTGTTTTAAAGGTAACATGGACATACAGAACCTGCCTTGCTTGCTGGGAATGTCAATGGGTCTGAATTTTCTGGAGTCATTAGCAAAATTTATTAAAAATCCTTTACAATATTCTATACTTCCACCTAACTAGTCCAACTTCAAGGAATTTACTCTAAGTAAATGATCAGAGACACACAAGCTCATATAAAGCACATTCATTGCAGTAGACTGCCATTTTTCCAGTGTTTCTTCTATTTTCAATAAATAATAGACAAGTGAAACTAACTGAAAATCATGTGTTTTTTTTCTTTTTATTACCAAGGAGAAAAGAAAATGTTAAATTTGGCATTAAAGTAACAACCAGGATGACTCCAATAGTCTTTCATTGAAAAATAGCTGGGAAGAAGGAAAGCCAAAGCTTTAAAAATGGTCACCTTTGAATGATTTAACTTTGGGTGCCCTCATCCCCACACATCACCCAGAGCTTTTCTTTCACTACTTTCACCCCTGGCTCTGTTTTCACTTGGTCTGACCTTAGTCTAGAGTTGGTGCTGCTCAAAGCTGCATTGTCCTTCTGAACCATTTTATTTTAATCCTTGTTAATTATGTTTTAAGTTCCCAATTTTCTGTAATAAAACTGTATTGCTAATAATAATTTAAAATGATATATTAATATTAATGGCAGAGGCAGGCCTAGGCCCAGGAGAAGCTTTACCTTATTCCATCATCATCCTTCTGAGAGGTTGAAGCAGCTCCCATACCCACTTTGATCCTCTGACTGACATCCTTCTATTATCCCCACTGAAGTTAGGAGATTTGGTCATAGCAGAAACCATCATTGAAGGAAAAGTTTTAGGGCTGACAGTGAGCAAGAGTTTTACCAATTCTAGCTCTATTATTGCTTAATAAAGTCTAGTCTGCTTACTTGTTACTCCTGTCTGGAGTAAAGGCTGGCCAGAAGTTAAAAGAGATGGTAGGTCACAGTCTCCCTTGTTCCCCCAAATGCAACCCCTAACTTAATATAATGATACTTCTGATTCAATTAGATCCACCTTTTAGGGAGGCGTTCTCTACTGCTCAATAATGACAGTTTAGTTTCTATGTTGGGATGCATGAATTAGGTCCTAACAGAAAATACATGGCACATTCAAAAGTCTACAAAGGAGAACACAAAGGATAGTGCTTCTCCCCAGATCTAGTAGCCCCTGATTTGTTACCTAACCTAGACCTACAGGAACAAGGAGAGGAAGAAGTTTCCCAAACCATGGAGAAACTTAACTACTGTGAAAGAAGCAGTGACTTGCATTTGAGGGTCATGGCCAGCCCAAGGTGACTTTACAGGAAAGATACGGGGGGGGGTGGAAATATCTGCTCTCACTCTTCCCTCTTCCTGGTCTCCAACCCAACAGAAGTCAGCAGAAACATGCCCTGCTAATGGAGTTCACCCAGGTCAGCCTTTGAAGGCACAGAATGAGTAGCTACTGATTCTTGAGGAGAAGCAGCCAGAGGATGTTGGCAAAAAAATATGTTACGGTCTACCCAATAAGAAAAAGAAAGATTGTTCTTTCGTTCTGTAGTTAATTGGACTCAAAATATATTTGAAGATGTTATACTAAAAGCTACAAAAGCTTGCCTAACTACAGGCCCCTGGTTGACATTTCATATGACTATGGTTCATGTCTTTCACTTAATTTCCTTTTTGCTGGGTGGTGCACTGGTGGCTCAGTGGCAGAATTCTCACCTGCTGTGCTGGAGACCCAGGTTTGATTCCTGGAGCCTGCCCATGTTATAAAAAAAAAAAACACCTTTTTTCCTTTACTCTGTTTTAAAATGCCCTTAGTCTAGGATGTATTTTTAAAAGGCCAGATTATTGCAAGGCCCACAGGGAAGGCTTTCCTTGAGAAATGACATTATATTGCTTATTACTTAGATGCTTCTCTTGGTAATTCCTTGGCTATTTCTTGTTGTTAGCAGATATAGGAACTGGGCTAACAATCTCAAAGAGTCAGAAATTGCTCATCTGAGCACCTTCATTAGCCATAAGAAGTTACTGCTGTTTGATTTTGATGATGTATCTCTATACAGCATGCTTGAAAAGGGGAGTAGCTAAAGTGATTTTAAGAACATAATTATATTAAGATAGGGATAAGGGAGAACTTTGGTTTAGGTAAAGAGAATTTTTTAAAGTTTCTTTTCTTTTATCCTGTAGGATGGTGGTATGTCTCTACCAATGAACCTGCTAGAAATACTGATAATTTAGAAGGCATGGTAAGGCAGTTCCTTTATCAAAACTCTACGGTATAAGAAGACCCCTGTAAAAAAGTAACTGAAGTTTTGAAGTTACATATCATCATGCAAGTCTTTTATAGGGAAAAAAGGCAGGAAGGATTGCAGTAGAATATAGCAGGGAAAAATGCAATTAGGCTTTTCCCAATGTCTATAATTAAACAGGCTCTATTTACTTAAATAAATGGTTGTTCTTTTCATCTCCTATTGTTATTTGTAGAGAAGATCTCAAATGGCACTGTGCACACAAGGATGTTCCAACACACTTATTTTTCTGATGGAAACACAAGATTGTATAGAAGGAGACATAGAAACAGATATAATGGAGAAAAGCAAATTTCTGTCCCAACTCAGACACACTATCCTCCCCTCATACTTTTGCAGCAAGCTTTTGGTTCCCTAGAGACTCCATAAGTCACTTTACAAATTATAGTTTGATTGTATCCTTCTCTTTTGCTGCCTATCTCTTATCATTTGTGCGTTCCATTAATCAGAATAGGCATAAACGTGAGGAGTGGGGAAAACTTTGTTTTTCTACTTGTTAAAAACTCAGGGGGATCTGGCAGGGAGATTAAATTAAGCTGATAACACAGACTTCAAAACTATTTATTTCATACCTGTGTCATGGAACTTTGATTACAGATGGAAGCAATAGCTTTATGCTCCCCTCCCTAAAAACACTACCCTTATTAAGTATTTTTTATTATAAAAGTAGTTATTCTGACTTGAACAGCAGCAATGACAGTCAAATTTTCTTCATTCTAGTCTCTTCAGAATATGGACCAGGAAAGCGAATGAAGGCAGAACTGTGACAACACATGACAAGTATCCTTAATATACAACGACTCCATCTTCTCTTTTTTCACCGCTATTCCAGCCAGTGGCTTGTCAAGACCTGACAATTCTACCACTGCAAAGTTGTGTTGCTATGTTCAAATATCAAGAGATAATTGATACAAGAGAAAGTAAACCCTGAAACCTGGTAAAATCTCTGAGCTGCCATCTGGCCTCAGTTTTACAAACTCCATACTTTGCATATAGTTTTTTTTACTTTAACTGTAGCAATATTTGCTATACTGTTGTGATAGGTGTTCATAAATAGTAAAGTATTAAAGACTCCATAGTAAAGAGAAACTCTGAGATGATGTTTGTTGAACATCTCTGCTTTCTATAATTTTGGTTCCTTCTATATAAGTTGTGTCTAAGTAAGGCAATGTAAATTTTTAATATAATTTTCAATTAAAAATATAACTAAAAATTTTACAGCAGCTAGAAAAAATATAGATCTCTAACAGTGAATTAAAAAGTAACACAAGAATTTTAAAAAATAAAACTTTTAAAGAAATAACTGGGTTTTTTTAATAGCTTCCTACATTTTTTTGCATTTGTTCTGCTTGCTTACCATAGATAAGCTGACCAGATCTCAGATTGACAGATGATCATCTCTTTTTACTTTTATAAGAATTGTTTTCTTTTTATACAAAACAATTCTGGCAGATATATTACCAAACCTATTAGCTCTTTTATAAATAAGAGGCAACGTGATTTTAATAATAAGTCACAAACTGGAGTTATATTTCCAAGTAGAAGTGTTTGAATACTCTGATTTTTATGGGGTGGGGGAAGGTGGGGTGGGGAGGCAGGAAAAATAGCACTCAGATTTCAGGCTTGGTAATCCGACAGTAATAAATTTTTAAGAAGATATTTAGGACAGAGAGATGCTTCCTGGCTTGCGAATATTGGCTTATTAAAGGATAATTCCAACCTTATTTTTAGTATTTTTAAAGAACCTTTCCAGAAAAGAATAAACCTTAGAAATGATACATATGAAAACATTAAATGTTTCATGTTTTCTCATTGGGTTGAGATTGATGGGAAACGGGGGTCTACTTCTTTGGATACAGCATGGCAGACACCTTTGGTAGTTCATTCAGTGGCCATCTCCTCCCCAACCCCCAAGTTGCCTAACTCCAATATGGTTCAACCTTCTCAGGCTGGCCCTGCTCTTCACAGTGCTTGGCTTTGCTCTGTCTGAGCCAATCCTGGCGATTGCAGCCCCTTTGAGGCAAGATTGGTTCAGCACCAGAATGTGAAGGAATCTGGTCAACAGGAAAAGAGGAAAAATATTCCAGAGGATTTATGGGAAGGTGTTTCTTGATTTTTAAAAAAAGGGACACAGGACATTGTATGATGAGAGAATGCTCAGAACTGCTGTAGTCCTGAAACCTACAACTGTATATTATCTTTTGTAGCAACTATTTTATTTTATTAAACTAACTTGTATTTCTATTATAGTCTTCATTAATGTATATGAAGAATATAGTCTTGAGGTCTGTAAACTTTTAAAGTAGCCAGAAATGAACTGTAGAAGGAACCAGAAATGAACTGCAGCCCCAGAGTGTGCTAACCTTTGATGTAGCCAGAAGGCAAACACTTAAAATATAAAATGCCTCACTGAACTATGGTCTTAAGGTCTGTAACCTTTTGAAGTAACCAAAAGCGAAAGCCAGAAGCATAAAAGCCCATAACTCCTGTAAGGCACTGAACTCTAATCCAGATGCCTGAATGTTTGGACAATGGTATCGTACATTAACTCATGACTAGCTCCGACAAGACACATCTCCCACCCCTTGCCTGATCTGCATTTGTGTAACTAGATAACAATAATACAACTTGCAACTGGCCCCACTTTTATCCATTTATCTTATTTTACAACCCTGAAGCCTGCTGTCCCTGCATGTAGCCCCCTTAATAATTATTGAGTCAGCTCAGAATTAACTACCTAGCTCACTACCCTAAGCCTGACTGCCTTTGTTTGAATACTATAAAACCCTCCAAGTTCTGCAGTGCCGAGAGACAGATCTGAGGTTTTAACCTCCTGTCCTCCTTATGTTGTGTACCAAGTTCTTTCTCTTTGAAATCCCAGTATCTCAGAATCCGTCCATGAGTACATCGGGTAGGTGAATCTGCATGTTTGTCCAGTCTCAGTCATCTTACTATTATAAGGGGACAAATTTAAAAACCAAAGCAACACACTGAAGATGACAGAGAACCTGGTTCTCTGACACTGTTGAGCCCTTACCATCCCAGGGCCATCTTTATGACTTGAGGTTGGATCTGATAAGCAGAACCATGATGAGTGCCATAGAATGTGGATTTACTGTGGGGATTAAACCTTACACAATTGTGGGAGCTGATGAAGAAGTCTCTGCAAGGCTGTTCCCTCTGCATCTGGTGTTGGGCCTGACATTGCAATAGTTCAGCTGCATCAGCAATCAGGAAGGAGAAGTGGGCAAGAGTGAGGATGAACTGGGACCCATGAATACAAACTGGAACCAGCATCTATCTCTCTCTGCCTCCATCATCAGTGCTATGGTAATCTGCAGGAGAAGCTGGAGCCCTTTAATCACGGAGCTGGCCAGGGCCCTATGAAGCTAAATGAGGAGACTGGAATGAGGAGACTGAATTGCTAGCTCATCTTTTTGGCTGGTGTAACTGTGTGTGAGCTGCTATAGTACCTGGGACTGTAAATGACCTCATGAGCATAACAAATGGCTGCTCCTTCACTTCTGCTTTCCAACCGTGGTGATCAACTCCAACCCAGAACCAGAGAAGGGAATAGCTTAGGTAAGTTGGCACAGTACAAAGTTGCCGTACCAAAAGAGAAGTTGCCTCAGGTCTAGGCACCGGCATGTATTCTACATGTGCATCAATTAGGAGGGTTTTCTCTACAAGTTCAAATGCCTAACTGATGATATCTATATCACAGTGCTAAGAGAAACTTTATCAGGTCCCATCATTAACTGCTAAAAACAGAGAATCACAGATGTAAGGATGATTCAAGCAAAGTTCACTAACTTCAGTAATAACCATTTACTACATGCTGTAGTTCCCATGGAGCATAATTTGTCTAAGGAGGTCTTCTATGAGTGCTACCCATTAAGAGACAATATGGGCTCAAGAACAAGAATTCATTTTTTTAACATAAAATTTAAAAGATGCTTGCATCTCTTTAATCTTTTATGTGCAATGTTAGAAGGTAGTTTACTTGCATTTCAGGATCAAAAAACCCTATTAACCTTGGAAGCATTAATGATCCCCTTAATTCTTACATTTTTTCTAATCACCTTGTTTAACTGATTTTCACACTATAAAAACATGTTATTTTAAAATTTTCATTTCCAACAAGGTTTTGGCCCTGAAATGGGAATCCCACTTGCCTTTGTCCTTTGTAGGTAGGCATTACTTATTCTTCATGAACCTAAAAAAAAAACAGAATGTCAGTGTGTTCTGTGAAATTCCTGTGACTTTCATCAGTGGAACACAAGCCCAGAATCAAGCTGAGTCCCTTTCTGAGGTATGCAAGCCATAGCCAACTCTTCATTAGCTTCAAAGGGAGGCAGGGAATTGAGGCAATTATCTGCATTATATGAAATATAAATCAGTAATTCACTTCAAGGGCATGCTTAGTCATCCTCTCAATTTTCTGCCTGCCTTGCCAGTGAAGGGAGTGCCCTCTTCAGCAGACCCCATGAGGTAAAAAGACTCTGTAGCTGCATCATCAATTTGCTCCATAGTCTGACAATTCCACCAGAAAACCTTTTCCTTGTCTTTATGGAAGTTGAGGGATTTTCAGGCTTTTCCTCTGTGAATCGGAAACAATTAAGCCATTGCACTGCCAAGGAAGATTTTCCTATTCAACTCTGGCCTCCCAGAAGCAATTTCAGCTTCACTGGCTTTATTCTTTGTTGGAAATAACTGTGACAAAGTCGAACGCATTACATCTGTTTTGGAGGCCCTGTGACCTCCTGCAGCTGACAGAAATTGCAGCACATGTGAGGCATTTTCCCTAAACAAATCCATTATATGGGGTTGTTGGGTAAGCTCTGTACATAAGACCCTCAATTCAATGCCATAGCACTGCTTAGATTGAAGTCAGAGTTCAAGCCATTTAATTGGATGCTCCATATAGGACTTATCCATAAGATAGTCACTCAGGCATCAATAAGAAATCCTGGAGTTTTCTAATTACTCATCCTTCTCTTAATTAGATCTAAATATATTCAATAGAATCAACTTTTAGTATCTCCTTTAAAAGAGATCCTTTTGATCTCCCTTAAAGTCCTATGTGTTATTGGCAATCTTATTTACTCACCTTGCAGGGTTATTAGTTATTCACTGATAATTAATTGGACAGAGGGCCGGCTGGGCATGGACCAAATTTTAACAAATGAAATGATGGTGCTTAACTGGTACAGGCACAGTGCTAAGTGCTTTACAAGCATGCCATGAAAGGTATCTTCTAATTTAATTTCTGTTATAGTTTGCTAAAGCCTTTGAAATGCAAATACCATATAATGGGTTGGCTTTGGGAGATTTATTAACTTACAAACTTACAGTTCTAAGGCCATGAAGGTTTCCAAAGCAAGGCATCAACAGGCAATGCTTTCTCTCCAAAGAAAGACTACTACCAGTGATCTGGACTCCTCTGTCACATGGCAAGGCACATGGCCATCTCCCGGTCTTTCTCTCCTGTGTATTGTTGCTTTCAGCTTTGCTCCATCTATGGCTTTCCTTCTCAGCTCTGTGTGTGCCCTTCTCTCTCAGCTTCTGTGGCTTTCTCTCTGTCTTTCATCCTCTTATAACAATCTCCCATAAAAGGATTAAGACCAAACTAGGGCATGCCTAATCAAAAGGTCCCACCCACAAGAGGTCTACACCACAAGAATGGATTAGCTTTAAGAAGAACATGATCTTCCGGGATCCATAAAGCTTCAAACCATCACAGTCTCTTTTAACTTGCTTCTCTTAAAACCAGACTTCATTTTAAAACTCTTCGTTCCTGGGAAAATCATGAGAGTGAGGAAGCTGAAGCTCAGACTTGAGCCCACTAAAGATTTAATTCCTTTTTGTGTGAGGCCAGTGACCTCTAACATTGGATCAGAACAGCAGTTTTAAGGATTTCAGCAACCTAGAAAGATCCTTTCACTAGTTTTGGGGAGAACCAGGGTTAAAGCAGAGAAGTAGAAAGCAAGACTCTTGTAATTGTTCTCATCCACTGCTTCCATTTTAAGGCTTTCCCCCTAGGTCTCCATACTCATATGCTATAAAGCCATGAACTTATCTAACATGGAAAGAGTTCACTCAATTTCAAGCAGATCTATCATACTTTTTAAAGTAAGTACCCCAGCTCCCTGGGTTCCTTACTGTTCTAAAAAAATAAATCTAGGATTTTGATGTTAGAACCTTCAAGTTAATATGAAATTAATTATTTGAGATGTAATAAATATACCATGCATTCCCCCCAACTGCTTAGCATATTCCCATAATTTAGTAAATGTGAGAAGATTTTATTGGAACCTGATTCCTTTTGTTTTAAAAAGACTTTTAAAGAGAAAAACAAGAAATCTCTTGTTATATTATTCCATGCCATGGGCCCTAAATGCATATGCTTTAAGGGTTAGAACAGAGTTGGATATCTGTTGTACCTTTTTTTCAAACTCTTTTGCTTTAATTTGGAGTTTATTGACTTGAGTTTCTGCTATCTCTGCCCTTTCCTTAGCTTCATTCAGCTCATGTTGCTGATGCCTATACTTGGAAAGATATTGATTAGCTTGTGCTTCCTATAAAAATAAAAAAAAGAAAGAAATCCTTATGCCTACATAGTCCTATTTTTCTGCTCTAACATGAGATAGTTGACAAATGTGTGAGTTACCTAAGCTTCTGAGTATTGAATGGAATCCATATTTTGGTATGATATATAGGAATTCAGACTTCTCAGCAGGCACAAGATCCATTTTATAACTGTTGTTCCCTAGAAATTCAGAACCTGGTCAATGATTTACACCAACCAGATGTAGTACAGCTTTTACAGGCTTGCGATAGGAAAACCACAGTTGTTTCTTTTGTAATCAGTTCAACATCCTATTCCATTTCTGGGCAGAGCACTTGTGCTTAAAATTTTATGTGTCAACGGGTATTAAGGGTTTAACAGGTATAAAGGGCCCAAGCACAGATATAGCAGTGCTTGGGCCCAAATAATTTGCATAGTCAATTCAAAACCCCTCAAGGGATTTAATTATGTACAAATCAATACATGCCACTTATCAATTGCATTCCAAGTAGCTATGGACTCTAGTCAGGAATGGCAGATACATTTCATGCTATAGTGGGTTTGTCAACAGCCAAGTCCAGACTCCATAGGAAAAGTACTTGGAAACTTGTTTATGTTCACTCAAGGTTTTGGGGTAGGGGAGGCCCCAGGGTGACTACCCCACCATAAAAGTGTCATATCTACATGATAGTCTGTCATTACTTGGCTTATTCTTTTGTACTGCACATGTTTGGACATAACCACAAGGCTGAGGGAGAGAGCCTTGGCTCCCTGGAGGGAAAAGTATAGCAAACAGATTTTATCATGATAAAAAATTAAAACTTGGGAGGAAACAGGGAGTGAGCAGATATCAAGCCCAGCTGTTTCACTCTGGCAAACTGCTCACTTACCTCAGGGCCACATATCCCATTAATTAAAAAGGGCTAAGAAACCTGTAAGGGGGCAACTGCCCCAGGACTTACCGCTACCTCGACTTGGTACTTGTAGCTTTGTGCTTTTAGCTGAGGTTGTTCAGTCAGCATCCTCATTCTGCTTAGATTTTTTTTCTTGTCTTCCTCTGCCTGAAAGAGGATAGGTACATATATGAAGGTGACCTGAAGGATCCAGCAGTCTATGCTGGGGCTAGTTTCATGTGAGGAAATAAGGGTAAAGAAATGCTTAAACATTAATATGAAAGGTGGTGATTTGAAAAATAGTTTAACTCTACTAGTCTCCAAGTCCTGAGAAATTAATAAACATTGCTCTGAGTAATGAAAGTCATTTCTCTTGTTATGGGTTGGTCAAGAGAATTATGAATTGAAGCCACTAGTTTCAATTCAGTCACTAGCCCTCCCATCCCAACCAAACTCCCTCTTCCATTTCCACCTGTCTGTGCTTTCTGAGTTTGAATGAAGTGCCATTATTACAAAAGCCACATTTGAAAATGGAAAACCAATCCCCCTCTCCAGTCAAACCAACTCTTCTCTTGAACGTTCTTATTTACCCTTGTCTTTGGATAATGAACGCATTATCCAAACTGTGCTCCATAGAATCTTAGACATTCTGCTGAAAAGAAAATAAAGGAGGGGACAAGCAGGCAAAGGGGTAAGGCTCTGCATGTCCCCCTTTCCCTATACCCCTTTACCTGGAGCATCTCCACTTTGGAACTGTTGAACTATCCAAAGGCAGGATGGCTTCTGCTTGCTGATGATAGAGATTCTTATTCAATCAAGATATACATGTACCCCTGATAATCAATTTCTTTGCTAGCTCCATCTTACCCATTCCATCAAGTATCAGCCCCTTTGGTAGCTTTCAACACACCCTCCTTACCTTCCGCTGTCCCTTAAAAGTCCCCTCCATCTTCATCAGGTTCATTTCCTCCTGTTTCCCACAGCTCCTCTGCTTATTCCCTTATATACAGATTTTGCCGGTTGTTTTCATTACCTGGATTGCCCCACACCCTGAAGTACAGGTTGACAATAGATAATTACTAACTTTAAGCTCACTGAGGCAGGGATCAATATACAGGGAACAATTGATTGGAGAAAGTAAAAATCTGTTTTAGATTAAAATACCTTCCCTGTTTCATCTGCCTTTCACCCGACCCCTCTGATTTATTAAATTAAAAAATTCATAGCTTTATGTGTTTATAGGAAACTCTAAAACCAATGGATTTTCTTGCTCAGAAGAAATTAACAGTGGAGAAAGAGGTAGGAAAGCAGGCCACATAGAAGAAAATTATAAGTGGTTGCTTATGTTAATGATGTTCCTTCCACTTGAAGAGGTGAAGCCTTTGACATTAGGTGTAGGTTCGTCTCAGCTCTGAGGTATTAAATAACTGTGGCAACCATGGTCATGTACTGCCCAGATTTCGCTTCAATCAAACAAAACACAAAAAAACTTGCCATTCGTCTGTGAGCAGTGCATGGCCTGATTACCTTCAACCGCAGCACCACTGGGGCCCGAACAGCATTTGAGCTGAGGCCACACACTTCCCAGGCAACTCAGCCGATTACTGCACGTGGTGTATGACTAGCACTGACTAGTTCTGTCTTTTTGGGGCAATCTTTGTATCTTCAGTCTGAGGCTCTTTCCCAATCCTCCTTCCTTCACCTCTCCTCTCACAGGTATCAGACCCACATTATAATCTGAAGGCTTTCCAGCCCAGTCTAGCTTGCTTTTCCCTTTATCTTGCATAGGTGTTGCCTCCAATAAATTTCTTGCGCTTCTAACTCCATCCTGACATCTGGTCTCTGAGAACCCAGCAAACACAGTGACTTAACCAAATTTTGTTTCCTTATTTCAAAAAATGGAGAAATTATGTTCTTGACTAGTTTTAAAGGACCAAATAATATCTGCACACCAATTCCTGTAGGAGGCAGTCAAAGGAGAAATGGAGTAAATGGGTAGAGAGCAGGAGGAAGAGAAACTTCCTTTATCTTCTACAACAATTAAAAGAACCTAATTGGGATGGGCAATGGTGGCACAGCGGCAGAGTTCTCACCTGCCATGCCGGAGACTCAGGTGCGATTCCCAGTGCCTGCCCATGTGAAAAAAATAAACCTAATCCAACTTCCTGCTTTATAGAACATTTTGCTAGCTACTGGAGAATGAAAGTACAATGGGTTTTCCAACGTAAAGAGACATGAGAGAGAAGATAAATGCTCAGTGGGGACCAGCCAAAGAGCTATCATGAAGTGAGGTTACACTTGATTCTTTTTCCAGTGTAGTAGGATCTTCTCAGGGGATTTTTCCTAGAAAAGGAAAACCCTGTTTGTGTACCTTTCATAATGACATTTTCAATTGGCACCTATGAATGGTCTATCACAAAGCACCCTGCCTCTTAGTCCTGGTGGTTGTTTTGAAGTTAGAGGACTGATTGAATTGACACAGCACCTACCTTGAATATTTCAAAACCAGTGTATTTATATCAAAGAAATGATAATGACTGGCTAAACTTATAGCACCTAGCATAATGTATTGTAATATAAAAATACGTGCTCAATAGGTGATGGCAGAAAATCATTGCATAGTTGACCAAATATATTCCAAGTACTGTTCAGACACTTGTAAGAAGTGCATCTCCGTGGTGGCACATGGGAAACATTAAGATTTTGGCTATGAAGAAACAAACATAAAACATAATAGAATAAGAATGTGTTCCTCGGAAAAATGGAAACCAAAGAAAAGTATAGCTTTGGTTTTTTTTTCTCTAATGAAGTTATTTATAGAATGAAACAATAAGAATGATCAATAAAATAAAAATAAAAAGAAGAAAAACCTAGACATTATTAACAAGCAGTATTTCACACCCTCAACCATGGTGGCTTCCACGCCCCCACCCGCCTCCCCTCCTGCTCAAAGAGGAGTAGAACAGCACGTCTTTCATGCTCCCAAGGTGCTTTCTTAGCTGTACATGCCATGGCTCCCTCCTTCGCAGCTTTGATGTACCTAGCATGTTCTAAAGAAGTGTCAGACTAATTCATCTTAGAAAAGAACCACTTATTCAGTAAAGAAGAGCTACACAAGTAGCTGATTTCATCTTAATTAGCACAAGATGATGCTTCTGAAGCACTCTGCTTTCTTATCAACACCATCTTTTCTGCAGCAAGGGAGGAAGACTTTGACGTCTCTAACGACTTAGCCTCAGGAATCAGAATCAGGACGGCAGACTTTGCATTAGTTCTATCAGAAAAGCTATCAAAATAGGTGCCTAAAATGAGCTTGTCATTTCCATGGAATAAGCTCTATGCACAGTGTGGGTGAGCCAGAGTGGCTTTGAGCATCTGTGTCTCACAACTGAATATGTGCCGGCCCAGATGATGGGCCCTAGAGTGGTGAACAAAATAGTGTCCCTGCTATCATGGAACCTATGGTCTACTCCTTTCAGAGAAAAGAGGAAGAAAGATTAGAAAATGGAAATATGGGTAAAGGATTATATTCCTCCTTTAGAAGTGCACTAATTACATGTAATGAGCAAGCTCAAGCCTTTTCAGTTACCTGCTTGAGACCAATGCCAATCACAGGTTATTGTCAGCAAATGCTAGAGAGAGCCTCTGGATAAAGACAGCTTATGACTGGAGGTGACTAAGGACTTTCTATGCTTCTACCTCGCCCCAATTACAAAGTCCTCAGCATCTGAGTTTTGTGCAACCAGGAAACAGGAGTGGAAACGGCCACTGCTCAATTTTCATCAACATCTTCTGTAACCTGCTAGCTGGGTGGCCTCCCTGAGCCTCTGCCAGTCACTTCATTTACACGTTGTTCTCACCTCGTCTCTCACAGGAAGGCATCTTTCTGTAGGCGCTGCAGACACTATGTGTGAAAAATTAAGGATGGCATAAATAGCTTTTCACTTCTAATTGCAACTTGCCACTTATATGCTGCTTTCTGAGAGCTCAGAAAAGGGAAGGATTCAACCACTCATAGAAGTGGAGCCCTGGAAGGATGAACCAGTGTCTATCACTGAGGAAAAATAAAGATGGAGAGAGAACTGCAGGAGATGAAGAAGGTCGTTTCAGGTTTGAAAGGAAACATTTCTCCAGAGGTAGGGTCAGGCAGGACAAACAGGTGATGGTTTCCTAGAGTAGCTGACAGGTCAGTTCCAGCTTGAGGCTCTCTCTGGGCCTCCACATTGCCTCCAGCTGACCTTACAGCTCATGAACCTACAAGGAGACCTCAGACTACATACTGGTGGCAGGGCCGGCATGGCACTGCATTTGGCAATTGACATAATCCTGTGAAACAGGTCAAGGGAAGATGTGTCAGTCCACTTTCTGCTGTGGTTCAACAGGGCAACCTCTCTGGGAAAATCGCCTTGCAAAATGTGAGTTGGTTGAAGTATGCCTTCATAAAAGGAACACTTAGACTCTGAAGGATGTGAAAAGTGAATCTATGTAGAGGTGATAAGCTTCCCTTTTTAGATTATAAAATCACACACAGACAGAAACATATATATGCATGCATATATATATATGTACTTATATACAATAAGCTATATATGGTACACTGTAAGGATTTAATCAATATACTTCCTCATTTTCAGCTTCTTTCTTCTTATTCAGCTCTGGCTCTCTAAAGAAATCAGACCCCGGGTCTATGTTTTGCCATACACAGCCCTACAGCCCTGCTTTGTGTGAAAGCTATAGTACAGACTAACAATCTGCTTATAGCCTTATCGAGTTATACAAACAAGATTAACATAACATTCATTCAACAAATATTTGAATGCCTAGTACATTCCAAACCCCAGTCTAGATGCTGGGGATCCAACTGTGAACAAAACGGGCAGAAATCTCTCCCCTGTATGAGATTATTTTCTGATGAGGGGAAGCAGGCAGACAAAATAAAGTAAAATAGAGAGTATGGTAAATGGTGATAAGTACCATGGAGAGAAATAAGGCAGGAAGTGGGTATGGGGGGAGGGCCTTGATGGGAGAAAGGTGCTGGCTGGTATTTCTGCTGGACAGCTTCTTCCCCAGCTAGCCATGCTACTCTCCCCACCTTCTTTAATGCCTTCTTAAGGACAGCTTCCTGACTTTCCTTTTAGAACTGCAAAGCCAAACATGCTAACCCCACTTCAGCCATACTGCCCTCCTTTTCTTCCTCAGAACTCTGTAATGGAGATGCGTGTATGGGGGGAGGCGGGGAGCAGCGAGCGTGCAGGTTCCTTGCAGGTGAAGTCTGTTTTTAAAAAACTTCTGAACCCTTATCTTACAGGAATTTAACACATAGTTCTGTCAGTTGGGACTTGAGACTAACAGAGGCCCACATCCACTATTTCAAAATACTTAAGAGTTTTGTTTTCTGACTATTTAAATGATAAAAACACTTCCAAGGAGAAAATCACATTATTAAAGAAAATTCTAGACATTATATAATTACACCTATATGCTCCTCAACTTGATATCCCATTTGTGTTAAATGTTTAGGGCTTGCTTTATTTTTCTCTTTGATTTAAACTTATTTTTGACTTGTGAAGCATGCAAATGTTTTATATGATTCTGTAGTCAAAACAAGTGAACAAGGTCTATTCAGAAAGTGTAGCATTCATCTGTGTTCTGCTCTGTGGGTAACCATTTTTATTCATTTTTTATTTATCCTGTCACCATTTCTTTTTGAAAATATAAGCCAATATGTACACGGCTTCATATTTCTCCCCTTTCTTACACAAAAGGGTGTATACTCTCCATGTTGCCTCCATCTGTTATCATTGTTATACTGCCAGGTGCCATCTCCAGGACACATAGTAGAGCATTCTCGTTTCTTTTTAATGAGCCTGATCTTTCATTGCATGGATGGACCAAGGATGTGCAAAGGCAATACCTTGTTTTTCAGAGGTCCTTCCAAACCCCCAAATCCCAACAAAAGTTTCTTTCCATCCTTGCAGCATTTATCATATGTCCTATACATAGGCATTGAAATGAATTCTATAATTTAAAAACCCTATTTTCAAGATCAAGCTTCCTACTTCTTTGTTTTTGTATGCCATATGGTGGGGTTACATTTCGTTCTTATTCCACGTGAGTTTCCTGTGATTGCAGCACCATTTGTTGAATTTTTGTTCATTTGTTTCCTTGTTTGTTTGTCTTTTGGGAAGAGCATGGGCTGGGAATAGAACCCGAGTCTCCCGCATGGCAGGCAAGAATTCTACCACTGAACAACACTTGCACCCCCTCCTACTTCTTTTTAGGCTCCCTGAAGGCACTCTTGAATATTCTTTGTCAGCTCTTACTATGTCTTCACCACGTCTTTCCGGATCTCTTACTTATTGAAATACTTGTTTTACCTCTCCTTCTCAATCTGTTACAAAATGGGCAGTATCTGCAGAGGAAGTAATAGGAGCAAAGGCATAGAAACAAGACTCTTAAAAGTGTGCTTGGAAACAGCAGGAAGCCCTGGCTGTGGAAAGCCTAGAGCAGGTGTGGACGAGTGGGAGGAGATGCATTCAATCCCAAAAAAATTCTAGTTGGTGGCCTGAAAGCAAGCAAGGATGAAAGAATATATTGAGGTCTGCCACTGTCAAAGATCAGAAAATGCTAAAAGCAAAAGTCATGAGGGAGATAGAGAATAGGTGCTGTGGCCTTCCAGGACAGTAAGGCCTTGAACAGGGAAAGTGTCAAGACTCCATCGTTAATGCTGGCAAACTCCCACCCTGGATTCTAGTTTCTGAATTTGCTTTCCATCCTGGTCAGAACAGTCTGTTCAGCTTCATCCACTCTTTTTTTGTAGGTCTTTAATCGTCTGCTTCATATTCTTTCTCACTCTCTCCAAGGGAGCCTTGGTGCCTTGTTCCTTCTTCAACTCCTCTGACATACTTGCTGCCTAGAAAAGAACCAAAGGGACGGAGCTCGTCTGTAGCCAATTGATCTTAACCTTTTAATCCACAAGATTCAGTTCCTGGTCTGATCAGATGTCAGACCTTGCTTCTGCATATTTAATCTCTTTCCACTCCACTCTCCCTAATCTCTGCTGTCCTCAAGTTTGTTAGCTTTCAGGCAATAGAGACAGCAGCAGCTAGGGGAGGAGCATCTGGAGTAGGGGTAGAAACAGACCAAAGATGACCATGTAAACGTTGTTGCATAACACCTGAATTGAAAGGAAGATGACCAACTGAAGCAATGGCTGTTAATTGAATAAAGTCGCTGGATACTTTCTGTAACCGGTGTCATATGATGCACCAGGAAAAGTGTGGAGGCGTGCCCAGGAAAATCTTTTCCATATCTCACAGCTACAATTCTGTGATTCACAACCACAGACAAGTTTAGGCTCCATGAATTTGGCACCAACAGATGCTCTCAGTGCCAATAATCTGGCACAAGTTTAATTCTTTGCTCATGAAGCCTGCTCTTGGCTTTGCCTATATGTAAGGGCTTGTTGTCTCAATGCGATTATTAAGAACTGTTTCATGAATCTCTGAGTGCATTTAATGTAAGAATACTGCCCTCCCAGCCAAAGCTTCTCTGTCTATCAGGTTACCAGCCATCTGTGTAATTTAAGTGTGAGACGTCTGTGCAGATGGTAAGGGCAGAGAATGAATTATGGAGACAACTCTGAGCTCTACTATAAGGGGTTGAGTCCTGGAGCTAAACTACTGGAGAACTGGAGGGTGGAGGGAAGAGGCAGTGAGTTCGCTTTTCAAAATTGTCAAGAAAATGTTATACTGGCAAGTTTAAGCAGATAACTTCTTTACAACATGTGACTGCATACATTTATCAAGCAGGAGTAGAAGTGATTTTTTAATTCCTTTCTGTCTATGTGGATTTTTGTAAATGTTAAGCATATTATTTTTCCCTTGCCATCAGACATTTTTAAGAGAGCAGAAGCATCTGCCTTGATACAGAATGGCTGAGTGAGAGGCACACTCCTCCATTCTTAGAAAGGGACTGGATTCTACAATGACCTTGTAGCTAGCAAAAGTTTTGTTTAGTTTCCCAAGTGCTAAATAACTTGGACAAATATAGACATAAGCCATTCTCCTCTTGTGAATTTTAAAAAGACTTAAGTAAACCTAATTGAATATCCTTTCTCCCCATACCTTTTGCTGCAAGAGTATCAGCTTCTATTTGACATAAGGGTCCCTGAACGTGGTTCTGCCTGAGCTGCACAGAGGCATGTGTGTGTATGTGGCGGGGGGGGGGGGGGGGGGGAGTGGTGAATGGAGGTTAAAATCAAGCCCAAGCTCCACTCAGCAAGCTCAGACCTGCAAGGCAGGGTCCTCGCACACAAACCTCCCCTCACATTTATTGTAATTATGATTTTGTTCCGCAGTGCTTCTGCTTGCCATGCCCTTTGAGAGGAGTGCGGCATCTGTTCAGAGGAGGTACCCAGTCCCCACAGAGGTGCAGTCAAGTCTGGCAGCCCATCTGAACTTCATGTCATTTAGGAAAAGCACTGCCATCAACAACTTTAAATTTTCACGTGAAGAAGGTAGTCCCAGCCGGCAGCCTTTCTTTAACAGCCTGATTTTGCTACTCAAGCAGTAGCATAGGTTGTAAAAATAAGTAAAATAAGCATTCTTCCCAGATCATCACAAAATCATTACAGACATAAAAATATCTATTTGTAAGGAAACACAGGAAGAATTGTCTCTAGACACAAGATATATTGATTCACAAGTGAAAGTAGCTTAACTTTTAGAAAAAAAAAACAAAACAATCCTTCCTTTCATATGATTTTGCTTATAGCAATTTAACAGCTCCTTTTCATTGCCTGGGTAGGTTGGAGGGGAGGAGCTAATTGGCCTAAATTTTAAAGAGTGGGACAGACAGAGACAAAGGGGTCAGCTAACCTCCTCCTGATTGTATAGGGAATCAATGGAATTGTTTTTGGCTGCAGACTTGCCCCTACTCCTTCGCCACTGCCCCAGTGAACTTTGGAAGACAGGAGTGAGCAGGCAGGCAGTGGACCCAACTAAGAGATCTCCTTTTCTGCATTTTGGCAAACCTGCATTGACCCTTTGGCTTCTTTCCGCATCTAGGCAACATCGACCTCTGGTTTCTTTTTCTGGCTAACTAGGCTTGTGTTCTAAGAATAAAGCAGAATCCCCATTAGGCAAATTGGGACCAGCAAGGCAAACACAAGCTGATGTGTTCAAGCCACTCAATGGGAGTGGGCTCTGGGCAGGAGACACTTTTACTCCAGCCAGCTATACTCAGTTAAGCAATACTTCCAAGCCCAAGAGACCATATAAGAAAAACCACTTTTGCCATCAAAGGCATATTTGAAGGAATTTCATCCATTAGACATTCAGTATTAAAGGGAAGGTAGCCTGAATCAGAAAGGAAAGATGGACCCAGATAACCTACAAACCCCTAATGTGTGTTTGATTTTCAACATGAGGAATATGCTTTTCAGCATTTTGTTCTTTGATGTGATAGAAGCAAGTGCCTTCAGGATTGACTCAGATGTCTGGAAAGCATGGGGGTGGGGAACAGAAATCATAGTTCCTTCCCCTGTGCTGCTTCAGGATGAAGACAGTCCCACTCTTTACCAACCTCTCTTCCTGACTCTACAGTGAAGAGGAGGGAGAAAAGTAGTTCTGAATGAGCCTCAGCCCTTAGCCCTTAGGAATCCCCATTACAGCAGTAGATTATTTGTGTCCTGCTTCTGGTGCTGCCCCCATTCTTTCCTTTCTGACTTGTGACACTAGAGGCCAAAGCTTCTTTTGCTGGTATCAGGACCATGTTTGAAGTACAGCTCTTCTGCAGGTAGGAAATCTAGTGTAGAGAGTGTATACAAAAGGCATGTCCTTTCTTTTTAAAATTTTCATTATCCTTTCACTCTCCTCTAGCTTGTTCCTCTCTCGGTGGCAGGATTAAGCCTCAGAAATAGAAAGAAAGAAATCCCAGCCTTACAAGTTCTACCCTGCCTCCTCTATGGCATGAAACATCTTTGTCAAGCTTGTCATCTTCTGTCCCTGTTCAGAGCCAGGCCCTTGTGCATCCCCAGGCTCTACATTGCCATCAGTATAGCCTGGGAGGAATAAGTATATTTTCCTGTAGTATTTTCTGAGTGCACACTGCATGAAACTCCATAGAAACTCTTTCTTTATAAAGGAAGGTACAAGTATAAACACTGATTGGCTCATATGTAGAATTGCTAAAGATCATTGGGAAGATAATGGTTAAAATGTCTGAAAGACAAATGACTCTATAATTAGTTCTGTTGGGAATAAAGGATGGTAAGGAGTAGAGTAAGGATTGGTAATCTAGATGGTCACAGGTCAGGTTTGAAATAGGACAATGTGTAATCAACCAAGGGTAAGTTCGGTCTCATATGTTTGTTGTAGGCTAAAAGTCCCTAAATGCAGAAGGGGCTAAGATGGCTCCATACAAATGGCCTTATGTTTAGAATGATAGCATTCTCATGGTTCCAAGGTGCCCTGGCATTGCCAAGGATGGGGAGAGGTCCCTGTAAGCAATATCACCTAGGCCGGTCCTGGTCAAAATGTAGGCTCTGGACCAGAAGCATAACCTGAGAATTTGTGAGATTCCTGATTCAGCAGGTCTGGAGTGGGATTTCAGAATTTGCATTTTTATGTTTGAACAAGTGGGATTTCAGAATTTGCATTTTTAATGTTTGAGAAACTCTGACCTGGAAACCAGGTCTTATCAATTCCACCTTCTAAATATATTTTTTAAAACTCCCTCTCCTCCTCTTTCTGCCTGATTTTGCTCTGGTAAGATGTATGCATCTCTAAGCTAGAGATTTCTGATCATGTTGTGACACACTAGTGCATTATCAGTTATAACGTGTGTGGCAAATGATTTGTTACCAGTAGTTATTAACTACTGCAGATAGTGAATGATTTATTTGAAAATATTCAATATTCTACCTTATAAGAATCCAGCTCATTGTATTTAGATAAGTTTTCTTGAAGGAGAGGGAAAATGTTAAAGATTTATGCATGCTCTGCAGCCTATTTTGTTCTATGCTACAGAGCACCAAAATGGCATTATGTCATACATACGGACACAAAAGTCAAAATGTGGGCAAAAACTAATCTCAAGCCTTCCAGTCAGTACATTTCTGGTTTACACTTCCTTTAGTCCAGTATTTCTCAATGTGGGCACAATTGACATTCTGAAAGGGACAGTTCTGTGCAATGTGGGGCTATCTTGCACCTCATGGGGGGTTAGAATCTCTGGATCTTGCTCACTAAATGCCAGGGGCACCCTAGTTACTGTGATAATCAAAAAGACCCCACAGGTATTTCTAAATACCACGTAGTGTGGAAAGTCTGCTCCTGGTAGCAAATCTGATAGGTTCACTCTTGGCACTCAAATTTCTCCATGTATCCCCATTATCTGCAAGATAAAATTCAAACTCTATCAGTGTCAGATTTCAAGATCCTTGGTGACCTGGCTGTACCAGGTCTTAGCATCATTTCTGGTGCTCTCTCTTACTCACCCTATGCTCTAGTGAGTTTGAGAACTTTTCTTAATGTCCCAAACTTACTCTTCTTTCCATGCCTCCATCTTTGACTTTCTTTCTACCTGGCTGACTTCTTACATATCTTACATAACTCAGATGAAGCATATTGTACATCCTCTTCAGTCTAGGGTTGTCAGGGAAGGCTTTCTGGAGGAGGTGGACTTGTTCTAACCTTACACTCAAGGCAGTGCACTACAGCTGTTTACTTAGATCTTTACTTCCTTGGGATGATGGAGAAATGTTATATCTATAGCAGTTATACCTGTCCAGCTTATGGTGGGTGCTCTACAAATGTTTGTTGAATGACCTATTTGTTTTACTCATTTGTCTTAGCCAGTATGACTTCATCAGGCTTCTTTCTCCTCCTCCTGATCTTAGGAAAATGGGGAAAGAGCTAAGAATGCTTGTTTCATGTCACTTACATTACCTTCATGAGAAATCAGAGAGTTCGTGTCACTCAGCCACAGCCACAGTCACTGCTCCTTCATATCACTGTTCAAGTGTGTACTATCATCTAGCTGCATTTGAAGTCCTGTGAAAGAAACGTGGGCCTGGCGAATTTATCTGTGTTTAACATGTGATATGCACCTGTGCATGCAGGGGCTGACCAAAGCTCCACAAATTAGGGGTTTAAGCATGTTAACAATCTGTGGAAGGCTTAGCTTTGTTATCCTCACCTCTATTACTCAACACAATCTTTCACTTGGTTTGATTCTGTAAGCAGAAGTATTTTTCCTTAAATTACAATTTGAAAAATACTTCGATTTGAATCTGAATCTGGCCCAGGGCCTTGATTGCCTCTGACACATGCCAACTGGCCTGGCTAAGCTGGTATTCTTTCCCATTGGGGTCCCCTTCCACCTTCTTCTTTAGTTGGGTAGCTTCAGTTCAGTCAGCTTCAAAATACAGACTAGACTGCGGGAAGTCAAGAGCACACTGCTGATTCCTCCTAAACTTAGAATGATATTTAGGGGGAAAAATCATGCACCCAAATTAAGGAAGGTTACCTGCTGTGCTACAACAGTTTAGAAAACAGAAAAAAATTAAAATTCAAGAAAAATTCTGGGTAATTAATAAAATGAGTCCAAGGTGTTTTCATTTAAGTACACAGAGGTTGAAGAGTTAGGTTGGTGAGTACATATCCATCGCAAGAGAATAGAGATAAGATTCCTCAGACCAACAACCCAGATGAACCATGGAAAGCACAAAGAAACTTTGAGATTCCTGTGGGAAAGTCTTAGCCTTACCTGAGATTCTGTAAAGGACAGACTAGGACAAACACTTAGATTACCAGGAGTGACTAAGTATGAAGGAAGGAATTCCTTTCAGACAACTATAATATTTAAAGTGATTCAAATGGTGAGAAATGCTGAATAAGTCAGGAAAGAGCCAGCCAGGATGGAACAAGTTCTGAGATGTAGCACTACTCCTCTAATGGCCTGCAGGCTCTTAACTCCCCTTGTATAACATAGCTATCTTTCTCCATGAGTTTGAAAGTACAACCAAAGATTGACTGAGAAAACCAATTTTGAATGATATTTCATTGCTTCAATATTCCTTCCTAAAAACAAAATCCCTGTGCTGAAACCATATTTGCAAAATGACAGAGGCTGAGACAATAGTTGGGAATTCAGAAAGGCAATGAAAGATTGGGGATCCTATAGACATCTTCATTTGTCAGCCCTCTTGCAGTTAGTTTGGGAACATGTGACTGAGGACAGGCCAGTGGACAAGGGACAGAAGTGATGTATACCACTCCAAGCCTGGCCCATAAGATTTTCACTTATGTGATCATGTACTCTCTGTTCTCCATCAGTGTAAGCTTGGTGGCCATATATGGGAAATACTGTGGCATCACAAGATGGAAGGACCCTGGGTTATTAAATGACTCAGAAGAATAGGGACCTACTCTCCATTTCACTCCATACCCAGTTGTGATGGTTAGGTTCATGTGTCAACTTGGCCAGGTAATGGTGCCCAGCTGTGCTCAAGCAAGCACTGTTGACCATCTGTTGCTGTGAAGACACTGCATGGACTTAAATCCTCAGCACACTGATTACAATCTGCAGTCACCTAAGGGGAGAGCCTTCCATGAAAGATATTTAATCTAATCAATTGGAGGCCTTAAAGGAGAAGTCAGAAGAGAGAATCTCTTTCTTCACTTCAGCCAGCCAGCATCTCCTGGTGAATTAATTGAAGACCTTCATTGGAGTTGCCAGCTCTGGCCTGTTCTGCAGAATTTGGACTTGTGCATCCCCATAGTTGCTTGAGATACTGTTATAAAATCTCATATTTACAGATGTCTCCTATTGTTATGTTTCTCTAAGAACCCTGATTGCTACACCAGTCCAACCACATTGGACTCAGACCTGAGCCACTGAAATTTAGTGATTGTTAGGACAGTTTTACTACTATAACTAATACATACTCTGTCAAGTTTACTCTATGACACAAAGCTTACTATTGGACAGCTATAGGACAGAAGAGGGAAGGGCCTTTCTATCCTTCTTCCTCATAGAGTCCATTAGCATAAATAGCAGAAGTGTACTTGCCCTAGGTGAGAATTAGATTAGACCAATCAGGAAGGTGTACAGCCTTCAGAGGAGTAGGAGTGTGGTCAGAGTTGGGGTTTGGGTGGCAGAAGTAGGTGCCGCATTTCATATGTACCCTTCTCCCCATTGGTTGGAAATAGTTATGGAAACATATGGGAAATGACCCTTTCTGGGTTCAGAGCCCAGGGCTAGCACCTCTCCCCTATCCTGAGGCGGGTCTTTCAGGCTTATCTTTAGACTTTAGGCTTTTATTCAGATCACAGACCAGAGTCGTCTAGGGATGCAAGTATATAAGGGCCATAGGAATGCTCACTCTCGATATCACTGAAAGCTTTATGACACTTCTCTGTCTTAACATTAGTGCAACTCCAAATTTTTTTGCCACAGCTGACTGTCCTTACACAGGGACGCTAAAGCATCCCTAGCGTGGTGTCAAAATCCTCTGTACAGTAATACATCCTACTTAAGCAGTCAAATTGAATATCTCAAACTGTACTTTTCCGCAGTTGTTTATAGAAACCCCATGAGTGCCTGAAGACAAGTAAAGAGTGCTATGGTTTAAAGAGGCTTGACTACAATACAGGCCTGGAGAATGACTGTTAAATAATCCACATATTTCCAGCATTCAAGAAATCTTTAAAGTGAAAATCTCCTCAAGCATATTTTTTGAGAAAAATGAAGAACTCAAGGCCATAGACAATGTAGTAAGAAGATCCTTTTTTCTGAAATGTGAAATACAATTACTGATATGTGAGAAATCAAATGCAAAAAGAAAAGAAAAACTTACAACATTGAAAAGCTAATGATTTTAATTTTATAGTCCTTTTTTTCTCTTGCAATATTGCTCATCTATATCAAAGAAATATGAGTTTTTTCTTGATTCTGATATATATAACTGGGCTTTAAAATAGAGTGGTATTCTGCAAATTAAATACTGTGTCTGAGTTTGAGACCCTACTTCTTGAAGACATGCTAAAGTATTTTGCTTAGAAATTGGAAGAGATTTAAATATATTCATATGGCAGAGACTGACAATAAAGGATATTAAATCAAATGATGCATATAAATTAAGACAACATGGCAAAGTTCGACAGTTCTGAGTTCAGAAAAGTGAACTATATGGAAGGAAAAAAATGATGGAACATTACTAGATACCTGAGGCTATGCCAGGGTGGACAAATGATGTCTATGGGCCAAATTTACCATGCCGATCTGTTTATCTGTCGTGCATGGCTTCTTTTGAGCTTCAGCCTCAGAGCTGAGTAGTTGTGACTCAGACCATACATAAGCAAAGATGAAAATATTTACTATCTGACCGTTAAGAGAAAAAAATTGCCTAACCCTTCTAAGGGAAATCAAACTAAACAAAACAAATGCATTATGATAGAATAAGGAATTTCAGGGTCTCATTTACACACATGCTTTCCACAACACATCTCCTGGTGTATCTGGGGAAAATAGGACACAGGCCAGTTGTACAATGGCTCTGAGCTAGTGTGATGATCTTTACACATTTCAGCATTTCCTTGAAAGCCCTGAGTTGGGGAGAGGGAGATAGTTGGTGGTCTCTGAAGGTTCAAGATGCACTTGATCCACCTGTTTGAAGCCCAGCCTTGGGTCTTGCAGTAGGTCTTGACTTAGCAAGCAATTATGGCCACCAGTTGGCCTTTGCACTGGATGCAGATGTCATTCCCCCTTTCCTGTGTCTAGAATGGAGAAGATCAAGGCTAACCACAAAGCTCCTTCCATCCTGCCCACAGTGACTGCATTGTCACCTCCCAACCTCTAGCTATGAAAATTAAAACATTTGTAGAAATAAAAAAAATAGCCTGATCATTTGTAAAAGTTTGGGAAGCTCTGACTAGAATATCCAGGCACACTGTAAATTAGCTGCTCAAATATTTGTTGAACAAAGGAAATGTATCACACATATACCAGCTGCTCATATTTTTCCTCAGAAAAAGGTTTCTAAGCTGGGACTAACTCAAGAGTTATCCTCACCAGAGTGGAAGAGAGATCTCAGCATCAAGGAATGAATTGCTGCGCTATCAAGGTTTTGACTCCTTCTGTTTCTATTGAGTTCCTAATATTTTTTGTGGCCATAGGGCCTCAAATCACATCTTACCCTCAGGCTTTTTTTTTTTTTTTTCTCCCAATTCTATGGACTTGCTGGTTTCTAATCCCTGATTGCTTGGGATTTTATGCTTTGTTCTTGTTTTTCCTGTCATTTCATCCAGTTTCCTTAAGATCTCTCCCTCTCTGAGCCCTGAAATCAGATACACGCTGCATCAGATTACACTGTGCTCACACACAGCAGTAAGGGTCTGAGATGGTATTGGAGATATTTTGTAAGATATGTTCATCCTTCTTTTCCGGATGTGCCTATTATAGTTATTATGAGTCATTAACTAAAACTCATGAATAGCTCACTCCCGCCCCTTCTTTTTTCAGTCTCTTCACAGCTCATGTCTAGTCTTCCATTCTTTCTTTTCCCAGCCTTAGCTGTTTGGATCTCCAGCTTCCTTGACACTAAGATCATTATAATTGGCGAACTGCTCTATGACATTCAGATATACCTAATGAGATGCAGACTCTGAGGATTCATTCTTCCTCAGCTCAGTTTATTTATAGGCACAAATTTGACATTACCTGAAATCAGTTGTGTTTGTTTTATTTTGTTTTATAAATGCACACGAAGATGTTCACTTTTGTTCCTTCTGGAAGGAAATAGGGCAAATAAGAAGACCCAAGGTTTTTGCCCTTCAAAAAATTATTTTATACCCTGATTCAGAGCCTCTTTAGTAGACCTAAAATCCTCACCACAGTCAGTCCTTTAGGGGGAAGTGGTATTGAATGAGAGCAAAGATAAGTAAGAGCACACAGGGAGCAAAATTTGACATAACACCCTCATTAAACAAAGTTGACCTCCACGGGACTTTGTGTGAACATGGGCTGTTGAGAAAGAGGTCAATTAAATTGGACATGTAACAGGGTTTTAAAAAAGTATTTAATAAATACATTGAAAGCAAGTTGCCATTTAACCATAGACTGAAATCTGCAGATTTAAGTGATTTTCTTTGCTGACATATGGCATCACTTAAGGGAACAGATCGAATAGATAATATAATCATCATTAATTCCATGTGTTTATAATTGTGCCTTTGATCTATACAGTGCGAAGTGCTTTGCCAGCATCAGCTTACTGATCTTCCTTGCCACCTTCTGTGGCATGGCAGGGGCTGCTTTCATCCCTTCACTTCGCTGAGGAGCTAAGAAGTGGAATGTCTGAAGTTATTGGCTTGTTATGATGAAGCCAAGAAAAAAAGATCTGTCACCCATGAGTCCTATCTAATTCAGTTTTCTGTCTATTAAGACTCAGCTGCTGTAACAGGGATTCAATAAGCAGCTCAGCTCTTGGCTTCTGCCCATCTCTAAACAAATGGCACAGGTACAGGCAGGGGGTATGTGAAAATTTCACTCTGATCTGGCATTAATTTTAACATTCAGCATAGAATTTTTCAGTTCTCTTCCTCCCCAGAGATCAGCATTATCTGTCAGCCCAAGAAAGAAATTTCTTATAGGGAGGTCCAGATAACACACACAGTCTTTGTATATTTATTTAGGATGTGTGTGTGTGTGTAATTTTGGGTCTTATATGAGAGTAGAAGCTGCTTGACTATAAGAGAATCATACAAATTGGCAATAATTTTGTAGAGGTACTCCTTTTTTTAATAGTGGTGAGCTTACTAGAAGTATTCGAGTACAAAGTTAGACTGGTTAAGTTTCTTTGGTAATGTTCCACTGGGAATCATAAAAGCAGCCAAACACAATGAGTTCTTTTCAGTCAAGCATTCTGAAATATGCAACTGTTGCACATCAAAATAATCTAAATAATATATAAAATGTTCTATTTCTTCATCTTTTTATAAAAGCTTTCTGTCAAGTTCTGCTTTAGCTTACAAGGGTTCAAGCTGAAGATGAAGGATCTTGCTTTCATTATGTTCTAGAGCTCCCTGAAATACATAAGCAGAAAATCACTAAATTAAGTCCATGTGAAGATCAAAGCTTAATTTTTTTCCTTGAAACGTAATTTGCCAAAGCATCTCTCTTTAGATTGTTGGGAGAAGTCTAGGTTCAAGTCAGATGCCTGAAGATTGGAACATGAGACACAAACTACTACATTACCTTGTCATTTCACTTGTACCTCTGACACTCTTATTTCAGTGGCAGTTGAAGAGCTAATATTCTAAAGCATTTTTTTTAAATAAGAGATTTCAATCTTATCTGTGACTATATATAAACTCCCAATTCTTACACTTGACTTTTTCTAATGTATTCCATCTTGGCGATGAAGCAATAAATATATTAAAGCTAGAACAAGGAAGGTGATGATTCCTACCTGGGATCATTTATTTAATTCTACACATCGTATTCTAAGACAATAGAAGAAACGTTGAGTAAATTCAGGGAACAAGCAACAACATAGTGCTCAAATATTGTCATATGAAGAACAGATAATGGAATTCAGGATGCACTTGATGCAAAATATTCCATGTGAGTCATTACTGCCATTATTATTAGTACTACTACCGCAAATGGATTGTTTTGACAGGTGGGAATGTCCCTGCTTCTCTGAGTATTTAAAAATAGGCAAGACCATTGCTGCCAGCAATATTATAAAGGTGATTTTTTCAAAGTGTAAGTTTGACTAAATCTTTAAAGCCTGTCCCAAAGATAAAATTTATATAGAAGAAGAAATTAAACACACACACACACACACACACACTGGGAAGATATTGATGAGAACATTTATAAGAGCCTTAAGGGGTGATAACAATCCTTTGGCCAGTTGACTTCCACGCTTAGCACACACCACCAAAGTAAAAAGTAAAACCGAGTGGTAGGGATTTTAAAATAAAAATAAGAACGATGTTTTAATATTGCTTAAGGCCTCCCTTGCTGTCATCTCAACACTTCCTTCAATATAAAAGAAAATAAATCAAACCCGACTGCTTGGATAGCAATTTTCTCAGAGGGAATGGTACAGTTCCTTTAGGGGGAAACTGTCACCTCTAACCCTGTAGAATGCGCTGAGTGAAGGAGCCTTTCGAGAGAGTAATCTGGGATAATTTGAGTTTTGTGGCTTTAAAAAAAGTTTCGATACACTTTCTCATAAAGGCTCACCCAGGAAAATTATCCAATTTTGCAAATACATGTCCAAGCTGATGAAGTATTTATGGATGTGGCTGAAGAGAGAACTTGAGAAATGCGGACAGAATAGAATGCCATCTAGTGGCATTAGTATATCAGACAGCACGGCAGCTATGGCCTTGAAGTTCTCACTTTACAGGGGATGCTGGTCAATTTTATATACAGAGACACCTGTATATTATATGTTATATAGGGATGCCTCTGTGTTACATTCTCATTGGCTTGTTGTCGTGCTTGAAATGTCTATCATAGAGATTATTTCTTTGGGTTGGGTGGGGAGGAGAGAAAGCCCCTGTTTAGCTCAGGATGGCTAAAATACCAATGGGACTTTTGAAAAGGGAACAAAAAAATGAAAATCAAGTTCACCAACTTTATAAGGACCAGCCTTGCAGGCAACACCACACTACCAGTTGAAAGGATTCTATATAAAAATTGGAAGCCCTCACAAAACATTTATGAATGAGAGGGTAAGGACTGTGTCAAGAGCTGTCTGCTTGACAACTCTTTGAACATAGGGTAATATGGATACATTTCTGCTCAGCAAGTTTCTCACAGAAATATAGCAGTGAGAAAAATTTAATGGATGGGTCTTGGCAAAGAACAGTCCTTTGGGGTCTTACTTTTCATTATTGTGCCTTCAAAAGGATCCTTGCTTAAAATAGACTGCCATGCTTTAAAAATTCATTCTCTTTATTGGTATGGGGTTAGGGGGAGAGGGATTTTAATATGACCAGATGCTTATTCAAAGGGTTAGTCAAGAAAATGAAATTCAGTCAGCTGTGAGAAAACGGGCTTTGCAGGGTTTGTTAACCACTTAATGAGAATGGCAGGATAACTTCCTTTTTTTTTTTTTGTTCACCCTCTTCTTTGGCAAAAGGTCTTCTTAGTGATCCTTTCAATCACTAGCCCACACCCAGAGATAAAGCCAGAGACATTTCCTGAACTTTTAATCCATAATACTGAAAACACTCCTGTCAAACTACATATACAAAGATAATCTTTCACAAATAGAATGTTTGGAAATGCCACTTTGAATCTCATTTTTAAAACTATGTCAAGTTTTTGGAGAAAAAGTTTTTTGACTCTAAAAATAAAGGTGGGGGGATGAGGACATTTATTCACTCAACATTCAACAAATATTTATTGAACCTCTTCTACATGTCAGGCAATGCCCTAGGCCAGTGTTTCTCAAAGGTTAATGTGCATATACACCAAGAAGTCTTGATAAAATGCCGATTCTCATTCAGTGGCTCTTGGGAGGAGGCTAAGATTCTGCAGGTCTAACATGCTCCTGGGGGATGTCCATGCAGGGGCCACATTTTGATTAGTGACCACCTAGGAACTGGCAGCAAACTGGTGAATGAGACAGACATGGTTCTTGTTTTCATTACAACTTGGAGATTTGCACTCACTATTGTTTGTCCCACTCTCTGAGCCTCAATTTCCTTGTAAAATGGGGCAGCAGCTTCCTAGGGTGATTACATAAAATAATGTATATCAAAAGCATTTGCTATAGTGCCTAACATGTAGTCAACATTTGAATAAGTGTCATTGTAGTGGTGGTGCTGTTATTACTATTACTTAAAAACAGACCTTCTACTTTGCCACATGTATGAAAACCTTTATTTCTCCCTGGTTATATACCTCTGTTTCTTCTAATGCCATTTAAATTTCAGTCTTCTCTTGTTCAATCAGTTTCTTGACCTTTTCCATTCCACTTAAGTTCTGGTTTCCTTCTCTAACCTGGTGTGTCAGATCAGATTTCTTCTGAAGAGAAGAGTAGAAAAGCAAATTTAGTCAAAGAGTAGAAAAGCAAATTTAGTCTCAGACCCATTACATCAACACAACATCCTATTCCAGGGGCCTGCTGAGACTCTGGTCATGCTGTCCTTGGCAACATAATGCAGAGCCACTGCTAGCCTGAACGAAACCACTGTTTGAATTACAAAAAAGGCATGCCTTCTTTAATACAGTCATTTGATATCTGCCAGAAGGTTGTCTACAACAACTGGTAAGGTTATTACCTCTTATAGTATTGTGCAGTATACAACCAGCACAAGTTTGCTCTTTGTGGGAGCTTGTCAGAGCCACTCCAAGTACAGCCCAGCTGCACTGAGATGCAGGTGGGTCCCCCGCATACTGGTGTGAGTTCTTAGCTATCAACACATGTGCCTTTAAGCTGCCATTGTGTCAGCCCTTGCTCCACACTGGGATGGGAACTTTACCCATAAACCAGGTCATTTCTTGCCAGCACCAAAGTCATGAACCTAGATAGGCCAGAGAATCAGAAGGGTTCAGGGGAAATAACAGTCTAGCTCAAGCACTTGGGGGTTTGTGACTAGTTTCTCATGAGCACAGCATTTGATGGCATGAGTGAGGTAACCAGAAGTGAATAAACCTCTGCCATCTGATATCATCATGGTCCCACCTCCTCATGAAGGAAGCCTCTGGTCTCTAAGAACTACACTGTAGGCCAAGTAGGCCTGGGAATCACCCTACAGCCCAGAGGCAGTGGAAGAAGCTGAAGGACTGACCCCACTCCTCAGAGTGTGAGATCAGGGGCTCTGACTACCATCCCAGGGCTGTGATGTAATGCGATTAGATTTTTATTTTATAAAGCCACTTCAAATGGAAATTATCATGGTAATAGTAAATACTTCTCTGATAAGCCCTCTCCAGAAGAGGGGTTCCCAAGAGAAAACTTAGGCTAGTGGTTCTCAATCCTTGACTTCACCTTCAAATTACCCGGAGAGCTTTTGAAATAGACCTCTGCCCATACCCTGCCTCAGACCAAGTGTGGTCCCCAGACCAGCTATATTGGCCTCATCACAGGGCAACTTATTAGAAATTCAAATTCTCTGGTTTCATTCCAGACATACCAAAACTGAAACTCTGGGGTTGACGCCCAGAAATCTATTTTGTAACACCCCTGGGTGATTTTGACAGAGCTAAAATTTTACAGCCGCTGCCCTCATTCATCGCCCCTGTCTAGGCAGTGACCTGATCATGTGCTATGTAGATCAACAGAGAAAACAAGTTTCACTGACACCTTTCAATAGTAATGCACTTAATTCCAGAGTGTCTCAGGGTTTTAAGGCACATCGAAGTTGGCAGCCTCTTTGAAGTTCTGTTTAACCTGGCAATTTCATTTCTAGGGATACAGCCTACTGAAAAATTTTTATGTTTTATATATATATGTGTATATACAAATATGCATACAGGGATGTAGGGCATAGGATTATTTATAATTGTGAAAAATTGGATTTAGTACAGTCTGCTTAGATAAGTGATAGTCATCTTTATAATGAAATACTATGCATCCATTAAAATGTAGGACGTAGGTCTCCAAGTACAGGCAGACAAGGAACCATGAGCTACGTGGAAAGAGAGCATTGCTCGGTATTTAAGCGTGTGTATCATGGAGTTAGGTCAACTGAGTTCCAATCCCAGATCAGCCACTTATTGACTGTGAATTTGAAAAAGTTACATATCCTTATGTGACTCAGTAAAATCCCCATTCTATTGATGAGGAAACTGACACATAGGACTATTTTCTGCCCACAAAAGACAGTTTGCTATCATAGCCAGGGCTCTCCCAGAGCTCCTTGTTCCTGCTTTGGCTCCAACCCAAGCTCAGAGAGCCTCAGAAGTTCTTGTTCTCCCTCCTGATGCATCCTGGCTCACAGTGCTCTCCTCATGGGCACGCTTGAGCTCAAGGAGCTTGGTGCCGAGGACACAGGCTTCCTTCTGAAAGACATCCAGCAATGCCCATGATTTCTCGTGTTTCTGCTTCTAGTTAGCAAGGTCCATGTCAGAGAGGTGCTTCTGGTCCAGCACAGCTGCTATTGAGTGGGCCTTCTCCAAATTGGACTTAATATCCCCAAGCGCAAGCTACCGTTGATGCCTGGCCGTCTCCAGGGAGGCATTTCTGGCATTGGCCAACCCAATGACTTTGGCACCTTCTGCAATGCCACTGCCAGTTTTTTTCTGGGAAAGGAAGAGCCAAAGAGTGAGTAAAGCCCTCAGAGAGTCCCATCCAGTTCATTCTTGACTAAAAACAATGCTTGAGTGTGCTACAGGATGACCTTTGAGATTAGCTTAATAGCATGATGTAAAAGCAGCTTATCTCTCAAAAAGACCTCCTCATGCCTATAGAACCCAGATGGCCACTGAACTCCCATCTTCTGGCACCTGTGTCCACAATTTCCCTTAACTTTTGCAACCTGGACTTGGAACTCAGGACCTCTTTGAACTTTTGTAAGTATTTGCTTACCATAAGCCGCTAATAAACAATGCCGATTTTTACTGATGACAGCATCAGCAATGGGAAAAAGAGAAAGATGCTATTGAACAGTCTGCAGTAAGCAACTTAAGAATCCTTAGGGATAACTAGTCTCCAAAGAACATTCTTGGCTTCCCTGTTCCAGGAAATGCTGTCTTGTTTTCTTCTGCTCATTCTCTCTCCCTTTTACTATAGAGGTGCTAAACATGCCAGCAAGTCTCTCTCTTCTTTAAATTTCTTCTCTACCTCAGCTTCTCTCCCCAAAGATATATATCCAAATCCACCCCCTCATTATGCTCAGTTAACAGGTCCTTCTGCTCTTCGGGGTTCTCTGGCCCTCATCTCTTGTTGCTCCAGCATCCTTTGGTATAGAGTGGTTTATGTAAAAGCTCCCTCCACCACCCCCAAAATACAGCACTCTGAGGAGCTCTAATGGATGAAAACTGAAGCTGCCACTTACTAACCCACTCCCCCAACTGCCACTTAAATTGCCCCCCCTCCTTTACTGGCTTACGAAAGTTTCCATTTCCCTCTTTATGTGTATTCATAAGAAGCTTGCTTCACTGCCAGATAGGTTCCTGTTTTTCTCTTCCGCTGAATACCTGCTGAAGCTGGCTTTAACCCATCTTAACTGCAGGAGCATGCTCGAGTAAAGTAGATGTGATCTAGTCACCATTGCCTAATTATAACAGTAAACATCACACCACTGATCCCGCGAAGCCACCATTTTTAAACATGTGACATATGGGCAACATATTTTGAAACAGCACATGAACCTCCTAAACTTGCCCCTATGTCCCCGTCATCTCACCCCATCCCTAGCCACTCCCCTGAGCTCACCTTCTCCAAACTGCTCAAAAACCCTGATGTTCAGAGATAGATCAGAGGCGTGCCTCCTGTCTCCTCCTGGCTGAGCTCACAATACACTCTTTCTTTTCTTGAGATCCCAGTGTCACAGTGTGGGCATTTGTGCACATCAGGCAACAAGCTCACTTAGGCGGTGACAATAAGTCCTCTTGTTTATATCTCCTGCAGGGACTCTAGCAATCTCATTTGTTCTTATTCATTACACTTCTTGGATGATAGGAACTGTATGACTCAAGGCTTTTTCTGATCTATTGTTTTCAAACAAGAAAAAGGCCTCAGAATTAACAGTGCCACACAACTAGCCCAAAAAAGCAGATGATTACCTGTGCTCAGCATCCAGGAAAGATCTGGGCTCTCTCAACAGCTCCTCACTCACTGGCTTTCTAATCACAGTCAGCTGCCTTCCTGGTTTCATTTTCCTTAACTGTTAACAGGAGATTCTGATGCTTGGCCCTAGTCTTGTAAGATAATTTCATGTATTTTAACTAATTTAGAAATGATCAATTGATGCCAGAAGATGTGAATTTTACTTTGGGTGAACAACCTTGCTGGTTTTCCCAGGGCTAAGAGGTTTGCCTAGTACGTGGGACTTTTAGTCTGAAACTGGGGAAGTCCTGGAAAAAACTAGGCCAAATTGGCCACCCTCATTTCACTGATGATGTTGTTCTGCATTTAATACCAACAACTATTTTGCCGTCAATTTGCCAACCATAAGCACCTACTTAGTTGCCTAGAATTTGTAAAGAGAAATGGGAGATTAGGAAACCAAATCCCTATCCTTGGGGAAGTTAGAATTCAGAAGCAATAAATTAAGTCTCTGGTGAGCTTGATTCTGTTAAACTTTTCATGTGAAACTGAGCCTGGAAATCAAAGCAGGCAGATTCTCAACTGTCCAATTTAATTTTTTGAAAAGAGGGGGTTGTTGGGTATCCTGAGAGTTTTTTGTAGCTGCCTACCTCTCCGAGGTGATTTAGAGAAAAAGCAACAAGGTTCTAATTAATTTGATGTTATGTTCATTGCAAAACAAAGAGTCTTGAAATATTATGATTTTGCATATTAGTTTTCTTCAGTCATCATGTACTACAGACCTAGTTTGAACAAACCCATGTGGTCATAGTCTATATTTCTTCCCTATTTTCTATCTCCTCAAATAAACCATCAAACAGAGTGACAGATAGACACTTTCACCCAAACTCTTCAATCATTAGAAGGAAAAAAAAACCTTAACTTTAGAGGCAAGTGCCATATTTGGATATGAGGAGTCATTTTAGTTCAAAGCCCCAGTTTTCTGTGGCCCAGAGTTTTTAAAACATCTACTGCAGGTATTTTTAATATCTGCCATTCCAAAGCCTTTTTTAAGTTACTGTGGATACAGAGACTAATCACTTGTTACCTCTTCTGGGACAGAACACAGCAGCTATTGAGCCACCACACAGCAATGCCTCTCAAAGATTTAGGTGAAGAACTGAAAAGACAATATTTTTGGTTGAAACTAAAGAGAAATGTATTGATCTTCCCTGGATTTTTTTTCAGCTACCGAGCCAGAGACACAATCTTTTGAGCAAACCTTTAATGATTATAAACGGGGGTTGGTTTGACACTTCTCTGAAAGATACAGTCCTTTGACCTCTGAGAAGATTGCTGAAGTACTATATCCTGACTCTGAGTCTTGATAGAGTTGGGCTCCAAATTTTTGTAGCTCCCAAGAAGAACCTCTAAAGCCCTTATATATAGGTGGCTATAAAATTGATATTCTAACCTTAGGGGTGTCCTGGTGATTATTTCTTTCAAAGGCAATCTTTTTCTTATAAGGCATTCTGAAATACCTGCAGCAATACCTGTCCCTCCTTCAATGGATGACTTTTTAGCTTACAAGTTGTAGACTAGAGACATGATGACTTTAATACACAGAGACATACAATTACATAGGCTCAATTATTATTATGTTCCAAATGAAATATCAGATTTTAAGTGATAGCCAAATTTTAAGCCATATGTTCAAAATTACAACTCCTATGAAGATTCTTTTGCATCCCTCTACCTCCAGGAAAAGTCTCCTTTTCTCTTTATCTTCCCAGGATTTCTTCATACCATCAATTGCTTTGTATTATTATTTTTTCTTTTTTTTTTTTTTAGCTCCCCTAGAACATGTGCTTCTTGCCAGCAGTGGCTCTTTCAGCTTTGGTCTTAGGTTCATGCACTTGGCAAGGATTTGTGCCTCCCGTGAGGCTTTAGAGACACAGTCATTACTTTCAGTCCTTGGTATAACAAACTCCAGATTAAGGACTGCCTTATCCTACTCACTTGGCATCCTCCAAGTCTTCAGTTCCCTGGATGCCATCATTTTCGTACTTCATCCTCCACTGCACCATTTTAGCACGGCCGTGGGATCAGGCCTGGTGCAGCTTAGCTTTGGCCTCTTTTCTTCCCCCTACTGCTCTCGCAGCAGGTCATAGTCACACTTGGCTGTCTATAGGTCATGGACCAGGGCACTCTGTGACTGCTGGGGACACAAGGACAAAGGCACACCACAGTTAACAGGGAAAGGCTTGGAGGAGACAGAATTTTTTTCAAATAAAGTTAATAACAACCTGCCACAATGTCAAGCTGAATATCAACCTAGTAAGATAATACCAGGGAGAGATTTGGGGACAAGAAGAGAAAGGATAGAGAGTATCTAATTACTGCCATGAAAAAAAGGAAGAAAGTTCTATTTAGGGATGTGCCAGCCTGACTATGTGGGCACCACCAGGCCTGGAGTCCTAGAAATAGTGAAGAATGCAAAGGTAGCAAAGAGAACATCCACTGTAATTTAGACAGTAAGATTTATATTTAGCCATATATAAAATGCACATCTTGTTTGGACTGGAAAAAAACACACACCATGATTTAGTCTAGCCTTTTAATTCGTTAATGAGGAAAATAAAATTTTTATTTCACATATAAAGCTCTGAAAACTATGCTCTTATCATTTTAAATGGTTCTGTTCAATTTTCAACAGTGATGATAATGTTCCATGTCTACATTATCCAAGATAGTAACCACAAGCCACTCGTGGCTAGGGAGCACCTGAAATGTGGTCAAAGCTAAATTTTAAATTTTATTTCATTTTAATTAATGGACATTTATATTTAGGTAGTGGTAGTATAGGTAGTATAGGTACTATAGGTAGTGGCTACTGTTTTTATTGGACAGCAGAGCTGAGATGAATATTTTCTATTACTTAAATAGTGGTCTGGTTAACCTCGCATAGTTCCTGGGCAATACCCAGTATAGCAAGTATTGCAGGAAGAACCAAGGCCTCTGTGGCTCCTCTTGGGTTCCATCCACAAGTTAGAAAAAGGCATCTTCCCCAGGCAGATGCAACCCTGAGGGCTGAAGTCTTGGTTAATGGTTCAGCCAGGCACCTGGTGAGGTAAACGCGGGGCAGCAATATACAGTCACCCTGAGAAGGACACAGGGTTTGGAATCAAATAAACTTGGTTCAAATCATGGCCTTCCCTTTAACTGATATATATGCATTGACCACCTATTTAGGTATTAGAGTTACAGAAGTGAATGAGATAAAGACAATATAACAGTGAGGTGATACATACAACAAACATATAAACAAAAAAATTTCTGATAGCTGTAAGAAAATAAAATATGTTGGCATGATGTTGAATGGCTACCTGGGCTGGCTGCTTCTCATCACCCCCAAAGAAGTTGGGGAAGGCCCTTTGAGCAGTGAGAATAGCAGCTATAAAAGTTCAAAAGGCAGGAATGATGTGTCTTGTTTAGGGGGCAGAAAGACAGCCAGAGTGACTGGGAAGGTATAAATGAGCAAAGCAGAGGTCATGTGGCATGAGAAGGAGGCAGGAACCAAATCAATGGGAGACTTGCAGGCCAAATGGCGGCCTCTGGAAGGCAGTGAGAAAGATCTTCTAAAATGGTTATCAAGTCATTTCACTACCAGCTTAAATTCCTTCATGGACATACTAGCTGTATGCTCTTAGACAAGTTGTTTGTCTTCTCAGAGCCTCAGTTTCTTCGTGTATGAAGATTCAATTCTACCTGCTTCATAAGAAGTTCTGAAGACACAGCTATGCCACCTGCAGAGTATATGGTTTTGCAGTGAAATCATGTGTAAGTGAGATACTTTGGTGTATTAGTTACAAGATGCTGGCTATGAACTAAGAAGTAACTTTAAATGCCAAGGGCTAAAGAATTCATGTCTCCTGTCAGTCACTATGCTTTCACCTTTAAAGAACCATTTTCATTAGGATCACCTACCAGCAATATAATCTTTATAATCTTTTCCTTTGGGAAGAAATGACAAGTTTCTATAATTTATTAATAACTTGAAAGTAATATTGAGCTAAGCCAGCCCCATTTATTTCATTCTGGTGTTTAATTTAATTCTTCTTCTTGGTCAATGTTCAGAATCAAAGATTCATAAAGAGACTTGCAGCCCTTCTGTTCAGATAATAAGGCAAAATAAAAGCACATTGCTTCCTCTAAATCCAACAAAGATACAAACAATTTGAATCACTGAAGCAGCCCCTTCAGTGATCAGGGCCCTTCCTGGGCAATATGAAGTCCAACCTGTTTTACCCATGTCCTCTGGGGCACTTTCCCCTTTACTTTTAAATGAGAAGATATACAGACTCATCCAAAGAACACTGGTATGTTTTCCTTTAAAGACATAGTCAAGCTACTGGTGAGTAGTAGCAGAGACTTTACTTTGGTCTTCTCTAATTTTGCCTTCTCAGTTCTTCTGCTGCCAAGTGAAGGCTCTCTTTTTTTGTGGAAAATGGGTTTACCAGACCCTCCTTTTCTTCCAGCCTCCTTATGAACTCACCTACAGAAAGTCTTCACAAAATTAGTTGACTTGTTGATTTTAAGGACAACTTGACTCTTACCCACATATTTTTGATATTTAGAAAGGGTTAGAGTCTAGTTATCAGCAACACCATGGTAGTGATCCTTTCCAGGATTCACAAAATAGCCGTAAAAAAGAATTATTTTTCTGTAGTAAATACGAGCCAATAATAACACTAGGTACCATTTATTGAGAACCTTCTATGTGCTACTTTATGTACATTTTATAGTTTAATTTCCATAAGTCCTTAGTAAAGTAGGTTTTATTTTACCCATTTTACAGAGGAAGAAACTGAGCAACCTACTAAAATGCAATCAGAATAAAAACATACATAGCTAATAACTGGTGGAGGTAGATTCAAATTAAGTTCTTAACCTGAAGAACACATTCCTTCTTCTATGCCATGCTTCTTGTTTATTATGCTTATTATTCTTGTTTATCTACTAATTTTTGGCTATGTTATTTTAAGAAAATTACAATATATTTTTGCCTCATTGTAAAATGAGGACAACAATGTAATAAAATGTCTAATGAAAATTAAATGAGTTTGAATGTATTTTGTAAAATGTTAAATATATTACAGAACGTGAACCTGTGAGGCGGAAGTTATACTCTGGTCCACTGTCCCTACTTAACTTATTTCATTAACAATAGAATAGAAATAGGTGGTTATTACTAATAGTACTAAGAGCTGAGACATTCCCAGGTGAAGGCAGTTGTTTCTATAGTGTAATTAGTGTGATACTAAAAGTCAAAAATATTTACTGTTTTAGTTTGCTTAAGGGGCTGAATGCAAATATCAGAATTGTCTGGCTTTTAATGATGGGATTAATTTCCAAGCTTGTAATTCTGAGGCTGTAAAAATGTCTAAATCAAGGAAGGCATCACCAGCTGCTCTAGCAGTCCTCGACTCTATGTCACATGGCAAGGCATGAGGTGGCAAGTGCCAGTCCTTCTCTCATGGGTTTCATTGCCTTCAGCTTCTGGCTGCTCTGTGTGGTTTTCTTTCTGAGCCTCTGTGCATGTCCTCCTCTATAAGCTTCTGTGCTTTCTTTCTATTTCATGCCCCTTATAAAGTGCTCCAGTAAGAGGATTAAAACCCACCTGCCTCAACTGAAATAACCTAATCAAAAGATGCCACCCACAATACGTCTAAACCCAGAGAAATGGATGAGCTTTAAGAACGTGATTTCTGGAGTCCATAAAACCTCCAAACTATCACATTTACCATCCCCATCCCTTTTGCTTCAAATAAGTTCTAAAGTTCTCGACATTATAAGCAAGCACTTAAGCAGCAATTTTCGGGTTTTGGGGGTTTCCAGAACACTTTATACTCTTAAAAATTATGGGAGATGGGTGGGCAATGGTGGCCCAGTGGCAGAGTTCTCACCTGACATGCCAGAGACCTGGGTTCATTTCCCAGTGCCTGCCGCGTAAAAAAAAAAAAAAGATTATGAGGATGCCAAAGAGATTTTTTTATGTGGGCTACATTTACTGTACTAGAGATTAAAATAGAGAAATTTAAAATATGGATTAATTCACTTAAAATAACAATAGCAGAAAAGAACATGTTAGCATGTTATCATAAACAGTATTTAAGAAAATAAACTATTTTCTATAACCAAAAACTTTGGTGAAAATGGCATTGTTTTCTGTTTTTGCACATCTGTGGGTAATAGAAGATCATTTTTTTGCTTGAACTATACTAAGAAAATCTGGTTTCAAATAAATATGTATTTGCAAAAGATATGTGCAGTTTCAAAGCCTTTATTTACAATTATGACTATTATTTGATACTACTCCAAAACTCAACAAATGCAAGTGTCCTAAACGTTTCTTGCCATATGGAATCAAACAATATCATAGAACTTTTTACTGTTACATTAAAATTCATAGGTCTGCCTTGCACTTTGAATGGATCTTTTGCACATGCTTGATTTTATAACATCATGCAGTGGTGATTTGGAAACTATGGGTCCACTGAATTATGCAGATCTTCTAAATTTTGAGACTGTTCATCCTATAATATAAAAAATTTGTATTTGTTATCACCTCTGAGATCAGAAAAGTCTTTAAACATGGAGAAACCACCATACTTCTGATGGCATATACAAGTTTTCCAAAATATAATTTTTTCTAAAAATGCCAATTTTATCATTGAAAGCAGGTAGTGTCAGTTGTTTTACTTAAAGTGACAGGCTCAGTTTGTTCAGTTTCTAAAAAATTCCTTCCAAATGCCCAAGTTTGAATAACTATAATTTGTCTTGTCAATCACGCTTTCAAGTAAAAATGATACTCCTGAAAAACAAACTGCTAATTCACCTCACAACTTTCCTTATGTCAGACTTCAGTGGTAAGCAGGAGACCTTTATGCATGCACACTTTTTTTTTGTCCCACAGAATATTAAAAAGATATCTATACAAGGTCAGGAAGTAATAAAATTAATAATTTTTATAGCTTCATTAAAGGCATTCTTAAGTTAAACTGACTTTAAAAAAAAGTCACTAAAATAACTGCCAGTACAGTTTGGTATAACTGGTTCAAATCTGCTAAAGCTCCATCAGTTTTTTAATGCAATTTTATTGAAATATATTCACATACCATATAATCATCCAAAGTATACAATCAGCGGTTTACAGTATCATATCGTTGTGCCTTCATCACCACAATCAATTTTTGAACATTTTCACCAATCCAAAAATAAAAATAAAAAAGAACACCCAAAACAACCAACACCCCTCATGCCCCCCTATTATTTATTTGTCTTTATTTTCGTACACATCTGCCCATACACTGCATAAAGGGAGTGTCACTCACAAGGCTTTCACAATCACACAGTCACAACATAAAAGCTATAAAGTTATAGAATCATCTTCAGGAATTCAGGCTACTGGATGACAAGTCAACCAGTCCTTACTTCTAGCTTTCAGGTACTTCCTTCTAGCTATTCTAATATACTAGAAACTAAAAAGGAATATCTATATAATGCATTAAATATCAACCTCCAGAATAGTCTCTCACCTCTATTTGAAATCTCGTAGCCATTGAAACTTTATTTTGTCTCATTTCTTTCTTTCCCCTTTTAGTCAGGAAAGCTTTCTCAGTCCATGATGCCAGGGCCAGGCTCATCCCTGGGAGTCATGTCCCACATTGCCAGGGAAACTATTTCCCTGAGAGTCATATTCCATGTAGCAGGGAAGATAATGAGTTTATTTGCAGAGATGGCTTAGAGAGTGAAACCACATTTGAGGGAAAAAAGAGGTTCTCTGGGGTGACTCTGAGGCATAATTATAATTAGGATCAGCTTCTCCTTTGCAGAAATAAGTTTCATCAAGTCAAGCCCCAAGATTAAGGGCTTAGTTTATTAAATTAGTAGTCCTTAATGCTTGCAAGAATATCAGGAATGCCCCAGGTGGGGAAGTTCAATATTCCCACATTTTCCCCCAGTCCATGAATGGGACTTCACAAATATTTCTCATATCTTCTGCCTAGATTACTCTGGGAGATATCAGGGTATAACATTAGTCTATACAAAATAGCAAGATCTTACTCTCTATTTAAGTATCCATGTAATTAGGTTTAAATAAACTGATGATATGGGTTAAATTATAGTATGCCACAGAAAATGTAAATTTTGTACCAAATCTCTTCCTTTGGTCCTACACAAAAGTTGAAGTTTGAAAACACAGTCAATATCATCCTTTACTCTGCATTGTGATTTACCTTAGCCCTAACCAGATTAGCTTCATGCATATCTCTAATTGAAGTCTGGTTTCTTTTTCAGATTCTTTAACAGTTGCTGTATGGGGTAGTGCTGATTTTCTTAAAATATTTTTATTGATAAGTCTTCACACACATACATTCGATACATGGTGTATACTAAATGGCTCACAATATAATCACATAGTCGTGTATTCATCATCATGATCATTTTTTTAGAACATCTGCATCACTTCAAAAAAAGGAATGAAAGGAAAAAAGGAAAAAACTCATATATGCAATACTGCTTACCTCTCCCTCTCATTGAACACTAGTATTTTTATCTACCCAATCTATTTTACCCTTTGTCCCCTTTATTATTTATTTTTATCCATATTTTTTTTTACTTATCTCTCTATACCCCAAATAAAAGAAGCATCAGACACAAGGTTTGCACAATCACACAATCACATTGGAAAAGTTATATCTTTATACAATCATCCTTAAGAATCAAGGCTGGAAGACTTCTGAAAAGATGGCCAAATAGAGTAGCTTGAGATTAGCCCTGCACCATGGAAAAGTTAGAGAAGGGACAGGAGGGTGACTGAGGCAGTGATTTGGGAGTGCAGTTGACCTGGGAGAGCCTTCTGCACCACATGGGGCAGCCCTGGTTGCAGAAGCTGAGGAACTGAGATGCAGAAAGCTGGAGCCTGACGTGGAGGTGTGGAGCCTGCAGGAGTGCACAGACAGGAGCCAGGGACTAGGAAGTAAGCCAGACCAAGTTCCTTGGGTGCGCTATCCTCACCAGTGCAGCCCTGTGACTGGTGACTTACCCCATACCCCATGTATCCGAACCCCATCATATGCTCCCATTCCCCATGTTCCAGGCACCTCCACCCCACCAGCCCCCAGTACATGTACCTGTCCCACACCCCACCCCAAGTGCAGCCCAAGCCACCTCTCCTGCACCCCTCCTGAGCACTAACTCCCCCTCCTTGTTCCCTGCAGGCTGTTGCCAGGGCATAAAGGCTGTGGGCACTAACCTCCATACCCAGGCTAACCCTGACCCCCTGCCCATTGTGTTGCACAGCCTCATCCCACCACACCTGAGCTCTGCACATCAGTTTACTGCACTTCTATGTGCACTGGCCCCCCAGTCACGTCATTCAGCTCTGGGAGCTACACTTCATGGCAGTCCTAGAACCATACATGCACACAGCCCTCAGCCACACTTCTCTGAGTTCTGAGAAAGAACTAACCTGCACAGCCAGGTCACATCTGCCCCCAATCCACGAAGGCATAATGCTGACCTGCTGCCACAGCTCTACGCATGTGCACAAAGGGCCCCAGGTCTTAGACCAGCACACATTAGGGTTATGCACCCCCAGACCAGTGCACCCACACAGCTATATCCTCCCTGGCTGCTGGGTGCCCATGTTCACAAGCATCAGCATAACATCTCCAACCTGTGCCTCTACCTGTCCTGAAACAAATCACTGCATTGAGTGCCCCACCCTGTGCCCTGCTCCCTGCTGTACAACCATCCCACAAACACAAGGCCTTAGACTACTGAAAGAAATCAACTGCTAAAGCAAATCAATCAAGATATTTATATGCCACAAAGACAGCAGAAGATCACTAAGCATATCACAATGCAGACAGACATAGCCCTGCCTAATGACAAAATTAAAACACCAGAGGAGACACAGATGTTGGAAAAAATAATCAAAGATGTTCATACAACTCTACTTAATAAAATAATTGGGATGTAAAATGATATAAAGGAGATTAAGAAGACAGTAGAAGAGCATAAGGAGGAATTTGAAAGAGTAAATTAAAAAATAGTGGGTATCACAAAGACTAAAGACTGTTGACCTAATAAAAAACATACTAGAGGCACACAACACCAGATTTGAAGAGACAGAAGAAGGAATAAGTGATATAGAGGACAGGATAAGTGACTTTAAAGATTCAAAACAGCAAATGGCAAAAAAGATGGAAAAAAATTGAATTGGATCTCAGGGAAGTGATAGACAAAACAAAGCACACAAATATGAGAATCATTGGTGTCCCAGAAGGAGAAGAAAGAAGTAAAGGACTGTGAAGACTAGGTGAAGACATAATGGGGGAAAACTTCCCAGCAATCATAAAGGACATAAATATACAAGACAAAGAGTCTCAACAAACTTCAAACAGAATAAATTCAAATAGACCTTCCCCAAGGCACACACTAATCAGTCTGTCAAATGTTGAAGAGAAGCAGAAAATTCTGAAAGCAGCAAGAGAAAAACAATATACTACATACAAAGGAAACCAAATAAGACTGAGTTCAGACTACTCAACTGGCACCATGGAGCTGAGAAGTATGATGTATTTAAGATTCTGAAAAAAAAAGACTTCCAGCTGAGAATTCTGTACCCAGCCAAATTGTCCTTCAAAACTGAAGGAGACAAAGCACAAGCAACAAAATAAAAAATAGATAAATGGGAACTCCTCAAAATCAAATCCTTCTGCACCGCAAAAGACTTTGTCACAAAGGTTAAGAGGCAGCCAACTCAATGGGAGAAAATACTTGGAAATCACGTATCAGACAAAGTTTGATTTCCCATATATACAAAGAAATCATACAACTCAATGACAAAAGAACAAACAATCCAATTATAAAATGGCTTAAGATATGAATAGGCATTTTTCTGAAGAGCAAATACAGATGGCTCAAAAGCACATGAAGAAAAGATGCTTATTTTCACTGACTAAAGGGAAATGCAGATCAAGACTACAATGAGATACCACCTCACACCTATAAGAATGGCTGCTATTAAACAAACAGGAGACTATAAATGTTGGAGAGGATGTGGAGAAAATAGGACACTTATACACTGCTGGTGGAAATGTATAATGGTGCAGCCACTATGGAAGACTGGCAGTTCTTCAAGAAACTAAATATCGAGTTGCCCTATGACCCAGCAATAGCATTACTTGGTACATATCATTGCTTTCAACTAATGCCACAAATAGACACTTGCACACCGATGTTCATAGCAGCATTATTCACAATTGCCAAAAGATGGAAACAAACCAAATGCCCATCAACAGATGAATGGATCAACAAAATGTGGTATATACATACGATGGAATATTATGCAGGCAGTAAGACAAAATGACATCCTGAAGCACATGAAAAGATGGATGAGCCTTGAGGACATAACACTGAGTGAAGTTACCCAGACACAAAAGGATGGATACTGTATGAGTCCACTTTTATGAGCAGCATAAAAGTATAATCAGAGGCTCATAATACAGAAGATAGGGGACTTAGAGATACATAGGAGTTAGAGATGGGTGAACAGTTAGCTAATGAGATTGAACTCCAATGTAAGGGAACAGATAGGAGTGAAGGTGATTCTCTAGTGGGTCTAGAAGTACTCTTACCATATTGAAGATGAACAAGATTGAAAGGGGTTGTATAGACCTACCATTGACTCATACTAGAAATATGAATGAGTTCTTGTAAGAATTACTTCAAAGATATGATTCTTATATCAAGAGTGATCAAGTCCAGGGTACAGGGAAAAATTGCTATTGCATGCTATGAGCTATGTTCAAAAGTAAACCATCAGCACTACAACAACAACAGCAGAGGGAAATAATGGCAGGGAGGGACAAGAGTTAAGAGGAGGTTTAGATTTCCTATTTGGCAAGGGTGTGTTTATTGGTTTTCTTTCTCTTGGGAACAATGAAATTATCTAAAATTGAGAATGTTTGATGGATTGTGGACTTTGGGCCCTCTACATGATGCCCAGTGAATGCAGGTGACTGAAGGATGCACTGACAGAGAAGTAGATTGGCAAATGATGGTATATACTTATGAACGAAGGTTGTGCTGCTATAAAAAGGAACAAAGTCGTGAGACATGCAAAAATGTGAATGAACATGTGGGACATTGGATGAGACACAATAAGCCAGAAACAAAAAAAAACAACAATGGTATGGTCACCTTTAGAAAATGTTTATAAGAAAACAGGGACCTAGATTGTAAGCTTTTAGAGCAGACACATTAAGTCCAGAATGGTGACTATTATTTCCGGATTTTGAGAGCTGTTTTATACATATATATATATATATATATATATATATATATATAACCTGATATGTAGAGATCAAAACAAAGCTGAACAGGTTGGGGTTAAAGTAATTCAGAACGTAGGGGTAAGGAAGACAGTGTCTATATTTTAGAACCACACATAACTCTTTGAGACAATGGAAGAAAGGTTTATTTCATCTAGAACTGAAATTGTCTGTAGTGTATAATCTAATTCAACCTATCTGTATACCTCATTTCAACAAATGAAACACAGGAATCATAGAATAAAAAGAGGTCCTTTAATCCTGTATTGATTATTACAATGCCTGGAAACATCCTAGAGTATATTAAGCAGATGATCAAAAAGTATGGGCAAAGTCCCCTGAGAAAGGGGAGAAAGAATATGGAACTATTAAACCTTACCATCAGGGAATCCCCTGATACTGTGTCAAACTTTGGGGACACCCAAATCAACAGGCCATGCCCTCTATCATGAGGCTTATTCTTGTGAAGCTTATGTAGGCAGCGGAAAAGCTTAGACTACCTATTAGCATGCCTAAGAGTTACTTCTGGAGGACCTCTTTTGTTGCTCAGATGTGGCCTCAGTCTCTTTAAGTCCAACTCTGCAAGTGAAATCATTGCCCTCCCCGCTATGTGGGACATGACATCCATGGGTGAAAGTCTCCCTGGTGATGTGGGAGATGACTCCCAGAGATGAATCCAGACCTGGCACCATGGGATCAACAATTATATCCTGACCAGAAGGGGGAAAAGAAGTATAATTTAAAAAGTAACAGTGGCAAAGAGAATTCAAATAGATTCAAGAGGCTACTCTGGAGGTTGCTCTTACACAAGCTTCAGTTAGACCTTGCTACCTGTCATAACCTGCCAACCCCCAACCAGGACCATTCCAGTCAATCTTAAAGAACACCTAGGGCAATATATAAGATTACACAAATGTTCCAGGCACTAGAGTAACTTTCCAGAATCCTACCACCTCCAGATGGATCTCTGATCCAGATAAGTCCTGAAACCTAGCCCAGCCTCTCCAGAACATCAGATAGTTCCATCTCCCTATCCCATATTAGTGACAGACCCTTCCAATGTCAAGATTTAGAATTACCATAGCCCAAACAACCCCGAAGAGTGGTATGGAAAGATCAAAGGTGATAGTGGAGCTATACAGAGCAGATAGGATTTAACAAATGAATATGAATGCTGAATCATTAAATTGATATCTCTTTTAAGCTCCAGTATTTTAGAGTGGCTAGAAGTGAAAACCTAAAATTGTGAAATTCCAACCCATGTCAAAGTCTGAAATATGTTCTACAACTAATTGTGGTGCTGTGCTTTAAAATTTATAGCTTTTTGGTATATATGTTACTGTTCACAAAAAAGAAGGAAAAAAAAGTCAATTGTGGTGATAAGAAAGTATTTATGCCCTCTAGCCTCCTATATTCTGTAGCAGCTAGAAGGGAAAATATGAAAGGATCATATGGTAGCCCATGACAAACTCTGGGATCTGTCCTGTAACTACTTGTTGAAGAGTGCTTCAAAAACTACTTCTTTTTTCTTTCTTTGCTTTCTATATATGTTATACTACACAGTAAAAAAAAGTTAAAAAAAAAAAAAAAAAAGAACGAAGGCTACTGTAACACAGCTCAACAGTTTCAGGTACTTCCATCCAACCACTCCAAAACACCACAAACTAAAAAAGGTTATCTATATATTGCATAAGAATAACCTCTAGGATAAGCTCTCACTCTGAAATCTCTCTGCCATGTAAACTTTATTTTGTCTCATTCCTCTCTTCCCCCTTTTCCCAAGAAGCTTTCTCAATCCCCTGATGCCAGGTCCTGGCTTATCCTGGGAGTTCTGTCCCACTCTGCCAGGGAGATTTACACCCCTGGGAGTCATGTCCCAGGTAGGAGGGTGGGGTAGTGAGTTCACCTACCAAGTTGGCTTAGAGAGAGGAGCCACATCTGAGCAACAAAAGTGGTTCTCTGCAGGTGACAAGTAGGCCTAATTTTAAGTAGGCTTAGCCTATCCTTTTCGAGTAAGTTTCACAGGGATGAACCCCAAGATCAAGAGCTTGGCCTATTGATTTGGTTGTCCCCACTGCTTGCGAGTATATCAGAAGTTCCCCAAATGGAGAAGTTGAATATTTCTTCCTTTTTCCCAGTCCCCCAAGGGGACTTTGGAAATACTTAATTATTCACTGCCCAAATTACTCTGGGATATATTGGGTCATCACACTAACCTGGACAAACCAACAAGATCTCACACCCTATTGAAGATTCCACGTAATTATTGTGTTCAACTAAACTGACCATAATTTAAATTTAAACAGTTCCTATATGGGATATGTTCACTTTCATAGCTTCAGAGCTCTAATTCTGAGTCTCAGGTATCATAATTACCCTAAGTTTTAGGAATAACCAGGTTATAAACAAACAGCTCAGTATCTCAGAAATAAAAAATAACAGTTACTACTCCTGAATATATGTGACTGCTGTAAGAGTTTACAATCCAGGACTCTTTACATTAGGCCCCAACTTGATAACCTATGTTCTTGACTTCATTTCACTGAATTTTTATACTATACTTAGTCTATATGATTGAGGCATAATAATATTTGTCTTTTTGTTCCTGACATTTCATTCATTCAGTCCTTAAGGTTAATACACTAGTTGCAAGCCTCACAACTTAATTCCTTCTTGCAATCACCCAGTAGTCCATTGTATGTTTACACCATAGTTCCCCCTTCCATTCCTCAGTAGTTGTCCCCTTAGGCCACCTCCACCCACTGTCATCAAAAACACCAGTGTACAAATGCCCATTAATGTTTCCACACTTGTTCCTCCAGGTAAATACTGAACAACATGGTTTCAGGCCCTATGGCAACCCTATATGATCCTAGCCCCCAGTGGAAACATCACACTGCCCTCCAAGGGGCTGCACCTCTCAGTTTTCCTACCGACAGTGAATAGGTACATTTCTTTCTTTGAATTTTCTCTATCACTGGTTTCTCTCTGTTTATTTTTAAACAGTTTTATTCATGCATCATACAACACAACCTAGTGCATAGATATGCCTTCGCCACCATAATCTATATGAAGACATTTCCTTTTTTTCCACAAAGAATCCATACCACTCCCCCATGCCCCCCACCTGTTCACATTTACTTTTAGCATAACGATTTTATTACATTCAGAGGAAGCATATTACAATGTTACTGTTCACTATAGACCTCAGTTTGAATTGATTGTACTTTTTCCCATATACCATTTATTTTCATTACCTTGCAATGTTGACATTAATTTGTTCTCCCTCTTGCAAAAGATATTTTTTATTTGTGCATTTAATCACCATCATTGTCCACTCAAGGCATTCTTAAATTATACTGTCTCAGCCTTTATCCTTTTTCTTTCCTTCTGGTTTCATATGTGCCCCTAGACCTTCACCCTCAATCATACTCACATTCAGCCTCATTCAGTATCATCATATTATAGTGATACAGTCAGGTGGTATTGTGCTATCCATTTCTGAATTTTTACAATCAGTCCTGTTGTGCAATCCATATTCCTTCAGCACAGATTGCCCAATCTCTACCCTATTTCTATTTCCTGATAAATTGTGTTCTTAACTTCAATTCTCAAAGCTCACTCATTAATATTAGTTTCTATAAGTGAGACCATACAGTATCTGTCCTTCAGTTTCTGGCTAATTTCACTCAGCATAATATCCTCAAGTTTCATCCATGTTGTTACATGCTTCATGACTTTATCCCATCTTACAGATGCATAGTATTCCATTGTATATATACCACAGCTTGTTTAAGCACTCATCCATTGATGGACATTGGGGCTGTTTCCATCTCTTGGCAATCATAAATCATGCTGCTATAAATATTAGTGTGTAAATGTCCATTTGTGTACTTGCCCTCAGATCCTCTGAATATATACCGAGTAATGGGATTGCTGGATCATATGGCAATTCTGTACTTAGCTTCCTGAGGAACTGCCCAAGTGCCTTTCAGAGTGCTTGTACCATTTTCCATTCCCACCAGCAGTGGATAAGTATGCCTCTTTCTCCACATCCTCTCCTGCACTTGCCATTTTCTGTTTTGTTTTTTTTTTATAATGGTCATTCTAGTGAGTGTCAGATGATATCTTATTGTGGTTTTGATTTGCCTTTCCCTAGCAGTCAGTGAAGTTGAGTATCTTTTCATATGCCTTCTAGCCATTTGTATTTCCTCTTCTGAGAGGTGTCTTTTCATGTCTTTTGCCCACTTATTAATTGGGTTGCTTGTCTTTTTGTTGTTGAGTTGAAGAATCTCTTTATATATTCTGAATACTAAACCCTTATCTGATATGTGGTTTCCAAATATCATCTCTCAGTGTGTAGGCTGCCTTTTAACTTTCTTGACAAAGTCCTTAGATGTACAAGTGTTTAATTTTGAGGAGTTCCCATTTATCTATTTCTTTTTTCAATGCTCATGCTTTGGGTGTAAGATCTAGAAAACCGCCTCCTGGTACAAGTTCTATAAGACATTTCCCTACCTTTTCTTCTAAAAGTTTTATGGGGTGTGAGATATGGATCCTCTTTCATTCTTTTGCATATAGATATCCTGCTCTCTAAGCACCATTATTGAAGAGGTGCTCTGTCCCTTGTGGATTGGCTTGACCACCTTATCAAAGATCAATTGTCCATAGAAGAGGGTCTATTTCTGAATACTTTTTTCAATTCCATTGGTCAGTGTATCTATCTTCATGTCAAAACCATGCTCTTTTGACCACTGTGGCTTTGTAATATGCTTTAAATTCAGATAGTATGAGACCTCCCCCTTCATTTTTCTTTCTCGAGGTGTTTTTAGCTATTTAAGTCACCCTCCCTTTCAAATAAATTTGGTTATTGGTTTTCTATGCTGCAAAGTAAGTTTTTGGGATTTTAATTGGTATCACATTGAATCTATAAATTAATTTGTGTAGAATTGACATCTTAACTATATATAGTCTTTCAATCCATGGTATGCCCTTCCACTTATTTAGATCTTCCTTGATTTCTTTTGACAATTCCTTGTAGATGTCTATGTATAGATTTTTTGTATCCTTAGTTAAATTTATCCCCAAATATTTGATTCTTTTGGTTGCTATTATAAATGGAATTAAAAAAATGTTTTCCTCTGATTGCTCATTACTAATGTATAGAAACACTACTGATTTCTGTGTTTTGATCCTGTTCCCTGACACTGTACTTTACTCATTTATTAACTCAATATCTTTGCTGTCGATTTTTCAGGATTTTCAACATATAGGATCATGTCTTCTGCAAACATTGAAAGCTTTACTTCTTCCTTTTCAGTTTGGATGACTTTTATTTCTTTATCTTGTCTAATTGCTCTGGTTAGAACTTCCAGCACAAAGGTGAATAATAATGGTGACACTGGGCAGCCTTATCTTGTAATTGGTTTGCTGAGGTCATTTTTCCCTCCTGGGTCAATGTTGGTTGTTCACGCCTTTCTAGGAAGTTGTCCATTTCATCTATGTTGTCTAGTTTATTAGCATATAGTGCTCATAGTATCCTCCCATTACCTCCTTTATTTCTGCAGGGTCGGTGGTTATATCCCTTCTTCTATTTCTGATTATATTTATTCATATCCAATCTCTCTCTCTCTCTCTCTCTCTCTCTCATCAACCTAGCTAAGGGTCCATCAATTTTATTGATTTTCTCAAAGAACCAATTTCTAGTTTTATTGATTTTCTTCATTGTTTTCATGTTCCCAATTTTATTTTTTCTATTCTAATCTTCATCATTTCTTTCCTTTTGCTTGCTTGGAGTTAGTTTAGTTTTCCTTCTCTAGTTCTTCCAAGTGAACAGTTAATTCCTCATTTTTTTCTTTCTTAGCATAGGCACTTAAGGCAATAAAATTCCCTCTTAACACTGCCTTTGCTGCAACTCATAAATTTTCTATGTTGTGTTTTCATTTTCCTTAGCCTCAAGATATTTACTGATTTCTCTTGTAATTTCTTCCTTGATCCACTGGTTGTTTAAGAGTGTGTTGCTTAGCCTCCATATATTTGCGAATTTTCTGGCCCTCTACCTGTTATTAATTTCCAACTTCATTGCATTATGATCTGAGAAAATGTTTTATATGATTTTAATCCTTATTAATTTATTGAGATTTTCTTTGTGACTCAGCATATGGTCTATCCTTGAGAATGATCTATGAGTATTTGAGAAAATGCGTTTTCTACTGTTGTAGGGTGCAATATTTCTGTAAATGTCTGTTAAGTCTAGTCATTTATCGTATTATTCAAATTCTCTGTTCCTTTATTGATATCCTGCCTAGCTATTCTATCCATTGATGAGAGTGGGGAATTGAAGGCTCCAACTATTATGGTAGAGGTGTCTATTTCTCTCTTCAGTGTTGTCAGTGTTTGCCTCATGTAGTTTGGAGCACTCTGAATCAGTGCACTATATTTATGATTGCTCTGGCTCTTTGTTGAATTGTTCCTTTTATTAACACATAGTGTCCTTCTTTGTCTCTTTTAATTGTTTTACATTTGAAGTCTAATTTTTCAGATATTAGTATAGCTATTCCTGATCTTTTCTGATTGTTTTTGCATGAAATATCTTTTCCCAATCTTTCACTTTCAATCTATTTTCATCCTTGGGTCTAAAATGAGTCTCCTGTAGACAGCATATAGATGGGTCTTGTCTTTTAATCCATTCTGCCAGTCTATGTCTTTTGATTGGGGAGTTTAATCCATTAACATTTAATGTTATTACTGTAAAGGCAGTATTTTCTTCTAACATTTTTTCTTTTGGATTTTATATATCATGTCTAATTTTTTTTCTCTCTTTTTACTTTTGCAATAGTCTTCATTTCTATACTCTTCTCCAGATCTCTCTTTCCTGCCTTTTCCTATCTGCCTGTAGCGCACCCTTCAGTATTGTTCGCAGAACTGGTCTCTTAATCACAAATTCTCTCAGTGATCGTTTGTCTGAAAATATTTCAATTTCCCTTTCTTTTTTTTTTTACATGGGTAGGGGCTCAGGGAATTGAACCCAGGTCTCTGGCATGCCAGGCGAGAATTCTGCCCCTGAGCCACCATTACACCAAAACCCCTTCATTTTTGAAGGATGATTTTGCTGGATATAGAACTTTTGGTTGGCAATTTTTCTCTTTTACAATCATAAATATATTATACCATTGCCTTCTCACCTCTATTGCTTCTACTGAGAAATCCACACAGAGTCTTATTGGGCTTCTCTGGTATGTGATGGATTGTTTTTCTCTTGTGGCTTTCAAAATTCTCTCTTTCTCTTTGACATTTGACAACCTGATTAGTAGGTTTCTTGGAGTATGTCTATTTGGAGCTAATCTGTTTGGAGTATGCTGCACTTCTTGGATCTGTCATTTTATGTCTTTAATAAGAGATCAGAAATTTTCAGTGCTCATTTCCTCTATTAATCTTGCTGCTCCTTTTCCCTTCTCTTCTTCTGGGACACCTATAACATGTATAGTATATTCATGTGCTTCATGTTGTCACTCAATTTTCTGAGACCCTGCTAATAGTTTTCCATTCTTTTTTCCTATCTGTTCTTTTGGGTATAGGATTTCAGATGTCCTGTCCTCTAGTTCACTAATCCTTTCTTCTGCCTCTTCAAATCTGCTATTGTAAGTCTCCATTGTTTTTTAAATTTCTTCTATTGTGCTTTTCATTCCCATAGTTCTTCCATTTGTTTTTTCAAGCTATTGAGTTCTTCTTTATTGTTGTCCAACATCTTCTTTATATCCTTCATCTCTTTTGCCATATCTTCCCTCAACTCATTGATTTATTTAGAAGGTTTGTTTGAACATCATTAATTAGTTGCTTCAACTCCTATATCTCATTTGAAGTGTTCATTTGTTCCTTTGACTGGGCCATAGCTTCATGCTTCCTAGTGTGACTTGTGATTTTTTGCTGGTGTCTAGGTATTTCTTGATAAGTTTATTCTGGAGGTCATTTGAAATCTTTTGCATAGGATTTTCTTGGTTGGCTTTGTTCACTATCCATTTTTGACATTCAGTTCAACTTGTTTTAGATTTCTAGCATAGTTTCTGTTTAACTATTCAGAATTTTTCCACTCTTGTTTTTCTGTTTCTTACCCTGCCTATATGGAACACAGATATGATTGACTCCAATAAGATTTTCCCAGCAAGACAGGCCCAGGTCTCAGGAAAAAGGTGTAATCTGTATCAAATTTCCATGAGGATAAGACACAGCATGCTATCAGTCTTCCCTGTGAAGCCTTTTGACTCTGTGCTTTGCCTATCCTTCCCATCAGGTGCTTGTCAGCCCACCATTCTGCACCAGGATGCAGTGGTGCAGTGCCTTCAATTCTCAGCCAACCCTGTTCTTCCGGGGGCTTGGTTGAGACCAGGGCTGAGGTAGAAGGTGGACTTAAACCGTTTCGGTTTTCTAGCACCTGAGGTCTGAATTCTCTGAATGAAAGCTGCCACTTAGGCTGGGCCCTGCATCCCCTCTTCACTTTAGGAAATTATGTCCTTCACCTGACTAGTCACTCTGTCCCTCAGACATACCTTAACTCTGTCCTTGCCTGGGTCAGTGTTGACAATTGAAAATGCCTGAGGTGTTCTTTAATAGGCTACTACTTTTAAAATATTCCTTTTCAGAGCTGGTCCCAAGCCACCTGAATTCTCTAACCAAGAGCTGAAGTTGGTTCCTGGGTCTACATGCCCCATTTCTTAGGGCACTGCCTCTTTCTAGTATTTTGAGCACAGCTAACTCCAAAAGCCTCTTTTTTTCTGTTATTTTTTTCTTCACCCCTGCCTCCTCTGTGCCAGGAGAGACTTCAGGGTTCCTTTCATGCTTGTTCTGGGTTTATCTGCTTGGAGATTGTATTCAGCAGTCCAAATTTGTTAATTAAAATGCATTAGAACTTAGTTGAGCTACCTTCCCTTGCTCCTAATAGAAATTGCCTCTTTTTTCCACAGAGAAGTCTCTACAAAACAGCATACCATGACAGTGAGGGAAGGGCACTGGCCTTCACAAATTGAGGTACTCAGTTTTGTGCTGTGATCTCAGCCCTTCCCCCATTCCAGACTAGTGTATGACATGTATCCAGTCATGGTTGTCCCCCAAACAGTTGTTCCAGACAGTTCTTAGCTATTTACAACTTCTCTAAAGGACTAACTAAATTCCCCACCTTCCTATACCACCATCTTTCCCTGCCTCACCCTTTAATCCATTTTAATCATCATTGCTTTTGCACCATCCTGCACAAATGGCCAAAAAATAATAATAATGATAAAGCAGAAGAAGCGTAGCATTATACAGAAGTAACTTTGACTTCATTACCCTCTAAAAGAGTCTTGAGGATACCCAGAGGTCTGTGGACCACACTTTCAGTGAAACTATCATATTTAAAAGAATTCCAAAGACATGTAAATCCATTAAGGTATTGAGGTTAACATATCATGTATATTACAGAACCAATACCTTCTTAACATGGTCTAATTAATTAAATTAACTACTGATCTCCTCTTGACAAGGAAACTTTGGTAGGAGAAAACAACTCAGCAAAAATTCTGGGTCCCAAATGAAGACCCACAAATGCTTAGGGAGGAAACAACTGGCATCAGAAGCTGGAAGCAATGGAACTGAAATATCTATTTCAGTAAGGTAGACATTCTAAACAGTTATGTCTAGTAATTATGTGAGCTGGCTTCTACCATCCTTTGAACCTCAGAATTTCTTTGGCTCACAGCATGCTGCCCTTTTCCTTCATAGAGGGAGTTAGGTGGGCTTCCCAAAGCAGCAGAGGTAACCCTTCTCAAATGAAAAAGAAGGGGCTGCATTTCTCCCTTAGAATATTTCAATTTCAAATTAGGGAAGGTATATAGAAAGTGGAGGGAAAAATAAGGAAGTAAATCCAAAAGACTAACAAAGCAAGATAGGAGAAAGTAGATGGATCCTAGCTACTAAGGCTTAACAGAAATCCTAGCTATCAAAGCAACTACACCCTCCTGATTCCTATGGCTGCAGGCTCCAGATAACCATGTTGGGTTAACTCTCCAAGTTAAATGCCAACTTCCCAGAACTGGCTTTACATGTTTGGACAGTGGGAAATGCCATTTGGGCTTTGCACTTCTGCTAGCTTACGGAAACTAATCTAATCATCTCTGGATTCTTGTCATGCTTGAGACACTCTCACTAGTTACTATAAGACCCAAGATCCCCTGAAAGGACAGAGTTGCCAAGATGGGGGTATCCTCTTTACCTGGAAATTAGCTGATAGTTTACATCCCTGTTATAAATAGGGTCAGAAATGGCAAAATTACATTGGTAGATTTTCATGGTTTTATAGATTTTATATTCAGTTCCCATTGTTACAGAGCTATTTTTGTGAAACTTGTCTATAAATTATCTTTGAATGCCTTCTGCCCACTCAATGATAATGATGATAGCAGTGGTTAACACTGATTGGTATTTATACATCAAACTCTCTTATAGGCTCTTTACACATATTAAATCTCAATCCAACAGTCCTAAGTGGACCTTGTTTCTACAAAGTATAGTGTTATGGAAACAGAATAATGAGACTAGGAGGGGATCAGCATGGCATTCCAAGAAATGGCAAAATCAGATAAATGGTGAAATCTGGGGGTGAGCTTGTTTTAGTTTGCTAAGGCTGCCAGAATGTAACATACCAGAATGAACTGGCTTTTATAAAGGGAATTTATTGGGTTACAAACTTACAGTTCCTTGGAGGAAAGGCAGCTAACTTTTATCTGGGGTTCTCTGTCACACGGGAAGGCATATGGCAACATCTGATGGCCCTCTTTCCCAGTTTCTGGGTTCAAACGGCTTTCCCCAGGGTGTTTCCTTTCTGCATCTCCAAACATTTGGATCTGGGCTACTGTGATTTCTTCTAACCTCTCTCTTTTAAGCCTCTAGCTAATGAAAGCAAACATCACTCATTGTGGAAGGCACTCCTGTTAGCCGACTGCAGATATCAGCCATAGATGAATTTCACATGCTTATGATTTTAAGTTCACAGAAACAGAACAGGGCACTATCACCTGACCAACTGTACCCCTGAACCTATGACACAGCCTAATAGTCACGATGCTAACCTAATTTTTACGTTACACCCATGACCAAGGGATATTTAAAAGATATTGCCGGTATAGTAACCTGGGAAACTTCTGAATCATCAAGTCTTAGAAACCTCCAGCTATTACTTACTTTGTGTCAAAGACTGTCTCTTCAAGTTTACACTAGTGACCATCCTAAACTTCTTGATGAAAGACTACTAGATTACATACTCTTTATATCTTCAATGTCCAATGCAGTGCTTAGCATATAAAAGGCACTTAATAAATGACCAAAACATTCAAATCTTTGCACACCTTAATATGAGGTTGGCTGAAACACTGACTAAAGTTTACTGAGGTCACACTGAAGGCTTCATTATAAGACCCAGCTTCCAAATTTATTTTTTAACAGTGGCAGGATATTGCACATTGATTACAAACACACAGAGCGCCAAATCAGGTGTATGAAGTTTAGGATGCTGACAAGGGATGTTGTGTTGTTCTAGCTCACAGCACACCCAGGTTTGTTGGTGGTTGGAAAATCAGATGTTGCAGAGAAATGATGACTAGATTTTCATACAATTACATTGGCATCATCTAGAACATTAATGTTAAGTGGCTAGCACACACAATTATTCACTCTCCACTTTTGTCTAGAAGGAACCTACAGTAGTTGTAGAGATAAAAGTTTTTACATTCTCTGAACACTTTCTAATTATATGTTGAAGTTTATTATGTTTGCCTTCACATCTGAAAGTGACTTTGGCAGTCAAAATGTCTCACTCATCTTTATCCCCCATTATCCCTCAATAGTTCAAAATGGCTGTTTTACAAATGAGAAAACTAAGCATCAGGGAGGCTAAAATAACTTGCCCAAATCCACAAAGCTAGTAAACATTGGAATTATGATTTGAACTATCTGCCTACACAGATGAAAAAATAAAAGCCAAATCCTAGATTCCTTAGCATTAATTGTATGAAGCAATGATAGAGAAAATTAGTGATAGAGAAAATCATAAGGAATAATTGATTAACAGCATAGTTGACCCAGATAGGAATCCTGGATTGGAAAGGAAACTGGATAAAAATTATGGATGACCAAATGAACCAAATTTATTTTCAGGTCTCTCCTATAAAAAATGACCCATTCACTGGGTCAGTAGGGATACTTTCAGATGTGATAAATGGTACTACTGTTAATAGCCCTGAATATGCCATGCTATGCACCTGTTTGCAGAGGGCCAATGGGCACATATTTCTATAAGACAGCTTAGTCAATGTTGTGTGGAAATGACAAGCAAAGAGTCCTCAGTGTTCAAAAGAGAGGCCTGTGTGATGAAGGTCAGCTAGGCCATGTGTGTCTGAAAAGTGTCAATCCACCAGCACGGACAGAAAAGGCATTTTATTCTTCAAACAGTAGGTATCCACTGGCACTGTTAGCCACTGTAAAATGTTTTCAATTTACAGAGTATTTTCACAAGCAGGATCTGCATGACAATGAGGTTTCTTATCTACAAGCAGCCTGTACAGGGTTACAGCATGCAGGGTTATAGCATGTAGGGTTCTACCTTTGGAAGAACTGCAGATTTAAGCACAGGAACAGACAATACATTTTGATAACTGGGAAGAAGAGGTTACTGGATTAATGCATATTCATCTTAAACCTGGTTTGTAAAATTATGAATCAAAATGCTACCTGTTAGATATGCAGGAACCAACGGAAACTCAAAATAATCAAGATAATTGTGAGCTTGTCTATAACTTCTAAATTGTCTTATGTCTCTCTGTCAGCATAATGTCCTTTGGAAAATACTTCAGTTTCCACTGATTATTGGCATTCTTGGCATTACAAATCAGGAAAAGATGAGGTAAAAAATTCGAGAAAATATTCAGCATAATATGTATGCCTATGAGTATGAACAGAATCAATTTATCCCACCAATGAATATTTAAGGCAGAAACTGAATGTGATCACCCACAGACATACACAGAATTTGGAGTTGAGGCCCATCTCTTCCATATAACTGTGTGACCTTAAAGAAGTACCTGAACCTATGAGCTCCAGAATTAACAAGGAATATATGTAAAAGTTAATGTTAGTATCTGAGGGCACAGATTGTATAAAGCACACTAGTAAACACAAATGGAAGACCTTATCCCTGCCTTAGAGGTACTTTTTATTTAAGCAAAGTTAAAGTAGTATACAATGCAGCAGTACAAGATGGACCCCAAAAGTGTTACAGGGATTCAGAAACATAAAATTTTTATATAGAGTTGAACCTGAACATTCCAGAGAGAAGGATTACTTTGGAAAAGGCATATTGGCAGAAAAATGGATATTTAGTGGATAGTATGTATTCCAGCTTGGCTGCTGTGGAAGGTCCATGAAATAAAAGTAATGGAAATTAAAACTGGGAGGACAGAGCGAGTCAGCTTACAACTTGTAAAGTACCTTGAAAAGCAAGGACATAATTCAATAAAGCCACACTTTAAAAATATTTAACTGAGCACTATATTGGATGGTGGGAAAATAAAGATTAGAAGCAAAAAAAAAAAGAAGTTGTTTAGGGAAACATCTTAGTAGTCCTGTTAAGAGATAATGAAAGGGTCTGGAGGATGGTAGAGCCTGGAGAAGCACTCCACAAATGCTCAACCAAAGAGAGAGATAAACATCAGGTAGGAAGCTTCCATTCTTGACCAACTGGTCCTCTCCCCTCCCCTTCATTCAGTGTGTGCCCACTGGGAAACATACTATCAAGGAATTCATAGAACCTCAGGGAACCAAATCCACAGACACCCCAGGCAGAACACTACTAGCCTCTGAGAAGAACTGCAAACAAAAGGGCTCTTGTGGGGCAGAGATAAACCACAGCAGAACTGCAGCCAGTCTGTCAGCAGGACTCCATAAATGCAAAACAATTCTCCTGGAATGACCCACATTTCTGGGTTAACCCTATCTTAGGATACTCTAGTGGAGAAGAAACCAGAAGCAGAAAAGACTCATAGTGAAAAATAAAATTTAAAAATAGGAGTTAAACTGAACTTCTGTAAGACTAGAGAACTGAAAATTGTAAGGAAAATGGAGCACTGAGTGAGGGGCAGTTTAAACAAATCGATCATAGGAGATAGGAGCTGAGGTGAAAATTCTGCAAAAAACAAACAGAACAGATCAAGATTCCCAGAGCAGTAAAAGAGGGAAGGAAGCTTTTCTCTTGGAAGTGAAACAATTACATATAAAAGTACAACCTTAAATACTGTACTACATATCCAAGGTAAGAATCATACGAAAAAGAGCTGAGAAAATCTCATCAATTGAACTTGGTGTATTCTTAAGGTCTAGAATAAGTTGAACCAAGCTTCAAATTAGAGCCTTAACACAAAGCCACTCAACAATAAAACCCCAGACAAGAGGGAGAACCTAACCTTCAGAGTTAGCTCATCAGGATAATCAGATGTCCCAGGAAGAGCCAAGATAGTGGCTTAGCAAGGTGTGGGATTTAGTTCATCCTCCAGAGCAGCTAGTAAATAGCCAGAACCAGTACAGAACAACAGCTGGGGCCATGTCAGTGATTGGACACACAGTGTACCCCAGTCTGGACAAGCTGAAATGGTTGAGAGCCCACCCAGAATTGTGAGTTCCCCAAGCCATGGTGGCCAGTACCCCTCCCTCACAGGCTGCTTCTCAGTGAGGAAAGGAAAGAGATTTTACCAGCACAGGGGCTGAGCACAACCAAGCTCCAATTGTGGAATTAATGAACAAATTCCAACTACTAAAAATAGGCCCCCAGCTCAGCTGAACCTTGAGTAAAAGCGGAGGTCATTGGTTTTTGCCCCACCACAGAGGGGGTGGGTCTGATGGAAAAAGAAAAAAGAAAAAAAAAAGAGTTTTTTTTTTTTTAAAGATCCAGGCCCTGAAGTAAAGGAGGGGGCAGAGAGGACTTGGAGATATACAGAGCAATGTACCAACTGAAACTCTTGATTGGCAAACCCAAGGAATGGGAGTCCTGCTCTGAAAAGGATTTTTCTTTGTCTTTTTCAGGCCTGTGTTTCTATGGCTTGACTACTCTTTTGATATAGCTGCAAGGCTTCTCAGGCTCCAACTGCCCCAGGTATAGGCAGAATTGAGCTTGTTTGAGTATTTGTCTGGAGCCTGTGACTTCCCTGGGAGAGGGTTGGGCCCCAGCTCAGGTGGATTCTCCCTCAAGGAATTCAGACCCCAGTGCCTAGAAAAGTGAAGTAATTAAAGCCAGCTTACAACCTCTCCTCTGTCTCAACCACATCCCCAGTAGGGAGAGTCTGCTGAAGTTAAAGGTACTGCCTCACCTTATGCTGGTGGGACCCACAGGCAGACAAGTACCACATAGTGGGCAGGATAGGAAAAACACAGAGTCCAGAGGCTTCATAGGAAAGTCTTTCAATCTGCTGGGTCTCACCCTCAGAGAAAACTGCTGTAGGTGACTCTTTTCTTCTGAGAGGAGGCCAGTTTGGTCTGGGAAAATCTGGATGGGATTTATAATACCTAAGTAGACCTTATAAGGTGGGGGGGGGGGGCCACCATACAGGCAGGGCAAGAAACAAAAAACAAGAACTGAAAAATTCTGATCTATTAGACAAAACCTAAGTTAGAGGACTAGAATAAGTTGAACTGAATGTCAAAGAACAACTAGACAACAAAGCCATCCAGCAAGAAAATCCTAGGTGAAAAAAGTGAAAATCTCAGAATAAACTAATTAAGGTAATTAACTGCCTAGATGCCAGGAAAAAATAATGAATCATATGAGGAAAATGGAAGATATGGGCCAGTCAAAGGAACAAACCAACAATTCAAATGAGATACAGGAGTTGAAACAATTAATTCAGAATGTTTGAACAGACATGGAAAACCTCATCAAAAATAAAATCAATAAATTGAGGGAAGATATAAAGAAGGCAAGGAATGAACAAAAAGAAGAAATAGAAAGTGAAAAAACAAATCACAAAACTTATGGGAATGAAAGGCACAGTAGAAGAGACAAAAAAATGGAAACCTGCAATGTTAGATCTCAAGAGGCAGAAGATAGGATTAGTAAACTGGAGGATGGGACATCTAAAATCCAACAAGCAAAAGAAAATATAGGGAAAAGAACAGAAAAATATGAACAAGGACTCAGGGAATTGAAGGACAACATGAAGCACATGAATATATACATGTTGTGGGTATCCCAGAAGGAGAAGAGAAGCGAAAAGGAGGAGAAAAACTAATAGAGGAAATTATCACTGAAAAATTTCCCAACTCTTATGAAAGACTTAAAATTACAGATCCAAGAAGTGCAGCATACCCCAAATAGACATACTCCAAAACACTTACTAATCAGAATATCAGATGTCAAAGAGAAAGAGAGAATCTTGAAAGCAGCAAGAGAAAAACAATCCATCGCATACAAGGGAAGCCCAATAAGACTATATGTAGATTTCACAGCAGAAACCATGGTGGCGAGAAGACAGTGGGATGATATATTTAAGTTACTAAAAGGGAAAAACTGTCAACCAAGAATTCTATATCTAGCAAAATTGTCCTTCAAAAATGAAGGGGAAATTAAAACATTCTCAGACAAAAAAATCACTGAGAGACTTTGTGATCAAGAGACCAGCTCTGCAAGAAATACTAAAGGGAGCACTAGAGACAGATATGAAAAGACAGAAGAGAAAAGTATGAAGAAGAATGTAGAATTGAAGACTATCAGTACAGGTAAAAAGAAGAAAAATTAGGTATGACATATAAAATCTAAAAGGCAAAACTGTCGAAGAAAGTACTGCCTGTACAGTAAAACACTAAATGTTAATGGATTAAACTCCCCAATCAAAAGACATAGACTGGCAGAATGGATTAAAAGACAGGACCCATCTATATGCTGTCTACAGGAAACACATCTTAGATCCAAGGATAAGCATAGGTAGAAAGTGAAAGGTTTGGAAAAGATATTTCATGCAAAAAAAAAAAAAACCAGAAAAGAGCAGGAGTAGCTATAGTGATATCCAACAAATTAGACTTCAAATGTAAAACAGTTAAAAAAGACAAAGAAGGACACTCTGTATTAATAAAAGGAACAATTCAACAAGAAGACAAAACAATCATAAATATTTATGCACCAAGCCAGAATGCTCCAAAATACATAAGGCAAACACTGAGAAGAGAAATAGACATATCTACCATAATAGTTGGAGACTTCAATTCCCCACTCTCGTCAATGGAGAGAACATCTAAACAGAGGGTCAATGAAGAAACAGAATTTGAATAATAAAATAAATGAGCTACACTTAACAGACATTTATGGAGTATTACACCCCACAACAGCAGGATACACCTTTTTCTCAAGTGTTCATGGATCCTTCTCAAGGATAGACCATATGCTGGATCACAAAGCAAGTCTCAATAAATTTAAAAAGATTGAAATCATACAAAACACTTTCTCAGATCATAAAGAATTGAAGTTGGAAATCAACAATAGGCAGAGAGCCAGAAATTTCACAAATATATGGAGGCTCAACAACACACTCTTAAACAACCAGTGAGTCAAGGAAGAAATTACAAGAGAAATCAGTAAATATCTTGAGGCAAATGAAAGTGAAAGTACAACATATCAAGATTTATGGGATGCAGCAAAGGTAGGGCTAAGAGGGAAATTTATTGCCCTAAATGCCTATATCAAAAAAAAAAGAAAGAGCAAAAATCGAGGAATTAACTGTTCACTTGGAAGAACTAGAGAAACAACAGCAAACTAACCCCAAAGCAAGAAAAAGGAAAGAAATAGTAAAGATTAGAGCAGAAATAAATGAAATTGAGAACATGAAAACAATTGAGAAAATCAACAAAACCAGAAGTTAGTTCTATGAGAAAATCAATAAAATTGATGGACCCTTAGTAGGGTTGACAAAAAGAAGAGGAGAGAGGACATAAATAAATGAAATCAGAAATGGAAGAGGAGACATAACTACTGACTCCACAGAAATAAATGAAGTAATGAGAGGATACTATGAACAACTTTATGCTAACAAACCCGACAATGTAGATGAAATGGACAACTTCCTAGAAAGGCATGAACAACCAACATTGACTCGAGAAGAAATAGACAAGCTCAACAAACCAATCACAAGCAAAGAAATTGAATCAATCATTAAGAAGTACCCCAAAAAGAAAAGTCCAGGACCAGATGGCTTCACATGTGAATTCTACCAAACATTCAAGAAAGAATTAGTACCAACTTTCCTCAAACTCTTCAAAAAAACTGAAGAGGAAGGAAAGCTACCTAACTCATTCTACAAAGTCAACATCACCCTCATACCAAAGCCAAACAAAGATATTACTAGAAAAGAAAACTACAGACCAAACTCTCTTATGAATATAGATGCAAAAATCCTCAACAAAATTCTTGCAAATCGAATCCATTAAAAGAATTATACACCATGACAAAGTAGGATGCACCCCAGGTATGCAAGGATGGTTCAACAAAAGAAAATCAATTAATGTAATACACCATATCAACAAATCAAAGCAGAAAAACCACATGATCATCTTGATTGATACAGAAAAGGCATTTGACAAAATTCAGCATCCCTTCTTGTGGAAACACTTCAAAGGATAGGAATAGAAGGGAACTTCCTCAACATGATAAAGGGAATACATGAAAAACCCATGGCTAACATCATCCTCAATGGGGAAAAAAAATGAAAACTTTCCACTTAAGATCAGGAACAAGACAAGGATGTCTACTATCACCATTGTTATTCAACATTGTGTTGGAAGTTCTAGCCAGAGCAATTAGACAAGAAAAAGAAATACAAGGCATCCAAATTGGAAAGGAATGAGTAAAACTCTCACTATTTGCAGATGATATGATACTATATGTTGAAAAGCCCGAAAAATCCACAGCAAAACTACTATAGCTAATAAATGAGTACAGCAAAGTGACAGGTTACAAGATCAACACTCAAAAATCTGTAGTGTTTCTATACACTAGTAATGAACAATCTGAGGGGAAATCAAGAAAAAAAATCCATTTACAATCAAAACCAAAAGCATAAAATATTTAGGAATAAATTTAACTAAAGATACAAAAGGCCTATACAAAGAAAACTAAAGAAATTTTCAAAAGAAATCACAGAAGACCTAGATAAATGGAAGGGCATACCATGTTCATGGATTGGAAGACCAAATACAGTTAAGATGTCAATTCTACCTAAACTGATTTACAGATTCAACGCAATACTAATTAAAATCCCAAAAACTTATTTTTCAGAAATAGGAAAACCAATAACCAAATTTATCTGGAAAAGCATGGTGCCCCAAATAGCTAAAAAATATCCTGAGAAAGAAAAATGAAGTAGGAGGACTCATGCTACTTGACCTTAAGGTGTATTACGAAGCTACAGTGGTCAAAACCACATGATACTGGCAAAAAGATAGATATACTGACCAATGGAATAGAATAGAGTGTTCAGATATAGACCCACTCATCTATGGACAATTGATCTTTGATAAGGCAGTCAAGCCAACTCATCTGGGACAGAACAGTCTCTTCAATAAATGGTGCCTAGAGAACTGGACATTCACATACAAAAGAATGAAAGAGGATCCATATCTCACACCTTATACAAAAATTAACTCAAAATGGATCAAAGACCTAAACATTAGATCTAAGACCATAAAACTTTTAGGAGAAAATGTAGGGAAATATCTTATAAATCTTATAATAGAAGGCAGTTTCCTAGACCTTACATCCAAAGCACAAGCTTTGTAGAAAAAAAGAAATAAATGGGAACTCCTCAAAATTAAATACTTTTGTGTATCAAAGAACTTCGTCAAGAAAGTAAAAAGACAGCCTACACAATGGGAGACAATATTTGGAAATGATACATCAGATAAAGGTCTAGTATTCAGAATATATAAAGAGATTGTTCAACTCAACAACAAAAGACAGACAACCCAATTGCAAAATGGGCAAAAGACATGAACAGACACTTCTCAGAAGAGGAAACACAAATGGCCAAAAGGCACATGAAAAGATGCTCAACTTCCCTGGCTACTAGGGAAATGTAAACCAAACCACAATGAGATATCATCTCACACCCACCAGAATGGGCATTATCAATAAAGCAGAAAATGGCAAGTGCTGGAGAGGATATGGAGAAAGAGGTACACTTATCCGCTGTTGGTGGGAATGTCAAATGGTACAAACCGCTGTGGAAGGCAGTTTGGCAGTTCCTCGGGAAGCTAAGTATAGAATTGCCATATCAGCCAGCAATGTCATTGCTAGGTATCTACCCAGAGGACATGAGGACAAGAATACAAACAGACATTTGCACACCAATGTTTATAGCAGCATTATTTACAGTTGCCAAGAGATGGAAACAGCCAAAATGTCCATCAACAGGCAAGTGGCTAAACAAGCTGTGGTATATGCATACAATGGGATATTATGCAACTGTGAGACAGAATAAAGTTATGAGGTATGTAACAACATAGATGGACCTTAAGGACTTTATGCTGAGTGAGATTAGCTAGAAACAAAAGAATATTGCATGATCTCACTGATATGAATGTCATGAATTGACATTAGTGAATGAACTTGGAGAATTTCAGCTGGTAATAGAGACCATCAGAAGATAGAAATAGGGTAAGATATTGGGTAATTGGAGCTGAAAGGATACAGATTTTGCAACAGGATTGATTGTAAAAATTCAGAAATGCATAGCACAATACTACCTAAATATAATACAATAATGATAGAACACGGAATGAAGCTGAATGTGAGAATGATAGAGGGAGGAGGCCTGGGAGCACAAATGAAACCTGAGGGAAAGATAGACAATAAAGACTGAGATGGTATAATCTAGAAATGCCTAGAGTGTATAATGATAGTGACTAAAAGTACAAATTTAAAAATTATTTTGCAAGAGGAAGAACAAAGGAATGCCATTACTGTGGGGTGTTGAAAATAGATAGTAATTAATATTTTAAAACTTTAACTTATGTGTGAGACTGAAGCAAAAAAGTTTATTTGGTACAAAATTTACATTTTGACCACTGCATTTCTTAATAATATAACTTATGTGGACAGCTTAATTGAACAACATAGTACATGGAATCTTGAGTAGAGCATGAGATTTTGTAGGTTTGTCCAGAGTGATGCCCCAATAAATCCCAGAGTGATTTGAACAGTGAATAAAAATGTATTTTCAAAGTCCCTTTGGGGGAATGATGAGAAAGAAGGAAAATTCAGCTTTCCCAAGTGAAAAATTCTTGATATTCTCACAAGTAGTTGAAACAACCAAAGCAATAGGCTGAACCCCCAATCTTGGGGTTTGTTCATATGAAACTTAACCCTGCAAAGGATAGGCTAAGCCTACTTAAAATTAGGCCTAAGAGTCACCCCCAAGTAAACCTCTTCTGTTGCTCAGATGTGGCCTCTCTTTCTCTCAGCCAACATGGCAAGCAAACTCACTGCCCACCCCCTCTCTACATGGGACATGACTCACAGAGGTATGGACCTTCCTGTCAATGTGGGACAGCAATCCTAGATGAGCTGGAATTCAGCATCAAGGGATTGAGAAAACTTTCTTGACTGAAAAGGTGAAGGGCAAAATGAGACAAAATAAAGTGTCAATGGCTGAGAGATTCCAAACAGAGTTGAGAGGTTATCCTGGAGGTTATTCCTATGCATTAAATAGATATTACCTTTTTGATTAAGGTATAATGGAGAGGCCGGAGGGACCTGCCTGAAAATGTTTCTTGAAGATAATTCTTGAAGATGGTTATATAATGATAGCTTTGGCAATGTGACTGGGTGATTGTGAAAACCTGTGTCTGATGCTCCTTTTATCTACCGTATCAACAGATGAGTAAAACATATGGATTAAAAATAAATAAATAATAAGGTGAACAAATGTTAAAATAAATTTAGTAGATTCAAATGCTAGTGATCAATGAAAGGGAGGGGTAAGAGATATGCTATGTATGATTTCTTTTCTGTTTCCTTTTTATTTCTTTTTCTGAATTGATGCAAATGTTCTAAGAAATGATCATATGAATAATATACAACTATGTGATGATATTGTGAGTTGTTGACTATATAACAAGAATGGAATGAGCATATGGTAAGAATGTTTGTGTTTGCATGTGGTTATGTTTAATAAATAAAAAAAGATAATCAGATGCCTAGATATAAGCAAAAATTTATAAGCCATACTGAAAAACAGAAAGATATGGCTCCATCAGGGGACCAAATTAAAAATCAGAGGAGACACAGAATTTTGGAATCAAATCAAAGAATTTCAAAAAATTTCTTAATTCTAGGAGATGATAGGAAATATGCATAAGGACATAAAAGATATTAAGAAGACAATGTGGGAGCATAAAGAAGAATTTGAAAGTATAAAAGGAAACAGAAAATATGGGGGTGAAAATCACAATATTAGAGATTAAAATGCACCAAAGGCATACAACAACAGATTTGAACAGGCAGAAAAAAGAATCAGCAAGCTAGAAGACAGGGAAATTGAAATCACTCAGTCAGAAGAACAGATTGAGAAAAGAACAGGAAAAATAGAGCAGTATCTCAGGGACTTGAGTGACTGCACAAAGTGTATAGATATATCCATCATGGGTATCCCAAAGGGGAGGAGAAGATTAAAGGGGAAGAAAGAATATTTGAGGATATAATGACTCCAAATTTCCCAACTCTTATGAAAAACATAAATACACATGTCCAAAAAGCACTATATATTCTAAACAATAAATCATAATAGACATACTCCAATACACATATTGATCAGAATGTCAACTGTCAATGATAAAGAGAGAATTCTGAACACAGCAGGAGTAAAGTTCTTCATCACATACCAGGAATTTACAATAGCAAATAACAATCAAATATTTATGCACCTAACCATAGTGTCCCAAAAATACACGTCGCAAATATTCACAAAACTGAAGGGAGAAATAGACACCTTTGTAATGATAGTTGGAGACAACAATATGCCATCTTCTTCAATAGATAGAACATCTAGACAGAAGACCAGTAAGAAAACAGAGAACTTTAATAAAATGATGAATGAACTAGACCTAGCAGACTAATAGAGAACACTGCACACCAGAAAAGCAGGATATACATTCTGCTCAAGTACACATGGATCATTCTCCAGGATAGACCACATGTTGAGTCACAAAACAATCACGGAAATTTTAAAAGATTGCAACTATACTATGTGTCTTCTCTGAACATAATGAAAAGCTGGAAATCAATAACAGATGGAGAACTGGAAAATTAAAAAATATGTGGAACTTACACTCAAACAATCAGTGTGTCAAAAGAGAAGTTGAAAGGGGAATCAGTAAATGTTTCAATACAAACAAAAATAAGAACACTACAGCATATAAAAACTTATATGATTTAGAAAAGGCAGTGCTGAGGGTGAAATTTATAGCCTGAAATGCATACATTAAAAAGAAGAAAAGGCTGAAATCAAGGACCTAATTATTGCACAGTTGGAGGAAGTACTAAAACAACAGCAAACTAATCCCAAAGCAAGCAGTAGCAAAGAAACAACAGAGATTAGAGTGGAAATAAATGAAATTAAAAATAAAAATAAAACAACAGAGAGAATAAAATCAAAAATTGGTTCTTGAAAAGGTCAATAAAATTGACAAACCCTTAGCTAGATTGATGGAAAAAAAAAGAGAATAGAAACAAAATCAGATATGTGAGAGGAAACATTACTACTGAACCCACAGAAATAAAAATGATCACAAGAGAATACTATGAACAACTATATACCAACAAACTAGACAACTTAGATGAAATGGACAAATTCTTAGATAACACAAACAACCTACACCAAATCTAGAAGAAATAGAAGATCACAACAAAACCAATTACAAGTAAAGAGATTGAATCAGTCATCAAAAACCTCCCAGCAAAGAAAAACCCCAGAAAAACTGGCATCACAGGGGAATTCTACCAGCCATTCCAAGAAGAATGAATATGAATCCTGCTCAGACTCTTCCCAAATTTGAAGAGGGGGGAGTACCTAACATATTCTATACAGCCAACATCCCCCAATACCAAAACCAATTAAAGATACTATAATAAAAGAAAATTACAGATCAATTTCTCTAGTGAATATAGATGCAAAAGTCCACAACAAAATACTTGCAAGTCAAAGTCAACAGCACAATAAGAGAATTATACACCATGATCAAGTGGGTTTTATTCCAGGTATGCAAAAAATCAATCACTGTAATATACCAACATTATCAAAATGAAGGAAAAAAATACATGATCATCTCAATTGAGGCAGATATAGCATTTTAAAAAATCCACATCCTTTCTTGATAAAAAAAAACTTAGAAAAATAGAAATAGAAGGAAACCTCCTCAACATGTTAAAGGGCATATATGAAAAACCCACAGCTAACACAACACTCAATGCTGAAAGACTGAAAGCACTCCTGCTAACTAATCTTAGATCAGAACGAAGCAAGAATGCCCACTGTCACCACTGTTTTTGAATATTGGGCTGAGGTTCTAGCCTAGGCAGATAGGCAAGGAAAAGAAATAACAGGCGTCCAAGTTGAAGAGGAAGAAGTAAAACTTTCAGTATTTGTGGATGGCAAAGTCCTGTATTATAGAAAGTCCCAGAAAATCTACAACAAAGCTACCAGAGCTAATAAACAAATTCAGCAAAATGGTGGGGTACAAGATCAGTACACAGAAACTGATAGCATTCCTATTTGCTAGTAAAGAGCAATCTAAGGAAGAAATCAGAAAAAAATATTCCATTTACAATAGCAACTAAGAGAATCAAATATCTAGAAACACATTTTAACCAAGGATGTAAAAGATTTATACATGGAAAACTATAAAAGTTGCTAAAAGAAACAAAAGGTCTAATGAAATGGAAGGACATTCCATGCTCATGGATTGGAAAACTAAACATTATTAAGAGGTCAATTCTACCCAAGATGATTTACAGATTCAACACAATCCCAATCAAAATTCCAGCAGCATACTTTCTAGGAAAAGCCAATTATCAAACTTATTTGGAAGGGTAAGGAGCCCCAAATAGCAAAAAAAAAAAAAAAAACACATCTTGAAAAAGAAGAACCAAGTTAGTTAGAAGACTCAAACTTCCTGTCTTTAAAACATATTACAAAGCTATAGTGGTCAAAACAGCATGACATAAAAATAGATATACTGACCAATGGAATCAAATTGAAAGTTCAGAAATAGACTCTCACAATTGATTATTGATAATTGATTTTTGACAAGACTTCCAGATCCACTCAGTTGGAAAAAAACAGTCTCTTCAAAACATGATTCTAGGAGAACTGGATATCCATATTCAAAATAATGAAAGAGAACCCCTATCTCACACCATATACAAAAATTGACTCAAGATGGATCAAAGACCTAAATATAAGAACCAAGACTATAAAACTTGTAGAAAAAATATATAGGGAAGCATCTTCAGAATCTTACACTAGATATGATTTCTTAGACTTTACATACAAAGCACAAGTAATGGCAGAAAACAAGGATAAATGGGATCTCTCAAAATTAAAACTTTTGTGCCCAAAGCCTTTGTCATGAAAATGAAAAGACAGCCTAGTCAATGGGATAAAATATTTGGAAACTACATATCTGATAAAGATTTAATATCTAAAATATATAAAGAAATCCTACAATTCAACAATAAAAGGACAACCCAATTTAAAATGGCAATAATCATTTCTCCAAAAAGTACATACAAATGACTAAAAGACACATGAAAAAGTGTTCAACATCACTAGCTATTAGGGAAATGCAAATCAAAACACAATGAGATATCATTTCACACCCAATAGAATGGTACTACAAAGAAAAAAAAACAGAAGAAGTGTCAGAGAGGATGTGGAGAAATGGGTGAGAATGTAAGATGCTGCAGTCACTGTAGATGAGTTTAGCGGTTCCTCAAAAAGCTAGATATAAAATTGCCATATGACCTAGCAATCCTGCTACTAGGTATATAACCTGAACAACTGAAAATAGGGTTCAAACACATATTTGCACACCAATGTTCCTAGCAGCATTATTCACAGTTGCCAAAGGATGTAAGAACCCAAGTGTCTATCAGTCTTGGAAGGATTAAACAAAATGTGGTATATACATACAATGGAATATTAATCATCTGTATAAAGGAATGATGCCTGATCATGTGATAATGACCTTAAGGAAATCATACTGAGTGAAACAAGTCAGACACAAAAGGACAAATATTATATGATGTCACTGATATGAACTTATTGTAAAAAGCAAACTCATAGAGTTAGAATTTAGATTATAGGTTACCAGGGATAGATTGGGTTTGGAAAACGGGGAGTTAATGCTTGGTTTGTACAGAATTTTAGTTTGGGTTGATTTTAAAGGTTTGGAAAATGATAGTGGTGGTGGTAGCACAATATTGTGACTGTAATTAACAGCAACAAATTATACTGGAGAATGTGGTTAAAAAAGGAAAGTTTAGGTTATATATGTTAGTAAAGCAAAAGTTAAAAGATAAAGCAGGATTGTGCAAGTCAGTGAACCCTATTATAGATGAGGAACTAAGGGTAATAGTACAAGTATAAGAATATTCTTTCATGGAATATAACAAATGTACAACAGTTAAGCAAGGTGTTAATAATAGGGTGGTATATGGGGAAAATACAACTAATATAAATGATGGAAATAGTAATATTTTAGCAATATATCACTAATTGTAACAAAGGTAACTACTGTTATAAAAAAGTACAATGAATTTTTTTAAAGTGCTATCATCAGTTGTAACAAATGTTCCACATCAATGCAAGGTATCGGTGGGTTGGTATATGGAAATCCTGTGTTTTACGTATGATTGCTTTGTAAACCTAGAGCTTCTCTAATCAAAAATATAATGAGAAGCATACACGGGAACGGGAATAGAATAGGAATCAGTAAGACAGTGAAGAATGGACCTGGAACTTCCTGGAAGATGGCGGCTTAGTAAGACGCGCGGATCTTAGTTTCTTCTCCAGGACACCTACTAGGGGAGTAGAAACGATACAGAAAGCGCCCAAAGCCACAACAGAGATAAAAAAGACAGCGTACCCCATCCTGGAACAGCTGGCTGGCTGAGAGAAGCAGCTCGGGTGAGATCACCGAGGCGCGCGGGCTTCACCAGGCGGGGCGGCAAGCGGCCGGAGTTACTCCCTTCCCCCTTCCCGGGCCGGCTGGGAGAATTGGAGAGGCGGTCCCCTGAAACAAAGGCGGCTGGCGCCCACACCACGCGCGGCCCCCTGGACCAACTGAGAGAATTGGATCGGAAACCCCCAGGCTGCGGAGAACGGTGACTGGTGGGGGAGGCCCCTTCCAAACCCGTGACTCCTGGGGAACGTGCACTCTCTCAGGCGGGCTGCTGCCGCTGGCGCCCTCCCGCCACACTTGTCACCCAGGGCTGACTAGGAAATTCGGACGGGCTCTTTCCTGGGCTGCGGCGACCAGCAACCCTCCCTGCGTTCGGACCCCAGGCCGGCTCAAGCCGCTTCGGCTAGCGAACCCCGCGGACGGCGAGAGTTTTCCAAAGTTTAAGGTCCCACAGCACCTTTTACTGGTGGGACCCGCAGACAAACGTGTGCCACGAGCGCCACCTACTGGGCAGGATAAGAAAAACAGAACCCAGAGATTTCACAGGAAAATCTTCCAACTTTTGGATCCAATACCCAGGGAAATCTGTCTAAATGTGCAGACGCCAACAGAAGATAACGGACCACGCTCAAATAATTGAAAATATGGCCCAGTCAAAGGAACAAACCAATAGTTCAAATGAGATACAGGAGCTGAGACAACTAATGCTAAATATACGAACAGAAATGGAAAACCTCTTCAAAAACGAAATCGATAAATTGAGGGAGGACATGAAGAAGACATGGGCTGAACATAAAGAAGAAATAGAAAAACTGAAAAAACAAATCACAGAACTTATGGAAGTGAAGGACAAAGTAGAAAAGATAGAAAAAACAATGGATACCTACAATGATAGATTCAAAGAGACAGAAGATAGAATTAGTGAGTTGGAGGATGGAACATCTGAATTCCAAAAACAAACAGAAACTATCGGGAAAAGAATGGAAAAATTTGAACAGGGTATCAGGGAACTCAAGGACAATATGAAGCGCACAAATATACGTGTTGTGGGTGTCCCAGAAGGAGAAGAGAAGGGAAAAGGAGGAGAAAAACTAATGGAAGAAATTTTCACTGAAAATTTCCCAACTCTTATGAAAGACCTAAAATTACAGATCCAAGAAGTGCAGCGTACTCCAAAGAGATTAGACCCAAATAGGCGTTCTCCAAGACACTTACTAGTTAGAATGTCAGAGGTCAAAGAGAAAGAGAGGATCTTGAAAGCAGCAAGAGAAAAACAATCTGTCACATACAAGGGAAACCCAATAAGACTATGTGTAGATTTCTCAGCAGAAACCATGGAGGCTAGAAGACAGTGGGATGATATATTTAAATTACTAAAAGAGAAAAACTGCCAACCAAGACTCCTATATCCAGCAAAATTGTCCTTCAAAAATGAGGGAGAAATTAAAACATTCTCAGACAAAAAGTCACTGAGAGAATTTGTGACCAAGAGACCAGCTCTGCAAGAAATACTAAAGGGAACACTAGAGTCAGAACCGAGAAGACAGAAGAGAGAGGTATGGAGAAGAGTGTAGAAAGAAGGAAAGTCAGATATGATATATATAATACAAAAGGCAAAATGGCAGAGGAAAATATTATCCAAACAGTAATAACACTAAATGTTAATGGACTGAATTCCCCAATCAAAAGACATAGAATGGCAGATTGGATTAAAAAACAGGATCCTTCTATATGCTGTCTACAGGAAACACATCTTAGACCCAAAGATAAACATAGGTTGAAAGTGAAAGGTTGGGAAAAGATATTTCATGCAAATAACAACCAGAAAATAGCAGGAGTGGCTATACTAATATCCAACAAGTTAGACTTCAAATGTAAAACAGTTAAAAGAGATAAAGAAGGACACTATATACTAATAAAAGGAACAATTAAACAAGAAGACATAACAATCATAAATATTTATGCACCAAACCAGAATGCCCCAAAATACGTGAGGAATACACTGCAAACACTGAAAAGGGAAATAGACACAAATACCATAATAGTTGGAGACTTCAATTCCCCACTCTCATCAATGGACAGAACATCTAGACAGAGGATCAATAAAGAAATAGAGAATCTGAATATTACTATAAATGAGCTAGACTTAACAGACATTTATAGGACATTACATCCCACAACAGCAGGATACACCTTTTTCTCAAGTGCTCATGGATCATTCTCAAAGATAGACCATATGCTGGGTCACAAAGCAAGTCTTAACAAATTTAAAAAGATTGAAATCATACACAACACTTTCTCGGATCATAAAGGAATGAAGTTGGAAATCAATAATAGGCGGAATGCCAGAAAATTCACAAATACATGGAGGCTCAACAACACACTCTTAAACAACGAGTGGGTCAAAGAAGAAATTGCAAGAGAAATTAGTAAATACCTCGAGGCAAATGAAAATGAAAACACAACATATCAAAACTTATGGGATGCAGCAAAGGCAGTGCTAAGAGGGAAATTTATTGCCCTAAATGCCTATATCAGAAAAGAAGAAAAGGCAAAAATGCAGGAATTAACTGTTCAATTGAAAGAACTGGAGAAAGAACAGCAAACTAATCCCAAAGCAAGCAAAAGGAAAGAAATAACAAAGATCAGAGCAGAAATAAATGAAATTGAAAATATGAAAACAGTAGAGAAAATCAATAAGACCAGAAGTTGGTTCTATGAGAAAATCAATAAGATTGATGGGCCCCTATCAAGATTGACAAAAAGAAGAAGAGAGAGGATGCAAATAAATAAGATCAGAAATGGAAGAGGAGACATAACTACTGCCCTCACAGAAATAAAGGAGGTAATAACAGGATACTATGAACAACTTTACGCTAATAAATACAACAATTTAGATGAAATGGACGGGTTCCTGGAAAGACATGAACAACCAACTTTGACTCAAGAAGACATAGATGACCTCAACAAACCAATCACAAGTAAAGAAATTGAATTAGTCATTCAAAAGCTTCCTAAAAAGAAAAGTCCAGGACCAGATGGCTTCACATGTGAATTCTACCAAACGTTCCAGAAAGAATTAGTACCAATTCTCCTCAAACTCTTCAAAAAAATCAAAGTGGAGGGAAAACTGCCTAATTCATTCTATGAAGCCAACATCACCCTCATACCAAAACCAGGCAAAGATATTACAAAAAAAGAAAACTACAGACCAATCTCTCTAATGAATACAGATGCAAAAATCCTCAATAAAATTCTAGCAAATCGTATCCAACAACACATTAAAAGAATTATACATCATGACCAAGTAGGATTCATCCCAGGTATGCAAGGATGGTTCAACATAAGAAAATCAATTAATGTAATACACCATATCAACAAATCAAAGCAGAAAAATCACATGATCATCTCAATTGATGCAGAGAAGGCATTCAACAAGATTCAACATCCTTTCCTGTTGAAAACACTTCAAAAGATAGGAATACAAGGGAACTTCCTTAAAATGATAGAGGGAATATATGAAAAACCCACAGCTAATATCATCCTCAATGGGGAAAAATTGAAAACTTTCCCCCTAAGATCAGGAACAAGACAAGGATGTCCACTATCACCACTATTATTCAACATCGTGTTGGAGGTTCTAGCCAGAGCAATTAGACAAGAAAAAGAAATACAAGGCATCAAAATTGGAAAGGAAGAAGTAAAACTATCACTGTTTGCAGACGATATGATACTATACGTCGAAAACCCGGAAAAATCCACAACAAAACTACTAGAGCTAATAAATGAGTACAGCAAAGTAGCAGGTTACAAGATCAACATTCAAAAATCTGTAGCATTTCTATACACTAGTAATGAACAAGCTGAGGGGGAAATCAAGAAACGAATCCCATTTACAATTGCAACTAAAAGAATAAAATACTTAGGAATAAATTTAACTAAAGAGACAAAAAACCTATATAAAGAAAACTACAAAAAACTCCTAAAAGAAATCACAGAAGACCTAAATAGATGGAAGGGCATACCGTGTTCATGGATTAGAAGACTAAATATAGTTAAGATGTCAATCCTACCTAAATTGATTTACAGATTCAATGCAATACCAATCAAAATCCCAACAACTTATTTTTCAGAAATAGAAAAACCAATAAGCAAATTTATCTGGAAGGGCGGGGTGCCCCGAATTGCTAAAAGCATCTTGAGGAAAAAAAACGAAGCTGGAGGTCTCGCGCTGCCTGACTTTAAGGCATATTATGAAGCCACAGTGGTCAAAACAGCATGGTATTGGCATAAAGATAGATATATCAACCAATGGAATCGAATAGAGTGCTCAGATACAGACCCTCTCATCTATGGACATTTGATCTTTGATAAGGCAGTCAAGCCAACTCACCTGGGACAGAACAGTCTCTTCAATAAATGGTGCCTAGAGAACTGGATATCCATATGCAAAAGAATGAAAGAAGACCCGTATCTCACACCCCATACAAAAGTTAACTCAAAATGGATCAAAGATCTAAACATTAGGTCTAAGACCATAAAACAGTTAGAGGAAAATGTTGGGAGATATCTTATGGATCTTACAACTGGAGGTGGTTTTATGGACCTTAAACCTAAAGCAAGAGCACTGAAGAAGGAAATAAATAAATGGGAACTCCTTAAAATTAAACACTTTTGTGCATCAAAGAACTTCATCAAGAAAGTAGAAAGACAGCCTTCACAATGGGAGACAATATTTGGAAATGATATATCAGATAAAGGTCTAGTATCCAGAATTTATAAAGAGATTGTTCATCTCAACAACAAAAAGACAGCCAACCCAATTACAAAATGGGAAAAAGACTTGAACAGACACCTATCAGAAGAGGAAATACAAATGGCCAAAAGGCACATGAAGAGATGCTCAATGTCCCTGGCCATTAGAGAAATGCAAATCAAAACCACAATGAGATATCATCTCACACCCACCAGAATGGCCATTATCAACAAAACAGAAAATCACAAGTGCTGGAGAGGATGCGGAGAAAGAGGCACACTTATCCACTGTTGGTGGGAATGTCAAATGGTGCAACCACTGTGGAAGGCAGTTTGGCGGTTCCTCAAAAAGCTGAATATAGAATTGCCATACGACCCAGCAATACCATTGCTGGGAATCTACTCAAAGGACTTAAGGGCAAAGACACAAACGGACATTTGCACACCAATGTTTATAGCAGCGTTATTTACAATTGCAAAGAGATGGAAACAGCCGAAATCTCCATCAACAGAAGAGTGGCTAAACAAACTGTGGTATATACATACGATGGAATACTATGCAGCTTTAAGACAGGATAAACTTATGAAGCATGTATTAACATGGATGGACCTAGAGAACATTATGCTGAGTGAGTCTAGCCAAAAACTAAAGGACAAATACTGTATGGTCCCACTGATGTGAACAGACATTCGAGAATAAATTTGGAATATGTCCTTGATAACAGAGTCCAGCAGGAAGTAGAAACAGGGTAAGATAATGGCCAATTGGAGTTGAAGGGATACAGACGGTGTAACAGGACTAGATACAAAAACACAAAAATGGACAGCACAATAATACCTAATTGTAAAGTAATCATGTTAAAACACTGAATGAAGCTGCATCTGAGCTATAGGTTTTTGTTTTGTTTTGTTTTGTTTTGATTTTACTATTATTACTTTTATTTTTTTCTCTATATTAACATTCTATATCTTTTTCAGTTATGTTGCTAGTTCTTCCAAACCAATGCATATGTACTAAGAAATGATGATCATGCATCTATGTGATGATGTTAAGAATTAATGATTGCATATGTAGAATGGTATGCTCTCTAAATGTTGGGTTAATTTCTTTTTTCCGTTAATTTAAAAAAAAAAAAAAGAGAAGGGATAATTGGAGCTGAAGGGATACAGACTGTACAACGGGACTGGATATAAAAACTCAGAAATGGACAGCACAATACTACCCAATTGTAATGCAATTATGTTAAAACACTGAATGAAGCTGCATGTGAGGTATGGGTTTTTTTTGTTTGTTTTGTTTTGTTTTTTTTTCTTTCTATTATTGTTTTAATTCTTATTCTGTTGTCTTTTTATTTCTTTTTCTAAATCGATGCAAATGTACTAAGAAATGATGAATATGCAACTATGTGATGTTATTAAGAATTACTGATTGTACATGTAGATTGGAATGATTTCTAATTGTTTTGTTAATTCTTTTTTTTAATTAATAAAAAAAAAAGAAAAAAAAATAAAGCAAAAAATTGAAAAAGTTAAAAAAAAAAAAAAAAAAAAATAAGAATGGACCTGCTTCAATAATTTATTGAAAACAAAGAACCAGAGAAGAAACAAATAAAAACTGAGGCTTAGGGGCCTGGTGACAGAACGTCCAACAGAAATGCCAGCTTCAGAAGGTGGTGGTTAGTATAGTTTTAGACATGCTGATTTGCAGAACGGAAAAAACTAGAGATCTTAGAGAGAACCATTTAAAGGAACACTGAGAAACAAAGGGGAAAAAAAGACAAATTGGAGGGGTTAAAAGAATGGGGGGCTAATGAGCTAGCTATACAGTTACATGTGGGAGCTAGTCTTCAATGATGGCCCCCCAATGGCCTACACTCTCTGCTATTCACACTCTTTGTGTAGATTCCTGGCCCTATGACTTGCATGTAATTAATGGAAGTCATACAGACTCACTCAACCGGTTACAATGCAAGAATCTTGGCAGTTTCTGCCTTGGTTCTTTGGAACACTTGCCTTTACTGCCCTGAGCTACCAGCTCCCGTGTGACCCCCACATACTGTGAGAAAACCTAAGCTAGTCATACGGAGGGATCAGATGGAAATAGAAATTTCCAAACAGTCCACAACTATTCAGCTATTCCAACCCAGAAGCCAGACATATGAGTGGAGAAACTACCAAATGACTTCATTCTCAAGTCTGATCTGATTCCAGCCATATGAGCAGAGACTGTGAACCCCAAGAATCAAGAGAAAAAATAATAAACTATTGTTTTAAGCCACAAAACTTTAGGAGTGATCTGTTATACCACAACAGAAGAATGGAAACACTACTCTATGGTAAGAGAGACAAATATAAAAGAGATATGGACAGACTTTGCTCTTCTCTCAAAATACTCTTTAGTGTCTGAGGAAAGGTTTTTTTTTTTTATTTGAGTATGTTTTTGTTTCCTATTGGTGAATAATAGCTAGGTAGAAGAATATTTTATACTTGGGACAAGAAGGAAAGAAAGGGATGAATGAAAAGAAAAACGAAACTTACTAATGTTTTATTAGTAAGTTAGTAAGAGAAGTTATACTGAATAGCCTTGATTTTATCAGTTTGTTTTTATCATTGAAAGAATTCTGAAAGACAGGGTTAGAATCTAGGGAAGAATTTTGTTGAAAATAAAACAAGTGAATTAGAAGAATAAAAATTTTCTGGACAGTAGTGATAGCCTAGAGAAAGTTGGAAGATAAGAAAGTCATACCTCAATAGTATGAATTTATGGTGACCTATCAACAGTTTTATGATTTTATGACCTTCTACTAAAATGTACAGAAACAGAAGAGTTCTTGAAGATAAATCAGAGGTACAGTAGAAGATGGAGAAAGCAAGGACTCCTAGGGTCTCACCTGGGTTGCAAGTGGAGCAAATTAAAGCCTATAAGACATAGGGAAAGAATGTTTTTTGTGCTTCAAGCAAAGTCAGAATCTATGTAAAATGCAGAATACAGAAAAGGTAGAAGACAAAAACAAAAATCATACATTCTCACTAGGTTTATATTCCAAGATAATGTGGGTAGGGATGGATGGTAAGGATAGTGGAGAGAAGGAGGAAGAGGGTAACACAGGATGATTGGTTTCTTTCTAATGAAGATAGCATTTGAAGTAAATTAATGTTAAACAATTTAAGAACCACTTCAAATCTCTGATGAAATTCTACATGTCTCTGGCCACAGTCCATGGAGTTCAAGCTTTATTGTTGATCTATCTTTTTCTGATAAGGAGCACAGGTTGCAGCAACTCATCATCTGTTCTGCTTAAGCTAAAGTGAGCCTCTGAACTCCCAGAAGGTAGGGCCACCTTTACCCGTGGACTGTTACTAACCATTTGATATGAGAGCTTACTGTGTATTGGTAATGGGCTAGTGAAGAACATGCAGTGAAACTTTCTTCAAGTGCTGGCTGGTTAGAGACACCAGAGGACATAAGGGATAAAAAGCTCCCACCTCTTAGCAAAGCTGTTGTGTCCACCATTTTGTTCAAACAGGCTCCAACAGTATCTGGACTACCCCCAAGGAGCACTCAAGACGTAAGACTCTTCTCTGAGTCATACCACTCACATAGCTAGTACTTCCACCTTTCTAGCCCACTTATGCCATTGCCAAATTTGAAGTGACAAATAGAATTGGTAGAGGGATGGGAACTACTAAAGTGAATAGTAATATACCATTAGAGACAAAAGAATTATTAGAAAAGGAAAAGTAGTGATAAGAACCCTCGGAGCCCAGAACTTTTTCCTGTAGGGGCACATAGCTCTATTAATCTGGATAGCTTCATTGTATTACAGTATAATGAAGCCATTGACATAGATTAACATCAGTTTAAATAATTAGGAATGGGCTGGGGTGGGGGGAAGAGTATAGAATATGTATTAGCATATGTTTTCCTTTCTATAAATAAAAATATCGTGGCTGGGAGAAAGCTAATTTCTGGATCATGCCAATGAAATAAATAGACTATCAGTTCTGTATACGAGGTATGACAGTGAAAGTACTAAAAAATTTTATGATTTCCACATCCAAATAAGCCTAATCCTCTTACAAGTAGTTATCATGGTATCCAATGCATTTTTCCCAAACAATCCTGTCATTGAACAAGATATTTCTGAAACATTTGTTTGGAAATCATCTTTAGAACGTTTTTTTAATGTTATCAAGGTAGGAAAATTTGTCTTTTGGATAATTGAAGTCTTTTTTTTTTTTTTTAATTTTGGATAAAGGCAAGTGTCATTTGAAGCCAATTCTGGTGAATAATCACTTGGGGATTAATATTGTGCCCAAAAATAAAGCATGCCTATAAAGCAGCGAGACTGGTTTTCTTATTTGGCTCAAAGTGTCTCAAAAGATAATAATCAGAAAGAGGTTCCAAGATTATTTTGAGTAATGATTACATTACTGAGATAAATATTTAGCTACAAAGGAGAAACATCCATCTGGATGCATATGTAAGGAGTTACATATAAATGAATAAGTAAATAACTAAATAAAGTTTCCTCATAACATGGCCACATAGTGTAAAACAGCTACATGTTCAAAAACATATAAATAGCTATCCATTATAAAATAATGTTTTCAGACCACAGCCTGTCTTCTCATGCAAACATTGCTAGCAATGACTGTTTACCATGGGTCAGGCGCTGTGCTTAACCCTTCACATGTGTTGCTGAATTTAATAATACCAGCTGAAAGATTGTTAGGATGATTAACAAGTGAAAATTTATATGCTCAGGATTTTAGCACAATGCCTGACTAATGCAAACATTCAACAAATTAGTTATTCATTTTTATTACCATCAAGATAAAGAAATTTGAGCTTAAGGAGTAACTTTCCCAGAGTCACACATCTAATAAGTGGTATGAAAAGAAGTTTACCTAGTTAACCGCAACTCTTTTTTGCTTCTGTCTGTGGCTGGCTAAGCCTGTGGATACCTTGGCAGAGAATTTGTCATTGAAGCACCAATCAACACATCATGGATCTAAATACAGGTAACACACAGCTATCCGATAAACGATTATCTGAAGCTGTTTCACCATCTTCGGAAGCTGAGCCATCAGTCCGTTTTCATTCTTCCTCTTTGAATTTATTAATTCATTTCTAATTTTTTCCTACTTGGGAAAGGTATCAAATGGAACTGTTAAAAGAAATAATGTTTTGTTTCAATATTTTTTAAATTATAGAAATAACACGAATTAATTTTATAAAAATTCACCTATTACAGTTAAATCTGAAGCTTTCTTGGCTATTTTACCTGATTTCTATTCCCTCTTCAGAGATAACCGCCATTATCAGACTGGTGTGCATCTTCTCAGGCATTTTAAAAAGTATTTGCATATGTTTTTGTTTCTATGTACGTAGAAATACTTTCATTTTCTTTATGTGGAGAGTATGCTATCTCAAGTTTTTGTATTTATCATTCTACAACTAGTTTTTAACCCATTTTCTATAGTCGTCCTTACTTAGATGTACTTCATATAAAAATTAACTAGGACAGAGTATTCCACAATTTACCTATCAATTAATACCATTACCAAATATTTTACTTTTATAAATGACATGGTTCATTTACATGCCTCCTGATGTACACGTGAGTGATCTATAAAGTGAATATTGAGCAGGTAAATCGTTAGGTCATATATAGGTAAGTATTTAAAAATACATAATAGCCTTGCCCTTTGCCAGCAAACAGCAGTGTATGATTATTTCCTCACATTCACCCTTAAATTATCATACTTCCTTTTTCTTAGTTTGAGAGAAAAGATTAGTCTTTTGTTGTTTTATTTTGAATTTCCATGTTTATTAACTATGAGACCATCTTGTCAACTATGAATAATTAGCAGTGGCCAATAAAGCAAATGGGTTGCCTGCCTGTGTTTTGCCTATTTTCTAGTAGGTCGTTGATCTTTCTATTAAAATTTACATTTTTTTAGTATTCTAGATATGAAAACTTTTAATATCTGTTTCAAATGTTTTATCCCATTTTAAAACTTGTCTCAACTTTATGATGGCTTTTCTCACATAAATGTTTACAATTTCAAGGTAGTAAAATTTGCCAATATTTTCTGTCTTTGGCTTTTTGTTATTTGTTAAGGAAGCTATCATCTGAAAAAATATTAAAAGTTATCATCTATATTTTCTTCTAATAGTTTTATAGCTTTGTTCTTACATTTAGTTCTTTAATGAAAATGGGTTTTGTGTGTGTGAATAGGGATTTAATTTTTGTCTCAGAAAATAAGCAGCTAATAATCCCAACACATTTGATTAAGTATCCTATTCTAACCTTGATAAATTTGAAATGTCATCTTTAGCAGGGATTGTCTCCATATATACATAGGTACATTTAGGGAAAAGTGTTTTACAATAAAATATTAACTCCCTGCCTGAAACTGTACAGCTGTGCTCCAGTAGCCATGTTTCCTGAAGATGAATGTATAATGATATAACTTTCACAAGCTATATGACTATGTGATAGTGAAAAACCTTGTGTCTGATGCTCCTTTTATCTATACTATGGACAGATGAGTAAAAAATATGGATTAAAAATAAATAAGAGGGGGAACAAATGTTAAAACAAATTGAGTAGATTGAAATACTAGCGACCAATGAAAGGGAGTGAAAGGGGGTATAGAAAAAAATTGGAGGAACAAAGGTAAAATATATTGGGTAGATGGAAATAGTAGTAGTCAATGAGAGGGAGAGGTAAGGTATGGTTTGTATGAGTTTTCTCTTTTTATTTCTTTTTCTGGAGTCAGGCACATGTTCAAAAAAATGATCATGGTGATGAATATACTACTATGTGATGATATTGTAAGCCATTGATTGTGTCCCATGTATGGAATGTTTGCATGTTAAGAATGTTCATGTTTCTATGTTGTTTTGGTTTTTCAATTAAAAATAAATAAATAAAAGTAAAGAAAAATTTCCAACTTCCTGAAGACATGGAACTCTTTGACCTATGGCCTACAAGAACTTAGAGCACAATCTTCACTTCGCTGTGCTGAAACACAATCTTCAAAGCTGAATGCTAAGGGGACTCAGTCATCATTTTGCCTGACACTGTTCTGTTCATATAGTTACTTACTTCATCTTTTCCAAGCACCTAGCAAATTCAGTATCTTATTAGTAGGATAATCAAGCCTCATCAAGATCATGTATAACGATAACACGTGTACACAAACAAGAAAGCCAGAACCTCATAGCTACCCAGGTTGAAGTTTGAGTCCATGTAAATTGAAAGCCTCACCAATTTGGATTGATATCATGTACTATTATACAGTACATTGTTTGATCAAGAAAAGCTATGTAGATTTGAATCTTTAGCACCTTCATGCTTGAGTTTGGTGGGGTTGCTGTTAGCCTGTGGATAACCCAGAAAACTTTCAAATGTTTGAGACCCATTTGCAGAGTTACAAAGGTGTGACCTACTTGATGAATGGAAAAGACCTATATGATAAATAGAAGAGAATAGAGAATAATGTTTGATGAAGGAATTTTTAGATAAGAAGAGATACCACCTTGATCCAAGATTCATCAATTACTGTTTAAAATTTGCTGAGTGCAACAGCGACCTTCATCAGTTTTTTGTGTTTATGTACAGCCATGAGGTTCAGACTGTTCATCTCCACTGTACACAGGTGGGCTGGGCATCTAGAAGGCTAAGGAGAGCCACAGCATGCCAGTGCTATTTTCAGAGAGGAACTCAAAAAACCAGGCCAAACCTAGAGAGGTACTGCAATAAGAGTACAGTTTACTTCAGACCTATTTCACTGAAACTCATTTACCGACTCAAGCTAGAACCTCAGAATCTTTGCAATAATACTCAGATCTTAAACCAAATGACATCAAAATTTCCAGAAAGGAACTCAGCCTGTGTTTCTAAGAAGCAGTGTTCAGAACTTTATGCAGTGATTTCTTCAGCTTGTGATAGAGTTGAATATGGAACAAAGGATGCTCATGATTTCTAAGTCAGGAAACTGAACATACTCACCTTTGGCATCCAAAGCTGATGTTAAGAAAACATGTTATGTGTTACAAAAAAGGAGCTTGTTCATGGACAATCAGATTTCTCCTCTGAAGAACTGAGAGCCCAACAATATAACCAATGGGGAAATCATGGGCAAATGAAGATAGACATTATATGAAAAGGAAAGTAGCAAATGCTTTTGAAGAACAGCTGTTAAAACAGAAAATGGATAAACGTCATAGGACGTTGCATTAAGTTTCAGAAACGTTATATGAGAACTTGCTTACCTTCCAGGAAAGTTCTGAAGTTAATCCAATACGTGTAGAGTTAAGGGTAGGTTCCCAGCAGGAACTCAAAGGGTCCTGCTTTCCAGCCATAAATCAGCAGATCTCAGGGAATGAAAATGCCAGATATGTACCTCCTGTTACTTCCTATGGCAAATACTATCACTACTGCTTTGGTGTCCCCAGCTGTTGGTCAGAAGGTTTAGTATTCCTTCCACTGACAGCCCAGTCAGTGAAAGACTCCACATATGCCCAGCCAGTGAAAGACTCAAGAAAAGGTGCTAGATGTGTGAATAAAAATACAAAAAACAAAAACAGAACAAAACAAAAAACATGAAATGTACAAGTTTGCTAGTACAGTTCTTTTCTTACATCACTAGGAATGGTTCACACAATGCCAACTAAAGTGCAACTGTCATCCACTTTCACACGAAATAAACATTTGGTGTCATCATGGTGTTGTTTCAGGCTCCTAAACTTCCTGACATTTTTGTTGACAAAGATAAAATGATCATCTCTAAATCAAAATGAAGACACTTTTGAATCCAGTTTCCAAAAAAGATGTTAAATCTCCTGTGGCTTGAGGAGTCAATAGACTCTCTTTTCTTTGTGCTCTACTTCTCCTATGTTTGAAGGTGGAAATTCTTAGAAGCATGGGATTTTACAGCCTAAAATTTTATCTACAAGAGCCTGGAGCTTTGGAGAATGCTCTATAAGCCGATTTCCTTTAAAACCAAATGAAGTGCTCACGTTGGAGATATTTTGGATGATTCAACTGAATGGGGTATCCGCTGCAACAAAACCCTAGCACCCTTCCTAAGAGCCCAAGAAACTTTATATTTGCTGTACACTTGCATCTACACCATTCTATACACTTCCGGCAGATTCAGGAGATGCTCTGAAGATTTAAAAAAATAAGTGTGATGGCAAAATACTGCACCCATGTAACTTTGGATCCTTGTAAAGAAAAGATGGTGGAGACCTCAGACACTAGAAAGCTCAATCCAACCCAAGGGAAGAGCCCGGAATAAGCGTTATGGACAGATAGTCTTCAGCACCCTTACTGAGCTAGACTACCACACATGGTAGACTTTTTCAGTGGAGCAGAGCAGGGCCTTGAGGCTTATGAATGCATAGACCTTGTCCTTGAAGTTTTGGTGGATTCACCAGATACCAGTGCAGGGGTCTATGCATAATGGTTACAGACTAGTTCAGTTGGAAATGCCAGTTCTCCAGACTTCATTGTCGAGAACCCATGCATAATAAGTGGATTCTCAAGTTTTATCTGTACTTTCTAATCCAGTGAGCTATAATCAGATACTTTTGAATGGCAATAAATATAAATTTGCAGCCATCAAGCCCAAGACCGAATTTCAACTGGGTTCTTTCCTAGTTTATATTGATCACCTTCTTGGAAAAGCAGCCTTTGAAGTCTATGAAACTATTCATAGAGATATGAATGATACCAAAAGTAACAGGAATTTGTTTTAAAGGTCCAGAAATCTGTCACCATGGGAATTGTGCATTGGAACCCTGTTGATGGAGGGACTAAAATCAAGTATGCAACACACATTTATCAAATTCTACTCCTCCTACTTATTCCAAAATATCAGTATATTAGCAGAAGAGTTAACTGCTACAAAAATGCCCCTGAAAAGGCAATGCCCCCAGCTTTAGTCATCTCTTTTGCTATAATAATACTCTCTATGATTGAACAAGTCCATGACTGCAAAATCATCCATGGCGACAATAAACCAGACAATTTCATGTTTGGAACAGAATTTTCGAACAGGATGGTAGAGATGATAATTGATCTGCTGGCATAGCATTGAGTTGCCAGAATCAGAGTATAAATACAAAACTTTTCCCAAAGAAACTATACTTACAGCAAAGTGTGAAACAGCTGGGTTTCAATGTATTGAGATGTTAAATATGAAACAATAGAGCCACCAGATTGATTACTTTGGAGTTGCTACAATAGCCTACTGCATGTGCTTTGGCACTTACATGAACATGAAAAATGAAAGAGCAGTCTGGAATCTGAAGGCCTTTTCAGAAGCCTTCCTCCTTTGGATACGTGGAATGAATTTTACACATCACATTGAATATATCAGATAATATATCATTATCTTCTGTCTTCAGATTTTTAAGGCAATAGATGAAGAGAGTATTTCAACATCTATACAGCCACATTAGGACCCTGAATAATAGACTTCTTGTACTACTCTTAGAATACAAGCATTCACAAAAATAAAATTTAGTTATGGCCATTTCCCAGAAATCACTTTATAGATGCTGACCTGTTCATGTTAAAACTTTATGCATTCCACAATTCTTATTTCTATAAATGTGTGTTAAAAATAAAGTCCATGAAATATTTTTATATGTAAATGTTAATGAAGCTATATCTGGCAAACAAGTATTTTTTTAAGTGATCATAGGTTATATCAGTTATATCAAATCAGTTATATCAAATCAAGGTCATTTTTTTTACCTTTTATGCCACTTCTTTTACTCATCTGCTATCTGAATGCCTTCTTAATTATATCCAACTAGACTAGGCATTTATTCATTTTTACAGGTATACAATAAAGTCCAGAAAAAAAATAAACATTTCTAAGCTTGTCATCTTCCCCTTTAGGTTTTGAGATATCAGGCCCTGGAGCAGTAAGGATAAATGAAATGAGAGAGCTGTTCATTCAAATATAAGGGTTCCCAGAATCTGGTGTCAACAGAAAAGTGGCTTACTTCCCTCAGCTTTTCTGCTAGCTGCAATTGGCTGTGCTCCACGATCCCCATACTTTCCTGGTTCAGCTTTAAATCACCTTCTAGTTTGTGCTTTCCCCCCTCACTTCTTGGTCCTATTCAAAAGTACCTCAAACTGAAAAAGGGAGATATTATTTAGCCAAATAAATAGGTGAGGCTTATACTTCACTAGATGTGTTCATTAACCACTTACCGTCTGGGAAATGAAAGAAAAATACAAGCAGATTCTGTAAATAACATCCAGTTATGTCAACATTTTAAAATATCTCATGCATCAATACATTAACATAGAATCTAGGAATCACAGTAATGAAGAGAACTTTAGAGATTATGAAATATGAGTTATATCCTAAGGAGGAACCAATAATAATAGCCGATGAGCCCTTGTTGATCACTTTACAGTGATTGGGAAGCTCACTTCTTCATGTGGCAGCTCATTTCATGGATGGATAAGTCCATTTGCACGAGAGTGTTTCTCATAAGAAGTCAAAAATATTCTCTGTAAATTTTACCCATAAGTCTAAGCTTTGCTCTCTGGAGCAATATCAAACAAATTTCTCTCCAAAGAAGCAGCCATAAATATTTGGTAGCTGTCCTGAGTCTCCCAACTCAACATCATCGGCCCTTTCAAACACATTTCATATGGAACAATTTCTACAACTCTTTTATCGTCTTGGTACCCTCTGCTGGTCTATACCATCATGCCATATTCTGGTGCCCTGCTCAGGCTGTCAGAACTTTCTAGTTCATGCAAAGTAGTGCTGCCGACAATGATACATAGCTGGAGCGAGTTTAGTGGGAGGTCAGATAACAGCTACAATGTGGGTTTTTATTCATTGTAATGCATACTTTTCAGCAGTGGTAGATAATTTCTATAACCAGCAGAAAATATGAGAGTCAAAAGAGGGAAGAACTTCTGGAGGTATATATAAAACCTGAAAGTAGGTGAACTCCAGGAGAGAGTGAGCATGTGTGTCTATTTGTGTGCATGTGCGTGTGCAAGTGCACATAAATGCACACACCCATAAATCCTCATATTGAGGCTGGGAGATACACCCTCCAGTGGAAACAGGAAGAGAAGTGATACAACTAACAGGTAAGAGAGGAAACAGAGAGAGAGTCAAGGGGAGAAAGAAGCAGACAATCAAAAAACCTAATCACCTTTGTCAGCAATTTTATAAAGGAGAAGCTTTGGGGAAAAGAAAGGGAATGAATGCATACACCATGTCACCTGGGAAGAGAAAATAATGATGAACCCACCCATTGAGACTGATAGGCACATCTTTATTTCACAGGCATCTGAAGGCAGAAGACGGTCTCCATCTTTAGAATGTTACAGGTATTTGTCAATAGTGTAAGTAGAACACAGCTGGTGACTTGCGAATCTTTCAACTATAAATCTCAGCACATCACTGGAAAAAAACCAGGGCCTGTAAACCAACCCCTCAACACCAGAGTCAAATGTATCCCACACAACTTATCTATGGGAACGAAATACCAGGTTGTGGGAGAGCTATGGGGGAAAAAATCAGTCACTTAGTGGGATAACCCTTTAATGTTCATCTCAACATTACTCGCTCCCTGCCAAGGTTATATGAAAGTTATATTTTAAAACTGTATATAGCAGATTATGTGCTGAGGCCTCTCTTATACTATAGTGGCTCAGATTAGACTAAAGAAAAGAATACTTCTAGTTCCAAATAACGAAGGAAACAAATAATGCTATTAAATTTTCCTGAACCTGTGAAATTAAGTAAAAATCTGAAGTACACATATATATGTAGACAGCTAGCTAGATCTAGTGATACTTACCTCATCAGTTTACTGTTCCAAGTTCAACTTTTCTTTGCCCAGGTTGCAGAGTTTCCTCTCCCTCTGCCTGCAGATTATCCAAGGTCTGCGGAGGATCCCTTGCATAACCTTAGTTGCTCTCTGAAGTTTGCTGATATCCTTATTTAGAGACTCTACTTCCTCAGTCAGGTTTTCAACCTGTAGGAAGAAAACAATTCTGGCTTCATTAAAGCCACCACTGGGAGGGTGGGTATGATGCTAAGATCTAGTTACCAAAAACTCATGAGGTATCCAGCATCATAAAGAGCCAAAGTTAACCAAATTCTTGACATACCCTTAAAGAAAACTCTAAATTTACTTTTTCTTCCACACACAAAAAGTGATCTGTTTTATGGCATGGTGAGGGAATGGTGTGTTCTGGATAATCAAACATTTTTAAAGCAGTTATAACTTATGGGTGCTTAATTTTCAGTGTCATAATAGTCTATGACAATAACACCACTGAAGGTAATTTGCCACTTTTCTTTTAGGATTTAGAAGGTACCTACCGATCTTGTTGTGCTTCAGTGTCCCATGAAAGTTAAGGAAGAATTCCAGCTGATACAGTCTGCAATAATGGAAACGTGCTATATCAGGCCCAGGTGCTTTTTAGGAAAGGGAATCAAGGGCAAAAGAGTTGCTATTTAATCTTCTGGCAAAATTTGTGTCATTTGGAGATCATTTATCAGAACTTTGGCACAGACTCCTCCACTATCCTCTACCCAAATATAAATGCACAAAGTTAAAACCCTCAAATAAAATAAACAAAAAACTGAAGTCTTTAGCTGGGATTAAAGTGACATCTTCAACGTCAAATTTCAAATCAGTGGCAGAGCCAGGACTCAGACACATCTCAAATCATTCTTTAGTAAGCTGCACATGCTTGCTTGCTCTCTTTCACAAAAAAGGGAGATTTAGAGCCCCGATTAAACCATTTTGTTCTTTCTACTAGATTTCAGATGGCAACAAAATCAGATCAAAGGAAAACATTTCATTTGGAAGGTTAAGTGGTATTCCATAACTTCACATTTGAAATTTGAATTGAGTTTATCAGATCCTTTATTTTATGCTGGTTCTGATTCACCCATGCTGCAAAGTTTCAGATTGCTGTTAGTTCGTTTAAACAGAGCAAATCTGGTACCCAAAGGTTAAATAAAGAGTGGAATTTAGGCATCTAGGTCTTCCTAACATTATAGAAAAAGTACCTTTTGCTCTGTAGCACACTTCTCCTTCTCTGACTTCCCCGATATTATTTCCAGGTCATTGATTTCTTTCTTCAACTTAGAACATTCATCTTTTAATTTCTGCCCCTTGGCAGTCAGTTCAGAATTTATCTCCTCTTCTTCATCCACCCTCTAAGGCAGCGCCTTGGCTCTGGCCTCCAGCTGAATCTTGGATTTAATCAGTGACTCACACTCCTCTTCAACATTTGCCAGGGTCTCTTGCTCCTGCCCTGATGAGGAGAAAATTGTTGCCAACAGCTGGAAGTAATTTATCAGCTAGCCGAGAATGCTACTTAACACATAGTGAAGAGATAATTGCCTGCCCTCTGCTCGGCACTTTCACCTACCTTTTCTAAGCAGCTGAAATAATATTCCCAGCTCCCTGATCCTATTGTTGAGAAGAGGAGTTGTTGCGTGTGTTTGGAGGTGCTTTCAATCTTTCAGACCTATTCAATAGATTAGATTACCTCTTCTAAAGCACTTAATAGAATCCTGATGGCCTCAAGGAGCTAACATGCCTCCAAAAATCAATGGTGTGCTGTTTAAATCACAGCTTCTGTAAACATCTGTGTGGGCACATAGTTTGAGGTTGATACTTGCTCAAATCATGGCCTTTTAAGAAAGCAGTGTTCCCTCAGAAAATAGAATATTTATAAAATTATAAGAGCCCTGAAATGCACTTGTTTTTGATAAAAGTATCTAATAAATAGAGATGAACCGTATCTATTTTGTTCATGGACTGAATTTAGAATTACATCATTTCCAACTATTTGCTTCAATAAATCTGCCAGCAGTAAATATCACAAGTTATACGCATAGAACATAAACACTACTTTCTTTTAACTAATTCAAACATACTCCCTCTAATTCTCACTGAGTAGTCCATTGTTCATATGTTACAGGGTCAAGTTAAAAATGAAGGGGTTTGTGGGTCAGTGGTAGAATGTTCACTTCCATGCAGTAGACCTGGGTCTGACACCCGGACCGTGCACCCCCCCACACCACCAAAAAAAGGGGCTGATTGGTCTTTTTGTTTGTACGTTTTTGCTAAGAAACATCTTTTATAACTTTAAACCTCTTTGATTTGATTCCGTTAGATGCTAAATAAAACCTCTTTTTATGAGCAAGTTCTTAATTGCTGCAGGTCTACTTGTACCATAACTTAACAAACATCTTCATTTCCCATCTCGAGACCCCACTCATCCTCTACTATATGCCACTTTGGGATATTTGTTAACTATCCATTTGTCTCACTTAAGTTGTTGCAGCTAATTAAATCAAGAGCAGAAAAAGGCAAAAAAATGGGCTATTGGCTTCCAGCTAACTCTTGGCAAGAGAATGACTGCCTTTCTAACAATAAGGCAGATGGGGGAACAGAAAATAAAAGAGTAAATCTCTGACTTCGCTAAGGATTCCATAGAGAGGGAATAAATTTTTTAAAAAGAAGGTCAAGCATTTAAGAACCATGCAAATCAGCCAAGTCTCAAATGTTTGGGAAATAATGGGGACATTTGATCCTCACCCCAAGTTGACAAGCAGAGCAGTTAAACATTTGCTCCTTTTCATTCAGCATGTGTAAACCACCAACAAATGAAGAGGACAGTTCAATCGACTGCCATTGATCCCTTCATTAAACATGACAGCAGGATCTGGGGGCCGGCTGAGGGATGTTAGGGCCATTTAACAGTCTGAGGAGTCTTTCCCCAATTATGGCTCCTCTCTCTTGGACTCATGCTATTAACTGGAGGGAATTCATGCAGTTCTGCTGGTATTTGGAATAAGTGAATGATTTTAAGAAATCCTTGTTTCATTGATCTACTCTGGGTTTCACTCTGTCCTTTAAAAATGAATTATGACTCCCTACATGGGATATGACTTCCTGGTGATGAAGGACCTGACTCCTGCGGATGAGCCTGGCCCTGGCATAGTGGGAGTGAGAAAAACTTCTTGACAAAAAGGAGGAAGAGAAATGAAACAAAATAAATTTCAGCAGCTGAGAGATTTCAAATGGAGTCAAGAGGTCATTCTGGAGGTAATTCTTATGCATTACATAGGTATCCCTTTTCAGTGTTTAGTGGATTAGAATAGCTAGAAGAAAATACCTGACACTGTTGAACTGTAATCCAGTAGCCTTAATTCTTGAAGACAATTGTATAACTATATGGTTTTTACAGTATGACAGTATGATGGTGAAAACTTTGTTACTGATACTCCATTTAACTAGTATATGGACAGATGAGTGAAAAAATAAAAGGACAAAGAATAGATAAATAATAGGGGGGAATGTTTGGGTGTTCTCTTTCATTTCTATTTATATTCTGATATGTAATTTTTTTTTTTTTGGCATGGGCAGTCTCCGGGCAATCAAACCTGAGTTTTTGGCATGGCAGGCAAGAAGTGTGCCACTGAGCCACTGTGGCACTGCCCAAAATTTTACCATTGAGCTATCCTTGCACTGAGAGGAGTAATGAAAATGTTAAAAAGCTTATTGCAGTGATGAATGCATAACTGTATTATGATACTGCGAACCACTGATTGTACACTTTGGATGATTATATGGTATGTGAATATATCTTATTAAAATTGCATTAAAATAAATTATGATAAAATATTTCAGGGCTCTGTCAACCTTTTAATCTCAGTTATCTGAACCACATAAATCCAGGCTTCTTTCAGCCTTCTGGGGTTTACCCTGGAATTTACTTCCCCCTGTTTCTCATGCTCCTGACAACTACTCCTTGCACAAGTTGGGTCATTTCTATCTCCCACATCACCCACCCCTCAGGTATCATTGGCTACTCTCTGTCAGTAGAGAGAATGTGGGAACTGGAAAGCCAAGTCTCATTCAAAGCTGCCTTTCCTCAAAGCCAGACAGATAAAACATAATGTTACTAACTATGATTCTCACAGTACCCTTCTTCAATTAAGTTTGGGGCCCAAGAATTTGTATTTTTAACAAGGACCGCAGGAATGCTGATACACACTAAAATTCTAGAATCAATGCAACATTAAATATGTCTTTTGAGTATAAATTCTTATATGAAATATGGCCTGTTGGAACATTGGCAGATAGCATGGCCCCCCAAAAAAAGAATAACTCAAGTCCATGTATTTATACTAAAATTTCTCTATGTTTTAGTAAGCTTGAAAAACAGAAAAAAAACTATTTTATTTATAGAATTGTATTTGAACTCATCATTTTTCAACTCAGCATGTGCTAGGTAGTATGGAGAGTACAACAAAGTTGGATAAGATCTCATCCCTCCTCTTTGGGATGTTTGGGGATAACAGTGTTCAGAATAGATGGGGAGGGGAATATGAAAGGGAGCAAGTGATGGCACGTTGCCATAGATGGAAGAAGGAAACTTGAGTGCCAGGACAAAGAGCTTGGAGCCTAAACTGTAATGAAGATCATGAAGGTAGTTAATCGTGGAAGCAACATGACGTTTTTAATACAATGATTCTGAATCCTGACTAGATGTCACAAGCACACTCACAAATTCTTGCTTGGGCTCCACAAAGGGCATGCTTACCAAATTATCAGAGCTGGAGTCTAGGCATCTTTTTTTTTTTTTTTTAATTTTTTAATGTTGCACAAATGAGTTTGATGCAAAACCAAGTTTGAGAACTATTTTTTTAAGAAATCCAATTCATTAGGAACAGTAATTTGGACTGAGGAAGGGGAAGGGGGCAGACCCAAATCAGAAAAACCAATCAGAAGCATATTTATATAATCCCAAAGATTCAGTAAAATTTACATTGAGACCTGTTAAAATCTTGTCTACTGATTTGCTAAGAGATAGGTCACTATATACATACTTAAAACTGCAGGTGCAGGGTTTGCTGGCACCCATGATAGATGAGGGTATTTTTTTATAATAAAACCCATTTGATAGCTTGCCCCTCTTTCAAAGATACCCTGTCAGTGAAATGACTTGAGTGTAAAACATGGTGTCTCTTTAAACATTTCCAATGTTTGTTTTTGAAGAAATTCTATGGTATTTGAAAAAAAAAAAACAACATGCCTCTATTATTTTTCAAATCAACACTGCCTATAAAACAAGGGATTCCAATTAAAAACTTGATTTAAAGAACAAATGGTGGGGCCACCCACAGCCTGCAGCTGAAGTAGCAGTTCATTATTTTCCTGGATGAGGGAAACTTGCTTTGCTTTTAGTTCCTCCCTCTGAGATTCTGATTTCTTCAAGGCTCTTCTCAGTAGCACACAGCACCTGTCCAGGATGGCTGTCTCCATTTTCACTCCATCAGATTTAATAAGAGCCTTGATCTCGAAGAAGAACATCATCCTGAGCCAGTTCTTCACAGCCATGAGCTCTTACGTTCCACTGGGAAAAAGAAAGTGCATCCTAAATAAAGGGTGAAAGAAGAAAAGCAAGCTAATCCATGCTATAAGAGTTGTTTTCCAAATTAAGACAATTAATAAGCATATATTTTTAGGAATCATAATAAATTCTCACTAATCTTCAAACAAACCTCAATATCATAGTTGTCATTTGATTCTGACAAAAATCCTACATTGTAGTTTGTTTAAACTGCCAGAAATGCAATATACCAGAATTGGATTGGCTTTTATAAAGGGAATTTATTAAGTTACAAGTTTATAGTTCTAAGGTCATAAAAATGTCCAAACTAAGGCATCCAGGAAAAGATAACTTGGTTCAAGAAAGGCAGATGGGTCTGGAACACCTCTGTCAGCTGGGAAGACACATGGCTGGCATCTGCTGGTCCTTTGGCTTTTGGTTTCAAACAGCTTCCCCAAAGGCACTTTCTTTCTGCATTTCAAAATGTCTCTGTGTCAGCTCTGAAGCTTTTTCAAAAACGGTTCCCTGTCAAAGGACTACATGAAGCGACCAATCTTGAGTGAGTGGAGACACATCTTCATGGAAACACCTAATTAACAGGCCCATTCACAATTGGGTGGGACACATCTCCAAGGAAATAATTTAATTAAAAAGATCCCAGTCCACAATATTGAATCAAGATTAAAGACCATGGCTTTTCTGGGGTGCACAACAGTTTCAAACCAGCATATCCTATGAGGTACTTCTGGGGATAGCAATACTGTTAACCAAATATTCTGAAAATGCTCCCACCACAGACATCTTTTAAATGAGAACTAGGGCTGAAAGAAAATAAGAAATAAAGTGATCTAAAAACCTAAGTAATAAACAAATGAATGCATTTTTCTCACAGAAGAAAGGAGTCAGTCTTGGTCTTGAAGAAGTTTGTTTTTATATCTACATAGATAATGTCACAAGGCTGAGAATGTCAAAGAATCTCTCTTAATAAAAAGCAGGGGTCTGGAAAATCCACTGACTGGCCCAGAGAACACCAAAGAGAAGTGCATCTGTTTTGCTGGTCTGGGCTCGAGATGAAGAAATTCTCCTCCAGGAATTTTTTTTTCATGGACCAGTACCATTAGAGTATTTGAGGTTTAAATTATGCTTACCTGATTGGTGCAAAAATAAACAAGGCAAGAGGGTGGGCAACAGTGGCTCAGTGGCAGAGTTCTTACCTGCTTGCCGGAGACCTGGGTTCGATTCCTAGAGTGTGCCCATGTCAAAAACTAATGAACTAACTAACTAAATAAATAAACAAGGCAAGAAACTAGCAAAATGATTTTTTTTTACTCTGGTAATACTCTTTGGGCTGTTGAAGGGGGTAAATGCAAAAGAACATCAAGCACCAGCAATTCTCATAGATGAAGCCCCTCTGAAGACGAGTTTGCAATCCAAAATTATAAAACACATGTAGAAAGACATTAACCATCATTGAGGTGAACACAGTCAATAAAAAGCTTGATTAACCCCCAACAATTCTAGATTATTGAAAAATCTGATAGAGAGCATAAATGTGTTAAAATTATTAAAGACATTAAGGAAAGAATTGAAGAAATAAGAAATAAATGAGCCACTATAATACAAAGGCAGATAGGCTTTAAAGGGATTAAAGAAAACACAGATAAATGAAAAATGCAGTGATTGAAATAAAACACTCCATGGAAGAATTAAGGAACTGTTTAGACACACTGAAGAAAAACTATTAACTAGAAGAGGGGATCAGGAAAATTATTCAGAATTATAAAAAGAGAAGAATAAGCCTAAATAAAGTAGAATAAAGATGAGAACAAAAATGAATGCACTAGAAAACAAACAAACAACAACAAAAAAAAACAAAACAAAAGCTGGTGAATTAAATAGACTACATAAACTAATATCTGGCAAAAGTGATCAAGAAAAGGGAGAGAAAGCACAATAAAAAATAAAAGGAATAATAATATTCTAGGAGCATATGCTCTAGGAAAATGCCCTAGGGGCATAACAATAGATCCAACAGAAATTAAAAATCATAAACTAGAAAACTTTTTTCAATGTAGAGTTTCTTTTAAAAAAGAGATAAAGAAGAATTGATTCAAGAAGAAATTTTTTATAAATCTCAATAGGTCTATAACCACTAAATAAATGTGACCAAAATTGTAAAATTTACCACATGAAGAAAAAAAAAACAGGTCTATGTAGTTTTATTGGCAAATTCTACCAAATGTTCAAGGAACTGTTAATTGCAGTAAGTTGTTTCATGTTTTGAGAAGAGGAAACACTTCCAAGTCTTTTAGGATAACCTTGATACAAAGTCAGAAAGTACAGTAAGGTAAAGAAAAGTTGTAAGCCAATCTTGTCCGTGAACATTGACACAAAAATCCTCATGCTGATATTATACCCAAACCCATTAATGTATGAAAAAGATATTTCATGACCGAAGTGGGTTAACTTTTTAAAAAATATATTAATATAATTTGACACTTTTACAGATTAAAGGAGAAACACCACATGATAATTTCAATAGATGCTGAAAAGGCATTTCACCATTTTCATGGCAAAAACCCTGTGTTAGTTAGATTCAGTTGTCAACTTGGCCAGGTGAGCATACCTAGTTCTGTTGCTGCGGACACCAGCCAATGGTACGTGAATCTCATCTGTTGCTAATTACATCTGCAATCAGCTAGGAGGCTGTCTGCTACAATGAGTGATGTTTGACTTAATTGGCTGGTGCTTAAATGAGAGAACGCAATGTAGCACAGCCAAGCCGCTTGGCATTCCTCATCTCAGCACTAGCAGCTCAGCCCAGGCCTTTGGAGATGCAGAAAGAAGTCACCCTGGGGAAAGTTGTTGGAACCCAGGGGCCTGGAGAGAAGACCAGCAGAGACCATCTTGTGCCTTCCACGTAAGAAAGAACCTCAGTGGAAAGTTAGCTGCTTTTCCTCTGAAGAACCAACAAAATAAATCCCCTTTTATTAAAAGCCAATCCGTCTCTGGTGTGTTGCATTCCGGCAGCTAGCAAACTAGAACAAACCCCTAACTAAATAATATGGGAGAAACATCTTCCCCACAATAAATCATATAGACAAAAAACATCTACAGAAACCATCATTATTAAACAGTAAATGTTAGTTTTCCCAAAATAGTCAGAAACAGAGCTGAAAGCAGTACAAGAAATATCTGAATTAATCTTATGCTTGATTGGATAATGCAATAAAAGTCCTGTCTTTTTGGTGTAATATGATTAAAAGAATTAAGACCCAGCATAGGCAGAGAAGGCAGCTCTTCACTTTGACCTATCATAAGGCAATGAGACAAGGCCACAATGGTTGAGGTACATCATCACTCTTGCCATGGCGGTGTGAAGTAGTGGTATAATATCGCTCCTCCAGGATGTTCTGGAATTTGACTTGCTTCTATCTGTCCTGTGCACTGGCTTGGTACCATGTGACAATTTTAGATATTTCCTCATCTCTCATTGCTTCCACTTGACCCAGAAAGTCAGCTTTAAAACACACCTGAAAAACATAAGCCAGATGTTAGATCCACTCATAATAGGTATTCAGTAAATCTCTGATGAGTGATTCTCATTTGAACAATGTCCCTTTGGGACAACTTTCTCAATTCTATTTCTTGTTAAGTTTTGTTTAATGTGGAAAATGTACATCTTAGAAATTTGGTTTTATTAATCTAAACTTCTGAAAAAACTCTTCATTTATTCCTCTGGTTTTCTTGGTTGTTTAAGAATTTAGACTATCCTCCTCCTTTTCTATTAATAATATCTAGATTTTTCAGAGAAAGGAGGTTTAAGTTTTAAGATAGACCCATGCAGGCAATGCCCCAAATTGCCAAGCAGGGGTCAGTAAAAGTTTTCTGTAAAGAGCCAGATAGTCAATAATTTTAGATTTCGTGGGACTCACAGTTTCTATAGAAAATCCCATTTTTTTAAAACAATACATCAAAAATGTAAAACCAGCCTTAGTTTGTGGGCCATATGAAAAAAAATTTGGCCCTCAGGCTATAGTTTGCTGACTACTGCTAGAGGAAGGCATCTTTGTTCTGGGCCTCAAAGAATTCACATAAATATATTTTCAAGATTTAATAGTGGTGAGTGAGGTGCGTGAGGTGTCCAAGGTCAAATTTTAAGGATGCACTTACTTTCAAGGTTGTACAAGTCAGCATTTGCACAACTTTCAGAATGAGTGGCTCGTTAAGTTTTATATCTTAGGCACTTCACTCACCTTAGGCGAATGTAGGCCCCGATGAGCAGTTTGGAGTAAAAATAACTAAACAAACAAATAACGAAGGTGCATGAGTGAAACCCAGCAGAAAGAAGAAACAGTGGAAACTGACCTTTAAGTACTCAAAATGCAAGAGTCAAATAATATGTTAAAACCATATTCTATAGACTTCTTCAATGAGTTTTCACCTTGGACCCTCTGACTCTTCTTCAAATAATTTGGTCCTCACATGGATATCATTAGAACAACCTCATGTTAACTGCCAGATAAAACCAAATCCATTAATCAGAAGTTTCCCAAAATGTATGGTTATACCCAGATTGCCTAAAATGAACCATAGTCTAGAGAAACACATTTAAGGAAGTTGACTTTGGATCAATTTGCGGGGTGTGCTGGTTTAAAAGGATGCATACACGCTAGAAAAGCCATGTTTTAATCAAAATTCCATTTTGTAAAAAAGGCAGAATAATCCCTATTCAATACTGTGTGTTTGAATCTGTAATTAGATCATCTCCCTGGAGATGTCTCCCAATCAAGAGTGGTTTTTAAGTTGAATTAGGGGAGAAGTGTCTCCACCCATTTGGGTGGGTCTTGATAAGTTTCTGGATTCCTCTAAAAGAGGAAACATTTTGGAGAATGAAAGAGATTTGGAGAGACCAGAGAAGAACAACACAGCCACGAGAAGCAGAGAGCCCACAAGCCAGCGACCTTTGGAGATGAAGAAGGAAAATGCCTCCCAGGGAGTTTCATGAAACTGGAAGCCAGGAGAGAAAGCTAGCAGATGACGCCTTGCTCTGCCATGTGCCCTTCCAGCTGAGAGAGAAACTGTGACTGTTTTTGCCATGTGCCTTCTCACTTGAGTGAGTAACCCTGAACTTCATCAGCCTTCTTGAACCAAGATATCTTTCCCTGAATGCCTTTGATTGGATATTTCTATAGACTTGTTGTAATTGGGACATTTTCTCAGCCTTAGAACTTTAAACTAGCAACTTATTAAATTCCACTTTTAAAAAGCCATTCCGTTTCTAGTATATTGCATTCCGGCAGCTAGCAAACTAGAACAGATTTTGGTACTAGAGAGTGGGGTGCTGCTGCAGTGTGCAGATAGCAAACATGTTGGAATTGCTTTTTAAATGGATAAGGGGAAGAATTTGGAGGAGTTGTAAGAAGCCCAATAGAGAAGGCCTAGAATGCTTTGAAGAGACTGTTGGTAGAAATGTAGACTCTAAAAACACTTCTGATAAAGCCTTGGACAGAAATGAGGTGTGTGTTATTATAGACTGGAAGGAAGACAAGCCTTGTTTTAAAATGGCAGATAATCTGGCAAAATTGACTAGTGGCTTTGACTGGAAGGCAGATTTTAAAAGCCATGAACTTGGATATTTAGCAGAAGAGATCGCCAAATTAAATGTGGAAAGTGCAGCCTGGTCATTCTCCTCACAGCTTATAGTAAAATGTGACAGGAGAGATATAAACTGAAAACTGAACTCTTGGGTGCAAAGAAACCAGAAATTGATGTCCTGGAAAATTCTGGGCTTCCGGGAAGGGAGAACCCAGAGAATAGTGCTCCATGTGAGGATTTGCCCAGATGTGGAACCAGTCAGCCATTTCAGAGAAAGCCAGGATCAGACATGAAGTTATCCAGGAAGGATTATGTCTAATGGGAACGATCCAAGGCTACTGCATAGCTGTGGGATCTGTATACACAGAGCTGCTGCCAGTCTGGATAGGAGGTTCAGAGAAGGGACACATTGGAGGAAAAATAACTTCAGAGGCAAAACCATGGAGGCTGAGGTCTGAAGTCAAGAAACCTCAGGCCAGGAGAGAGGACCCACCCAAGACCGTGAAGAGGGTAAGTTTTCCCAAAGGCAGAGGATATTCCAAACAGCATTGCTTCTGACCAAGGAACACACTTCACAGCAAATGAAGTGCGGGAATGGGTACATGCTCATGGAATTCTCTGGTCTTGCCATGTTCCCCATCATCCAGAAGCAGCTGGATTGATAGAATGGTGGAATGGCCTTTTGAAAACTCAATTACAGTAGGTGGTAATACCTTGAAGGGTTGGGGTAATGTTCTCCAGGAAACTGTATATGCTCTGAATCAGCATCCACTGTATGTTGCTGTTTCTCCCTTAGCCAGGATCCATGGGTCCAGGAACCAAGGGGTAGAAATGGGAGTGGTACCTCTCACTATTACCCCTAGTGATCCACTAGGAAAATTTTTGCTTCCTGTCCCTGTGACTCTGAGCTCTGCTGGTCTACAGGTTTTAGTTCTGAAAGGGGAAGTGCTTCCACCAGGAGAAACAACAATGATTCCATTGAACTGGAATCTAAGATTGCCACCTGGTCACTTTGGGCTACTCATGCCCCTGGATCAATAAGCCAAGAAGGGGATTACATTATTGTCTGGGGTGATTGACCCTATCAAGGGGAACTAGGACTGCAACTACACAATGGAGGTAAAGAAGAGTTTTCTTGGACTATAGAAGATCCCCTAGGGTGTCTTTCAGTACTACCATGCCTTGTGATTAAAATCAATGGAAAACTGCAGCAACCCAATCCAGGCAGGACTACCAATGGCTCTGAAACTTCAGGCATGAAGGTTTGGGTCACCCTACCAGGCAAAGAAACACGGCCAGCTGAAGTGCTTGCTGAGCGTAAAGGGAACATGGAATGGGTAGTGAAAGAAGGTAGTAATAAATGCAAACTACAACCATGAGATCAGTTACAGAAGCAAGGACTGTAATCCTGTTTTGTTGATGTTATACTGTTTAAGTTGTAAGATATCAAGTTTAAGAATGAATATTACCCAAGGACTTGCACCCTACTCTGGAGAGATTTAATGTGTTTCCAGTTATATGCAGGATAGTTGAATATTTTTAGGTGAAAGACATAATGTGTGTTTTATTGTTTTTTCTTAATTTAGAAATTAGGTATGGTTTAAGGTGATGTGTATAGCTGCCAAGCTGACAAGGGGTGGACTGTCATGGTCAGGACCATGTGCCAACTTGGCCAAGATGTGGTACCTGTTTGTCTGGCTGGGCAAGTGCTGGCCTGTCTGTTGCGATGAGGACATTTCATAGAATTAAATAATGATCGTGTCAGCTGTATTCACAGCTGATTCTATTTGTAAACAGCCAAGGGGAGTGTATTCTGCAATGAGTGATGCTTAATCTAATCACTGGAAGCCTTTTAAGGAGGATTCAGAAGAGACAGCTCTCTTCCTGCTTCAGCCAGTGATTTTCTCCTGTGGAGTTCATCCAGACCCTCCATCAGAATTGCTGGCTTCACAGCCTGCCCTGTGGATTTTGGACTCTGCATTCTCACTATAAACGTGAGACCCCTTTATAAATTTTATATTTGCTAGTGTTCCCTGTTGATTCTGTATCTCTAGAGAACCCTAACTAATACAGGGGGGTAGTCAAATTGACCTTGAAGTTGGTAAATTACTCAGCTAGTCTTCTAGAATTCATTCCCTTAAAGGGTACTTGTGAATGAATCAGTCCACACACACAGACAAGCAGTTAACTCCAGAAAGTTGATTCACCTTTTTCTAATTCGGATGCGTAAACACATCTTCTAGCAACCTAAAGTTGATTCAGTATTTTATATCTTGGCACAAACTTGTTTAAATGAATAATTATAAAAATGCAAAAGCAGTCCAGACTGAGGCTTATGAAGCACTGAGTTGTCTCTGTAATAACCCTGAAGTTTTCACTTTCAACAGAGCTCTATTTGTACTCTATATGTATAGTCACAAGAGCTGTAAGAGTGCCCTTATTTGTTCTTTTATTGATATTTTAAGATAACGCACTCCTTCCTCCCACTCTTCTCCAGTTGCATTCTTTGTAGTTTCCTGGTTACCCTAGTGATTCCAAAATGGTACTGGGTATGGTCTATCTCCAAGGAGAAAGTAGTTCTTCCTCTGCTTTTCTTCTGCTCACAAACTTGCTCTACAGAAAGTCCTTTAGGTTTGGAATGCAGTACTTAATTTAAAATTGATAAAGAATAAATCCTGGGAGTAGAGGGTCATATGATTTCAATAAGGAGTATCTGGAAAAGTAAGGTGAAAGGGATACAGACTTGCATCTCTCCTACCAATATATTCAATTTTCATAAAACTCTTGGCTGCTATAATGAGGAAACAAGCAATAATCCCTTACACTACTATCACATTTTGTACTTTTCTCAGTGCTTTAGAGACAACTTCATTTGATTCCCTGCTCAATGAGGGAGGGACAGAGTAGAAGGGGAGAGAGGTAGGCATTAGCATCTTTGTTGCACAGATGAAAAAATGAAAACCAGAGATATTAAATGTGCTTTCAAGGAGTGCTTCACCCTAATGGTGAGCTGGTGGAGAACTAGAAATATGTCTCCTAATTCCAAGAGAATTGCTCTTTCTACTCCACCACATTTTGCTCAAATTTGCTTGAAAGACCTATAATTTACGTTTTTAGAATTCAGCAAATAGAAAGCAAAAACACCTCTTCTGCCTTCAGAAATATCCTTGTCACACACCCTGCTGGCTTCCTTTCTTTCATGGGTTTGCAATAGCCTGCTTGGATGGCAGTTACGATTAAGTATACACATTTCAGAGATTCAATTCAGCTTCCATATCCTTCTTTTATATATATTTCTTCTATACGTGGGTCTATTATTCATTAATAGAGATTTAAGGATATTACAGCTACATGGATGTTGGATTTAAGGGGAAATAATAATGGAACTCTGTCATCATATATCTCACCACCACCAAAACACATCGATTTGCAGTCTAGAGGACATCACCCAAACAAATAATGCATGCTTAAACACACAGGAAGAGAGGAAAACAGAATGGATTGCCTCAGGCTTCTTGGATCTTGGGATGTGTGTTTACCTGTTGAAAGTCAACATATAGCAAACGGTTTGGAAAACCTTCACAGCATATTCTAATCCTTTCCAGAACACCACTATGAAAGCAGGACACCATTATAAGAGCAGCAGTTATAGAATAACATAAGGATCCATTAAACCTGAAAAAAAGGGTCAAGTTGGGTCTGTATCTGAAAAAAATTATTACAACAGATTTTGTGCTAATTTCTGCATCTTGGGTTAAAAAGAAAGTTTGAAAATGATATTCTTTACATTTTCACTCACTACCGATATGCTGGTACTCAGTACTCACTTTATGTGTAAGAGTATCCAAATATAATACAATTGCCTAAAATTCCTTTAATGTGGAACAAGTTCTTTATTTCAAAGTTGGGTAAGATCTTATAAGCAAATACTCCTGGAAAATGAAAAAGATTATGTTTTTTTTTGTTTTTGTTTTTTTTTTTGCCAGAATATAAATGACTGGTATCACATCCATTCACAAGGTAGAAATGAGCCAGGGAAAGAGATTAGAGCATAAAATGGAACTGCCTTGTCCAAGTACATGGGGGAGGGGAATATAAGAAATGGGGAAGGAAAGCAAGGGGATAAGACACAACCCTTAAATTCAGTTTCACAATATTTCCTAACAAATGACTTGGCTACAGCCTGGTCTACTTTCTCTTCTTTATTATCTTGAGAGCTTCTAAGTTTTGTTCTATAGTATAAGCATCCTCCTATCACCTCCCCAGTCGTCAAAAGATGCCCCACTACAGCTGTCAGCTGCACTCTCCAGTGGCAGCCTCTGAAAAACCATTCAAGGAGCCACAGTATCTGGCTCTCAGCAAGTCTTCTGGAAGAAGCCCAGAAGTACTCCTTCAAACACAAAGGCCTTCTGTGGTACAAGAAAACTGGGAAAGAGATGACTTTCTGCAAAGGGTCAAAGAAATACTCTCTAAATTATATATCCATAAATCCATCTATTCCCACATTCCTATATTCCAATCCATGGACAGAAGCAGATGGCATGTAAGAAAGGACAAAAGTGGAATCCTATGACCCCTTAAGATCAAGCACATGCTTTCCCTTTAAACGCATAAAGAACCTTTCTGATCAGATCATGAAGCTATTCTTATGACTGTCTTATGACTTTAAAAAAAAAACACCCTGCTGAAATCAGAATTGACTTGATGAGAGACAACTCTAATAGGTAACAGATTTGTTCCAAAATAGAGGCAGCTAATTAGATTCCTTGCTAGATGGAAGCAGTGTCCCTAGATGCATTCAAAAACCCAGCTGATAAGAAACAATGAGGCAAAAACATACAGCAATGAATGAACATGAAGTGTTTGCATTGCAGAACTCAAACTGCAACATCACTGTTTAACATCACACTTTCCCAAAATAGGCCACAACTGTAAAGATTGGGGTCTTAATTACAGGAGGTTAATAAAGATGCAAGATGCCACAGAACCTCAGAAATCAGAATTAGCAGCATCTGGCTACATATTCCAAGCGTGATTTGTGCTCTAAAGATACAAGTATTTGCCATCTACATTCCTTTGAGACTAACAGCCTCTGACCAAGTTCCATAGAATCCTATAATTCCAAAGAGGTGGCTGGGAATCTTCAAACCACAACAAAAGGAAGCTATTCCTGTTAAAACTTTGCTTTGGTAATCAACTTTGGTAAACACATCACTGCTACCCACTGACTCCATTACCCACTACCATTCGTTCATTAAATGTACCTACTGTCCAAATTACATAACTAAAAAATGGGTACTATTAGGGAGAGGGAAGATGTTAGCATTGGAAGATTAGAGGGAATTCATAACAATTGAAAACAGATTTAGGAACTGGCTTTATAATCAATTTAGATCATTTGGACCAAATAACTCCTCATATGCTAAAATACCTACTTCAATCCCTTAATTGAGTAAATCCTTTTTTATTATACTTTGTGCCTGTAGAAAGTTGCATAAGAACTCATCTATGTTTTAGCATGAAATTCAAAGAGTAATTTAAATAATAATATCAAGTACTCTAACGTTACCCAATTGAGTCTGCTTTGTAAAATCCTTCAGTCTGTCCACTTGAATCTCAATTCAAAGGTAATCTTGAGGAGGTTCTGAAAGACCTCACTTTTAGCTCATTTTCATTTTTCTATCTGAAAATTCATGCTTATATAAAAGGGACAAGCAAATGTTTCTTGAAAAGACATTCAACATAGTTGAAATTGTATATATTTTCTAGTATGGATTGCCGAGAAGTCTACTTCTTAACCTATTTTGTTCACATTGAGATTTATGCATCTCACAAAATGAGGTGCTATTGACTTTAGATTAGCCATCAATTTATTTAAACTTTTCTAATTGGAAACCATAATAAACACAATATCATTTTGCAAATCTTAAAAACACCAATCCATCTCACAAATGTATCCAAATCCATTGATTATCCCAAAATGTATACCAACAGTAAAATAATGAAGTCAGCATTCTATCCTGCTTACCAAATATACACTATTTCTTTCCTGTGGCGAGTCAATACTTATCTGCCAGACATAATTCTGCTGTGAATCATATCTACCTGTTTTAAATCTGATAGCAATATCATATGACTGAGCAATAAAATGGTTTGAAGAAAGAAATCGTTTCTCAACTTTTCTGTCTGTGGAAAACCTTTATCCGAAGTCAGATTCTCCAGAAGCAGAAGCTGGGATGGGGATTCTGGTTTGAAATATTTACTCGGAAAAGGAAGCAGGGAAGGGCAGGAATAAAAAGTGAGCAATGGTGCAGACCTAGCTAGAGTCTAGCATTAGTCTGATTTCTTTGGGAGCTCTGAGCACAAATGCTCCAAATTGCACCAGTTGATCCCACCTTGAGGCATGGAAGCAGCTGGAGGGGAGGACCAGGAGGCAGCTAAGCCTCCCATTTGGCAGACAATTCTGGGAAGATGCTATTATGTGCTGATAGTCACAGCAGCTGAAAGACGAGTGTGTAGCTGCTAAAGGGAACCTGGACAGGGCACCATCAGTGTCCACCAAAGCCCTTGGTAAAACCAAGATAATACATCAATTTTCCAAACTTGGCTAACATCAGATATTTTATCTTTATTTAATGATGTAAAATTTCAGATAAGCAATTACACATGCACTCTGTGAGACAGTTAATATTTAAATAGACACAATTAAAAATTACTTTATGCAGAGATGCAACCATTTGGAATGAAGAGCCTTTCTTGCGTTTCTTCTCCCCAAACTGTAAAACTAAGAAAAGAAAGAAATAAAAGCATTTTTAAAGCTATTTTTGTCACATTCTCATACCCTGCTGATGGAAGCATAAATTCCTCAAAGTTCTGGAAGGCAATATGGCCATATCTATAAAAGCTTTAAATATATTTATATTTCTTAACCAAAACATGATTATCTCTAATGCTTTCTCTTATGGAAATGTCAGACAATGGTGCAAAGTTAATCACTGCAGCATTGATTATTCAATGGAAAAACTTACACAAAAATAAGTTATCAATAAATGCCCATCATTAGATTGGTTAATTAAATTATGAAGGCATATGCATACCATAGAACACCACAGTCTTCTAAAGTGAGGATGTGGATGCATACAACTGACATGAAAAGGTTTCTAGGAATTACTTTAAATGAAAAAGCAGGTAACCAGTTTGCATATTATGAATCAGAGTAAGTGTACTTGTTTTAAAATGTGGTTGTGTTGTGGGTGACTATACACATAGAAAAACATTAGGAGGGTTATACGTCAAAATGTTAACAGTTGTTATCCATGTGAGATTATAGGTAACTTTTATGTTCTTTTTAATTTTTCTATAATGCCTATATTTTTAGCACCACTCACATATTACTTTTATACTTTATAAAAAAACAATACAGCTAGGGTGCAAGGGTAATTCAGGGGCAGAATTCTCACCTGCCAGGCGGGAAACCCGGGTTTGATTCTCAGTCCACGCACTTCCCAAAAAACAAATAAACAAACAAACAAGCAAAACAAACACAAAAAAATTCAACACACAGTGCTGCAATAACAGGATGCTCACATGGAAAAATAATGAAATGTGACTCCGTCATACAGCATATAAAAAAAACCAACAAAAACTAATATATCTATTCTCATTTTCTTGAAGTAAAAAAATCCATGTAAGCCAAGCCACTTTACAAGCATTTGTGAACTAACTCACTAAGATGTACAATCAACATCAGCAACAACAAAATCTGCAAGCAACCTAGAGAAAATGGACTTGTTATTAATGTGGGAAACTAATCAAATATTCCCTGGGCGTGAAGAGCAGCTGGGCGGAGACAGATGTCATGAGCTTTAATTGCTGATGTCCCATCGGCATGCTCCAGGCCCTCTAGTGAATTACTTCATCTTTATGTTCTTCAGTTTCCCTACCAATGAAAAGAGAATAACACTACCTTCCTTTATTTTTTTTTTAAGAGTTGTAACTCTAGTTGAATGAATGTGAATACCCCACTAGAAAGCATGGTTATTAAATGGGCAATTTAATGTTAGGATCACTCAGAAACTTGGAGGTAAGTATTTTCTGAGGGTGCTTAAAGAATTATGAAAAAAGACATTCTGGACAATCTTCTCTCCTAGTGCCAAAGAATACAACGCCCACTCTGAAGAGTGAGAAGATGATTTCCTCTCTAATTCTCTGCCTAAACTGCTCTCTGATCTCTTATGATCAGAGAATTACTCAAGTGGGAGCCATAAGCTTTGTGGCCACTGTCTAACGGACTTCTCACAGGCACTTTAGATGCTATTAGAATTAGGCAAATGCACTTCTTGAGATTATCAGGATCCAAACACAACAGTGTCCATTTCTCAACCTTGTCTTAAGGCAGGCCTATGGGATTTCAGGCATGCTTCTGAATCATGGTATAATGTGCTGTTGAAGTCAGGAAGTGCTAAATTCTCTCTCCATTCCCTGACCATCAGGAGCCCCAAACAGCCTACAGGGGCCAGGAGCTAACATAAAAAGTGAAGTTAGATGTAATAACAGAAGGATGGAACTCTTGGGAAGTGACAACACATACCCCATTTAAAAAGCAGCTAGTATGCTCTGCCACAAGGCAGCTGTTGTCATGAGAGAATCTGTACCCAGGATGGCCAGATTTTCTGTTTTCTCATAATTTCCATTTTTTCAAAAGAAAAAGGAAATCCCAATTTGTTTTTGAAATCTTCTGACTTTTAAACTTGTATAAGACCAAGCAAAACATGTCGGGAGACCAGATTCAACTCAACAGGCTGGCATTTTGTGACTTTTGCTATAAATAATAGAGAGCTTCCTTCTATAGCTAGCATCAGTCTGGTTGTGATGCTGATGTTAGTGACCTGAGCTTAATGTCTTCAGATCCATTGTATAATGGTATAGACGTTTTAATTATACCCTAAATGTGTCTCGTTTGTCCATCTCTTTGGTTGGTAGGTTGGTTGGTTGATATTTGGGAGGTTTCTTTAGAGTGAACCAAACACTAACCTAGGAAATGGAAGTCCTGTTTCTTACCTGGGCTTTGACATTTAGTAGATATGCTAAACTGGAAGACCACCAAACCCTTCTGAAGTTATTCCTGTAAGATACAGAGATATTCTATATCTAGATATTCTTTGTCTATCTGACAGGTTATGGCAAGGATTAACATAATGCATCTAAAAGTGCTTTGTAAATTTCAAAATGTTATACAAGATTAGTTGCCAGTAGTTCCATCCCCCTGTTCCATGTTGTCAACAGCCCCTTCCAGCATGAGCGGTTGGAATGGGCATGGCTCAGGTCCCCCTATGGAGTGAGGAAGGGATCGATGGGAGTGATGGTGGAGTCATACAGAGAAGGTCGTGTGTGGTAGGTGAGCGTGAGTGCTGAATCACTGTACTGATGTTTCTTTCGGTCTCCAGTGCCTTGGAGCAGCGAGAGATAAAGGTCTGGACTTGTGGAATTGCAATCCATGTTGGGCTTTGGGATCTATTCTACAACTAGTTATTGTCATGTACTTTGAAATTTATTGCTTTTGTATATATGTTTTTTAAAGAGAAGGAGGAGTATAACAGAGAAGATAGGATTTAACAAATGGTATGACTGTTGAATCATTATATTGATATTTCTGTTGGTGTCCAGTGTCTTGGAACAGCTAGAGGAAGGGCCAAAAAATTGTGGAACTATAATCCATACCAAACTTTGAAATCTGTTTTATAACTACATGTTGAAATGTACTTGGAAATTTATTGCTTTTTGTGTTTATGTTATATTTCACAATAAAAAAATGATATATGAAAAGAAAACCTAGGAGGTAATACAACTTGATGCGATCCTAATGATAGTGCCCAAAACTTTATTTGAAATTGCTTTTTATGAAATAGGAAGCTCTAGATCAAAATTGTCCATTAAACTTTCCATGTTGATGGAAATGGCTCAAAAAAAAAAAAAGATTAGTTGTCAGTTAGTCAATAAACATTAATTGCGTGCCTACTAATCAGGCATTTGCTAGCTACTAAGGCTCTGGTTGAACAAGTCAGACATAGCCCCTGCCCTCATGAAGCTTATAATAACCATAAGTACTGTGTGAAGAATACTGTGAAAAAGAACTCCAAGATATTTGGGGAACTTATATTAAAAGCACTTGTTATTTCTTCAAAATTATTTACCAAAATAGTTTTATGTTCTCTCTTTGCAGGTAGCTCAAGTAGAAGATAAAGGCAGGCCAGGAACAGATTCCTGGAGGAATACATCTTTCTCATGGCACTAGTACCATTTTCTTGAAGAACCACCAACCTGAGAACAAACAGGCTATCAAGAAGGGATGACTTGAACTACAGGGAGCAGAAACTGATATCATGGGAGTGAGACAAGAAATTTCATAAAAGTTGCGGCAGAGACATGGGTTTATTCTGTGACTGAAAAATCAAGGGAGATTGTGCAACTCCCCAGTCTCAGTACTGACATAATTTTCAAAAAGGCTCTCTAGGAGTCTGTTGAAAGACTTCTGAAATCCAGCCACCACTATTTCATTAAGAGGGTCCTTGTTCTTTTCAAGCCAACCAACCACTGATGTCATAAGGCACCTTTGGAAAAGGATGCAGTTAGGATAACACAAGGGAAAAACTCATAAGTTAATAGCAATTTATAAATTACTTGGAAAAAACATCACAAATTGTATGGGTCCTTTACTCTAAATTGGTTTGATATCATAATACAGAATAATACTCCAGAAGCCTATTGTGAAACCTAAAGAAATTCTTAGGCTTTATCATTTATATTTTGAATAAAAGAGGAGGCAGAAAGGGAAGAGATGAGTTGGAGGAACAGGGAGGGAGAAGAAGAAAAAGGGAGGATTAAATGGTTTCTTGCCAAAACAATTCACATAGGCAGCCCTTTGTCTGCAAGAGTAGATGAAATAATCTCAATGAACTGTCCCTGACATAGAGTGAGCATTCAAAAAATTGCAATCAATTACAAATAAATTTTACTGTATATATCATTATAATTAATATTCAAAGATACCAAAGAAAAGAACTATAAGCATATCTGCATACAGTTAGCACACCACTTTGAAGGTGAAGTATTATTATTTTATCCTTTTATCAGTTCTCTGTCTATTCTACCTAAAATCATGGGTCAGAGGCATAAAAGCAGAAAAAAAGGGGCACACACACCAGCAGGGAGATAAGAGTCAGTGAGGGTCATTAGAAACCTTTGTTGGCCATAGTTTGGAGAACTTCATTTCACATTGGTTATACTTCTTTATGGGAGAATAAAAAGATTTTCAATAAAAGATCAACTGAAAGCACTCATTCACACAAAGTTAAGTTAAAAGGAAGGACAAATAAGGGGGGAAACCATGACTTTAATAGTCTTTATGCCTTTCTGAAGCTGTCTTGCTTTAGAGTGGAAGTGATAGAGTCCATTTTGAGATATTTGACTTTTTAACACATGGAATGCTATTATGGCATGGGCATTCTACCACAAAGATGTAACCAATGTGAATGGATGTTCTCCAGTGCTAAAAGGTCACTTAACTTTTTTCTGCAACTGAGATTTATTTTGTTTATCTCTTCATTTAATCTAAATCATATTTAAGTATTACCTAAGGACTTTGGCTGAGTACATTTGAAACAGTCAGGAAATTTCAGGGCTGGGGATCTAGGGGTAACTTTCCACCCCTACATAATGGACAAATTCAAAGGGAACTTCATATTTTCTCTTCTTCTCAGTCTTGGGCTTCTGGAGATTAACTGACTTTCCCAAATGATTGCTAAAGACTCTGGTCTTAAAAGTCATGTCTGTAGATTAGGTAACAGTGGCTCAATGACAGAGTTCTCGCCTGCATCCCTGAGACCTGGGTTCGATTCCTGGAGTCTGCCCATGTCAAAAAAAAAAAAAAAAAAAAAAGTCATGTCTGCAGCCTTAGGGAACATACATTCCTCTTTAAGGATAGAAAGAATGACCATTGGCTGTTGGAGAGTCATAAAGGCAGCAGATGTAAAAACACCAGGAAATAATATTTTCAGTAGGGGTGCCAGGGTAAATTCTTTCCCAGGAGCCTAATCAACTGACAAGAGGAAGAAATATTCACTGCAAACAGCTGGCCAACCATTAATTCAAAAAATACTTATTAAATACCTACTAGATGCCAGGAACTTTGAGGAATTGGCAATGTAGCAGTGAGGCACATTTGCAAAGTGCTTGTCTTCAAAGTCATATAAACAGTAGTTGCTGAACAAATATAATACAAGTTTTGGTTTTAAGACATCTTTCCAATTATACCATAAATTCCTTGAGTGCCAGAATGATGCCTTCTGGGGTATGCATTTCTCATAACCCTCAGCATAGTAGGTCCCAAGATAACTAAAATTTAGGTCTTCAACAAATTTCTGTCAAGTAATTAATTGACAAGTGAACACTGAGACATATAGATTTGAGTTTTGGGACCTGGACTGCTTTACTGAGGTTAATAGTGAGACAAAAACATAAGACTTGCCAATAAAAAAGCACAGAGTTATCTGTGTAGTAAAAATATTTATGTGCACACAAGAGATAACTAGTTAGTCATATTAAATTTGTTTTCAAACAAAAACACCAGAATTAGCACAAAGTTCCCATTTGGGAAGCAAAAACACTGACTACCAAGATGCTTTAAAATATTTCAGAACCCTTCTTTGGGATATCTGATTCCACTGACCACTGGCATATGGAAAGTTCCTGCTGTCTGATGGTGAATCATCATACGGAAACAATAAAATTTATTTAGACCAAGTTTAGCAAATAAGGTGAATAATGTGACAAAGCTAGGAGATACAGTTTGGATTAAAAAACAGATAAGATGATAAGTACTGAAGCTAATTTTCTCTCAAACCTGGTAAATACATTCTAAAACCTTACCCTAATCCCAGTCCTGTGAGGGACTTTCCAAAGACGTGAACTATTGGAGGAAATGCAGAGCCCTCCAAGGTGATTATGCTGAAGGTGCAGCAACTATTAATAAATAATTTTGGCATAATTGTTAAAAAAAATAGAAATAATCTTTTTTACTAATACCTGACATATCCACAAATATGTAATTATTTCTTAACAATTCAATATGTGAATTATTGATGCTCAAGTTCTAAGCAACCTAGAATATTTCAAGCAATGAAATAAATACAAGTTAATCCTATAATAGATTTTTTCACATCATATATATATATAAAAGGAGGTCACTGTATACTTGAAAACCAAATTGACAGTCAGGAACTAGAGTACATTTTTATGTTGTTTTAATAAATCTTTTCTGAAAACATAAGAACATGACACCTTTATTTATAAAAATCCCTTTCCTTTTTCACAGAGGCATGCTATAGGACATTTTGTACACATTGATAAATTTTACTCCTTTCAAATTTTGAAAACTTCCCATGAATAATTATCTCTCAAGGAGTGAGAGTGATCTTTAATATTTACTACAAATTTTACTCAGATGGCCTGAACCAACATTAATGGGTCTTTTCAAAATATAGACTCTTTTCGAGATGATATTCCTCATTTGTCTGATCTGAGTACCCTTGAAATTATTGAGGCCAAAGATTTATCTTTTTCTTCTATCATCTGGTCAGTATTGTTTTGTTTTTTTCTCATCTTATCATTTCAGTAGAAAAGTCAACAGGAAATTACATCCATGTTGCTTGTGTGTTATCTAGAATAAAAGAGATTGGAATAAATGAGATAATGGGCGTCACAACAACTAAAAAGCTACATTTATGGACCTATCAGTGATTGAGTAATGTCTGTGTCCTACTTCCTGCCTGAAAATAGTATCTTGTTATAATCAAAGTAAGTGTGTATTATAGGTGACAATTGCCCAAAGCTAAATCTATCCCTAATACCTGCAGCCCTTAACCAGATCACAGTTGGTTTGTTATTATTATTATTTTAATCAGCTTATGATTGACCCATTGCTATTTTTAATCAGCTTGCCTTCCCCCCCTGGAAACTCATTTGTTATAAAATAAGTGAAATCAATGTGACTATTGTTAAGAATAGTGACTATTTTCAAGGCTTTAGCCTCATTTAAAGTCCAACCAAAAACATTGATGGGACATTGATTGATCAAACCTGAGGTCTGCAAAACACAAGGAGAAGTCAGTCACCGGTGCTCCATCATGACCAGGGTTGTTGAGAACCAATGCTACAGTATAGCTAAAGAAAGCATTCAGAATGTTAGAAGCACTAGACCTCCACCTGCCCAGGCCTGCCTCCAGAATTCACTGCAATTCACAGTTATAGCAAGAGACAAAAGGTATGTAGCTGCAAACATGCGGGCACACTTGCTCTGGTCGACCTACCCACACAAAAGAATGTGTAGACTTCCCCCAGCAAACCCTGCTAATCTTTCTCTGAGTACACAGAAAGACTTCAGCATCAGGGACATCATGGAATTCAGAAACCATGCCCTGTTGCTAATTTACTAATAAGCCATGAAGTATTGTCATAAATTACTTAAACTAACTGGTACTTGTCCAATTAAATGAACAAACTACATCCTACAAGGTAGTGGCCTTGAGGATTTATGGCAGTTGTTTATTTGCATGCTAATTTGCCAAATTTCGTTAAGCTGTTCTGGGTCTACTCATTCACCTTATGTTAATCAGCCAGCCTTACAGTGCTCATATTTCCAGCTCTGATTTTCCAGTCAAAAGCACAACCATTTTTAATCTCGACAAGTTTCGGCATACATTAACAGTGAACGCCATGCATAAGCAGCAAATGCGCAATGACAGTTTGCACTATAGATGAAGGAGTAGAATAATGGACATGAGAGTGTGATTAGGTTGCCATGAATGCCACCTAAAGATCATTTAGAGAAAATATGCAGGACTTTCCTGCCCCATGGCCCATCACCTTACAGAGCCTGAATCCTGACATGGATCACATGGAAGCAGGGACAATTCCCCATAAATAAAATGGGAGAGGAAAAAATATATAAATACCGTCTCAGTGAGATCTATGTAGGCTTGCAAATCCAGACCAAAGTCTGTGGACAACTAATCTATGCTTTCTTTATTATATTCTTCTTGTTCTAGAACTAACATGCTGATTGAAGAACTGTTGCCACTTTTCATTGGTAAAATTAATGCAATTTTGCTCAAAGGCTGATACACTTCAAAATGTGAATAGGAAGGAAGAAGGGATAAAAATAAAATTGAGATCCATTTGAAAGAAAGTACAATAAAGACAAAACCATAACTGCCATCATATGATGGCAAATACGCCCAACAAGTAGGAAATGCTTACTTAAATTCTTATTCTCCTCCTCAAACTTTATCAGTAAAACTGATAGAGTTTTACTATGAAAAAACCCATAGTTGACATCATATGTTATGGTAAAAGACTAGATGCTTTCCCCCTAAGAACAGAAACAAGACAAGGATATATGCTCTTACCACTTCTACTCAACATTGTACGGGAAGTTCTAGCCAGGGCAGTTATGGAAGAAAAAGAAATAAAAGGTATCCAGATTGAAAGAAGAAATAAAACTATCTTATTCAAATATGAATTCTAAGGATTTTAAGGAATCCACTAAAAAACTATTATAATTAATAAATAGCAGTTTTTCAGGATAAAAGATCAACATACAGAAATCAATTGTATTTCTTCACATTTGCAATGAACAATCACAATAGCAACAAAAAAGAATAAAACACTGAGGAATAAATTTAACAAAATGAGCACAAAACTTATACTCTGAAAACTACAAAATATTGTTGAAAGAAATTGAACAATTAAATAAATGGAAAAACATCCCACATTCATGGACAGAAAGATCCACAGTATTAAGATGGTAATTTTCCCCAGACTAGTCTACAGATTCAATGTAATCCCTGTCAGAATCCTGGCTGACTACATTGTAAATATTGACATGCTGAAGGACCTGAATAGCCACAACGATTCTGCAAAAGAATAATGTAGGAGGACTCACAATTCCGGATTATAAAACCTACTATCAAGCAACAATAATTAAGACAGTGTGAGCATGGCATAAGGAAAGTCCAGAAATAAACTATACATCAATGGTTAATTTATTTTCAACGAGGGTGCTAAGACCATTTAATGGGATGAGAATAGTCTTTTCAACAAACATCACTGGGAAAACTGGAAAGCCACACAAAAGAATGAAGTTTGACCCTTAACCCATACAATATAAAAAATAAACTCAAAATGAATTGAAGATCTAAATCTAAGAGTAAAACCTATAAAACGCTTAGAAGAAAACATAGAGGTAAATCTTCACGACCTTGGATTTGGCAAAGGATTCTTAGCTAGGCCCCCAAAGCGCAAGCAACAACTAAAGGATGGGGGGGGGGGGAAGCCTACAAAATGGAAAGATCACTTACCACTCATTAGTAAAAAGACAAATAACACAATTAAAAATGGGGAAACAGGAGATTTCTGAGAGCAAAGAATGACATAGCCACGAGAAGCAGAGTCTACCAGCCAGAGACCTTTGGAGATGAAGAAGGAAAACGCCTCCTGGGGAACTTCATAAAACAGGAAACCAGGAGAAAAAGTCAGCAGATGACACCATGTTCACTATGTACCCTTCTCGCCAAGAGAGAAGCCCTGACTGTGTTCGCCATGTGCCTTCTCACTTGAGAGAGAAACCCTAAACTTCGTCGGCCTTCTTAAACCAAGGTATCTTTCCCTGGATGGATGCTTTCGATCGGACATTTCTATAGACTGGTTTTAATTGGGACATTTTCTTGTCCTTAGAACTGTAAACTAGCAACTTATTAAATTCTCCTTTTTAAAAGCCATTCCATCTCTGGTGTGTTGCATTCCAGCAGTGAGCAAACTAGAACAAGCACCTAGGACTTAAGCTTCCCAGCTCAAATATTCTAACCGTGGACATCACAGACCCTCCAAGTCTCTGAGGGAGATGAAAATCCCCAACCCTGCCCCCAGCTCCAGCAGGGGACAAAATGGCAAGGCAAGAGAACTCATGGGCACCTCAGGTTTTCATGCTCGCATCCCTCTGCTGTCCCTACCCATCTCTCTCCCAATCTTTCTTCCTCAGGAAGCAGTCTCTTTCTTATTCCAACCTCATCTCTGATTCCAGCTGCCCACAAAGCCTCAGGGAGAAATTCTTCCAAAAAAGACAATGATTGGCTAGACCAAGAGGCACTGAGCAGCTGATTCTTTCCAGAATGAAGACAGATGCTAAAGGAGAGACTAAGCAGTGGAGAGATGCAACTGAATGAGAAAGGAGAGGCCATCATGGATCTTCAGGCTACGTCACTGGAAGGAGAGAATGTTTCTGAGTTTGGGGGAGGCTCCCGGTCCCTATTTTCTAACATGACAGCTCCTGTTTGAAGGTTTAAAATAGTAGGCCCTGCTGACAGTCCTTATGGTTTGTTATGAATTCCTTTAGAAATAAAAACACTGAGGAGTGAAAACTACCTCTCCCTCTCTCTGTGGTCACTGACATCAGTCGGGAACATACTAAGACTGTTTCTCAGCCAAGCTCTCCCTGAGAGCCTCCTGTCCCAAAAAGGATACCAAGGCAGTGACCTCAACACCCTGGGACAATATTCCATTTCCTAATAACCCAGGCTGAGAAGACAGAAGAAATGGTCCAGGTTACTCAGAGAGAAAACTGGAATGGAGGTGGGGGTGGGGGTGGACTTAGAGACACAGTTCTTAGTGAGACCGGACATTACACAAAAAGGGCAAAAGTGATCAAGACCCAGGGGGAGACCCTGAGCACAGAGGTGGGTGGTTCTGGCCACATGTGGTGTGAGCCTGCTGAGTTCATGCCCTTTGCCGGGTGAGTGATGCATACCATTCGTACTTTCCTCCATGACTCCCATTTTGGAACTTGGGAAAGTAATAGCCTGAAACCTTGTCTTTATCCTATCTACCTCGGAGGAATGGTCAGGGAATCAAAGAAGACAATGAGTGTGACATGCTTTCAAAATATAAAAATCTCAATACAAGGAAAATATACTCAAATCTTTTTTGATAAATAAATGCAAATGTGCAAGATGAAAAAAACATGGGGAAAGATTTGAGTAGACATTTCTCCAAAGAAGGTATACAAATGACCAATAAGCACATGAAAAGATATTTAAGGTCATTAGTCATCAAAGAAATGCACATCAAAACCACAATGAGATGCACTTCACACCCAGTAGACTGACTAGAATAAAAAATTCAGATAGTAGGTGTTGGTAAAGAAGTGGAGAAATTGCAACCCTCATACACTGTGGGAATGTAAAATGATATAGCCACTTTGGAAAACTTTTTGATGTTGCTTTTTAGACACAAAGTAACTATGTAGCACAGCAGTTCCACTCCTAGTTATATTCCCCAAAGAAATGAAAACATATGCCCCCAAAGAAACTTGTACATGAATGTTTATAGCAGCATTATTCATAATAGTCAAAAGGTGGAAACAATCCAAAAGTCCATCAATGGATGAACAAACAAAACATGAAATATTCATACAATTAAATATTTTCCAACCATAAATAGTAATGAAGTACTGATCGTGCTGTAACTTGGATGAACCTAAAAAATATCATGCTAAGTGAAAGAAGCCAGTCACAAAAGACCACACACTATATGATTCTATTCATATGGAAGTCAAGAATAGGGAAATCTAAAGAGACAGAAAGTAAATTAGTGGTTGCTTAGGGCTAGGATGAGATGGGAGGGGGTTGTGGTAATTATAGAGTAGGGCGATAATAACTAAAGGGCATGAGGTCTCTTTCTGAGGTTATAAAATGTTCTAAAAATGACCATGGTGACAGTTGCACATATCTAGAAAAATACCAAAAAGCACTGAATTGGTTGAATTATATGACATGTGAATAACTCAATATCTTAATAAATCTGCTTGATTTCTTAAAACTCTTGCCCCCTTCACATATACTCACAAACTAAAGACTTCAATAAAATAACACAATGACATTACAATTCAAAACTATAAAAGATTCCTTTTCCTTTTATCTTTATGAAAGAAATTAAGGAACTGCTAGTTTCTTAATACTGTTAGTTAGCTAGTTAATAGCTTTCTTCCAGCCAAGTTAGCCCTGAAGTTTTGCATAGAATGATTCTCTTCATGCTTTAAATTCTTTTTGACTTTCAAGTCACGTTTTCTGGTCTTCTTATAAATATGCAGTGACTTTATTCTTACCAAATATACTTACATGAAGGATTTCAAAACTAGTGATGTTAGGATGCCAATGAAGAACTGTCTTGACAGCTTGGCATCCAGAGCCCTGTTAGGATGTGCCACCAACCACTTGAACATCCTTTCATATATTGATTTGGAACAGAGCACAAACAGCATAGGTTACCTAGTAAGCACATTGAAAATATTCCTTTATCTGACAGCATTTTTAATTTTAATCCTAGACATTATCTATCAACAACCACCTTCTAATCAAATCAAGATATATTTATTGAATTTTGTGTTTCTAGCATTCTGCTAAGTGTAATGAGAGAAAAGGGGGAAATAAAAACATAGAAGGGAGGGAAGGAGGAAGGAGGAGGAGTGGAGGAAAATAGAAGAAAGGGGATAATCAAGCATAGCACTTCCCCTATCAAAGAGGCATGTAAGAGGAATCATGCTCCTATTATTAAAGGACTAAATATCCTGGGATATGGTATGGTAATCTGTTTTAGAGCCTTGATATTCAAAGTGTGATCTTAGATCATGTATTTGTTAATTCGGTCGGAAATGCAATCTGCAAGAAATGGATTGGCTTTTATAAACAGAATTTATTGTTACAAGTTTACAGTTCTAAGGCCATAAAAATGTTCAAACTGAGGCATCCAAAGAAAGATACCTTGACTTAAGATAGGCCGATTGTGAAAGCATGTGGCTGGCATCTGCTGGTCCTCTGGCTTCTGGTTTCAAATAGCTTCCTCAGGGGGTGATTCTTTGCAGCTTCAAAATTCTCTGTCTCTATCGGCACTCTGTTACCTCTTCAAGCATCTCCCAATGTCTGCATCTCTGTGGGCTCTGAAGCAACTGTGTTGTCTCCAAAATGTCTCCCCTTTTAAAGTACTCCGGTAAACTAGTCAAGACCCACCTTTAATGAGCAGAGTTACATCTCCATCTAAACAAAAGGCCACACCCACAATTGAGTGGGTCAATCTCCATGGAAACAATCTAATCAAAGGTTTTCACTCTACAATATTGAATAAGGATTAAAGTACATAGATTTACTGGAATATATAACACTTTCAAAGCAGCACAGATGAACAGCATCAGCCTCACCTGGGAGCTTGTTCAAGATGCAAACTCTCAGACCCATGCCCAGAACTACTCAATTCAGAATCTACAGTGTAACAAGATTTCCACTGATTCCTATGCACTATAAAGTTTGAAAAGTACTGGTAGAGTACAGTAGGAATCAGGAGTCCCTGGCCCTGGTCTTTTACCTGCTGCTGTTGTTCCTGTTGCCAATTAACTGTATAACTTTGGGCAAGTGACCTAACCTCTCTGGGCTTCAGCATTATTATCTGAATAATGCCTGTTCTAGTTTGCTAGCTGCCAGAATGCACTATTACCAGAAACGGAATGGCTTTTAAAAGGGAGAATTTAATGAGTTGCTAGTTTACAGTTCTAAGGCTGAGAAAATGTCCCAATTAAAGCAAGTCCAATTTAAGGCATCCAGGGAAAGATACCTTGGTTCGAGAAGGCCGATGAAGTTCAGGGTCTCTCTCTCAAGTGAGAAGGCACATGGCAGACACAGTCAGGGCTTCTCTCTTGGCTGGAGGGCACATGGTGAACATGGCGTCATCTGCTAGCTTTCTCTCCTGGCTTCCTATTTCATGAAGCTCCCCTGGAGGGGGTTTCCTTCTTCATCTCCGAAGGTCACTGGCTGGTGGACTCTCTGCTTCGTAGTGTCACTCTCTCTGAATCTCTCTTTCCAAAATGTTTCCTCTTTTATAGGACTTCAGAAACTAATCAAGACCCACTCAAATGGGTGGAGACATGTCATCCCCTAATCCAGTTTAACAACCATTCTTAACTAAATCACATCAACCAGGGAGATGATCCAATCACAGTTTCAAACATACAGTTTTGAATAGAGATTATTCTACCTTTATGAAATGGGATTTATATTAAAACATGGCTTTCCTTAGAGGGATACTTCCTTTCAAACCAGCACAATGCCCATGAAGGTTCTTTCCAGACGCACCTTCCGCCTTCTCTATTATATCATTTCCCAGTGTTCCTCTCAATACCGTGTAGGGAGAATGGCAATTTGATGCATCATCGCTGACTTTCCCACTGTAAAACTTGGGCTGCATTTCTCTTCCCTGGAGGAGAGAGGAATAGGCTCTCAAGTCATCTACTGGGGAAAGCTCCAACCTCTGTGCCTGGATGATGCTATCCAAATGCAGATCTTGCTTCCATAATACAAAAGCACTGTTGTAGTAGCAGGTTTCTGACAGACTCCAAGTAGGAGGGAATTTCAGTTGGGCATTCTCCAAGCCTGGAAGCAGAATGTGCTGCAACCACTAAACATTTAAAATAGGCCTATCACATTCATCCTTCAGCTGCCCAGGAAAGAGCACACAGCAGGAGCCAGTTGGTGTCTGGTGGTGATTTAGTTCTGAGTCATCCACTTTATGCTCAGTTATCTTGAGTCATTTCCACAGTAATCTATAAACCGATGGCATCACAGTCTTTTTGTTTTTTTTAATCAGCATCAAGAGCACACCCATACAAATGAAGCATCAGGAATGATTTTCATCCTCTGTAACACTAAAGAAATCACTCTCAGTTTACAGCAGTCACTTTGAAACTTAAAAAAGAACATGACTAACTTGCTCACCCCTTTTAATTCCCTAAATACTTGAGAAGCGGAATGGGAGAGAAACTGTTTGACTAAGGGTGGGCAGTGGTAAGGTAATACAGGAAGAAAGTCTGAAGATGTAGGCAGAGGAGGAAGTAGACAGTATTATGCCTGATGAATGAATTATGAAACCAATATACTGCTTACTAATTAATCATTCTAATTATTTTCATTATTTTTTTATCCCATGAAGGAGGAATGAGGTGGCTAAACCCAAGCTTCTACCTTTCAGGAACTAAACTGATCCCTCGTTTCTTAGCTCTTTTTAAAATAACTCACAGAAGACTTTGATTACTAAGGGTAGTGTGGAAGAGTGCTGGGGGGAGGTGGGCAAAAGCACATAATAGAAAAATAATTAAGCCAAATAGCAAAATTTTACCACTTTGGGCTCTGGCTTTCCTATCTGTAAAAGAGCAATGTCTTAGCTTGCTAATGCTGCAGGAATGCAATATACCAGAAATGCATTAGCTTTTACAAAGGGGATTTATTTAGTTACAAATTCACAGTTCTAAATTCATGAAAATGTCCTAATGAAGCCATCAACAAAAGGTTACCTTCACATGAAGGGCCTTTTGCACTTCACAGTTAAAGACAATGAGCCTTAAAGAGGTTAACTGCTCAAGGTGAGACAGCTGGGAAGTACTGGTTTCAAACACCTTCCCCTGGGGGTAGTACTTTGCAACTCCAAAGGTCTCTGTCACATGGGAAGGCACTTGGTGATGACACATGCTGACTGTTGTCTCCTGGGTTGCCTTCAAAATGGCTCTTTCAGCTCCTGTGGATCCATGTGATTTTTCCTGGGGTATTTCCTTCTTCAAGTGTCCTTCACTTGAAGGACACGGCTCTGAGTATACTCTATGTTTTCTGTCTTTTATTCTCTTCATCCATGACTCCAATAAAAGGATTAAGACCCACTTTGAATTGGGTGGGCCACATCTCCACAGAAACAACCTAATCAAAAGCCCCACCTAGCAAAAGGTCTGCCTGCACAAGGTTGGATTCGAAGAACAGGACTGTTCTGGGGTACTTATCCGTTTCAAACCAGGACAAGCAATAACAAAATACGTATATCTCAGGGTTGTTGTGAGCAATGAGAATTTCAATGAGACAGAATATGTAAACATACAGAGCGCGACATGGGCACTATTCAAAAAATGTTAGTTCCCCCTTTCTAATCCCCTTTCCACTTTTATTACTACCTCAGCTTCATGCCAGTATTTCCCAGCTGTCTCATCTTGAGCAGTTAACCTCTTTAAGGCTCATTGTCTAACCGTGAAATGCAAATATTAATAAGACCAACTTTGCAAGTTTGTTGGAAGGATTAATGAGCTATCCATACAAAGCATTTAGCACAACACCTATAGTAAATGCTCAATGGATATTAGTTATTTTTGTTGTTTCATCATCATTATTAATCTTCTGAAAATTAAAATAATTGATTTCTAAGAGGCATAGTTAAGAATTCTTATAGATTCATTTAATACTAGACTTGAAGAACCTCATATAATCATATATAGGGGTGAATTTGGAAATGTGGGAGGCATTTGCTGATCCTCCTTGTTCTAGTTTGCTAGCTGCCAGAATGCAATATACCAGAAACAGAATGGCTTTTAAAAAGGGGAATTTAATAAGTTGCTAGTTTACAGTTCTAAGGCTGAGAAAATGTCCCAATTATAAAAAGTCTATAGAAACATCCAATCTAAGGCATCCAGAGAAATATACCTTGGTCAAGAAGGCTAATGAAGTTCAGGGTTTCTCTCTCAAGTGGAAGGGCACATGGCGAGCACAGTCAGAGTTTCTCTTTCATCTGGAAAGGCACATGGTGAACACGGTCAGGGTTCCTCTCTCATCTGGAAGGGTACATGGTGAACATGGCATTATCTGCTAGCTTCTTCTCCTGGCTTCCTGTTTCATGAAGTTCCCTGGGAGGCATTTTCCTTCTTCATCTGCAAAGGTCGCTGGCTGGTGGAATCTGCTTCTCTTGGTTATGTCATTCTGTTCTGCTCTCTCTAAATCTCTTTCATTCTCCAAAATGTTTCCTCTTTTATAGGACTCCAGTAAACCAATCAAGACCCACCCAAGTGGGTGGAGACATACCTCCCCTAATCCAGTTTAACAACCACTCTTGATTGGGTTACTTCTGCAGGGAGATGATCTAATTACATAACAGTATTGAATAGGGGTTATTTTGCTTTTACAAAATGGAATTTTGATTAAAACATGGCTTTTCAAGGGTACATACATCCTTTCAAACCAGCACAATCCTAATGACTGAGAGTGCACTGGCATTGAGTCACTGGAGGCAAGGGGTGCCAAACATCCTACTATGTGCAGGACTCTCTCATACATGCAAAATTGTGCCCTATAAGATACTAGTTTCACCTCCATTGAGAAACACAGAGGAGTTCAACCCCTCCACCGGGGGTTCAGAGAGATGAAGTTATTTGGCTGAAGTCTCCATTTTAGTTAGCATTAGAGCTAGAACTAAATTTTGTACAGAGTGTTAACTCTGCAAGAATTTTCCCCATCTTTTGCGATTGTCATCAACAGAGCATACTCAATTCTATTCTTAGCAGTGGCAATTGTCTCTATAAAGTCAGTAAAATTCCTAAGAAAAGAAAAGCCTTACAGTATGCTTTCTTACTCTGTCTCCTGGAGAGAAATAAAGAGAGGGAGGCTGAGTTTTTTTTATGTTGAATAATAATATATTAGCTTGCTTCAGTGCTTCTATTATAGTAAAGGCTGGTGTGGTAACTCCGTCTCTTAGAACACTATATTAAAGAGGCAAAGGTTTGATTTCAGTCCTCCCATGGGCTCATTAGTTCTATACAGAAAAAGATCCTGTTCTATAATCATAGCATGCCATGAATGTGTGTTGTGGGGAGGTCCTGGAAAGAGTGAAACTGCCAACTAGCTCTAATCCCACTACCCGGAAATAGCTCAACTACTTGTCCTGCTGCTCATAATCCAAGTTCAGCTCAATTCAACCTATTTTAACATTCATGGAGCACCTACTGCTTGCAGGGAACTGGGCTAGGTGCTAGGGGTGCTAAGGTCAATTAGACACAATCCACACACCCTGCCGCTCAGGCTGCAGGGAGAGTAAGAAATAATCTGAAAAACAGATTATTTCAATACTAAATAGTATTATGGTAGAGGTAGAATTATATTATGGAGTAAGTAAACTAGAAAACTGATCTTCATTAGTTGTTTGAAATAACATAGATATATCAGATACCTTACCATACCAAAAAGATACAATTTATTGAGATAAAATGACTGTCTTCTACTTGTACATTTTCCTATCTCTTTTTCAGGTTTAAGATATATGTGAAGTAAAGACAATCTCAGGGAATCTGAATACTTAGCTGTGTATCCTTTGGGATGTTACTTGTGTTCCCTAAGTCTTAGTTTCCCCAACTGGAAAAGCATGAGTTAAGCATACTTGCCCTACTTACCTCAGAGTGTTCTTGTAAGAATGGAAGGAGATAAACTTGTGACTTCACACATGTCATGTGTGACAGACGCAAAAACAGTGATAACTCTTTATGACATCATTTCCTCTCCCCAGAAAGAACTTAGGCCTACTGTAGCTAAGGGGATGATGTGACCAATTCTCACCAATGGGATATTAGTGAAACTGAGGTCACTTCAAGCCTGAAGCAGTTAGAGTAGATGTGTTTTCTCCACAAATTATCATTTCTCTTTGTGTAGCAACTTTGGAGACCAAGTGCTCCAGGTGGCATAGCTACAAAATGGAAGAAGGCTATCCAATCTACACTGGATTTTGTATGAGTAAGAAATAAATATTTTGTAGTCACTCAGAATTTAGTGTATATGTGTTACTGCATCACAGTCTATCTCATATAGACCTATACACTTAGCAATGTAAACTACTAAAACGATCATACTTAGATAGTTGTATTATCCAGTAGCCCTGTGAATCTTTGCTGCACTAAGGGAAAATCCTATGATCAGCTCTTCAGAGCCTTTATTATTATATCATTATAACATTCTCCTGGATGCTGAACAAAATCTGAGTGACCTTCCATCTCTCATTTCTCTCCTCAATTCTCCCCCCTTCAAATATCAACTTCAAAATATGTTCTAAAGCCCCTTTTCAGCTAATGTTCCCCCATGTGTCTGTTACTTAAAAAAAATCAATATCCTGAATAGGTGAGGGATGACAATTTTCTAATTTTATTCATGTCAGGAATGGACAGCTTTGAAAATTTCCTAGCTGGACCACAAAGATGTTGATTACAGCATGTGAAGGGCTTGCCTGTATTTTGCAAAGAGATTTGTTACCTGGGGAAAATTGTTAAAATGGTATATTTCAATCTAGAAAGCCTCAACACAAGAGCATCTATTATGATAGGCATCATAAATTAAAATATCTGAATTCTCATAAGTGTTGCTTTCCTTAGAATTTTTTATACAGACACATTTGTTGTAGACATCCTCAGTAGTTGAAAAATATAATTGCTTCAAGATCATGGAATCATAATGTTCTTGAAATATTACCTTACCTGTTCTATCTTTTGACCTCTGGTAACACATTCATTGCCAACTCTGATTTTAGGATGCATCAGTCCCAGCAACTGAGAGGAGTTAATGCCCATTAGGAAAGCAGCTTTTTCAGCACCTAGTGCTGAAAACAAAGGAAGGAAGAGCAGGTGGGGGTAGAGAAAGACACTGTTAAAATTCGTTCAATTATGCCAAATAGACTACCAGAGGACTGAAGGATGGTATGTTTAGATTGATGTAGCAAAGTAGGTTGTAACTTGGAAATGAATGCCTGAATCCTAAATATTTAAATGAATCTGTTTCTAGGAAATTCAAATCATAACTACAATAAGACGCCATCTCGTACCCACTAGTATGGCAATAACAAAAAGAAATTGGACAATAACAAGTGTTGGTTAGGATATGCAGAAATTAGAACCCTCATACATTGCTGGTGGGGATGTAAAATGCTGCAGAAGCTGTGGAAAATATTTGACAGATCCTCAAAAAATCAAACGTAGAGTTGCCATATTAACCAGCAGTTCCACTGGCATACACCAAACAGAAATGAAAACTTGTCCACATAAAAACCTGTACATCAATGTTCATAGCAGCATTATTCATAATAGCTAAAAAGTGGAAAAAAGTAAATATCCAGCAACTGAGAAAGGCTAAACAAAACGTGGTGTATCCATACAGTTGAATATTGGGGGCCATAAAAGGGAATGAAGTACTGAAACATGCTATAACATGGATGAACCGTGAAACTGTTATGCTAAATGAAAGAGACAAAGGCCATGTATTGTATGATCCTATTTATATGAAATGTCCAGACTTAGCAAATCCAGAGAGAAAGAAGCGATATTTTGTAGTTTCCAGGGGCTGGGGAGAGGAGAAAATGGGGAGTGACTGCCACTAGATAGGGGGGTTCTTCTGGGGGTGATGAAAATGTTTGAGTTTTAGATAGCAGTGATGGTTTCACAACCTTGTGAATATACTGAAAACTAGAGCACTATATTCTTTTAAAAGATATATTTATGATATGTGAATTATATCTAAATTTTAGAAAATAATCTATTTCTCGATACTGGATCTCTTCTAAAAATAGTGGTTTATCTGAAGGACATTTTCTCCTTACATATGTACTTGTAGATTCTTTCAATGAATCAGGACTTGACTCTGTAATTTTATAAATCGAGACAAGCACCAATCAATAGAAACCAAGATTCTGGCACAGTATCAATCGAAATACCTTTCTTTTACTGTGAAATCTCTGTTTACTCCATAGTGCCCTCTGCTGTCCATCAGGAATACTTACAACCCACAAAACTAGTTTTATAAAACAAAATTTTCATTTTCCAAAAAGTAGAGTAAGAACAAGTGTTATAATAAGAAAAAGAAACTAGGAATGCATCACATCGGGTGTTAAGATGTTTTCAATAACACAATGCCAATGGCAAATAGTTGTGTTTCAAATTGTAGATCACTTCAGGTACAAAATAAAACAAATACTCAACTCATTTGAAACCTCTCTGCTACTTCTTCCATTTTAAACGAATTCTGAGATTCACTAGTATATCTTATGTACTCATTCTTCAGAGTAATGTCTTACAATAGAAGAAAATGCCATCTTTCCTTACTCGAGTAAAACAAAAGGATAAAATTTCCTGAGCAATAACCATAAACTGGGAATAAAATAAAAATAAAACACAACTAGAGAGCTATATCTCATTTGTATTAGAGACATAAATTTTCTTTTTGTGGGCCTTTAAAAATTTCACAGAAGTTTAAAAAGCTTGAGACATTTGATTTGCTTATTAACTAAAATCAATATTTATTATGCATACAATTCTACAAGCTACATACCTACTTTATGTCAGTTTATTTGCAGTGATAATGGCCTAAGTATTATATCACTAAAAATCCTTTTAAAACTGAAAGGCTGTTTAGGAAAACAAATGAAAAATCAAAAGTAAAGCAAACATCTACATCTATGCTGAGACATCCTTTCTAAGAGTTCCATGTTAGGAGGTAAAAGCATGATTATTTTAAAGTGAGAATCCAGTGGGTCATATATAAAAAAATCATATATTTTTTGAACTGGAAAAGACTTTAGAGAGCATCTAATCCAACGTGGAGATATTTTAAAAAGAGAGGAAAATGTAATGTTCCTGATCAATCTGAGTGAAGTTGAATAGTAACTGAAAATGTGAAACAAATAATTTTACAGTGTCTGTCCAGAAGGAAAAAAAAAGGCATGTATTGGTTTTCTAGGCTTTGGGAGCATTCCGATGGACAATACATCTAATAATAGTTTCAAAGAATTGTTCCAACACCAAAAGCCTTCATACATCCTTTACCCAGTGTTAAGGACAGTTTTTTTGAGTCTATTATTATCCACGAACAAAGAAAACCCAAATTTCCTGCACAGTATCCCACCTTAAGCTCTAGCAGAAATGGCATCCAAAGTACAGAATTATTTCTCAGCCACTGCAGAGCTAGTTGAGTATATTCAGTGGACTGGTACACCCTGGATTTACCTTGCAGGATAAATGCTTTTCTGCATTATCTTTTTGATAGAAAACAATAGTGATTATCCCTATTCCAAAAAATGGAGTACTTCATTTGCGAAATCAAGATGAAAACCACTTCAATCTACGAATAAATGTCCATCCAACACTTAGGAAATATTATTGATAATAAAGCAGTGTCTGTAAACACATTTTCATCATGTGACTTGATGTGATCCCATAGAAGAGCCCCTATGAAATTCCCACCAATAAACACCATTCCCTTAGGACCCTGTCAATGAACCTAGGCATTTTAATTGTATGCATACTTGGAAGAGGTAACATTTAACCAAAATTCTCAAACTTTGTTGTGTATCGGAATAACCTCGAGAGCTAATGAAGAATACAGAGATTCACACCCTAGAAGTAGGTTAGGGCCTGTGCCTCTAAGTTTAACACATTCCCCAGGTGATTCTGATACACAAACAAGTTTGAGAACAGAGCTCTTATTGGAGAGGCCCTCAATCTTGACTACCCATTGGAATCGCCTACCGATGATTCCCTCCCCCAGGCATTTCTTTGTTTCTTTGGTCTGAGTTGAAGCAGGCATCAGGAATTTAAAAATTGATGCAACAGCAAGTTTGAGAACCAATGTCTAGAGAATGTTACCCACATTCGGTAAATACATTTTGAGGTCAAGAAGATGGGGAAATGAAAGTATGAATTTACATAAAAACAGGGAAGTAAGTGGGGGATATCCAAATAACAGTCTTTTTCCACTTTATAATTCCATCCCAGTTCAATCCCTTCTATAAATAACTAGGTATACAAGAAAAAAAAACAAATTTTAGTTTTGTCAATCTACAGTCTGGCTAATCCGAAAGGCTGGTTATGATAATGATGCCAAATTAGCCTTTTATGTAGGATTATCATATAATTTTTGAGCTGTTCATGTTTTATTGATTTATTCAACAAAGTTTTCATAGTACTTGCTATGTGCAAGGTCTAGTGCAACAAACTGTACTAAGAATGTAGACAAACAAGACAAAAATTACTAGCATCAAGTAGCCTAGAACCCAGGAGAGTAAATAAAACACAAGCAAAGCCAGAAAGTCAGTAAAACAACTGCCTAAGACACATAGAAACCCAGTATTATGAAAGCTTGAAACAATCCTGAAGGTTTGCATGATCAGGGAAGGTTTCAAAAAAAGGGACATGCCCACCAGCAGATGAACAGATAAGAAAAATGTGGTCTCTACATACAATAGGATATTACTCAGTTTTTACAAGGAATGAAGTTCTGATACATGCCACTGCATGGATAGGCCTCGAAGGGGAGCCTGGAAACTGTAACTTTCTAATTTCTAGAAAGTTAGAAATGCGGGACTGAAATTTAAAAGAGGTAAAGGTTAGACACCCTTAAGCTTGGGTGTCTTTCCCCTTTCCACTCTCTTTTCCATTTGTCCACCTTCTTTAATTTCTGCATAAATGACTTTTTAGAAAACAATTATCAAGACTTAGTACATTAAGAACTCTTAGAAGTCAATAAGAATCCAGCACACATTTTTTTTTTAACCATCAATACAACCTTTATTGATACAATTGGTAATTGGCCTTAGACAGGATTTGGTGTTTTAGTTATACTCTAATTTCTGACTATACAAAGCCAAGGGAAAAATGAAACTTCAGTTTTTTTCTTTATTACTATTTAAGGACATGTTAAGATTGTCACTGTCTTAGATAAATGGTGAGACTCTTGGTTTGTCAGATTGAGATCATAAATTGGTCCAGAATGACCAGCAGTGTGGAATGGGCCCAAATAAGGAATAGTGGGACTGGAAGCACCATCACCTACTGTCATCTGATGAGGGGAGAGGAAGGACTAGCATATTCATAGCAGAGGATGACAGGCTGTTTCACAGCAAGTAGTCTCATTCCAGATTTCAGATAACATACACCTAACCCAAAGGGGTAGGCAACTGCATACTTACAGCATGCATATTTTTAAAATGGGCTAAGAATAGAAATATACAATTTAAAAACATAGGAAAAATAACATGCCAAAAACTTAATTGATCAATACTCAAATAAATTAAACATAAAAGAAAATCTGGCTAATTGGCAGTAGAAAAGTTATAATTGCCACTATTGATAAAGTTAGTGAGAAAGTCACTCTCATACACTGCTAATGGGAATATAATTGGTAAAACATGGGGCAATTTGAGAATGAAATTTGCTTCTAGGAATCTATCCAAAGAAAATACAAATACCCTCAAAACTAGAAGGAAATTCACCAAAACTTTGTTTGTAGAAGAAAAATCTGGAGATAGATTAAATATTCACTAATGGGAGATATTTAATTAATTATGAGACATTCATGCTATGGAATATCATGTGGCCATCTAAAAGGATGTTGCAGGAAAGATGAAAGATGCTTACATATAATTAAATGAAAAGTTCCAGGATAAACAATGTATATTTAACTAGAAAAAGATGCGAAAGATATGCCCTATGGTATTAACAGTGAGTGTCCTTGGATAATTAGGATTCATTTAATAAATAATAATCTGCCACTATATGCCAGACACTCTTGAAATATAGCAGTGAACATACCAAATCAGATCTCTGATCTTATGGAACTTGTATTCTGGTGAGGGGTAAGGAGTTGGGATGGGGAATTAGGGACAGTCAATAAAAAATAGCAGTATGAGTGATATGAAGAAAAATATCCTGATTAAGGGTCTATAGAGTGGCAGGAAGAGGATATGGGTGGTAATGGAAGTCTTTTCTGATCAAGTAACGTTCGAGAAGTCACCTCAATAAAGTGAGGGAATAAGCCATGAGGATACCTAAGATAAGAGCATACCAGACAGAAGGAACAGTTAGTGCAAAACCCTGCAGCAGGATCACTTGCATGCTCCAAGAAAAGCCCAGGCCAGTGGGGCTGAGGGAAGAAGTGGTAGGAGATGAGATCAGAAAGGTAGATCACAAAGTTGTCACATGGGACGAGGAGGCCATGATGAGGACATTGAATTTCATTTTCAGTAAGATGGGAGCCATTGAGGAGTTTAGATCAGAGAGGGGACAGGGACTGAATTGCATTGTGAAAGGATTGCTGCTGGCTGCTATGTGCAGAACCATCTGTAATGGGCAAGGGTGGAGACAGACATGTTAGGAGGCCCTTGAAATAATCTAAGCAAGAAATGATGGTGCCTAGGACAGAATGGTGGCAGTGGAATCGTGAGAAGTTGTGAGATTTTGCATACATATCAAAGTGGAGGTAGGAGGAAAGAGGGGGCATGGGGTCTTAGCTTGGGGCAACTGGAAGAATTCCATTCTCATTCATTATGAAGACTGAGAAATAGAAGAGTTGGTGGCAGTCAGGGTGGGATGATGGGTTGTTTTATATGTGTCAAATTTGAGACGCTTCACCCAATAAATAAATATAGAGAGAAGTTTCAAAGGTTGAGCCCTACAGCCCTGCAGCAGTTAGAAGTAGAAAAGATGAGGAGACTCCAGCAAAGAATCTGAGAAGGAACCACCAGGCACATTGGATGAGGTTACATACCTCAATTTCTAATCTGTACTTTCTGGTTTATTAATAAGTAGGCTTTTATACTGTATTGTATCGTATATGTTTAATACATATTGATTTGTAATTTAGAAAGATGGCTACATGATCTTTGCCTCATGGTCCCTGACTTCATTTGCATTGATACCCCAAGTGTCCTCCGCCCTGGGAGAACCTTCCTGACCACCTTCTCTAAAACAACCCTCCAATTTGTATCACTCTTCGTGTTTTTATTTTGCTTTATTTGGTTTTCACTGCAACTTGATGTTTCATGTGTATTTGTCTGTTTCTGTATTTATTCTTTGTCTCTTACACTTGACTCTCAGGCCGGGGACTATATCTTATTCACAGGCTATTTAATAGTCCCTGGCACAGACTGGACTAAAAAATTATTTGTTGAATGATTTGAATGGATGGCTTTTCTCTTTTGTTTCAGTTGTCAGGAATTTTAATATCAACTTTAATAACTATGCTCCCTTCTTTTCATAATTGTGGTTTTCTATTTTAATTATCATTCTAGGCAGTTCATTCATTGTAAGATGCTATAAATTTTTTTGGTAAATAGGCAAGATATAGATTTTTTTTTAATTGACTTAAAAAAAAAAAAAGGAAATGAAGCCTGTGTGGTCTCATCTGGGTGGAGTTAGTCATTCTGCCTTTGGAATTCCACGGATCTTTGTTCACCATTCCATTATGTTACCCAATAAATTTTATGGTAATTTCCTCCTTTCTCTATTTTCTCGATAGTCTATATGCTAAAGGAAAGTTATGCCCAAGATTAGCAAATTTACTGGCATCATCAATAATTAATTGAGGAACAATTCTTACTCTGAGATATGAGGGTTTTACATCAGAACGGTGGTTGAGAGGATAATTTTGAAGAATGACAATTAAGGGAGATGGTACTGATTAATTACACTATTTTCCAAAACTAAGAAATGAGGTCAACTGCAAGGCAAAGGAAAGTGGGCCTGGGATCAAGGATTTGAAGAGAGGTACATACCATGTCGTCAAAGCAATTTTTACTTTCTATGCCATCTGCTTCCACTAGCTCCTCTCTGGGCTTTCTGTTTAAATTTCATGTTTCCAAAGTGCATGATGACTCCAGTGAGTTTATAGGATCCATACTTCTCATCAGGATGAAAGCCCAAGATGTCCATGCCTTGCTGTAAAAAGAGAAACAGATGGTCGTGTCTTCATTTGCCTAATGGCTTTCAGTAAGCGCCTCACCCCCGCTGCGTGTCACACTTCCCCTCGACTCTGGCTGTGTGCTGCCGAAGGGCTGTGCAGGGAATGAGAAAGATCGCCACACAGCCGAGGTGTGACAGCTCTGTTCAAAGCCATGCAAATCGGTCCTGTTGGCACTTGGTCACCCACAGTCTGCTCATCTTTTAAAAAGAATTAGAAAGGCAGAAGACATGGCTTGTTTAATTTCAGTAGTTTTAGAACTTTCCTTCGATGCCCTGCTCCTCTCCTCTCTTTCCCAGCAAAAATAATTAACTGGCTATAGGAAATAAATTGTTTTGCCTTACATGATTATAGCAGAAAGTAGCACCGTATCTGATGGGCTGTTTATTTCTGTGATTCCATATGTTCTCCCGACTTTATTCTCTTCCAGAGCAGGCATAATTCAGAGACAGGCAAAAAGGAGGTATAAAAGCCATGCCACAAAAGAATTACATCTTAAGATGCCACTGCACACAGTAAAAACGGGTACAGTATTTCCAGTGGTTAATTTAGAATATGTGTCAAGAGGCTATAAAACTGTCATAATCTTAACCTAATAATTTCATCCTAAGTATCTAACATAAGATGAAACTAATGTACAGAAAAACTTTTACCTACAAAGATGTTCATCACAGTGGAAAACAAACAAGCTTTGAGTCTAACAAGGGGAGAAGGGTTAAATAATCCACAGGACAAAGGCCTGACAAAATATTAAGTATCCATTTAAATGTTTACAAAGAGTTTGTAATGACACTGAGAATATTTTTATATGATTAAATGAAAAAGTAAACTGTATGCCAAGTAACTCTGCAGAATGAGTAGAATTTTTTGCTAAAAAATCAAACAGCAAAACAACCACATAACAGCAACTCCAAATAAAGTATATACACCAAATAAAAGTGGTGGTTGCTCTTGAGTTGAAATATCCTTCCATTTTTCTATATGTTCTAAAAATTACTATACTGACAATGTGCACTTTGAAAACGAGTAAGCAAACTTTGGGAAGCAGCAGCTCTCTGCACCCTCCATCCCTAGTGGAACTGGGATGGCTGCTTCCTCAGGTCCCTCAAGAAGAACGGAGCGCCAAGGCAGTTTGTTTCATCTCTCATTGTCATTACCTGCTTTTGCTTTAATAACTGAGGAGACTTACATCCAATTCTTGAGCATCATCCAAGTTCTCCACAACAACTACTCCCTGAGAGCAAAAGTGAAAGTCAGAGGGATTTGCAAACACCAGGAACACATCTGCAGAAGGAAAACCATCAGTTAAACAGCTTAAAGAAATCCACGGGGCTTTAGAAAATAATTGACCAATATTCACAGTATATTCTTACAGCTTATAGCATACTTGTAAACAAGCCAAAGTCAAATCCATATTCTAGACCCAAACCTCTGCAATCAATTTCTGCCCTCTATTAACTTGTCAGTCATGTGTTAATGCCTCCCCAGGGAAGACAGGACAGGCAGAATCGGAAAACAGATGCAATCGCAGCAGCTTGAATTGGTGTGAAAAAAACAGATAAAGTGAATTGACAAAACTTTGAAAACAAGTATTTGGCCTACAAACATGGCTGAGAGCTGGAGGACAAAAAAATGTTTTGCAAAATTACATGTATACAGGTCTGAGCTTCAAAGACTAGAAAGCAGCCAGACCCTGGGGTCAGCACACGGGAATATTAGCAATGTAATCTTGTCACATCACCTCCTCACTATTAGGAAGCTGAGTCCATCTTTCAAGGAATCCATAAATCAGTTACTGTGTTCAACATTGCACTGCTGATATGTCTAGGACTCCTGACATGATTCACTTAGTCAGGAAACGTAATGCAGACCCAAGCCAAGGCAGTTGTCAGCAGCACATCATCAACCGAGGGTAGAATCACATTAACCTCTTACTGCCTAACACTAGCTCCCACTGAAATTTGTTGAACTGGTCTATTTTCCTGTTTATCACTCAAGGAATTGAAGATCTGTTATTCTGAATCCCCAAATCTCAGAGACAAAGAAATTGGAACACACAGATGTTCATAGCCACTGTATTTGGAAACAACCCACATGCCCATCAACAGTTAAATGGATTAACATAATCCATACAACGGATTATGGCCCAGCAAACAAAGGGAACGAACTGATAATACATAGGACAACCTGGATGAATCTCAAAATAATTATGAAGAGTGAGATAAGCCAGGAAAAAAGAATACAAACCATATAATTAATTCTATTTGCAAAAACGTCTTGAAAATGCAAGCTAAGCTATAGTGACAGATAGCCTATGAGTGGGTGCCTGGGAACTGAGTGAGGGGGAGGAAAAGCTCAGCTCAAGGGAATGAAGGGAAGCAGTAGGGAGGAATTATAAAAGGTCACAAGAAAACTTTTGGATAGCTCTGGATTCATTATCGTAATTTGTGCTGATGGTTTCCCAGGTGTATACATATGTCAACACTTGCCAAATATGTGCAGTTTATTTTATGTCAATAAATAAAGCTGTTTTATAAAAGTTAATTTTAAAAATCGGGCTAACCCAAAGGAAATCAGGCTTCAGTCAAACACAATGTACATATTATAAAAGTAGAGAAATATGATCCACAAACATTTTTTAAAGTATTTATTTGGATGATAATTTCAAAGTCCCTTAGATATTGGTACTCCTAGGAATCTCCCTAAGTTCTGCCTTATGCCTCACTTCCTCACTTTATACCAACAAGTATTTGTTGAAGTTCAACAATGTGCTAGGCAGTATTGTAGGTGTTAAGGATACAAGCTATGAAAAAAGTGTTCTACCCTCATGAAGCTTATATTCAAGCAAGAGGAGACAGAAATAAACAAGATCAGTAAAATACATAAAAATATGACAGGTAAGATGGTGATAGGTGCTATGGAGAAAAAGAAAACAGGGAATGAAAATAAAAAGTACTGGAGATAGAATGTTGACATTTTTAATAGTGTGACTCCAGGGAAGACTTCAGTAAAGTGACATTTGAGTTAAGACCTGAAAGAGTTGAGGGAAAGAACCATAGAGATAAGTAGGAGAGAAGTGTTCTAGAAAAAGAAAAGAGCCAATGCAAAGGCCCTGAGGTAAGGCTTGCTTGGCATTTTGAGTCGTGAATGTGAGGCAAGGAGGAGGTGAGCCAGGAGGATAGTCACTAATAGGTCATGACATTAGTGAGACATCAGGAAGCCAGATCAAAGCACGTCACAAGGCCATGCAGGCCATGGTGAGGACTTGGGCATTTACATATTATCTGAAAAAGGAAACCATTGAACAGTTTTGAGAAGATGAATGATATCATCTGACTTTTCACCATGGATGCTGTGTTGAAAATATGGAAGCGAAGACCAAAGCAGGGATACAAGCAAGGAATCAGTCAAGTAGTCCAGGAGGGAGATGAAAGTGCATTTGACCAGGATAATAACAATAGAAATGGTAAGGAGGGGTTATATCCTGGATTTTGAAAGTAGAGTCAAAAGTATTTGCTGATGGATCAAATGAGAAAACATGAGTGAAAGAGATGACCTGGATAACTCCAAGGGTTTGAGCCTGGGCAACTGGAAGGATGGAGTTGCCTTCAACCAACGCAGGAAATATTTTGCAGGAGCAGATCTAGAAGAGTGGAGTTTAGGAACTAGAGTTTAAGTGCATTAATTTTGAGATGCCTGTTAAACATGTGTGCTGGTTTGAGGCTGTTAGATACCCCAGAAAAGTTCTTTTAATCCAATCTTGTTCGTGCAGAACTATTGTGGGTGGGACCATTTCATTAGGCTGTTTCAATTGATATGTGACCCACCCAATTCAAGGTGGGTCTTAATCCCTTACTTGAGTCTTTTATGAGACGATAAATGGCAGAAACACTCAGAGAGAGAGTTTAGAGAGAAACGCCCCAGGGATGCTGAGTTAGGATACACAGATGCTCAGAGAGAAAGCCGCTGGACTCAGAAACTGGAAAGCAATGGAACCCAGGAGCAAAGGACCAGCAGATGCTGGCCATGTGCCTTTCCATGTGACAGAGGAACCCTGGATGCCAGCAGCCTTTCTGCAGAGAAGGTATCCTCCTTTTGATGCTTTAAGTGGGACATTTCCATGGCCTTAGAACTATGAATTTGTACACTAATAAATCTCCATTGTAAAAACCAAGCCATTTCTGGAATATTGCATTCCAGCAGCTTTAGCAAACCAAAACAACATCCAAGTGAAGATTTAAAGGGGCAGTTAACTATGAGTCTGGAATACTGGAGAGAAATATGAACTCATGATAAAGCTTTGGAAGTCATCAGATATAAACAATTCTTAAATCCATCATTCTAGATGAAGTCACCATGGAGCGATCCAAGGTCTGAGTCCAGGACACTTTCAAGTCATGGTCTGGGTAAAGTAGTAAGAAAACCACAGAGAAAGGCCCAGAGATTTAGATGGAGAAAGAATGTAGTGGCAAACAGAAGCCAAGGGGAGAAACTTCTAAGAAGGAGGGAATAATCAATGGTGTCAAATACAGTTATGATTCTAAAGGTCAAGAGGTTCTTCTGTGAGGTTCATTCTTGGCTTTACTGATGACTCCCAAATCTATATACCCTTTCTGATCCTCAGATCTATTCTTCCAACTTCCATCAGCCATTTTCACATGAATGGCTCATAAGTGGCTCTAACCCAACACTATCAAATCAAATCCATTTCTGCTTTGAACCTATTCTTCTTTGTGGTTCTTTATGTTGGTGAATGTCACCACCCCACCCAAACAAAATAAAGGATATGATGATAGCTTGTCCATTCACTTCCCTATCATAAAAGCAAACATCATCTTCAAGTCTTTCAAATCAAAGCATTAAACCTTTTTTTTTTTTACTTATCCATGGCCTATGCCAGAGGAAGTATGGATAAAAAAATAACATACATTCCTTTCCTTCAAAATAATCACACACCTGAAAAGTGCATGAAATGCTGTTGTGTGTTTTTAAGGTGGATAAATGTTTTGACTGGCTGATTTGTTTTAAAAACAAAAATCTACTTGTCAAGATTGCTTTCCTGTCTGAGCCCCCAATCTTGGGGTTTGTTCATATGAAACTTAATCCCACAAAGGATAGGTCAAGCCTACTTAAAATTAGGCATGAGTCACCCCCAAGAGAGCCTCTTTTGTTGCTCAGATGTGGCCTCTCTCTCCAACCAGCACAACAAGCAAACTCACCACCCTCCCCCTGTCTACATGGGACATGACTCCCAGGGGTGTGGACCTTCCTGGCAACATGGGACAGAAATCCTGGAATGATCTGAGACTCAACATCTAGGGATTGAGAAAAACCTCAGAATGAGTTGAGACAGCATCACAGGATTGAGAAAATCTTCCCGACCAAAAGGGGGAAGAGTGAAATGAGACAAAGTAAGGTGTCAATGGCTGAGAGATTCCAAACAGAGTCAAGAGGTTGTCCTGGAGGTTATTCTTACACATTAAATAGATATCACCTTGTTAGTCAAGATGTAGTGGAGAGGTTGGAGGGAACTGCCTGAAAATGTGGAGCTGTGTTGCAGTAGCCATGTTTCTTGAAGATGATTGTATAATGATATAGCTTTCACAAAGTGACTGTGTGATTGTGAAAACCTTGTGTCTGATGCTCCTTTTACTTATCAACAGATGAGTAAAATACATGGAATAAAGATGAATAATGGGGGAACAAATATTAAAGTAAATTTAGAGTGAAATGATCGGTGAAGGGGAGGGGTGGGGGTATGGTATGTATGAATTTTTTTCTGTTTTCTATTTATTTCTTTTTCTGAATAGATACAAATGTGCCAAGAAATGATCATGATGATGAATATGCAACTATGTGATGATATTGTGAACAACTGATTATATATGTAGAACGGAATGATAAAAAATTACGAATGTTTGCGTTTGGTGTTTTTTTGGCATTTAAAAAAATTAATAAAAAAAGGAAAGAAAAGCAGGCATAATGCAAAGCATTAAAAAAAAAAGATTGCTTTCCTGAGAATTACCTTTTAAAGAATTCTAAATCTTGCTTTTTATATACTTTTCATTTTATTGTCTTGTTTATTGTCTATGTCATTTCTGATCCTAGCAGTGGTCCTCAAAGGTGACATATTTGACATTATTTTCTTTATTTCGAATATAGGAAAATGTAAACCTAGAAATGTTCACTGTTCACCAAGGATCAAATCAATGCTAAATTGAATTTAGAATATTGCCTCCAGTGTTTCCATTAACTAGTTGATCCAACTACCCAAACCTGTAGAGATTCCATTTTCTACTTTGCCACGGACAAAGGGAGGATCCTCTTTAGCTCAAGCAGGGTCAATATTTGGAGCAAGCACCAACAGACACAGAGCAAGGATGAAGAGCACCAAGTGCCCAGTGTTATAGGGAACCAGGGATAGGAAAGAGTCCAGATTCAGGAGAAGGCTGGCAGCAAGGCAGAATGGCAAACCCAAGTATTCCATGTGCAATTCTCCCTCAGCACCTCTCTGCTTTCAGATATTTCGTTTCTATTATGCATTTACCAGACCTACTGGGCTTCTCTCCCACCTCCATACAATCAGAAATACAGCTGCGGCCCTGGGCTAACCACTCTCTGGAACAGAAATGCTCAATACAAAGTGATGGCTCTAAAGAATGTAGAGGCCAAGGAGGGTTCCCAACCCTCAGTCTAAATGCGTAAGTGTTGAAGGAACTCTGAAAGGTTTCGCTCAAAACATCATCCTCACTGGGCCTTAGGAAAATGTATCCTCAAGGAACAATGAATTTTAATTGGGTTGAGGCTTGAGGTTATCTCAAAGGAGTATCAAGGAAACAAGGATTAGTTTAATTAATTCCATTTCTACCAAAAGAAAAGGCCCTAAGAGAGTGGAATACAGGGAGAAAATATTTTATGGTGCACTAATAAGATAGAGAGGCTCTCCAGGCTAATAAGGGCCCAAAAGAAGATTCTTAAGCAGGCTATGGACACGTGGAGAACAGGAGGAGCTTGTCAGGGAAGGGCCAGGAGGGGCAGCATAGAGAGGGGGGATGAGAGGACACAGAAAGAAAAAGTCAGTTCTCACAGTTCCCAAAAGTGAAGGACTTAGCATTTGTGCAGGTTTATTTCCAGAGCAAACACTCCAGCAGGAGATGCAAAGAGCCCATTAAGAGTGAGTATTTAATCATTCAGCATTTTGTTTTATATGTCATCCTAGCACTATGTTTTTGCTTTCTGCACAGCTGAATGTTGTCCAGAAATCAATTGTGCTCACTATGGGAAGGGGTGATGGATGCCGATACTGGCCTAAAAAAGTTTGGAATTACAAATGAAGTTCTATAACTAATGCCCCTTATAGCACATTCCACCCATCATTACCTGCTCCTTAGAGATGCCATGTGCAGTTGAAGAGGTGGTGCACCACTCAGCTCCAGGGGAGTGATTCACATAGCTTACAGTCTGAATAGCATCCTCTGCAGTTAGCACTGTATGGTGTGCACAACCATACATACACCTATTGTCTCCTAACAACCAGTTTAGAGGAAGCGAGTAAAGGTATGAGACGAAAAAGAGACCTAATGAGTAAAAGGGGAACAACTGAATAAGGAGATCCAGATGCTGAAAATTTCTTTCCTGAGGCCTTCAGGTCCCCAGTAGACCCAGGCACATTTTTGGCAACTATCAATATGCATTTTTATCACATATTTTATTGAGTGGGTACTCAGGTCAATAGGCAAGGCATGAAAGGACAAGGAAGGACATGTTCCCTTAACCTTTCCTCCTGGAGTTTATATACCAGTTGAATAGGAAGAATAGATACAATAAATAAACAGAAATAGAAGAAAGTAAAAGAAACAAAGTGAGAAAGAAAGGTGCACAGGACCAAGCTATACAGATGACATTAAGGGCTACAGAATTTTGAGGGCACTGAGATGTGCGTCTTAGAAATGCCTGGAATAAGGGTCAGATGTAGCTAAGAGGAAAGGGGAGGAGGGGAATTCTAGTTCAGGTAGAGGCTAGAGGGGCTGTCTCTGGGGTTATACATCTCCTCATTTTCTCATTTTCTTCAGTTGGTGCCCAGCGTCCCAGCTGATTTTCCATTCATGACTATTTTGTACTATGTACAAAATGATTGTATTTTAGGAAATTTGGATATAATTCTCATATTACTAAGATGCACCCTCATGTATCAATCTTCAGGATACTCTGAAGCTCTTCTTTGGCAAACATGGATGGGAAAGAGTTCCAGATTATTTAAAAATGCTACCAAAGAATTACAATGGGTGCCAAAACCAAGCAGATTGATAATACCCAAGTTGGACCACCAGATGTCAGGCTTTGCACAGTGATCAGTCCCGGCAGCCCCCATGGACTCAAAAGATCAACGAATTCAGGATAAATATGAACTTTCCATAGCAGCTCAAAGCCTCTAAACAGATTTGGTAGTAAACAGAGATGCTCCAAGAAAACTCTTGAGGTTGCTGCTGGTACCAACAAGGTAGACTGTCAAATGGCCTGCTCAGCTTACAAGTTCATGTCAAGAACATTAAATTTGACAATTAATTGGTGGAAGACCCCAAAAAACCCAAAACAACAACAAAAAACTCTAGGTGGAGTTAAGGAAGGAAGGAAGACCCTGTATATGTGTGTCACCTATACAGTTTTTATGAAAATAGCTGCCCAGTTTGTAGCTCTTTCATCATCTAATAAGATCACTTCATGGTTGGAGACTATGTAACCAAGACAGTACCAGATTTACACCATGCTTAATCTAGCATATTTCTCATCAGAAGGAGTGTTCTCAGTTTCCTAATCTGAATCATGATCCATTCCACGTGACTTCCTGTAGCATTGTTGTCCTCGATAGCTTACTACCCACTGGGTTCAATATCTTTGAAATCAAGTCAGATTGTCATTCTCCCTTTCCAATGACTTCCTGTAGTACTTAGAATAAGCCAAATATGTTCTTGCCTCAGGGCCTTTGCACTCACTCTCCCCCCACCTGGAACTTTATTCCTGAAAACCTTTGCATGCTTGCTCCCTCACCCAGTCAGAAGTCTGCACAAATATTTCCTTCTTAGAGAGAATGTGCCTGCCCATTCCATGTAAAATATAACCCTCCCTACCTTACCACCCCAGTTTTTTCTATCTCCTCATCCTACTTTATTTCTTTATAGACCGACCACTATCTGAAATTATATTTCTTTGTTTACTCATTTGATGCTACATGTTTTCCATGCTAGAATGTAAGCTCCATAAGGGCAGAGACCTTGTCTGCCTTCTTTATCACTCTATCCTTTATGCTTAAACTAGTGTCTGGTGCACACATAGAGTTTCACAATAGAACTTGTTGAATGAACACATGAAATTCATTACCTTACCTCACTTGCCTTTTCTCCCCATTCATAGGACTACCATTATCCTCATGAAAACATAAAACCTGGGGGGTATTATTGACTTTCCTACATTCAACTATTGGCCAAAACCTGTCAATTCTTCCATGAATCTAATCCCTTTTCTCCCTTTCCCACAGATATTACCTCTAGATAAAAATCTTGTCATCTCATAATAGTAGTATTAACATTGCTTACCTTTAAGTATTTCTGTCTCAAGGCCATTCTGCCCATCACACCAGCTTAATCATCCTACATACTGCCCCAAACAAATCATGACCCCCTACCATCCCACCCCACCCACAGCACATAAACAGACGCACACACACACATATGCACATGTGTATACACACATCACCTTCAACTTTCTGAGATCAGAAACCATTAGTGGATCAAAATGACTACAGAATAAATTTTCACTGTTCCTCTGTGTAATTCCTTTCCTCCAGTCTACCTGGTGTCTCTGTTCCCTGATCTTGCCTTGTCCTTTCCTACTTTAATGCACATTGTTCCTTCTCTCGGAAATGCTCTTTAGTCTTCTCTCTGCCTGATTAAGCCCCTTCCCATTCTTCATATCCCAACTCAAATTCCTCCTTCTCTGTGAAGCTCACATTGGCCATCACACACCATGGTGATGTGTCTCATCTGTACCAATCATTTGGCACTTAGTCCTCAAACTGTTACCTTATGCTTTAACATATATATATATATATATATATATATATATATATATATATATATATACATATAAAGAGAGAGAGAGAGAGAGCATGGGTGTGAGTGTGGCTAGAGAGATGATAGACAGAAAGATAGATAAACAGTTGGATGATAGATGGATTCACTTAACTCTACTGGGCTCCTACCCTTCTCCAAATACTCTTCTTACTTTTGCCTCCAAATTGGGCAAAAACAAACAAACAAACAAAGAAAATTGTTGCCATATACTCTCTACCCACATAAAATTCTAGAACTTCGAACAGCATCCAGTTCAATCACCCAATGTTTTAGATGAATACACTGTGCTCCAATAAGGATAAGAGTCTCACTAAACATCAATTTTTCAACTCCTATAATATGACTTCTATCTCTGTTTTTGGAATGACTTTCAGCTCCAGAATCCTATGCTTACCTTGAAACGCTCTTCTTCCATACAGAATTTGATGAAATATGTGGCAGACTCTCTTTCCAGTCTTTTGGAAAATCTCCCAGGCTTTTGCAAGCAAATCTTGATGAGGAATGTCCAAAGATTCATAGTTATATATTATTGTAAAACATAGAAGGAAAATAATCAGATGGTTCAATAGCTGCTTACAGATATCCACATCTGCAGGTGACAGCTTCCTTTTGGCACCAGGGTGGATCCCGATGAATTTGCCCTGGGTGGACACAGAATACTGTCTCCCATTCAAACATTACAAAGAACAGCAAGGGCTTATACCCCTTATTCTTCAAACTGACCTCTTTCCAAAAAAGCAAAAAAAAGACATAGATTTGAGATGGCAACAGTTAATGTCTGGAGAGAGCCAGAATTATTGTCAGGACTGGCAGTAGACAATGTGGCTTCTAATCCCAGATCTGCCATTTGTTAGCAGTGTTTTCTTGTGTGCATTATTGAATCTGTCTGGGCTTCAATGTTCTTATCTACAAATGAGAAAAATAGTATCGGCTTGGCCTATACTTTCATTAATTCAACAAACATTTGTTGAGCATCTATTATGCTCCAGGAACCCTACTATGCACTGGGGATATCATACTAGAAAAAGACATGGTCCTTATTCTGAAGAGCTTAAATTCTTCTGGGTACGAGGTTAATGCAGTGGTGCTAATGTAGAAAGGAGTTTGTCAGATTTCGAGATGAAAAGGAAAGCAAGTTATGCTGGAACTTGGTGAGTAAGAGAAATGGAGACTAAGAGGCAGACAGGCATCATATTATTGAAGACATATAGGACACAGCAAGGAAGAGGATTTTATTTTATGTGTGCATAGGAGACATTGGAAGGCTTTAAGAAAATAAGTGAGGTGGCCTGACATGTTTACAAAACACTACTTTGGCATAAATAGTAGTTGAAGTTCTATTTGTTCTTCCCTCCCTCTCCCAGTCCTTCCTTCCCCCCCACCCCACTCCTTCCTTCCTTCCATCCATGTTTATTTTGCTTCTCTACATCCTTCTTTCCTTCTACTTTCCAGTGTTTTTATTGTGCTTTTTTCTTTCAGTTGCTTTCCTTCCTTATTCTCTTTACCTGTCTTCCTACTTGCTGTTCTTTCTTTTATTCCTTTGATTTGTTTCCATTTTTAATTTTTTACTCTTTCTATCTTTTTCTCCCTCCTGCTCTTTCTTCCTTTCTTTTATTCCTTCTTTTACTTCTCATCAGATTTTTCTTTTTTGTACCTCAGTCAGTGGCAAATCCCCTAGAAGTACAACAAATCCAAAAACTAGCAGTCATTTTAAATGCCATCATTAGCACCTGTTTTGACCAACCAGGCATTACAAGCAAATATAAGTATGAATATGATGGCTGTACAGCCATGATGGATACTACCAAATCACCACAAGGATATCATTATAATGCCCAGAGACTCAAACAGGAAGCCTTCTGAACATTTCCCTGCACAGTATTTAGTGGCTCCCTAACTTCTCATTCTCGGAATAAAATGGTATTGTGAAAGTAGGTTTCAAAATCCAAATTCTTCCTCTATTGTTAATCTGCTAGTTATCAAAAGCTACTTTAAAAAATACTTTCTCCCAATAAAAAATTCCCTAATGAAAAATATACAGGAGTAGGGGGCCATAAGCAAGAATAGAAATAATAATTATAGGAAGTAAATTAGGATGTGCCTACTTATTATAAGGGGGTTAGCAAATTATGAGGGAGAAAGTATTTTCAAATTTACAAAGTGTAAGTAAGGCCTTTTATAATTTTCCGGATGAGCTTCTCTGCAGGGAGTGGAAAGGAATTTGAAACTCAGATAAATATTTTCTTCCTGAAATTACCAGATGGTAGAAGATTCTCAGACACATATTTACATGTTGTTTCAATTGTCATAGTGATGAAACTGGTAAAATTTGAGGAATCCAGCAATATTATTGACTTTAGTTAAGAATCTTTAATGTTCTAGCAACTTTTTTTTAGTACCTATGTGATCTAATGCTAATTTTATCATTAGTTTAAAAATAAAAGAATTATATACTGCTGAATCATACTACTTACAAAATGACAGGAGTTGCCATCCCTCAGGGTTTTGGCATTTCCAAATTTTTCCCATATAGGATTCATTTGCATGATTTGATCTAAAGTTCCCTGAAATAAATGCAAGAGAAGTGCAGCCGATAAAGTTTTCTGCAGAACTCTGTAATGTAGCAAATTCTCTATTCCCAAGACAAACCAGTACCCAAAAGTTTCTTCCAAATATTGGCTATAGAATGTTATTTTGGAATGAAAACTCAGAAAAATAGATGCATGAGAGAGACTGACTTTATACATGAAGTCCCTATTAATACATGTGGGAGCTCCTTTATTTGCAATGCTTCTTTTTCGGTTGGCATTGGCTTGAGTGGGAAAAGAAAACGGCTGCTCACCAAAACACAACACATAACAACAACAACAACAAACATAGTCTATTCGTTCCATATATCCTCCCCCTTGTTTGTCTCCACTTCTTCTCATGTAATTCTCATACCTGGAAATTTATTCTGCGATAACAAGGAGAATCTTGACACTATTAAATTATATTTTTGTTTGCTACTATTCCTAGGTAATCCTAGAAGTCCACATCAAGCCATGACTTATAATGGTACTGGTCATGAATTTGAATCATATATGCTCAGGTTGATAGGCCAAAATAGTTCATTTATAGGGGATGAGCCTGAACGACCACCCAGCACCTGTACTGCAACATGGCTTTGTTGTTTTCCAGTCAGCCTCAAGCATACAATTTATGGTAAAGTATGGCATAGTATTTAAGAATTTGTAGATATACAAATATTATATCCCTTCTAAATCTCATGGACCTACTGTTCTTCAAATAATCTAAAGGCTATGTGATCAAAAATTTTTACAGAAGTGTTATATATTTTCATGAAAGACTAAAAATAGTCTAAATCTCGAACAATGGGGGAACTAGTACATAGGTTATTATACAATTAAATAATAGACTGTTAAATAAAAAACAGAATGATGTCAAAATTCTGAAGTATATTTAAGTGATTGATACTAATAAAGTATGTATTCTTTTTCAAACAATAAAACAGAACATAAAAAAATCAATCACATATGGAAAAAAAACATTTTTCCATAACTCTGTTATTCCAGTCTCATCCTCGATCCTGTCAACTGGCCAGCACAAAGATTCCCTGAAGTGGATATGGCATAGTTTAGCTGGAGCAGGCAGAAACATTAACCTGCATAATATGTACTCCGAAGTTCAATCTGGATAACCACAAAAGGACAGCAGGTTATTTGACAAGTGTTCCAGTTTGCTAGCTGCCAGAATGCAATATACCAGAAATGAAATGGCCCTTTTTTTTTTTAACATGGACAGGCACCAGGAACCGAACCCAGGTCTCCAACACAGCAGGCTAGAACTCTGCCATTGAGCCACCATTGCCCGCCCTGGAATGGCTTTTCAAAAGGAGAATTCAATAAGTTACAAGTCTAAGGCTCTGAAAGTGTCCCAATTGAAGCAAGTCTGTGAAAATGCAAGGCACCAACAAGAGGTTATCTTCACTCAAGAAAGGCTGATGGGCGGGCCACGGTGGCTCAGCTGCAAGAACGCTTGCCTGCCATGCCAGAGGACCCGGGTTCGATTCCCGGTGCCTGCCCATGTAAAAAAAAAAAAAAAAGAAAGAAAGGCTGATGAAGTTCAGTGTTTCTCTCTCAACTGGAAAGGCACACGGCGAACTTGGAGACCTGTGCTAGCTTTCCCTCCAGGCCTCTTGCTTCATGAAGCTCTTCTGGGGGCATGCTCCTTCTTCATCTCCAAAGGCCACTGGCTGGTGGACTCTGCTTCATAACGCTCTCATCATTCTCAAAAAAGGGACTCTCTCCAAAATGCTTCCTCTTTTAAAGGATTCCAGTAAACAAATCAAGACTCATGTGGAATGGGTGGAGCCATGTCTCCATCTAATCAAGTTTAAAACCCACAACTGGGCAAGTCACATCTCTGTGGAGATAACTTAATCAAGATTCCAACCTACAGTACTTAATAGGGATTAAAAGAAATGCTGCCTTTACAAAATGGATGAAGATTAAAACATGGCTTTTCTAGGGTACATCATCCTTTCAAACCAGCACAACAAGGGCTTTATTATTAGGGATTTCTTATCATATCTTTATTATTGTTGCTGTTGTTAATGGGTCATTATAAAAGTTACCCCCTTATCCCAGCTCAACGGCTAGATCAAGCAGACAAATACACAAGCCAAAAACTAAAATACATGTAAAAATAAGGCTATATCTACTGAACAACAGAACTCAATGGTACCTAAAGAAATTCATCAAATTCAGGACTGTGGCTATTAGAAAAGAAAATTTCCATAGTTTGAAAATTGGACCAGATTGCTATTTTGATATACTTCTTATTTTGCAAAGATGGAAAGAAATATCCATCTTTTTTAAAAGAATTAAATTTTAAAAAGCAAGCTAGTGATGTCAGATTTAGAAAGAGGTCCTAACAGCTCAATAACATTGGCTTTTAGTTTCACTCATTATCTAATTTATTTTGTTTACTAATTTTCATGGTCTAGTTATCCTGAAATTATAAATTCCACTAACCTGTTAGTGGAGCTAAACAAAGTAAAGTAAATGAAAAATTGCCAAGGCCAAAACAAATTGAAAAGAGAGAAGGTAAAGCCTTTCAGAACCTGGGATGTAACTAAAGTCAAAAGTGTATCAGGCTTTTGTAGTTTGATCCAGTAGTTAGGTGTGAAGGAAGCAGACTTCTCTCGGCACAGTTTTTGTGACATCTGACATTAAATGATAGCTAAAGGACTTAAGAAATACCAAAAGTAGGCATCAAGGCAATGATGACTGTAGCCTTTAGGTAAGACGGTATGAATCTTGGAGGCCCATATAATTAAGGGTGTAATTCTCAGAGCGTTCAGCAACAGAGACTGGGCCAATAAATGCCCCTGAAAGCAGATACAAATCAAACTATGTGATGTCATGTTTTCCAGCTTGCTGCTTTGAAGCACTTGCAGTCCTCTCAGGAGACAAGGAAAAGATGGAAAAAAGACTTTTCTGTGGTTTGCTACTTGTTGTGTGGCACTTTCCTCTCCATACTCCCTCTAAGTGATCAAGGCTCAGCCCCCATGTCCCAGTAGATAGGGCCACCTCATCTCTCCTGTTAAGATAAATAAAGTAATATCCAATGAACACTTACCAGCTTTTTCCTGGATTCACCCATGGACTCTGATGTAGCAAAATACTATATAACATGTTTGGCATTCAGTCTTTCCAACATGAAATTCTCTACTATGTTTGGAACATCAATGACACAGTTAACTGATTTGGATTATAAATGCAATGAAAGTTAAGTAATTCTGATTATATAGGGTAAGGTAAGCATGGAATGTTATATGAAAAGTGGAAATTAAGATGGAACTTGAAGGAGATGCAGGTATTTAGAAGGTTGGAAAAAGGAGAAGGATATCTCAGGCTGGAAAATAGCAGGGATAAAAATATGGAGTTGAGAATGAACAAGGACTTTTGTAAAATCAAAAGACACCATTTCCTCATGATCCTGTTAGCAAAAAGCAGGAAAGCCCCTCTGCCAATTAGAGATTAGCCTCCTCATTACTAATGGCTCAAGAAATTATTACTTATTAAGGCTACCACACAGGCAAGTCCAACCCTCTCCTCAGAAGAGGAGTTACCAATCATTCCACCAGGGCTTAAGGCTTTATGCTCCCCCTTCACCTTTGACAACCAGTTTACTTTACAATGTGGGAAAAACACAGCAGTGAATGTATAGCATCATCACCCAAGTCATCTTAGGGTCAAAGCTGTATCTGCATAAAACTCTGGAGAACATGACTATCCTCTCTACAAAGGGCTGAACTCTAACTTCCCCTCTCACTCTAAGATTCTGAGATGTTATGATTCTTCTCAGGATGGCTAAAGCCAATGGAGAGCCCAGCACATGAGAAATTCAAGACTTCCTCTTGGGCCTCAGCTGGTCCCCTCAGCCACTATGCTGACAGTTCACCTGACCTGCCAGTTCTAGTTCCATCAAAATTAACATATGATCTAATATTACTGAGGTCCTAACCTTCCTTTCCTCCTCATCCTTTTTCTTGTTTCTACAAAGCTCAAGGTCTTTTGGTTTCTATACTCAATATATCTTGGCCTGTCCCAAACTGGCTGCTCACAATAGCAGTTATCTGCTCCATGCTTAGTCTTTGGACATTTAGCCCCTCTTCCTAATTAGCTAGTCTAGAGGCCTTTGAAGATGATGATTTGGGACAGTGGTTCTCTCCACCAAGAAGCTGTTTAAGGCCAGCTTGTGCATTGTGAGTTCTAAAGGATCTCCTAAAATGGTAGAGGGAGTCAATGGGCTCCTATATTTGGAGTTATCACTGACTAAAGTATTGTGACAATTCCCTGAATAACTTATTCTTGCCCTGAATATATTCTTTGTTTAAATAGCATGCAATTCAAAGACAGCAGACTTAAGTATTATTCTCAGTGAAATGTAGGTGTCTGTTTCCATTGAAACTCTCACTTCTGGCCAAAATGAAAAAGCAAGGCAAAGACTTACATGAAGAGCACAGATTGATTCTCTCCATCTACAATATAGAGGAAAATGTCAGAATATTCTTACTCCAGAACTTCTACAGATTGACATGAACTTATTCAAAATTTCCTTGGCTAAAGCTTTCAGTCAGACACAAAGAGAAAGAATTTGTTCCATTTACAGTTAGAAAAAACACACAAACATTCAAATGGTGCATAGTAGAATAAATTCTCTTGCCCCTATTTATGCCAGTCCTAAGAACACATACATTCTAGACTTATTTCCTTGCTCCAAATACAAATGGTAACCAAATAATGGTTGACATTTTTTTTGCCATTTTAAGTATTTTAAGAATTAAGTGTAATAATAAATTTAGTATAACTCCTTTGTACCAGACACTATCATACGCACTTTATACAATAATAGCTGACATTGACAGGGGGTTTACTCTGGGCCAGCATTGCATCGGGCTCTTTAAATGCATTATCTCACTTAATTTCATGTGAGAAGCTAATCATTCCCATATTTCCAACTGGTAGACACATTTGTGCCCACAATTTATCCAGAAAATAATGAAGATTTCAAGTGATTAGGTAACTGCAAAGGTCATGCTCTTCTCACAATGCCTAAGTGCCTCTCAGTGACATAGAGAAAAGTAGATCAGATATTTTTACTTTCCATTTTGTAGGTCAGTTGCTTACTGTGAAGCATATCCTGAAAGGCATTGTAGACAACAGCAAAGATGTGAGGGGACACCTCTGATCATCCCTTCCCTTTGTAGGCAGCCAGGACTTCTTTCTGATATGCTGGAAGCCACTTGTAAAGGTTTATGGTCACACAGAAGAGAACTAAATATGTCTGAGGGATGATCACAAAAGATATCAGAAAATAGATTAGATATATTCTCAGATTTGTCAGCTCTTCTGCCGTCAGGTAACATTTGCTCAAATATTTACTTACAAAAGAACTAAAAAGAGGAGTGCTTTGGATTCCTGTAAAGAAGAAACTTGAAACAGGAAGAGACAGAACCAGGTTAGAGTAACAACAGGACCTGAGATTACCTTTCCCCTGGGAGATCTGCTAACTACTAACATGTCAGATATATTTAGCTCTGGAAGACAGAGAGGACACTAACGACCGGCTTGCAGACATTTTGGGAACCAGCTATAAGGCAGTTGGGGTCAGAAGAGAATTTATGTCTTAGAAAGATTAGGAATTAGGAATTTTAGGGCACTGAGGGAGAATAGCGCACATGGATCTCTCAGTTACGTGGTGAATCAAAGAGCTGAGGAATAAGCTGCTGGCAGGCTATGGTTTCTGTGGCAGTGAGTCCCAAATGCCATCTTATTTTAATCTACTTAACATTGCTTTTACTGCATAGGTTCAGAGTAAATCAATTTAATGATGATGAGAAAAAATAATTCAGTTTATTCAGTACTAACCAGGTGGCAGGCACTGAACTACGTCCTTTACTTACATTTTTTCATTTACTTTTATTTAACCTTCCCAGCTACCCTGGTGACAGGCACTGAACTACGTCCTTTACTTACATTTTTTCATTTACTTTTATTTAACCTTCCCAGCTACCCTGGAGAGGCTAGGTTTACTATCCCACTTTACAGATAAGGTAGCTTCAAAAAGTTAAGGCCCATGGTTATACAATGAGTAAGCAACAGAGCTGGTATTTGGACACTGCTCTACCAAACTCCAAGACTCATACTCTTAATTCAGCATGAAAACCTGTGGCAAGAGACATAATAATGTTGACAAAATTGGGAAATACTGAGCTAAAGTCTCTGCCCAATAAGTATTCCTCAAGGATTATCCCAATGCAAATGTGCTTAAGTTTGGTGTATGAGAGGGCTGGGTTATTGGCAATAGAAATTCTAGCATATTTCAGTAGTAAAGCACATATACACACATAGGTTATCCAACAGTCAAATAAAGCCTATTTCAACTTGCTAAAGTTGTTGGAACATGACATACCAGAAATGGGTTGGCTTATAATGGTGATTTATTAACTTACAATGAACAGTTCTTAGGCCATGAAAATGTCCAACTCAAGGCATCAACAGGATGATACCTGGTATCTGAAGGTAGGCTGCTGGCATCTGGGATACCTGTGTCCTATGGGAAAGCACATGGTCATGTCTGCTGATCCTTCTCTCCCAGATTCCACTGCTTTCAGTTTCTTGCTTCAGTGCCTAATTCTCTGTTTCTCTGTGGGTCCTCTCTTAGCTTCTCTGGGACTTTTCTCTGTGAGATTTTCTTCATCTCCCAACTTCTCTGGGGATTCTCTGAGCTCTCTGGGCTTTTTCTCTGTGTCCTTTATCCTCTTACAAAGGACTTCAGTTAGGGGATTAAGATATACCTTGAATGGGATGGGTCACATCTCAATTGAAATAATCTAATCAAAAGGCCCCATCTATAATATGTCTGCAACCACAGAATAGATTAAAAGAACATGGTCTTTTCTGGGATACATAACAGATTCAAACCAGCACAGAGCCTCTTCAGGTTATACAACACAGCTGCTTCATTGAAGTGAGCCAACATTGCCACGTCTTCTCAATCATTTCAAACTTGGAGTGTTCACCTGCTGAACTTCCTTCTCCTTGATAGTCTTACACTATGAAGAGAAGAGAAATGCAAAGTATATTACCCCATTTCTCCTGTGCTCATTCATTTTTCCATGCATTGTAAAGAATTTTCAGAGTAAAAAAAAAATATGTCTCAGGGTTAAGGAATGGGGACTAACCTTAATGAAAGAAACAGGTATTCCCTCTGCCATGCCTTTCCTTGCCCAAAGATAGAGCAGCAAAAGTATTATAGTTTAATCAAAATTTTCTATCTTGTAATGCTCTAATCTTGTGGCATGATCTGATTTCTCTCTTGATATCACAACCGATCTTCATGGTTTAGAAGAAGGAATTTGAAGTGGAGGATCAAGGAGACAGACCTCATCGTTCCAGGAAAGACCTAGCCTATCTCTCAAACTATCCCCAACTTGTCCAGCTAATTATTTTTTTCTCCTTCCTAAAGTCTTTTACCATATATACAACTAGTACTATCTTCACATTATTAACTTCTGTGTATTTTTTAATAAATGAATACGTTAGACTTATTTCCCAACTGGATTCTAAGAACCTTAAGAAGGCACTTTGATGTTTTCTTCTTCCATTATCCATAACTCACCTATCACAATGCTAGGGACATGATAGATACTCAAAAATTATTGATATTTTGATTAATATAGATGCACTGCTCCTACCAAATGGTTGCTTCAGCTTCTTTTCAAATGTTTCCTAACATCATTTCCTATAGACCTTGTGCTGGTTTGAAAGGAAGCCTGTCCCCTAAGAAAAGCCATGTTTTAATAGAAGTCCCATTTCATAAAGGTAGAATCATCCCTATTCAATACTGTATATTTGAAACTGTAATGAGATCACCTCCCTGGTTGATGTGGTTTAGTCAAGAATGGTTGTTAAACTCGATTAAGGGACGACATGTCTCCACCCATTTGGGTGGGTATTGATTGGTTTACTGGAGTCCTATAAAAGAGGAAACATTTTGGAGAAAGAGATTCAGAGAGACTCAGAGAGAGCAGAGAATGCTGCAGCACTACGAAGCAGAGAGTCCACCAGCCAGCGACCTTTGGAGATGAAGAAGGAAAATGCCTCCCGGGGAGCTTCATGAAACAGGAAGTCAGGAGACAAAGCTAGCAGATGACACCATCTTCACCATGTGCCCTTCCAGCTAAGAGAGAAGCCCTGACTGTGTTCACCATGTGCCTTCTCACTTGAGAGAGAAACCCTGAACTATATCAGCCTTCTTGGACCAAGGTATCCTTCCCTGGATGGATGTCTTAGATTGGACATTTCTTTAGACTTGTTGTAATTGGGACATTTTCTCGGCCTTAGAACTGTAAATTTGCAACTTATTAAATTCCCCTTGTTAAAAGCCATTCCGTTTTTGGTATATTGCATTCTGGCAGCTAGCAAACTAAAACAGACCTTTTCCTCAATTAATAATATTGGTGTCAAATATTGCCCCATTTAATATCAATTGCTCATGACTTCTTTACAGTATTACCATACTCTTTATATTCTTGATCCAACTCCTATACACAGTCTTCTTTGTACCAACAGTAATTCCTTTTCTCCTAAGGCCCTTCAATTAATATATTTCAAAGATTACTTCTCTTCTGCTTTCAAACACCTGCAGAACAATATAAGATCTTTTGCATCTTCAAAAACTTCCCTGTTTCATTTTGCTAAAGCTGCTGGAATGCAATATATCAGAAATGGATTGGTTTTTTCAATGGGGATTTATTCAGTTACACATTTACAGTTCTAAGGCCATGAAAATGTCCAAATTAAGGCATCAACAAGGGGATACTTTCATTCAAGTAAGGCCAATAACATCTAGGGTTTCTCTGTCACCCGGGACATCACAGGGCTGGCATCTCCTGGTCTTTTGCTCCTGGGTTGCACTGCTTTCAGCTACTGATTCCAGTGGCTTTCTATGTTGGCTCTCCAAATTATCTCCAAATATCTGTGTCTAGGCATCTACTCTCTGTGTTAGCACTTTTAGGGACTCCAGTAAACTAATCAAGACCCACCCTGAATAGGCAGGGCCACATTTCTATTAAAACAATCTGATAAAAAAAATTCCATTCACAATTGGGTGGCGCTTCATCTCCATGGAAACAACTTTATCAAAAGATCCTACCTGCAATAAGTCTGCACCCACAAGATTGGATTAAAATGGCATGGCTTTTCTGGGGTACATAAGAATTTTAAACCACACACTCCGCTTAACTCTGATTCTGTTTTTCTCTCTTCCTTCACTACCAACTCTCTTCCATAAGTAGTATACTATGCCCACTGGCTTTACTGTGTATGTTAATGTTACAAAGATCAAAGGTGATCCAAAGTATAACCACTTCTAACATCAGAAGAGGAAAGTCTAGGGCTAGGAAGACATAGAGTGAAGCTGGAGAAATGGGACCTTCGTTATTCAAACAGGTCAAAACAAACTACCTCTAGTCTACTCTTTCTACATGCATTAACTTATTACTTCTGCACTCCTTCTCCTATAATTTCTTTTAAAATTATAGTTATAATGACATTTTATCCACAAATAACCTTAACCACAAATAACCTTAATTTTAATGGATATTGTATCTCATTGTGAAGACAACATTTCATGACAATGACTCTACCTGTTAGTTATAGGATGTGGCTTTTTACGGAGTTGGGAAGAGGCAAAATTGTAAGGAGACTGGAAAAGTGAATACGGGCAGGGAATCATCAGTATAATCTTCAAAGAAGTGTGCTCATCTGACTCCCACAGGATATGGGGCTCACTTCACTGCTACAGTGCTGGCAGGCAAGGCACTATCAGTGATTCAGGCAAAGATTCTGAAAGTGAGCGCTCTTCCTAATTTTACCCTGCTGCTCTGAATGAGCTGATGACAGGGAGAAAGGTTTGGGGACTGTTATAGTCTCACTATACATTTCTTCTTTGAACCCTTGCAGTCTAACTTATACCCCAACAGTTGACCTATCTTCTCCTTCAAAGGTCATAGGTAACCTTCTAATTCTGAAATCCAAGGCTAAAGCTAATCCATTTCTGTGGGTGTAAACCCATTAAGTAGGACCTTTTGATGAGGCTACTTCAGTAAAGATGTGAGTCACCTCATTTAGGATGGGTCTTAATCCTATTACTGGAGTCTTTTATAAATGGAATTAATAGAAAGAGAGAGAGAGAAAGTTATGGAAGCAAGAAGCTGAAAGCTATAAAACTCAGAAGAGGAGGGAGAGAGATGCTACCATGTACCTTGCCATGTGGCAGAGGAGCCAGATTGCTGGCAGCCAGTCTTCAGGAAGGGGGCATAGCTTTGATTTGGACATTTTCCCAGGCTCTAACTGTAAGTGAATAAATTCCCATCGCTTCAGCCAACCATTTCATGGTATTGCTTTGAGCAGCCTAGGAAATTGAAAGAGTGATTATGTCCTCGAGGGTTTCTTTAGATCTCATTTTTAATTTTAGGATAGAAGACAGGCAAAGAGAATACCGTGGTGGAATTGGAGGATGGAGGACTAAGGAGAGAGAATATGGGTTCTTTTTGTTATACAGCATAACTGATACACTATTTTCTTCCCCCACATATTATTATTTCTCCTTTCTCAGCCTCCTTATTCCCATGTCCCAACCCTGAACAAATCAACCCTCCACAATATTTACCAATAGGAGGTTTGGGTGAAATGAGCCAGAACCGTTAAGAACACCAGAGATTCAAATTCTTCTCAAGGTCTCTCCCACCTGAGGTGGATAGCCAATGAAGATGAACAAGAAATACATTTTTAAAGGAAAGTAAGTCTTATCAGAAGCTCACAGAAGTCCCCAGACTATATTCCTAAGGTTGATATGGAGGAAGAGTAAGGGTGAGGCTACAGTGTTTGGTTGGAAAAGGAAAAATCCTAACCCCTGATACTGAAGAGAGTTACCCATAGCTAGAAGATATAATGACAAATAAACCATTGCATTAGCATTATTGGTGGTGCCAATTTGATCACCCCCACCACCACCTCTAACACATAAATTTCAAAGCCAGAAAGGAGTGTTGCTGTAGGTCAGGCTCCCCTCCCCAGCTGCATTCCCCAGAAGTGGGCAATAGGACTTAAGATAGAGTATGGACAAAGGAGGTGAAGTTGGGCATCATTTGCCCGCTTTCTTCCACTATGCTTGTCTCTGCAAAGAATTTTGTTGCTCGCTACTTTCTTGGCATCACAAACTACAATGTGCTGCCTTCTTAGTTTCCCTGATTATAACCCATTCACCACTAAAACTGCTTGGCAAGAGGATTTTGCATTCCCATCTAACTGATTTTTTATTTGCTTTCTACTTGAAGTTTGCATTTTAAACACTAGTTTTGCATTGTATTTGCTATTTTTGGCCCTTCTTTGCAAAAACTGATTTTGCTTTGTCTATGAAAATATGCTTGTTTTGAGAAGCACCTATTTAGCATGCATTTTATGTGTGTGGGTGATTAAGGTAAAATACTTTAAACAAAATATTATAGCTCGAAAGAAACTTGAAGATCATCTGGTACTTTCTCCCTCTTTCTCTTTATTTTCTATTAGAAAAAGAAACTGAGAGGAGATATTAAGTGAGTTGCCCATAGTCACATAGCTAATCAGTGGCAGTCATTAGAATAATGACTCTAGAAATTAGATCACTTACCTCCTAAATCAGTGTCTCTTCCATTACAGCATGTTTCCTCTATCTTATATGTTTATCTTTTATTCTCCAGTGCTTCTCTCTCTCAAGGATTAGCTTCACCATCTGCCTCACTGTTAACTCTCCCATTTGTCACCCCCAGAAACTGGGGAAGCTAGAATTTTCAGAAATCCTTATCTATCTAGGGCCAAGTTGCTAACAGGGATGTCTTGAAGTAAGTGAACTAAGTCAACTCTTAATTCCTTGTACTCATGAATAATCACAGAGATGGAGATGGAGATGGAGATAGCACTGAATTTGAGTCAGGCAGCCTGGATTTATTACTGGCTTCGTGAGTAACAAGACGGAAAGCAATATTTTACATTTTGAGCCTTGGTTTCCTCATTTGTAAAGTGGAGAGATTGGCCTACCTGGCTTCTCATTTTTAGGGATTAAATATATTTACTAATATAATGTTTTCATTGGAGAAAATTTGAAAAAACTAAAGGGATGTATAAAATTTTTAAAATCACTCATAATCAAACAACTCTGAGATAATCACAATTATCTGAATACAATGTATCTCTTTCAAGCCTGTTTTCTATGATATTGATCAACATTGGAATTATACTAAACTGAATGCTGTAATTGTTTGTAAGAAATTAAAATAAAATAGGGGCTTTTCACAGTGTCATGCCTCCTGAGCATCCCCAACGCAGTCATGAGTAACGTAAGGGGCATTTGCACTCGGTCATTATGCCTCAGCATCTTAGACCTTATCATTAGGTGCCTAATGACATCCGCTTATACAACATAAACAGCTTCTCCCTCCCCTCCTGGTGTCCTACCTGGGTTTGCACTGCGCCCCCGCAAAAGTCAAGGACAAACTCCCCAGTTCCCATTCCAGCTTCACCAACTATTCCAGCTCTACCCATATAACATTTCCACTGTAATCTCTGCTGCTGCTTGATTGAGCCCACAGTCCTGATATTTTTCCCTGTGTGACCCTGTGAACTGTGTCACTCCTTTCTGATCTAGGACCTAAGGATCTATGAGTACCAAAAAACTCCTTTCATTCATCTCCATTGTCACCTGCCCTTGCTGCACTTGACTATCCCTGTGAGGACAGGATAAGGATCCTTACAACAGAATTATAAAAATCATTTATATTTGACTTTGACTGTGTTTGTCTTTAAATTATGCTTCCTCCCTGACATCTAGCAGTTCTAGTCTTCTATTGCATGTATTCAATAATGTGTTATGTTCGATTTTTCACATTTATTATCTCATGTGATCTTCTCACCATTGGGGGAAGGTAAGAAGGGCAAATATTATTATGTCCATCTGATAGATGATGAAGCTGAGGCTCAGTAAAGTGAAGCAATTTGCCCTAACCACAAGGTCAAGGTCAATGGCAGGGCATTTAAACCCAGCACTACTTGGCAAATATTCTTTGTCACATTGTTTCCATCTGGCCTAAATTCAAAAAAATCAAACTCCATTGCCTACTAGCCCAGGGAAATGAAAAACTTTTGCTGATTCTGGTCTTTTTGTTGCCAGTGCATTTCTATGAGGAAGGCTTTCTTCGCTTAAACAAATTCATTAAAAATCATGTGGCTTGCTATATTTTAAGTAATTATTTACAATGCTGATTCTACTAGATGTATCATCCAATTATCTCTAGTCCTTTGGCCAGATTTTTATTTTCTCCCTGGCACCACTATCATCTTATCCTTAGTTATCTAACTACCTGCGATAAACTGCCACATGACAAGTTCCTACCTCAGGGATAGTTCTGTTATTGTATTTGATTTGATGGATTATAATTAGCTACACTAAAATCCAATCACAGTAATAAAATCCAATGACTGGAAACTGGGAATTGATCCAGGACTGGTCTTTGATGGAAATATAATGTCCTATATAATTGGCTTGAATTGTAATTGGTCATATTAAAGTCTAATGTTGACTAATTCTGAGTAATAGAACAAGGCTCAGTCAGTATTTATGTTGCACTATTGAATAATTTTGGGATTAAAATATGTAGGTGGCTTAATGCTAGATCACACTGTGAATCAGACTTCTAACTATCCAATTAGCTGGAATTCAGAAGATGGCTATGCAGCCCAGACATTTAAAGGGAGAGGGAGAAAATGCAACATTTATTTAGAGATTTTAATATAGAACTCAGCCTTTTTTCTTGAGGTTAAATCCTCATTAACTGTGTCCTTTCCTGTAACTACCAAGAAGTTATGAAACAGAGCGAGCAATTCCACTAATTATATTTTGTTTGGTTTTGGCTAATTGAACCACTAACTGAGAAGATTGCTAGAGGGCATGGTACCAACATTAGGAAATGCTAAAGAAAGCCAGACAGAACTTCCATTTCCTACCTACTTTCTCACAGAATACAAACCCTACCACTAGTCTAAATCACAATTTCCTCTCTGTGCAATGTTATTTGCTGAGAACTAATAAAATTCTGAGAAGGGTTTTATCTGTTGCCTCTCCTGGGAGTGTCTTTATTCCTATAATGGCTCCTTGAAGAGTAATCCTACCTTTGAGCCAAGTCAGAGGCACTTAGGCCTAGGATACTCCAAGCCCTCTTCCTTTTCTATGCAAACTTCCATTCCTATCCTCCTAGGCAGTAAAGTATTAATCTTGACAAAAGATAGGTTTGGCATTTGCCCTTGGCTCCTGAGAGATAATCTCTAGGGCTTTAGAATGTCTTGTCTGATAAGGATGTCTTAGTTTACTTGGGCACTCTGGGCCATGCCTGATAGTCTATGCTAACAATGGGATTTATAGTTGGAGATTTGGATGGACAGTAGGAACTCTATCTCCTGAAGGACTGGAGACTAAGGTCAACCACGTGCGTTGGTCACTATGTCTATATGACCATGTCCCACTATAAACACTGGACACCAAAGTCCCATGAGCTGTTCTTTTGGCAATATCCCGCATGTATTTTCATACATTGTTACTGGGAGAAGTCAGTGCTGTTGTCCATGCCTCTACTGGAAGAGGACAACTGGAAGTTCACAGGCACTCTTCTGAACCTTGTCCCATGTGCCTCTTTCCTTTGCTGATTTTAATCTGTATTCTTTCACTGTAAGAAACCATAACCATGAGTACAACAGTTTTAAGTGAGTTCTGTGAGTACTTCTAGTGAATTGTCAAACCTGAGATGGTCTTGGGGACCTTGGAATTTGCTATTGGTGTCAAAAATGGAGATGGCTTGATGACTCCCAAACTTTATACTTGGGTACCCTGTGCTCCTCAATTGCTCAGAGTCTGAGGTTCACAGAGGCTGACTACACTCCAAGCAAATAAGTTAGGCTCTAGAATTGATAGTACCTCACAATCAATCAAATATCTTAACTGCTACTTACAGCAGTAAACTTAGCGAGACCAGTAGTCACACAAGTCTTACCATCAAAGGTGGTGGTTTCTAGCAGATGCTGGTCGGCCTCACTCCTGAGGAAGGCTGCCCCCTTCCAAGCTCTGATAGGTCTCTCCTCTTTAAAGTGAGCCACCAAGAAACAGTTAGGCCTAAAGGTGAGCTGCTGAAGGGATTCCCTTCGCAAAAGATAGATGGGGAGAAGAAGAAGGAAACAAAAAGGAAATTAGGCATCAGGCTCTCAAACAAGAGGCCATTCACTGTATGTAGCAGCTACTTTTACGTGTCAACTTAGCTAGGTTTGGGTGTCAAGTTGTTTTGCCAAACACTGACCTAGATGTTGCTGTGGAGGCCTTTTGTAGATGGAATTAGCATATAGAATCGGGCTCTTTAAATAAAAAAATTACCCTCCATAATATGGGTAAGCTTCAGACAATCAGTTGGAAGCCTTCAGGGCAAAGTGAAGCTTGTAGAGAAAATACTAAATTATGCCTCAAGACTACATCACTGCCTGCCATGCCAGAGGACCCGGGTTCGATTCCCGGTGCCTGCCCATGTAAAATTTAAAAAAATTTAAAAAAGACTACATCACCTCCCCTTGGAATTTTTAGCTTGCCAGCCTCCCCTACAGATTTTGGACTAAAGACTGTAACATCACTCACATCAGAATTTCCTGCCTACCAACCTACCCTATGTATCTCAAATTTGCTTGCCCTGATGTGTGGACCAATTCTTTAAAATGAATACATATAGACAGAAACATACATACATATGCACAAATATATATATGCATTTATGAATATACATATATCTGAATATACATATATCTTGTTGGTTCTGTTTCTTTGGAGAACCCTGACTAATACACTAAAGAAAAAACAAAAGGGGTTAAGTTTTCTTTTAGCTACCTTTACCTTTTCTCACTTTCTGTCATGTTTCAAGTTAATAACAAAATTGGACCTCAAAACATCTGACTCTGGCAAGGTCAGCTTAGCCACTAGGAACAGAAGGCACATTGCCGAAGGCCCACTATCCCTTTAGGGGCCATGCAAATGTTTAACTTTTAATTCATTTTAATATCAGAAAAAACATGACTATAATATTAGTGAGTATTTAATGATGATTCCAGCCTGGATTGTATTCATCTTTCTACCAATACAGTTGTAAAATATGACTAATATTTTTTTAAATGAGGGAAGGTGCCTGTGAAGACCAAAATCATAATGCAACCCTGAAGCAGAGTCCTAACCTTGGCAGGTAGTAGAATGGGCCAGACCGAGAAGGATCAAGTTGTGTATGCTGGGTTCCCTTGAGAGACATGGAGGAAGGTATTGGGGAACCTATCTGCAGACTGGCAGAGGGCAGCAGCGGGGAAGCCCATGCTGAAGGTGGGAAACAGATAGCATGTCAGGCACAAGGTGGGTATGAGCAAAGGAGTTCATTGGCTAAAGCTAGGCAATTTTCTAGTCTTGGAGGAAGTGACTAACACCTAAATTCACGGAGCATCTTCTTTAATGTTTATACTTCACAATTGATAGCAGGGAAGAGAAGAAATGGAAACTAGACCTTTAAGATCCAAAATGATAGACCATTCCTGTGCGTTGACAAAAATTTCTTAAGTTTCTTTCTCTCCATTCATGCTTGCAAGGCAAGTATCATTAGCCCCATTTTACAGAAAAGAAGATAGTGAAGGACTTGCTGAAGTTGCTTGGCACGGGTGCCACACTTCAGAACTGCAGTCTTCCCAATCTAGAGTAAACTGTGATCATTTTCCATTTCACACATGTGGTTAATTGTTAGCAAACTCAGTAATGCATTCTACTGCACTTCATCTTCTCTTCTTTGCGGTAGTTTAGTTGCATCTTGTGATACCGTCTCTGGGATCTAGATTAAAGGAATGTGGTTTAAAGGAGAAAATAATGGTCCAAGCTGAGCATTGGTTTTTCTCTGTAGACAATAGATATGTGACTTGGAGGAAATTATTTAACTTTTCTAGGCTCAGGTTCCTCACCTGTGAAATGCAAGGATTAGTCATAATCCACAGGGACATTTCCTGAGTAAGGGAGAAGAAGAAAAGAAAAGCAACACAAGGAAAGGCAAAGATACAGGGCAGAGAGTGGCATTTCCCAGGAGAAAAAGACAAAGCTGACCTTTCTTCAGGTGAGCATTCAGATTTAGGATTTGTAATAATCATAATACTATTGCTAATAGTAGCATGAAACATGAATGGATAAAATGGAGTAAGATTAAGGAAAGCTGAAAGTTAGGTGGAGAATTTTGGAAATTGGTTATATGAAACATTGTAGATTCTTTGGGTAGGAACAAGATAAAAGCAGTATTTTAGGAATTAGCTCTGGCAGCATGTTCAGGATGGATTGGAAGAGGGAGAAACTGTAGTCAGAGAGACAAGTTGTGAGTCTGTATTTGTGAGAGAATTGAACTGTATTTTCCCCTCTCACTGTCTGTTACTTCCTGGTGACTTGCACTTAGTACATAGTAGAGCTCAGGAAATGTTTTTGGATTTAGAAGAATGCCATAAATACACAAATATATGTGTGTGTGTATACAAATTTCTTGGAAGCCTACCTAAATAAGCGTATCAGTCTGGGGAGTGGGAACAGGAGATGGGTGGGAGGAGAAAGTTTCCTTTCCTTTCAGACCATTCTGTGCTGTTTAAATTTGTGCCGTGTGCATGTACTTTCATAGTTAACAGATTTTTTAAAGTATTTCTTATTTTAACATCCAGGGATTTAGAGATCACATATAGCTACAGAATGCACAGCTGTGTAAATCTCTTTTGTAGCCTGGACCACATAGCATATTTAAAGGTAAGTATCTAACAGCGTGTGTAAAAAGAAGGCACCAGATAGTAAGACACTGCATATACCAGGAGTGTAGAGGATCTGGCAAACATTTGGTAGTAGGTAACTGGGGCCAAGAATATGGCCTTATAAGCAAAGGAAGTATAATTCTGTTTCCTCTTTGGCCTCCCCCAGCATCCATTAACCTTCTAATGTTGCTGCTATCCTCTAGATCCCTTTAGGTTCGAGCGGCACACATGGCTTTAGAACATTATAAAAATAACACATTTGCTGCAGCCAAGTCATAGCAATACCTTAAAATAGAAAATTGAACAGGCCACGTCTCCCAAATAAGCTAAAAGTATAAATCACGCCAGCAAAATAAGCAGAAAGGTGAAATTTAATCGTGATAGAAAAACATAGCTGAATATAGAACTAGAGGCTGTTCTTTTAAATAGGAAAGAAAAGTTAATCTATATATTGAGAGAAAATTATGTTTGATGATGGTATTTCAGTGCATTATGTCAAAGGATTCTGAGATGCATCATAAACTTGCATCTGTTAAACATATTTAAGAGGTGGAAGAGAGAAAGGAGCAGGGCCGGAATGCTAGGAGAAGGAGGGAAGGAGATAGGGCATGGGAATGCTCCCTTTGAACATTCAGAAGCGTGGTTTATCAATTCATACTGGAATGATTAGGCTCCGGTAATTACATAGCTATGAGCATAAATGTGACCATATAATTTATCATCCAAATTGGGATTTTTACTTTTCATACAAGGCTCATTTGAGAGTGAAAGAGGGCACCATTAATAATTAAGCCAGGTCAACAGACATAAACTGAGACTTCCCCAAGGAAAAGGGGATATATAATTACCCTACTCACAAGAGACAATTGATAACTTGGAATGACAGTTTAGAAATCTAAAATGAGGGTACATTTTTTCCATAACTATGAAGTCCAAATTACTCGTGTCCATTATTCACAGGGGCTTAGACAATAACACTACTATCAGTAAATTAAACTCAGAGAGAAGCATTAGATAATCCTGTGTTGTATCACTCAATTTGTAATGCAGACAAGGTAATTCATTGTTTTTTTTTTTTCCTAGAATATGTCTTTTCCAGGGACAGAGTGCTGTATAAACCACCCTTCTTCTATTTGCATTGGCATGGCACAATCCAGAATTAAAGGCATCCTAGTTATCTAGTTAACAAGGCAACAACAGAAAGTGGGAAGCCCTTAAATAGAAAGGAAAGTTAAGATATGAGTTTTTTACTTGGTCAAAACCTAGTTGCCTTATGATGGGAAATAAGTTAATGACTGCTACCTGAGAAGTGATACTAGCCGGGATGTCCAACAGTCCCAGTTTATTTGGGACGGGGGTGTTTCCCAGAACAGATGGACTTTCAGTGCTAAGACTAAGAGAGTTCCAGGCAATCTGGGACAAGTTGGTCACTCTATTTTAGATCTAGAGAGAATAGTTATTTTAAGAATAAAATCTCTACTTTGGAAATTAACCACCTTTATGCTGGTTGTGTTTTCTATGTTATCTCCCTTCTCAGGTATTTTGTAAACATCTTTTTGAAAATGTCCATTTATTCTCTCATTCAATATATATTTATTGCCCATCTATTATTGCTGCTGCTAGAACTGGGGTTGAGGAGTGGATCCAATGATGAACAGAATAAACATACTGTTTGCCTTCTCAGAATAATAGATTGAGGTGGAGATGGGGTTGTTCTGACTTGAAGGCAAATTTGTAAAGAGGAAACCTCACACCCTGGGGAGGGGAGTGGTAGTCATAGCAACAGAGGTTGGAAATGAGCAAGCTCGTGGGGAACTGTGAAAGGAAGGGAAGAAGCCACCTTGTACAAGTACAGCTCCCAGATCACCATATTGAGCTAAAATCTTAGACAAATTTTCTTAACACAAGAGAACTTTTCCTCATATTACTGTTCCAAGGCACCTTCATTCCCTCATCATCTCCTACCCATCAGTCCAATGGAAGGGTTCCCACCTTTAACCCTTGTAGGCAACCAATGTAGAAACCTTGGAATCATCTCTGTTTCCTCCTTCTTTCTTGTACCCACACTCAATTAAGTACCGAGGTGTATAGTATTGATTCTATGATTATCCAGTTCATATCCATTTTCAGCAGACCCATTTCAGAGTAACTGCTGGGCCCACACCCCTCTTCTCCAAGAAGTGCCTGGTCTCCACCCTCAGTCATAAACCACAGCAGCCATGTTTATAAGGTGACACTGGTTTCCTGACCCAGCTGATTAGACCAGGCATGAGCACCTGATTCAGTCAGGGACAATCAGAGTCTCCTTCCCTGGAATATGGATTTGGGACTTAAGTGCCAGTTTCATTCTGGGTTCTTTGCTCAAAACTGTGTGATACAAACCTGGGGACTGATGCTGGCATTACAATGTGGTCATATGGTCCCACATGCATGTCAATCAGCAAAAGCATTGGTAGAGAGGGAGTCACAAGAATGAGCATAAGTATCAATAAAAACAAGGAAAGAAAGGAAAGAGAGATTGCTTACTGAGGTTCCAAACACCAAATAGCTTTCCATTTATAGGTCCTTCTGCGATCTAGATTCAGTTCCTTCCTTTTTGTTTCCAGAAAAGTTCTAATAACCTTCTAATACATTCCTATTTCCCTTTCTCACTTTAAATTATCTTGAGTAAGTTTCTGTTGTTTGCCATCAAAATATCCTTACCTAAGACCTTGTCCAACAGTCCTTGTTCTAATACAGGGTCTCATTTTCTCTCCTTAAAATGACTGTGAAGATCTAAAGCTCAATATAGTATCTGATGCACAGTAAAATCTCAATCAACATTAACTACTCTTAATATTATTCAACAAGCATTTGCATAGTTTTTGAACACTGTGCTAAATTTGTAGAAGGTTAACTTTACCCTCTGAATTGCTTACTGAATGTGGTATGTGTAAAAGCCATGATAGAGATGGTTTGTACCATAGGGAAGTTAAGAAGGAAATAATGCAAAGAGGCAGCTGTAGCTGGGTAGATGAAGATGATACAAGGGAAGCATCTTCTTTATTCTAGTCCTCCCACTCTCAACCACAGTATATCCATCACTTGGCCTTATCTCTTTTAATCAGTGCCAGACAACAAATTTCTGGGGCAAGGGAATATAAGGACTATCTCATTTGAAATCCACACTATCTTGGCATTTTAGAACCTTAACTGCAAGCAGATGCTCAATCTATGCCTACCAAATAAATTGTTAAAAGGGTTAAATTATGTTCATGTCAGCAACCCCAACAATTTTTCAACTTGACTTCATCATAATTGATTAGATTCACTTGAGTTCTTCATCAAGTTAGGTTATTATGTTTGTTTACTTTCAAAAGCTTCTACTGCTGGGAAACCATGATGCAAGTAATAAGAAGAAATATTAATGTTCCTTTGAGTAAACAAACACTAAGCATCTCTTGACAAAACCTTTTCCATTATTAAAATTGGAGACAAATTACTTGAAAATGAGAATAGATTTATCCAGATGTCAACAGAGGAAGGGGAGAATTATCAAGCACTTAAATGATTCCAAATAAGCTGGGACATATGTCTCAAGGCAGTAAATGAAACACGTTTAAGTTACAAGGCCTAGTGAATGCCACAAATCTGAAGAAAAGCTGTAAGATGCCCTTAATTAGGGCTACTATTGGGTAGACAAATGATGCTGATATCTCCTAATATTCACACTCCTGGCACAATCATGTAACGTGTCTTAACACATCAAGGTTTACTTAGCAGAAAATAGAAACTGCTGAGAACTTACTCTTTATGCAAAATCTACCATTCCTTCACCAGCTACAAAATTGGCATTTTAACTTTTATTTTTTACATGCAGTTTAGCTCTCTATAAAAGCAGAGGTTTGGGAAGGTTTACCTCCTTAAAAGAGAACTGTTAAACTGTTCAATTGAATTGAATTAGGAATCAAGAGAGTTGTGTACATTATTGATTACTTGAAGAACTCTTTTCAAAGGTAATTATTATTTTTACTACAGTTCTCCAGGCAATACAGTTCACACTCCTCAAGTCTACTTGCTTTCCTCCCGTTTCCTCCCTAGCCCACTACAATTTGGATTTTGTTACTGAAACTGTTCTAATGAGCTCCTATGAACAAAACCGAATGTATGTTTCAGTCTCTAATTCTACTAAACCTCACTATAGCATTTGACATTCTTTAGTACTCCCACATTTCTGAGCTACCTTTCTCTTTTTGTTCTCTTTATGGGTATCTCATTTACCAATTAAAGGCTATCCCCAATTGATTCTTTCTTAAAGTTTCTCTGCTTTCATTACCCACCTACTCTTGGGTGTTGTCCACGTTTTCCACAAAAGGCTTTAGCATATTGTATTAGTCAAGGTTCTCTAGAGAAACAGAATCAACAGGAGATATCTGCAAGTGTGAGATTTATAAGTGTCTCATGCAACCATGGAAATGGAAGAGTTCAAAATCCATAGGGCAAGCAGCTTCAAAATCCATGAAGCTAGCAGATCCAATGAAAGTTCTTGATGAGCTCCATAGGAGAGGCTTGCTGGCTGAAGAAGCAGTGAGAAAATCTCTCTTCTTCCTTAGAAGCCTTCAGCTGATTGGATGATCTCATTTGTGGGAGATGCAATCTTAGTTGATTGCAGATGGACGCAACCACAGCTGCAGACAACTGACTGATGATTTAATACACCAGCCTTCTGGTTTATCAGCTAGCCACAAAATATCCTTGCAGCAATGATCAGGTCAGTGCTTGCTTGACCAGACAACAGGACATCATCACCTGGCCAAGTTGACACCACAATCTAACCATCACAGTCATGGTTATCTTAAACTCCAGGTCTGATAATTCCAAAATATTTGCCATACCTGAGATTGACTCTGATACTTGTTTTTTTCTCCTCAGATTGCTTTTTCTTGTCTTTTAGCATGCCTTATGATTTTTTTTATAAAAAGCTGGACACTATGGAATAGATAACAGGAACTGAGGTAGAAAGGTTTTTAGAGTGAGGTTTTATGTTTGTTTGACTAGGAGTTAGACTGTGTTTACTTTTGCTATAGCCCTAAGTGTCAGAAGCTGTGATTTCCTCTAGTCTCCTTGTTGTCTTATTGTCTTCAGGATTCCCTAGAAACTCTTTCTTCAACAGAGTCCTAGATTTGCAGTAGTTTCAGCTGTAATTCACTGTTCCTCTACAGAAGACCTGTTGATGTGGTGATAAGGTATTGAAGGGAGGGGGAACAGTCTATAATCACATGATCGGGTCTCAGTATTTTAATGAGCCTCTGTCCCTGGGCTGTGACCTTCACAAGTACTTCTCAGCTTTTTTGTTTGTTTGTTTTTCCCTTTATGTGGGATAGGAAGCCTAGAGGGAGCTGGGTTGGGTAATTTCCTTATCCCAAGTAGGATGAAGCTGTGGTGAAGTCTTCTCCCTTGCTGGGTAGGCCATTGTTGTGGAGAATGCTCTGGGCTTATTTCAAAATGATTCCTTTTTCCCTGGGAGCATTTTAAAATACTTTCCCCCTTTCCCTGACCAAATGCAAGCAATTTTTCTCTGACTATTCACCATGAGAATTTTGTGGGCTAATGGAGGCAAATTCCAAAAAAGTGTGGGAGTAGTCCTTATTCTAGGCCCATGAAAGTTTTTTTTTTCCATGTGAGTATCCCCTTATTGCAGCACCATTTGTTGAATTTTTGTTTTGTTTGCTTTTTCATTTGTTTGTTTGGGAAGTGCATGGGCCAGGACAGAACCCAGGTCTCGCACATGGCAGGCAAGAATTCTACCACTGAACTCCCTCGCACCCACACCCCCAGAAGTTTTTAACTCTCAGGTTAGTCCATAGTCAGCCCCCAGTAGTTCATCAGTAACTATTTAAGAGTCCCTACTAGTTATTGGCTCCAGTAGCTTTTGCTTCAAATAAGCTGATCTATAATCTCTGTATTTCTCTCTCTCTCTCTCTCTCTCTCTCTCTCTCTCTCTCTCTCTCTCCCTCCCTCCAGTATTCAGAGGGATGATTTATCCTGTGACCTTAATTCTGTTATGGATCTAAGAAAATTAGAGTTCTTCATTGTCAAAATGGAAACTAGAAGTCCCCATCTCTCATTTGGGGTTGTGGTTAGTGACACTTCTCTTCAGCTCCCTCTTCTACTAGCTCCCCTCTTTCAGCTTCTACTGGCCCTTCTAGCCTGTCCAGAACTTACTTACTCTCCCCTCTCCTAATCTGTGATCAAAATTCCAGTTCTGTGTACTCAGCTATTTGCTATTTATCTAGAAGAAACTTCAGATTAAATTCTCTCATGATTTCATTTTAAAGTATGCAATTTTAGGCACTGAAATTTAAAATAGCAGCAAGACTTTAAGTCCCACTCTAGTGAGGACTGGGCCACACAAAAAGTAAATCACCCACAACAATTCAATATGATAAATGCTGGGATAGAGCTATGAACAGGATGGCATAGGCCATGCAGGCATAACCCTCTAACCTATATTTATATTTTAAAAGAACATTTTGCAACTCAAATAATGGAATCTCAAATGTCCTTGGAATGATACCTATGGAATCAATACTAATCATCAGAATTAAGTGCTTTACATATAATATTTCTTTTAAACTCACTGAAGCTCTCTGAAGGACATATATCATAACCCATGTTAAATGAAGACACTAAAACCTGGAGAGCTAGCAAGTGATGCCACCTCTTTTGAATCCAGATACATGAATAATGTCCTTAATTTCTACATCTCCTTTTGCCTTCATATCCATTCAGTTAACAAGCCCTGCTGACACTATACTTAGGTATCACTCAGAATTATCCATGTCTTTCTGAGTGCCAGCATCAAGGCTATATCATTTTCTACTGGTTTAACTCGTCTCTTGATGGAAGCCAAACCAGAGTGAACTTCCAAATACAGAAACACAATCATAGAACTGCCTTAATTTATAGTTTTCCATGTTTTTACTTAAGATAAAGTATAATATGTTAGCAAGGTTACAGAGATCTCTACCTCTCACCTCTCTGATGTCCTACCCCATCTTTCTTGCTTTCTCATCCCCAAGCATAATTTGATTATATGTAGAATTAGCAGGTGTCAAGAACACTTTCTTACCTCTAGGCCTTTATGCATGTTGTGTCCTCTGTCTGGGACATTCAACCCTGTCCCTCCTCCTTTGGCCTATTCATAATTTTCCTTTGGGTCTCTGTTAAGTAACATTTCTTTATTAAGTAACATTTCTAAGTTATGTATCTCTGCCAGATGCACTCTTAGATCCCTTTACTATTCCTAACATAATTCTCATTCATTTATTGTTATTTGTTTAATTGTTCATCTTCCTATGACAATGACTAATTTTTCCATATTCAGAATAGACCCAAGTCTTTTGCACAGAGTATGGTCTTTAAAAAATACTTAGGAAATGAACAGACAAATGAATTTGGCCCATGAGTCTGACTCTTGAATCTGTGCTCTTAGGCATGATACTATACTGTCTCCTGATGAACTCCAGCTTGGAAAGTTCACGCCCTTGGTTGGGAAAGCAGATGCGACATGTCTGTAGGTGGATCATGTCCTTGGCTAAAAGAGGATCACCACCTCTTGTTTAAGATGGATGAAAAATATAAATATATCATTTATATATTTCATTTTCATAAAAAATGAAAAATATATCGTTCAAAGGTATATGATAAGGCTAATATTAGTTGGTTGACTATATACAGAAAACTGGATGTGTAGGGACATATTTAAAGAAGTAACTAAAAATATATAAAAGTATCTATTTAAACTTCAAGTTAAGAAATGTTAAGTTCACTGAACAATAACAGTGGAGCCAAGCTGAAAATGTGAACAGTTTTGAGCAGCATTTAGAAACAAATATTGATGTTAGAGCTATGAAGAGAGACTAAAGAAAACTAAGATTGTCTGGAGGGAATGGGGAGAGTGTATCTTTGTGCTTCAGAGTTGAAGGCAATATACCCTCCCACAAAACACTATTTAACACCACAGTCAGACAGTAAATATTAGATGGAATGGAAGATTGTTATGATCTAATATAATATTCCTTAAAGTAAAGGGCCATTATCTGCATAATAGGGTGACACCTAGTTTTGCATTGCTTGAGTTATTATTAAACACAAATGATATGTATTCAATATAGTTAGTGATTCTAAAAGGTGATATAAAATATAAATTCAAGGTATTATTTGTATTATTCTTATTGTATTTCTAATTCTCTGAATAATATGACCTTAACCCAGACTAATAATATAAATTTTAACTGAGTACAATTATAATCAACATCATCACATTAAAGACACACTTTTCTAAAATGAAACTAGAGTATAATGTATTTTAGTTCAATTAAATTTAGCAAATACTTTTTGAATACCCAATAAGTGTCAAGAATTGGCATAATTCTTGGGATACCAGCATAATTAAGACATGGTTTCTGCTTTCAAGATTCATGTCTGGTAGGGGATACTTGTCAACAAATAGTTTTCAATATTAAAAGCACAATAATGGACATACATTCTCTGAGAGATTATAATGAAAATAATATATGTTGTTGCTAAAATTCTTACCTCAGAGTAACTATCCCATTCTATAAATATATTATTGTTTTCTTAAAATATTTCATTTCATAACTCAAGGGAAAAAATATGAGCAACATTGCAAATTGTCTTTCATACCCTTCATTCAATGAGTTGGTAGAAAAAGGACTTGCCTTTGGAAAAGCAAAAGAAATGACCAACCAGTACTGAATCAATACTTTATATACTTCTGTGAAAGTCAATGGTGACAACACCAGCTAATTTTGTCATTGCTTCTAAATTTGTCTTCTAGTTTTTGAAGCGCTGTACCATTGGATTTGGATTTGGTACCCAAAATGTCTCTGAGCAAGGATCTGAGGTGCCAGTAAACTACTCTATTTCTAGAACCCAAAATCCACAGACTAATTTAACTCATCCCTTAAATGCTTGCAGCATAATAGGATTAGACAATATTAATAAGAGAAGTGGCAGCATCCCTTCTGGTGGTATCAATATTGGAGTCTTAGTCTCTAGTACTAGCTCTCCTAGTGATTTTCAGCAATTAAGTTAAGGGTGTCAATGTTTTCCACATTGCAAGAATTATAGTTAATAATAGCTGCCTACTATTTATTTAACCCATTCGAAGAAAATATTTATTAAAGGTTTGCTGTGATCCAAGCACTGTGTGCTGGTTTAAAATGATGTATGTACCCTAGGAAAGCCATGTTTTACTCCTAATCCCATTTTGTAAAGGCAGCCATTTCTTCTAATCCCCATTCAGTATTGTATGTTTGAAAACTGTAATTAGATCATCTCCCCGGAGATGTGATTTAATCAAGAATGGTTATTAAAATGGATTAGGTAGAGATGTGTCTCCACCCATTTGGGTGGGTCTTGATTGGTTTCTGAAGTCCTATAAAAGAGGAAACATTTTGGAGAATGAGAGATTCAGAGGGAGCAGAGAATGCTGCAGTACCAGAAACAGAGAGTCCATCAGCCAGTGCTTTGGAGATGAAGAAAGAAATGCCTCCTGGGGAGCTTCATGAAACAGGAAGCCAGGAGAGAAAGTTAGCAGATGATGTGTGTTCACCACATGCCTTTCTAGATGAGAGAGAAACCCTAACCATGTTTGCCATGTGCCTTTCCACTTGAGAGAGAAACTGAACATCATCGGCTTTCTTGAATCAAGGTATCTTTCCCTGGTGTCTTAGATTGGACATTTCTATAGCCTTGTTTTAATTGTGACATTTTCTCAGCCTTAGAACTGTAAACTAGCAACTTATTAAATTCCCCTTTTTAAAAGAATTGTTTTAACAGTTTAAACAGAATTGTTTCTGGTATATTGCATTCTGGAAGCTAGCAAACTAGAACACACAGTTTTAAGCATTTTGCAAATACAAGTTCATTAAACCCACATACGGACTGTTACTATTGCCATTTTACAAATGAGGAAACAGAGGCAGAGATGATAAGCGAGTCATTTTCAGAGCCAAGATCTGAATCTGTTCTTACAACCAGTATGGCATCCAATTATTGGCTCATAATTCTGAAAATGTTTTTAATTTCTCCCCCATAAAAATGAAAATTTAAAAAGTGTCCTTCCTATCCAAAGAAATGCATTGCTTTTTGCCTCTTCCAACAGCAAGGAAATTTTGTTTTACTTCAGTATCTAGGTGAAGCAAACAGCTAACTGGTTGCTATAAAAGGGGAGACATAGCCAGTCAAAGCCCTGGGCCTTGAATCACTATTCCAAGACTTGAAAGCCTTTTGCAAACCTGAAAATGTCTCCCTGGGGCGATAGACTTTCTGAACTATGTTTAAAATAACTTTTGGGGAAGTGATGGAAAAACCGAAACTACTTTGGGTTATAGGAAACCGTTCATGCAGTCAGTTCTCACTCCTGATAGTTCAGCATACCAATTCTCCAAAACCAATTAATTTGACATTTTCCACTGGGAGAAAAGAAAAGACAGTAGAGAAACACCTATACATTACCTATAACAGCAGTGTTGCAGGCAGATCTGAGCTAGTAAGAAATGCTTAAGCAAGTACTACATAATTATAACTAATCAGTTATACTAAAATGAACAAATATGCAGCTGAATTGAGATGATCTTTGTTGCTTTTTACAGGAATGTGATTTAAATAGTATTGTCACACTTAAAGAATCTCAGGCAATTTGAGATACAGCAAGAAAAATATCACCCAGACTGGCTTTCAATATGTAGGAAATGGACATTAAAGCTGTCCATTTGGCCTCTGGGAGATGGGAAGCCATTTTTCATGTGTGCTTAGGGACTGAGAAAAAGTATGTGATATATTGTGTTTGGGCCTTTTAAAAAGAATCAATCCCGATAAAGCAGACAAAACATTTCAAAGAGCTCTGAGAATTCAAAATGCCCAAACGCAGAGGAAACTAATCAGAAGGGGTTTTCAGGGGGTCTAATTTATTTTAAATTAGAGGCAGCTGGTTAAATGTAACAAGCCTGCTTCCATTTCTGAATGGGTAGGAGAGAGGCATGTGGCAGCAGAATCTGATGGCCAGTGCTGGAGAAGCACGGGGATGTGTTTGTGGTGGGGGTGTTGCGGCTATATCCGTTTAAAAAAAATCTCAAGAAAGGGTGGGATTAGGGAGATGCTGATGTGGTTTAGGTGGTATTTGGTAACTGACAAATCTGCAGGGTAAATAAACATGGCAGTCCTGGAGAATTCAATTGACCTGAGATGTCACTATTATAACACCCTGAGTGCAGGACAAGATTACTTGTTCCCTGGGTCGACTACAGAATGGGGATCAAAACAAGGTCTTTAATGTAAAGTTGTGTCTTAAAAAAATTAAGCAGGTAAAAGCTAAATTCTGTCTACAGCTGCTATATTCAAATGATCAAATCCCATAGATAATTGGATTGACTGTTAAAGTATTCCCAACATAGAAGCTGCTCTGAAGATCTGTTGAATATTAATGACCACATATAGTCCTACTTAAAATGTGGTTGATCAACAATTGCACAAAAGTTAAATCTCAAATCTTACTACAGTAATTGCTAGAGAAGAAATGTTTTGCAGAATTTAGGCCAATGCTACCAAACTACTTGAGAGCCAAAGAATTCATTTGATTTATCTCTGAAACACTATTTATAACAAGTTATTCTTTTCTGTTCCTAACCTAGACAGAAAGGTCAAAATCATAAATGTTGTCGGAATATGTTAGGGGATAGAGGGAGAGAAAGAGGAAACCTTCTGTTCGAGTTTGCTGCAGATTTACAAGGAAGGAATAAATGTTCAATTCCTGTCACTTCCAGGGTGCTCATTTTCTTCACTTCGCAATTCTATCAGCGTAATTTGAGGATTAGAACATTTGAAAAAGGACTATGACAAAGAATCAAATGATATATGGATACAGAGTGATGGCTTCATATTTGTTAGAGGATAAGATCATATACTTACCTAGATCTCTTTCAGAGAACGATAGTTAATTATCAAAGATGGTTGAGGTATCTGAGAGTGACTTATAGAGGATTATCTGTAGTAACTATAGATAAGAACTATAGGCATTTAAATGCATTCCCCATTGATATGGGTGTTTCTGGGTCGTGTGATTATGGATTCTTTAAAAATTATTTTTCATCTCTACATATTCTAATCTTCTTATAATTAACATACTTTTGTGCATGATAAAAATGATCTTTAACTAAGATAGTGGTTAATAATTCTGGGTATAAATAAGAGCTATAATTGGGCATCTTTCTTTACATATGTATATACACATATATACATATATACTCATATATATTTAATTTTACGTATAGGTGGAAACATATTATGAAATGTTTAAAACTTTTTCTGGCCTTTGCCCTCTTCTCATCACCCATGTTGGGTGCTGCATTTTCTATTCTTCCTCTCACATCATCCCCCTTGTCTTTATCCACCCCACAGATGACCAAGATTAGCAACTTAGAACATATTCTTCAATATTTTTCTCCAGGCTGGTATATCCATGTAGACACACAAACATATCGCACATTGCTACTAGGTGTTTTATAAGATGGAGTTATATTATACATAGTTCCCTATTTCTTGCTTTTCTCACTCAAAAATATTTAATTGAAAACCCACCAGATCAACTGCTACAATGCTCAGTCATTATTCTAATGCCTGTATGATATTCTGTGGTATTGATGTACCATATTTTATCCAGCCATTCCCCATTGATATTTCCAGTTTTTGCCTTTATAAAAAAATATTGCAATCAGCATCCTTGTACATGTGTTATTTTGGTTTTATTTCTTTGGGAAAGTGTCCTAGAAGTGGGGATGTTAAGTCAAAGAAAATAAGCATATAAAATTGTGATAGATAGTTCCAGATTGCCTTCCAAAAAGGTAGTAACATTGAACATTTTCACCAGCCACATATGAAAGTACTCTTTCCTGCATTCCTAACAGTAATAGGCATCCTCATTTTTTAAATGTTTGGCAGTCTTATAGGTATAAAGTAATATTTCCTTGCTAAAATTTTAATTTCATTTCCCTTGAAATGAACGTCTTTTCAAATACTTCTCATTCACTTGGATTGGTTTTTCTCTGTTGTTTATTCCTATGTTTTACCTATTTTTCTTTTTCTTTTCAATTTTCAAGTATTTTTTTTTCAACTACTCTTTATACATTGTGGATCCTAATCCATTGTCTGACATCTGTGTTATTAACCACCAAAATCTATCATTTGTCTTCTGAATTGGTTTATGACAACTTTCATTTTATATTTCAATGTAATCAAATATATGTATCTTTTCTTTTTATAGCTGACAATTGTTTTCTAGCTTTGGAGGATTATAAATCATTATATTTAGTCAGCATTTCTTGGTAGTTCCAGTATTAGTTGCCAAAGGTGACAACAGTAACAAAACCGTCCCTTGCAGGTGGATAAGTTAGAAATAGAAAAACCCAAGATAAGGATGACTTAAAAAGGTAGAAATCTTAACAGGAGGGAGTAAATCCAGCATTCTTATGGTATACCTAATCTGCCCACTTGAAAGTGTTGATGCACCCTAGAAAAGCCATGTTTTAATCCTTATCAACCTTGTGAGAGCAACAGTTTCTTCTAATCCCTATTCAGTACTATAGATTGGAATGTGATTAGGTCATCTCCACAGACATATGACTTAATCAGTTGTGCATATTAAACTTGATTAGAAGGAGACGTACCTCCACCCATTCTATGTGGGTCTTGATTAGTTTACTGGGATCCTATAAAAGAGGAGACATTTCAGAGAGAGTTCCTTTAGAGAACGAGGAGAGAGTCACAGAACCATGACAGAAGGACAAGAGAACCACAGCATCCACCATCCAGCAACCTCTGGAGATGAAGAAGGAAAACGCCTCCCAGGGAGCTTCATGAAGCAAGAGGCCTGGAGAGAAAGCCAGCAGATGCCACCATGTTCTCCATGTGTCCTTCCAGTTAGGAGAGAAACACTGAATGTCATTGACCTTCTTGAACCAAGATATCTTCGCTCGATGTCTTAGATTGGATTTATCTATAGACTTGCTTTGATTTGGACAATTTCACAGCCTTAGAACTATAAAATAGCAACTTATTAAATTCCCATTTTAAAAAGTTCTTCTGTTTCTGGTATATTACATTCTGGCAGCTAGCAAACTAGAATACCTAGTATAAGTGGCCATGTGTTCTAGTTTGCTAGCTGCCAGAATGCAATATACCAGAAACCAAATGGCTTTTTAAAAGGGGAATTTAATAAGTTGCTAGTTTATAGTTCAAAGGCCAAGAAAATGTCCCAATTAAAACAAGTCTATAGAAATGTCCAATCTAAGGCATCCAGGGAAATATACCTTGGTTCAAGAAGGCTGATGAAGTTCAGGGTTTCTCTTTCAAGTGAGAAGGCATATGGCAAACACAGTCAGGGCTTCTCTCTCATCTGGAAAGTCATGTGGCAAACATGGCATCATCTGCTACCTTTCTCTCCTGGCTTTCTGCTTCCTGACGCTCCCCAGGAGGTGTTTTCCTTCTTCATCTCCAAAGGTCACTGGCTGGTGGACTCTGCTTCTCGTGGCTATGTCATTCTCTGCTCTCTCAGAATCTCTAGCATTCTCCAAAATGTTTCCTGTTTTATAGGATTCCAGTAAACTAATCAGGACCCATTCAAATGAGTAGAGACACATCTCCACTTAATCCAGCTTTACAATCACTCTTGATTGAGTGACATCTCGAGGGAGAAGACCTAATTACAGATTCAAACATACAGTACTGAACAGGGATTAGAAGAAATGGCTGGATTTATAAAATGGGATTAGGATTTAAACATGGCTTTTCTAGGGTACATACATCCTTTCAAATTGGCACATCATGTTTCCTACTGTGCTTGGCTTTTTTTAAAAAATAATTTCTATTGACAAATCTTTACACATATACATTCCATACATGGTGTACTATCAATAGCACACAATATCATCACATAGCTCTGTATTCATCACCATGATCATTTTTCAGAACATTTGCATCACTCCAGAAAAAGAAATAAAAAAGGAAAAACTCATATATCCTATACCCCTTACCCTTCCCTCTCACTGACCACTAGTATTTCCATCTGCCCAATTTATTATTCTTCTTCTCCCCCCTATTATTTATTTATTTTTTTATCCATACTTTTTTACTCAACTGTACATACCCTGGACAAAAGTAGCATCAGATACAAAGTTTTCACAATCACATGGTCACACTGTAAAAGCTATGCCTTTATATAATTGTCTTTAAGAATCAAGGCTACTGGAACACAGCTCAACAGTTTCAGGTACTTCCCTCTAGCCTTTCCAAAATCCATAAACTAAAAAGGAATATCTATATAATGCATAAGAATAACCTATAGGATAAGCTCTTGACTCTGAAATCTCTTAGGCACTGAAACTTTGTCTCATTTCTCTCTTCCCTGTTTTGGTCAAGAAGGCTTTCTCAATCCCTCCATGCCAGGTCTTGGCTCATTCTGGGAGTTCTGTCCCACGTTGCCAGGGAGATTTACACCCCTGGGAATCATGTCCCATGTAGTGGGGAGGGCAATGAGTTCACCTGCTGAGATGGCTAAAAGAGAGAGGCTACATCTGAGCAAAAGAGGGCCCCTGGGGGTGACTCTTAGTCCTAATTTTAAGTAGGCCTAGCCTATGCTTTGCAGGAATAAGTTTCATAGCGGCAAACCCCAAGATTGAGGATTAGGTTTATTGATTTGGCTGTCCCCATTGCTTGTGAGAACATCAGTAATTCTTCAGATGGGGAAAGTGAATATTTCCTCCTTTCTCCCCAGTCCCCCAAGGGGACTTTTGTGCTTGGCTTTTAAATCATATTAACAAGAACTTAATTAAATGGTCACTCCTAGTATTAAAGGACACTTACATTTCCCTCACCACTAGTGAAGAGAGTCTGTGAAACAGTCTTTATTCCAGGTAGTCTTGTGCTCAGCTAAAAATTGGGGGTTCCAATACCTTAAAAATGGGGAAAATGGATAGCCACTACTGTGTAGGAACTTTAAAAAATTAGCTGAGATTCTTTGAAACTAATGATTTTGGGAAAAATAGACCTGTTCTGAAGATTTTCTATTACTCTAAATAAATAGATAAATGCTGAATGAATTAATGAAGGAAGGAAGGAATTTCAAATATTTTTCCATAGCTCCTTTACTTTCCCTAACCTCTCTATTCCAACACAACCACTAACCAGTCTTCATTTTCTTCTCCAGTCAGGCGGGCACAGATGTTTTAGTAGATGATGCCTGTTTATTTGGAAAGTTTCTATCAATCAGAAGTAACCCAGTACCACTGTATAAAGAAGAGGCTTTTTTCCCCCATTCAGTGCTCGGATTAATTGCTTATAACACACACCTGATGTTCTCAACAATTTGGAAACCTCCTTTGTGAGCCTGGCAAAACAAGCAAGAAAGAATCCGTGGGAAAAAAACATCTTCAAGCTTAAAAGGTTAATGCTGATAGGTGCTATTTAATTAGGGTTTAGACTCAAAGGAGTAACTTCTGTTTAGATGCTCTCATGTCTAGCCTATTTTTAAATAATATTGCAAAAAAGCAAGATAATATAATAACTTTTATCTTTAAGAGGTAAAGATGGAGACAAAGCAGATGCCATAGTTTATGGTGTGGGTTTGTTATCTGACTACCCTTTGAACCTAAAAGATAAATTTCAAAACATATTTCACTGAGGCCTGGTGTATATTAAAATAATGCGGACATTTTTGAGCAAATTGGATCTCTAATTTTTTTTAATATGGAACACATCACAAATTTGCATGTCATCCTTGCTGTGCTAACCTTCTCTGTATTGTTCCAATTTTAGTATATGTGCTGCCGAAGCGAGCACTGGATCTCTAATTTTGAAATGAAATATCTATTATTAAAGAAACGGTCTAGAATTAGAATTAAGGATACAGGATAGGTAATGTCCCTTTGATTTTACTTTTTGATCATGTCTAGCAGTAATTAAAAAAAAAAAGAAATATATATTTTTAAATAGTTCCAAGTGGCTCATTTACAATTCAATATCTCTGAAAACTCCCAGGCCTGTCATTCAGTAGGATGACTTCTTCCCTCATGATTGAAACTGAACCCAAATGCAGAAATAGGCCAATAAAGCTAGACTGTTGTGCGGTAATGCTTTGATAAACAAACTCTTGATGCAGCACTTTATTAATCAATTCATGCCACCAACAAACATGTGAGGATTATAAATCATGAAAATCAGAGCTATCCTATTTTGCAGCTGTGATCGTCTATGTAAAGCTTAGATTAAGTCTTCACTAAACAGAAGATAAAGTTGTCAAGTTTGAAATTTGTTCTCACTGTTCCCTGTTTTGCTTGTGTTCTCTCACTGGTGAAGTTAATGCTTTCTGATCTTCTTACTCATTTTCAGTCAATTCAGTTCATGGTCTGTTCTCTGAGCGGTTGGGTGCCAGGCCTGTGCCAGTCACTTGAGTAAATGTAGGTGAATGAGGCAGTTCCCTCTGTCTAGCAGATGACCCTCTAGAGCAGAACTTCTCAGTCCTATGTTGGAACCCATTGCAAAATACTTAGAATATTAACAGTTCTCATGCTGATATTTCTTAGTTATTTTTATCTAGAAAATAGAACAGATGTTAACATTAATACCTAGTTACTAGCACTTAAGTATGTTTTCTCCAGTGGAAGAGCCTGCCATAAAGTCAGCTTGCTGACACTTGTCATAAACTGCAGCCTATCTGATCTATGCCATAAACCCTAAGATTTTAATTTTATGAACATTAGTTATGTACCTGGATGAGGGAAAAGGGAAGGACTGATATTCTGGTGGACTTGCCTCTGTCAAAAATAATTTGAAAACAGATCATTTATATTTGCTGCCAAATGCAATGTGTCAAAACTCATTTGCATTTATCTGTAACTAGTTCTCGTTAAAGAGTTCTCAATCATGCTCTCACATTTTAAAACTCTTATTTCTAATTGTGGAGTTCAAAAAGTTTCCTGCTAGCAATCTTCTTAAACTTCAGTGTGCATTCTAATTACCCAGAGGGCTTGTTAAAGCTTAGACTGCTGGACCCCAGCCTCCCACCCCTGAGTTTCTGATTCAGTTACTGGTGACCTGAGAACCTGCATTTCTAACACACTACTACATGATGCTGATGTTGCTGGACTTGGGAATCTCATTTTGAGAACCACTGTACTAGACTTGAAGAATTTCCCACTATAGCTAACAAGTGGGGGGATTCTGTTAAGCCATGAGGGGCAGCTGAGCTCACAATAGGCCTACCTACCCAGCCAGCCCTAAAACCCAACCCCAGTAGCTTTTCTTTGGTGATTTACACACACTCCACACACTAGAGGGCCAAGACTTCTTCCTTGCATACACCCTGCCCTAGAAAAGGTCTCCTTTAAAACATCCTTCACTGTCTCTCTCTACAAAGGATGCTTAGCTGTAGACTCTGCGTTGTAATGGGACAATTTATATTATTCTAGATAGTGTATAGTGATTTTTTTTTTTTTACCCATCCCATCTCCAAGTAATAACTGGAATACATTTCCCTGACTCCTACATTGTGTTGACCCTGTCTCAGATTTTCAGTTTCTTCAACTAGAAGACCAATTTTGGGTTTGAAAACTGTTACACTGTAGATCAAAAACCTTAGCTTGCCGAATCAGAAGAGCATAATGGTTAAGTGGTGGGTTCTGAAGTCAGGCTGCCTGGGTGTGACTCTCAACCTAACTCTTGTCTATGCAGGTGACATTGAGCAAGTTCTTTATCCCTTCTGTGCCTCAATTTTCTCATCCATATTAAGCCCATATCATAATATTTTCCTTTTAAATAATGTAATATTTGTAAAGTGTTTAGAAATACTGTGTACCCTGGCACAGAGATGATATTCAATTACTGTCAGTAATTATAAAGAAACCATAATTATTAGAGCATACATGAGTACAATTTAATTCAGTTTCTCACTAATAATGGCCAAATCCTGGCAATACTAATAGGCAGGCATGAGGTATGATGAATTTCTTTGGGCCTTAAAATTCTCACAATAGTCTTCTTAGTGAAACAGGTTGAGTTCACAGACAAACTAAAATCTGGGCTAACGGCTGTGTCTTTGTGCACTCACTCGCTGCCATGGGTTTTGAACAATTTGGTAAAGAATTCTGTCCTTAAAAGCAATGACCCAATTTAAGAGTATGAGCATGTATCAGAATTCAATTCAAAAGTACTAAACTCCCACTGAGAGTGGGAGGAATATCTAAGGCCCTGTGCTATGCAGGACTCTGTGTGAGGTACTATTATTGTCTCCTGTTTATAGGGAGGAAATTGAGATTTGGGGAGGTGAAATGACTGCACAAGGTCTTAGTGGTAATACTCAACAAAACCAGTACTCAAATTCAGGCAATCTGACACCAGGGCCATACTTACCATCATTCTGCCTTCTTGGCTCTCTTTGGGTTGGTCCCAGAGACAGCTACACTCCATAAATAAATGAGACTCCTGCAGCTTTGGTGCCAGTGAGAAAAAGGAAGGTGACATTTTACTCTGCTCTACCAGGTACAGAGAATAGGCTTGGTGTAGAGGAAAAGGTCACACTATGACCCTCTGTCTGAGAAAGTGTGTGCATTGTTGGTCTGGGCACAAGTACACACAGAATGAAATCACATGGAGTGTCTTACCATCTGCCTACATTTTTTTAAAGTAGGCTGACTACATTTATAATGTCATATTATGATCACTGATCATAGCCTATTTTTATTCTGCCAAACAGTAATTTGTATGCTGCTGATGAAAACTAGCAAGATTAAAACTCTAGGCTCCTACTATCAGGTTACTTAGCATTCCATTTGACGTATGTTGAGTGTCCAGTCTTTGTGCTAAACATTTGGGAAAAAATACAGACTTTCAGAGATAGTTTTTATCCTAAAGGAGCAGATGGTTTTGTTAGTAAGATGAGGTAACACAATAAAAATAATTATATGAAGTAGGAAGGACCAAACATTGAGAGTCAGATAAGAGGATGGAGCCAGCAAGGCAAGCATGGAAAACTGATAAATAAAGAGGTGGAAAAAAACAACTTGTAATTCATTATTTTGAATGAAAAGAGGGATAAGTTGGAAATTTAGGTTGGGGCAGATTATGCAAGACAGGAAAGAATCACCTGAAATGATTAGAGGGAAAATCTTCAGAAATTATCCAAGCTGGAAGTAATTTCTGTTCCTTCAAGCCAGAGTGGAGAACTTCATAGTTCATGAGGAATTATTAGAATACTTATAAGGGTTTTGCCTCAATATTGACTCAGATTAGCCCTAGAATAACACTGCTCAGTTACACCTAAAACAGCTTAAAAATATGAATTAAAAGATTTTTAGTTCTAAAAGAATTAGTTTTCAAGTAACTTCATTCAACTCAGAACGAAGTTAAAGAATATTTAAAGTTTACAATGTCTGGGTTCTAACGAAAAATTTCCTGCAGGAAAATACTATTTAAAATTAGAAGAGAAGACAATCAAAACTGAACAAAAGTGATGCAGATGATAGAATTAGAGACAAGGACATCAAAACAGTTGCAACTATTTTATATGTTCAAAAACTTAGAGGAAAGATTGAGCATTCTAAATAGAGACATGGAAGAGCTGCTGGTATAAGAAATTTTGACCTTGAGAATGAACAAAATCATAGGGTTCAGAAAAGCACAGTTTGAGAATTATTGCTCTCAGCAATTGGAAGCCATTGAGGATGTTTTGGGAGAATTTGGCATGAAAATAAGGGGTATTTTAGGAAGACAGAATAGGGAGTGTCATGTAGGATGGAAGTGATGATGGAGAGATCAGGATCAAAGAATTCAGGCAGGAGCCAACTCTAATAGTACAACAAGAAACTAAGAAGTTTTTTTTTTTTTACCTAAAAGGATCGCTGTGAGAATAGAGAAAGAAATTATTATTCTTTAAATTTACGTGTTGCTACTCAGAGTATCTATTATACCAGGCAGTCTATCTATTTGAAGGGAAGGATTAGTGGGGCTGTTTCTTGGGCTTATAACCTTATGCCTGCAGGATATCATTCTATCTCACTTCAAGAAAATCTCATAGTGATTTCAGGTGTCCTAGGACGATCTTTGCAGTTCCATGAAGACTGCATTGTCCAGTAGAAATATAATGCAAGTTGCATGCATATAAAATTTAAATTTTATAGTATCCACAATTAAAACGGTAGAGAGAAATATCTTTTTTATGTAATAATTTTAATATTATATTTTACTTAAAACAATATATCCAAAATATGTAAGCAATCTAAAAATTATGGAGATATTTTATATTATTTTTTCATACTAAAATGCATGCATACAAATCCAGTATGTATTTTGCCCTCAAAAAAAAAATAATCCCAATTTGAAGCAGTTGCATTTTAAGTGCTAAACAGCTACATGTGGGTAGTGGCTACCATATTGGCCATTGCAGCCTTGAGTTTGGAACTGATACCAATAGGAAGAATTCCTCCTCTATTTTTTCTGCCTCAAAATTTAAATGACTGTCTATTAATTGCAATGTACTTCCCCTACTCAGGTAGATTTTGGAATCTCAGAGCACCATGCACAATCAGACACATTGAGCAGAGACTCATATACAAGTATTTTTGTGTATGTGGTCTCTAAGTGTTGTCTGTACAAATGAAGGAGGGAGTGAATGGAGCATGCTTCAAGGTTCCAAGTAATGGTAAATGTGTTGTGTACTGAAAGGAGAGGATGAGATTTTAGGCAATCTGGTTCTAGTTTCTACTCTGTTTGCTTCCTAGGGATAATTATTTAACCTTTCTAAGCGTCAAGTTTCTAAGTGTAAAATAATGTGCAAAAACACTTGGAAAATGTAAAACATGAAAACAAAGCAGAAATATTAGTACTCTCAATTATGGGGCATTTTGTTTACAAAACAGTTAAGGGAGTCTCATAACTGGGTGGGATGTATGGGTAGAAATTATTTTACTGAGAAGATAGCTTGATGGTGGGACATTTCCCAATGACATGAACTGCTTCAGAGTGACAGTCAGTCTGCTCTCCAGACACCTGCCCTGTCCATAGATGTTTGGTTATTTGTCTAAATTAACAAGCTAGTGTCAGGATTTGTACTTAGATATTTTATTTCCTAGTCCCTACCTCCTCCCACTCTTCCGTATTCCTACCCCAAAAGGATATGGATTTCAGACATGGTCAAAGAAACAAAAAGAACTGTATCCCTGCTGGGGAAGTCAAAGAAACACTCAGTGGCTATCTCCAGCCCTTGCCTACACCCTTCCTTTTTCCCCTCTTGCTTGTTTGGTGTTTTGCAAAAATGCAAAATTTGTGCTTGTTTGCATGCAGATATTCTATATTTTTCTATTCACAAGAGAATGCAGGTAGCTGGAGTGGGGGTGTTAAATTGAAACCAGCCCCAGTTGCTTGTCAGGGCACAAAGGTTGCTCTTTGGTAGGACCACCTCTCCCCTGGAATGTGTAAAAACCCAGTTCACAGGCAGTGCAGGTGTCTCTCATCTGTGACAGGAAGTGAGGTATTCAGAGCTGCTGAGCAATTGGCCTCCCAGGGGGAAAAACCACAGTTGGAATTGGCCCCTCCTTTCTGACACAAAGCAGGGTATACATCCACTGACCCTGACCCAAATGGTTGGCTTCCCCAGAGGACTGGCCACAGTGAGGTCTTTTCTCGTGGACTCTCCATGCTATGTAAGTAATAAAGAAGTCATTTTTCCAGAGATTCTGTTGTGCCTGGGCCTTTTTTTCCCATGAAACACCATTTAGCAACTTCACAATCCCAGGGAGGGAATTCAGGATATTCCATAAGAGAGAAAGGGATAAGAACTGAAAAACTATCAGAGTTGAATTAGGGCCTCCTCTATCACCTTAAATTAAACAATTTCAGGGAAGAAGTCAAAAGGAAGAGAGTGCACAGAAACAGCTGGTGGGCTTCTCCTATGAAAAGTAAAAGAGAAAGGAGATAAACACTAAATTTTAAAATTCCCTATGTAAAGACTCTAGAAGTTAGCACCTTAGAGGGCATTTCTCACTGGCTACCTCAGAAATACAGTAGCCCTTCAACATAAGGTGAAAAGTATGCAACTCTTGTTTAGAGAAGGGAGGAAAAATTAAAATCATAGATATTCATGAGGATAAAAATTGTGGAGCTCAAGGTTGTGCCCATGTGGATGATGAATTCATCAAACAAGTACCTTGTCAAGTCAATATATCAGTTATTCAGGTTGTAGTTCTGCTCTATCAATTCCAATAATTGGTAGCTTAAGACCCACATAATTGGAAATGAACAATGATGATAATAGAATTAAATCAAATGAAGTTTCTATAGGCCAGAAGGCATGATTAAGATAAATTTGTTTTGGGTGAGTATTTTTCCAACTCTCAAATTATATATTCTTGTAATTGTACTTTACTTCAATTCAGGCACAGTAAATCAATAACATTTTAAAGGAGAATGCAATTTTTTTTTCCTGCTCATGAATTTTGAGTAGGATGGGCAAAATGAGCAATATCACATTTGATCTAGATACCAGACTGATCCAAGAAGGTACCACCAGCAAGCAGGAGACAGAAGTTCACACCAGAATTTCAGGGATATTTGGCATAAAGGGAGGGTGGAAAAATAAAAAGGAGTTTACACTCAGAATACCTGATCATGAATCACTGTCTATTATTAACCCTGGGTCATTGGGTAGGTTATCATTAAGTTGAAACACTACCAGTACGCTTACCTGACCATATTTGATAGTCAAACAATGTATAAAAAGATTAGAAGGACAGGGTAGGTACTCATACTACAAGGAGGGAGTCAAGATTGTAATTCTTGGAAGACTAGGGGGTGGGGGTGGAGGTCTAAGCAGAGTCCTGACATGGAGTGACTGGGATTCTGAACAGAGAACTAGAATGCATATGGCATGTCAGGAGTCCATTTATTGGGTCTTGGCTTTAAGGTAGTGTTTAATTAAAAGATAAAAGCCTAAGTAGTGGAATCTGGACATAGAGTTAGAGTTGTCTTATAGCATTTTAAAAATGTCTCTTACAGCATTTAAAAGAATGTCTCTTGATTAAAGCCAGGGAGGGAACTTAATCTTGAGTGGGGCTCAATCTACAGATGCCTAGGAAACAAGGCAGTCTAAGATTTGGTGGTAGAGAGAATTGGGTAGAGAAGCAAGTAGATCTTTTAAGCATTTTTAGAAATACTTACTCTGAAAAAGCTGGGCTTGTAAACTTGAAGAGCTTTTTGAAAAATTCCTGCTTTCTATTCATGGGTCTACCAGAGCATTTCTTGTCATGAATCCAAGGAGTCCTGTAAAATATCCTGCTCTAGTTGCTGCATGAATGATAACACTGCTCAGTAACAGAATACTAATGAGATGGCTATGTTCTTTAAGAAAGTTGAATGGTAGTAATCATCAAAGCGTATATAAGAATTCCAATTGCATATGATAAAACACAATGTCATTCATATTAATTCACTTAACTTGCAAATATGAAATTAGAATAGTCTATTTGATAGTACATTATCTTTCAAAAGTTTCATCCTTAAAAGGATGTCTGATGAAAGTTCTATCAAACCAACAACATTCAAAACTAAATTAAAATCATCTGGTCTTCCATAAATTCAGAAAACAGGTGAAGTATTCAATTATAATGAAACTAGTTTAATTTTCCCTCTTAATTTTATTCAAAGTTATGTGGTAAGAAATACTGTTTCTTGTCATTTTTTTTTACAAATTGTTTCTAAAGTTTAATGAGATTGGTACAAGAAATCATTAAACCAGGTTGAAAAGGAAAGTTCACCGTTTTCTTTTTGAGAGGCCAACTCATGATGAAGCATTTCTGACATTTGAATTACTTTAGCATTTCCCACTTTAATAAAAATTTAACCTAATATGGCCCCTGACAGCACCACACACACACTGGGGCTTATGATCTCAAAATAGGTATTGAAGAAGACAATGCAGCATTGATATTTTAAGACAACAAATTTCAAAGTATGAGCCTGAGACCAGAGCCATTAGCATCACCTGGGAACCTGATAGAAGGCAAATTCTCAGGCCCCATCCCAGATCTATGAATCAAACTTGGGAGGTGTGGTCCAACAAGCCCCTTATGTGATTCTGATGAACATCTAAGTTTGAGAAGCACTGTCTAAGGAGCTACTACCAATGTGAGAGCCTAGTAGAAAGGTGTCATAAGAGATTTTTTATACCAAAACAAGCATATCAGGGGAAAATATACATTAATTATCCATACTTGTTAGGCTTATAAGAAATCAGACAGGTAGAAAACTTCCAAAATCAATTTCAGTAACTGCCAGCCAAAATCCACTCCCCAGCCCTGCCAATTCAAGAGTTTGTAAGGGTTCCTTATATGTAAAATGACATTTGTTTTGTTTTTATTGCCTCAACAAATTTCACCAGAAAGCATCGGCATATTCAAGACAGGAAGGTGTAGTGACACCTGTGCCTACCCTCTCTCATCAGGGAAAGAAAAGCTTTCTAAGAGCAGCACGCCACTCAGCAGGTTTTGACGACTCCTTGGTCAGGACTGTGGCACACAGTAACCCCTCGCATCAAGGGATACTGAGAAGGAAAGTACAGAAGCTAGTTTTCCCACACTGTAGAGTTTATAATTGTTTAACAAAGAACTCCTATAGGCAAGGAGGGGAGAAAGAGGTTGACGTTGTAACGGGTCAGCTTATACAATTTATCATAGAAGATGTCGGTCAGAGATTTACCCATGAGGGCATGGTCCAGGCAGCCACAACCAAAGTTAGTGTGTACAAGTGTGATCTTTAAGCTGCATTGACACAGGGCAACTTAAGGTGGAAACTTGAGTGCTTTGTCACCAAGTTTCTAATGAGGAGCTATCCCCTTTAACCCCCTGCCCTCCAAGAAGGAACCGTATTAGAATATACACCTCTGGAGTTCTTCACTGTTGATCACTTGCTCCTCATGAGATGAGTGATTCATCTGACTGGTGAAACTTGGAAAGCCTGACATCCAGGACCACATTTGGAAGTGTGGTTACTGTTTCTTTTCTTTGGACTTCTTCTCAGTCCTTAAGTAACGCGTATTCACCTCCCTCAGTTACTTCTCTGGGTAGCCCTCTTCAGAGTTGGAAAACTTACTGTTCTCTCCCTGTGACTGAATGAGAAATTGAAATTGGAATAGGAAGGAGACTGTCTTGCCAATGTCTTAAATCCAGCTTTTCTTTTAAGCTGACTCTGTATCTTCATTCCTATTTGATGTTTCGTTTGTTCTCAATTTCAGCCCACCGAGATGAAAAGGTGTAAAACTTCTTCAGGTTTCTAACAGTAAAATCATGGAGAGATCTTCCTCTGAAGTATGACCCATGAAGAATACATGAGTAACATAGATAAAATAAAATGTTGGAGGTAACAGAAAAAATTTCTGGAGGTGGAAAGGAATATAAGAATATCAGTGTATTTATCAGTAAGGATTCTATCAGAAAAAGGACCAGATGTATAATGGAATAAGGCATTTATTATAAAAATAAATGGAACAATTATGTAAGATGGAAGAAGTTTCCAAAGGGGGTAACTAGACAATGAGAAGTCACTAGCCAGTGTCCTAAAGCGCTACACTTAGCTGGAGCTTGAAAGAGAATGTGTGGAGCTGCCAGAGTTTGACTGTGAAACTGTCTGGTTGTAAGCCTGGGGTGTTGTGGGAGAGAAACCAGAGCAGAGTGAAAACAAGCTGGCATCTGTTGGCCTCTCTGCAACTTTCTCTCACATCTAATCATGACATCCTTCAGAAAGTTACAGCTTCTTTATTCCTGCTTTCCCCATTTCATTTATATTTCTCTTTTGACCAAACCTAACCCTGAGTCGATTAAGGAGGAAGATTCTGGAAAATAATCAAGCTTAATAACATGGATGTAGTATAAAACCAGTCCTGTCTACCCATTTTATCAACTTGATAGCCACTTTCACTAACTTTAACTGCATTTATCTTGAAGTTGGGATGAAATATAGCTATTATAGCCCCTGTTTCTGTAATTAGACAGGTCATCACTGCTGGCACCTTTTTTTTTTTTTGTATATTGTATGTCAGGGTCACACTTCATTCATTTCCCATGTGACTGTCTCGTTATTGCAGCACCATTTGTTGAATTTTTGTTTGGTTGTTTTTTGGAAAGTGCATGGTCTGGGAATCAATCCAAGTCTCCCGCGTGGCAGGCAAGAAGTCTACCACTGAACTACCCTTGCACCCCACTGGTGGTAGTTTCTAACCTCCTTCTTCCCACAACCCATTCCACATCCCTCTGCCCTGAGCAAAAACCTCAGCTAGCCATGGTCTTTTGCATGGTGGGTGACCCCAAAAGGCATTTCTAAGAGGTCTGAGTCATTAGCAATCCTATCTATATTGGGTTACTGTAATTTTCCATTAACTTTTATCACAGATAAAGAAATACTAAGAGGCACCCCAGAAAAACTCTTGTATTCCAGATATTGTCTTCCTGGTTTTCTCCATTGTGTGGTAGTCAGGACCAACCATCTCAGCCAGTACAATAGCTACTTCTTTCCTGGTGGCTCACTGGCATTAGATGCTCAAAGTTTTCAGCTGGCAGTATCAACTTCTAGTTTAATGGGAAAGTTGTGCCCCTTGGTGGGAGAATTTCTTTCTGGAAATCAGAAACTCAAATCCAGCACAGCCCAAGATTGCAGGAACAGGAAGCACAAATACTTCTGATCAATGGTAATAGAGAAGCTCATCCTACTTGGATCCCTTTCAGAGAGAGCATTTAACAAGAATTTTAAGCTCTTTCAAACTAATAAGGAGTTTCTAAAAACACTTGCAGGAATCATTACTGATGAAATGTTAAAATCTTACACTCAAGATTTGGAAGCAAAGAATATCTGTTCTATTCAATATTTTATTGGAGGTGCAAGTCAGTGCAATAAAGCAACAAAAAAGAAGGATTGAAAAGAAAACTTTTGCAGCTGACATTATGTGTATATGAAAATTTTAAAAAGACACATTATTAGAATAAGTAAGCTTAGCAAGTTGGTTAAATACACGATTAATACATCAAAAATTAATCAACATACTAGGTATACATTTAGAAAATGAAGCTTTAAAAGCGATATGTTAAAAAAAAAAGCGATATGTTGAAAGAGGAAAGATACACATGAATATATACTTGATGACTCCATTTATAAAGTTCAAAATTAAGTAAAACTGTAGTGCTTATCTTTGAGGAGGGAAGGGTAAAAATTGAGAAGGGGCATGAGGCACACTTTTGATTTGGGTAGTGATTCACTGGTGTTATACTTTACGGAATATATTTCACACCTACCCCCCTCTCCACCCTCATCCCCCCCAAACAATAACAATAAATCAACACAGAGAATTTCATTTACAATAGGTAAAATGAGAAAGATATTCCCCTTAGGATGGGACACACCTAAAAGGAAAATAAGTTTGATTAATATGCCATGAGCAGTGAACTACCTGAAAAAGAAAAACAGTTCTGGGAAGTATTAGCAGAATGATTGTTAAGTTGCCAGAATGCAATACACCAGAAATGAAATAGCTTTTATAAAGGGAATTTATTAGGTTATAAATGTAAAGCTCTAAGGCAGTGAAAATGTCCAAATTAAGGCACCAACAAGAAGTTAACTTCACTCAAGAAAGGCTTATGCCATCTACAACACTTCTGTCAGGTGAGAAGGTACATGGCTGGCATCTGCTGGTCCTTGTTCCTGGATTTCATTGCTTTCAGCCTGTTTCCTGTGGGGGTTTCTCACTTGCTTTTGGTGGGTCTGCACTTAGCTCCTCTGGGACACAACTTTGGGTTCTGGCTTGCTTAGCATCTCATGGGAAGGCACATGACGATGTCTGCTGGTCTCTGCCTGTGTTTAGGCATCTGCTCTCTCTGTTGGCACTCGAAGTATCTCTAAACATCTGTGTCTCTGTCAGCTCTGTAGAAACTGTTCTCCAAGCATCTGCTCTGAGCTTTCTCCAAAATGTTTTATTTTAAAGGACTCCAGTAAACTAATCAAGACATACCCTGAATGGGCAGAGTCACATCTTTATGTAATCAAAAGACCACATCCACAACTGGACACACACCTCCATGGAGATAATCTCATCAGAGGGTTTTTGCCCTGCAATACTGAATCAGGATTAAAGGACATCACTTTCACGGGATACACAATACTTTCAAACCAGCACAGAAGTTAAATATCCAACCAAGCATCATGGTAAATGAGACATTATGTATTTAGATCAATCCACAGTACCAATAACACGACTCTTATTCAGATTACTAGTTCAAGGATAGCAATTCTAGTCATGACTTCAATTAGTCTAACCTCTTGGGTATTTGCATGAAATGCCACTCAGGATGACTTTGCTTCTTGTTCTATGAAACTGTTTTTACACAGCTGGTCTCAAACATCTGTTATCAAGTTCTCTCTTCACATCAATCTAAACAAATTTCCAATATCCTTCGAATCCTTCTTTGAGATTAAAATTAAAGCTTATTGTATTCATTGTCTCTAAAAAAATACAATGCATACATTTTTACTTTGGTATACATAGTGATAAACATTTTTAGACTAAAAAACCTAATTCAAAATATTTCTAAATAGAAATATTAACAAAGATAGGAAGACTTTTATTTATATCGGAGATGAATGAGGTTATTACAAATATGTGACTTAACCAAGTATCTTTTTAAAGTTTCTTTGCTTTTAGTGTCCATAAATCTGTTGAGGACCTATAAATATGATGGGACTGAAGTCCCAGACATGCTGTTTTATTAAAATTTAGCAAACTTTCCTCAACTATGCCTTTTCCTCATAATCTCTTTCAGAAAACTAAAGAAATTACAGAATGTACAACCCCAAAAATAAATTTTGTAGGTATATTCATCAATTGGAAGACTGTGACAACCAAAAGAAGGCTGATTTAAAGTATGGAAAATGCTTCTTACAAAGAAGAAAGAAATTTACTGAACACTGCTTAGAACAGATACTTAGAAATAAGTAGGAGAGCAAGGAAGACTAGGTTTGGTCACTAAAATTTTTACCCTAGTTATAGACAAGAATCATTTGAAGATTCAACTCCTAATACCATACTTCTTACCTTCCAATATTAAAAATATATTTGCTGTTAATTGTACCTTCTATAATTGGCCACAGATTTGATGAAGAGAAATAAGGAATCAAGGATAAAGCACATAAACTTTCTATGCCATTGGCCCTCCAAAAGACAGATTCTTACTGAGAGCCTACTAGGAGCCATGAGATTTATCTGTATTTTAATTTATATTACAATAAGCCTATGAAATAGATTTTATCTTCATTTTATAGATGAAAAAACTTGAGGTTCAAAGAGGTTAAGTAAAAACTTGTCTTAAGTAGAACCAGAATTCACATCCAGATGTGATCACAAAAAACATATTTTTAAATGTTTCTAAAAAAGTTAACATTTATTGAAAAATTTTGGAATAAACAACCAAAATATTAATCATAGTTCTATTACTCAGAGATTAACTATTGTTCATCCTTCATAAGATATGTCTATATGCACATATATCTTAAAGACATGCAGAAATACAAATCATTTATTTTTTCCTGGTGAATTTTCTTGATGTCTTTTTATTTTTCTTATATACAGGTTAGATTTTAAAAGGTTTTTTTCTTTATTAGAGAAGTTGTGGATTTACAGAACAATCATGCATAAAATACAGTATTCCCATATACCACTCTACCACCAAACACCCTGTATTGGTGTGGAACATTTGTTACAACTGTTGACAGTACATTTTTATAATTGTACTATTAATTAAAGTCCACGTTTTAACTTAGAGTTCACTGTATAGTATAGTTTCATGATTTTTTGTAAAAAATTCTTTATTCATAAGTCATTCTTTACAAACAGTTTTTTTCCTTCTTTTTCCCATTAACGTACCAGGAATGTACTCCTAAGTACTTATATATTTCAATATTTTTAGGGCTCCATTTTATTCTATTTATAACTGTATTTTAGTCTTGTGCTATTGTAATATATGGATTGTTTCCAATTTTGTACCATGATAAACAATGTTGTAGTGACTATTGTTGTAGCTAAATATTTGTTCACGTTTATTTCCTTATGATAAATTCCTGGAAGTGAAATTGTCTATAATACACTGTTTTAAAATCATGCATCAGTTTGTTTGAATCATGGAGTATTCTCTTCTGAAAGTGCAATATAAAGTTTTAGTAATTTTTACAAATTCTTGGTTCAATATTCTCTGAGTCCTTTCCTAACATGTTCTAATTAACTACGGGTTTTACATAAATTAGTATATAGTAGTTGAAACTAGCCTTTATTTGTAGGTGATTGAAAACTCTATCTAATTGAACATGAACAGTTTTGTCTTTTCCTAGGGCTCATCATAAGCCGTTTGAGAACATAAGGCTACTCAATATATTGTATTTTTGGCTCTTTGAGATAAGTGAGATGAAATCTAACTCTTGGAATAACAGAATAGATAATATAATGGAAGGCAAACCATGATCATCAAAGCCCTCCCCAAAGCTTAGCTATTTACAGGAAAATAAGTTTTAATAACATGATGAAACTGCAGCCCAACCTACTCTGACTTTGGAAATGTCACTCTGTTATGCAGTATTGGACCTTACATAAAAGGTTCTTTGCTATGTATTTTAGGATTATCCACTTTTCTTGAGGTATCAAGAACATATAAATGCTGGGTCCTTGCTGAATTACATAATGATAAAAGTACATTAAGTTGGGAGGAAAGATGCTTATTTCTTCTCCTTACATTTAATGACCTTTATGAAGGGCTAATTGTATCTCAAGGTGGAAAAAAACTGGGTTCTGAGAATTATGGTGCCTCTCTCTCATTCATGGTAATGTGATAATTAAGTTTACTTTAGGGTATTTTTGAAACGTCTAGATGGACACAAAGCATAAACAAAGCAGCTCTCAGAGTCTCTGAATGGCAGGAAAAAAGTCCATTAGTTAATGCAGAACAGAATAAAACTATAGATTTCAAAGTGATTTGCAGTTCCAAAAGAACCCAGTGTTTTAAATATTACAATGTTTCCTCTCAATTTAAGGATTAAAGAGGCATACAATTCCAAGTACTTATCAGGCTCATTATCCACAATATAAAAATTAAACCATCTGCATTTTTACTGAATAGATCATGTTATTTGTTCATTTTGTTTCAATGATTTTTAAAAATTATCTTGAATGTAAGTTCAGTGAATGCAGAAAATGTACAATTAGTTACTTAATCAAAATAGCTAATTTACTGTTATGGACAACATGCATTTAATATTTACTGATCATGGGGGAGTCAAGGCAAGTGATGATCCAAAAACATATCAGAATCTCATAACCTAAATGAACGATTCTCAAATTAGGAGATTTGGGTAGAAAAATAATTTCCAAAAGCCCTTGTTGAAAAACTATCAATATTTGAAAAAAATATTCAATATGGTCAATATACTATTATTCACTTCAGTAAAATTCAAATTCTTGGCTTGTGGGAATATGCACAAAAAAAAGAGAAAGTATGTACTGTATTAATCATCGAACTCACTATAAATACTATGTTTCTGTTTTGTCAATGACATGAAATAAATGATGCCATTTAGACTGCTATTTCCAGAATATCATAACATCACAGAAATGTTCAATATCCTCCCATCAAAAAATAAAATAACCATTTGGCAACCACCAAAATGATAACTGATTTAGGCAAGAATTATCAATGCTGAATTAGCAGATGGAAGTTTGGAAAAGATAGAGGCAGTATCTTCACACAAACCATTTAATAATTTCAAAGGGAATATAGAAATGTTACATTGAAGGAAATATTTTGGCTGCAATAGAGCATGTTAACAGGTAAATTTATTGATGATATTGGAAACCAGTATTTTTCCAAATAATCGTTAGAGCATAAATTATAATAATTGCCTTGGGGGCAATGTCTATAGGTGTAATAAATATGACAACTATAGCATAAAGAACAGGGAGAGAATAAACGGAGATTTCTACATTTTATGTGTGGTGGAACAATATCAGCTCTAAGTGGACTCAGGATATATAGTCAAAATAGATATAAAAGCAAGAACCAATTATACATTGTCTACAAACATGCATTTTATATATAAAGAAACAGCATAAATGTAAATTGATAGGAAAAGATATACCATGCCAACAAAAAATATAAAAAGGCTGGAAGATAATATTAATATCAAATAAAATAGACCTCAAGATAAGATTATCACCAAAGATAAACAAGCGTATTTCTTAATGATAAAAGACTCCATCAGTAAGATTAACATTCATATATATTTAAGTCCCAAATAAAACAAAGCTTTGCTTTTGAAAATAAAATTTTACAGGAACATGGCTATGCCCATTTACTTACATATTATCTATGGCTGCTTTCATGCTACAGTAGCAGAGTTGATTAGTTGAGAGAGACCACATGTCCTACAAAGCCTAAAATATTTATCATCTGGCCCTTTTTGGAAAGGTTTGCCAACCCTCGTAAAGGAATTAGGTTACAGACAGGACACATGTCTGGCCCAGAAGTATAAATGTCAAAAGCAAAGCTGTAAATACAGTCTATCCCTATTTCAAAAGGAGGAAAAACAAGAGCCAAATTCAAATAAGATATCAGTTTTAGGGAATATACTTTGATTAGAGGTATCTGTAACATATGCTGAGTCTCCGCTGGGAGAAACTGAAATTCAATTACATTTCATTTAAAAGTCCTAATGCAAGGCTGAATTTCTTATAAAATTCTTAAATAAATAACTAGTCATTACAAGATGAAAGTAATTAGAACTAAAAGAGCACTAATTTGATAATTCTCCCTCTAAATACAGCATTAAGTTTTCATGAGTATTTCTTTTGCCCCAATGTTAACAGTTTAGTATAAGCTACAGTCAGTCAAATTTTAAGAGAAGTTCAAGTGGCAAGTATAAACGATAAAAGGAATTGTTAATGTATACTTTGAAGACAAACTTCCTAGCAAAATTTCTGAAAGAATTTGAACAATCTTAACAATGATGCTTTTACTAATTTTGTTTTTACCATTAGTAAATAAGCACACACAAATATACATCATTTGTAAAACCCTGACTGTGGTGGTAACTCAAACTTCCTTAAAATAATTTTTTTTAAAGAAAAACAATATTCACACACACACTTTTGTTTTTTAATCTGAGGTACAGAGAACCAGAAAACAAAAGTAAAAGTACCCAATATACTAAGATTATTTAAAAAAACAATAAGAAATATGCTACAAGACATAAAGACAAGGAGTAACAGGGGAGGTAATGGAGGATGACTACTAGGACTCACCTTCAAAACGGAAGTATAGTTTTTTCTCTTCAGTGAGAATAGGTGAAAATTGTCATATTAAAAAATAGCTACTAAGAAATATATGGGGTCTCTGCCTCTCTGGGTAATTAAGAATAAGCAAACTAGGTGGCATAAATAAAGGTATGCTTGCAAGAATGGGCTACATAGGGTGTCTATTTAAATTTAAATAAAAAATAAAATTAAAAAATTCAGTTCTTTAGTTGTACCAGTCACATTTTAAGTGCCCAAAGGCTAATGGCCATAGGATTGGATGGCACAGATACAGAACACTTCCATCACTGCAGGAAGTTCTACTGGGGAGTGCTAGGATAGACGCAGGTCCTGAGGGTTTTAAAAATGTAAAGATAGTTTAATTTTCACTAGACCTTTTGGTTCATTCATTCATTTAATTATTTTACAGAAATGAGGCAAAACCTAGGTAAGATGAAAATCTTCCTTTTGTTCTTTGTCATGTTCATCTATTTAAACATTTTCTTATATTAAATTGAAATGCATGTAGTTTCAAGAGAGAAATAGAATATACCTCCATAGAATGGTAGCAATTTAAAGTGTTTTACCCTGCACATTGCTTTCTTTAAAATTTTCAAAACTGTACAAAATATATACAAATATATAAAACTATTATAACCTCATATTAATGTAATTGGTGAAGTACTAAATGTACCTTTATATTTAATTTCAAATCCAGATTTACATGGTTAAAAAAATAAAAGCATGTTTTGAAATTCACTTAAAATCAAGGAGATATAAATAGTGAAGAAAATACCAAGTAAAATTAATGGCTATGAATGTATAACAGAAATCAATTAAAAATTGATATGAAAACTTTTCTCAAAGACACTATGTAGAACATTTGATTCAAATGAAAAAAGATCTGAAAAATTCCCTTGTTTTAAAATAAATACATAATAAGGACATTTAACCTGTACTTGAAAGTTAAATGGTCCAATCAAAAAAACTATTTAACTCTAAGAACAATACATGAAATGCAATTTACATCAGAATTAACAGCAATTGATAAATTTCTGAATAGACAGAAAGGGTACAGTCTGAATTATTTTATGGAAATCATAAGAAATTGAGGGGGTCAACATATAATATTTTAAAAAGAGTAAAACAAACTAAAGGTATCTCACAAATAATTCTACAAGTTATTACATAGTTCTTTACATGACAAAAATGAAATCTTGTTACATATCAGCTATTTTCCAATTTTATGCATTATTTCTTATAACTATTCATCACATCTTTTTCATATTTAAATTTTATTCTAAACATCTATAATGGAGTAATAAAAGTTATTTTAAATCACTGATTTTTCATTTTGTGATACTAGAGAAAAACTTCTCTAGCAATACCATATTTTCCTTTTATTAACAAGCGCATTTTCAAATTAATCTTTAGGATTGTTATATCAAGAACGTTTGATTTTAAAATCCAAATAGTCACAATGAGAACAAATGATACAAGGAGAAGAACATGGAAAGCAACTAAGGAAAAGGAAAGAAACTTAGAAAAAATACTGGAGGTTAAGAATATTCTAATGCATGACCAAGAAAGCTTTAGGCAATAATAGCCAGAAACAGAAACTTTAAAAAATTTTTCTATTCACAAGACCAAATAAGAACATGCATCAGATCAAGTTCTTTACTAAATTAATTAGATAAATTCGTATTGCTGTGGAGTCAAAATTACCTCCTTGGAACTCCACCAATTAATAAATACATCAAAAATATCATTAAATTGCAAACTTCCAAATGGCATAATATCTATATACTGAGATTCACAGTTTCTGGACTTATTTTTCCACCACTTAAACTGTGGATCATTGCTATCATGTGAGAGTGTTTGTTCAACTCCTCTTGTTGAAGTTTCACCAGAGACTCTCTCTCTTCCAAACGACCTTCTAATTGTGCCTTTTGAACCTCCAGAGAGGACGCCTAAGGAATTGAGGGGGTGGGGGCACAGGAGTGGAGGGGAGAAAAACAACTTAGCATGTTTCTACAGTTTTTTTTTTTTTAATTAGAGAAGTTGAAGGTTTCAGAAAATACAGGAAGTAGTGTTCCCATATATCTTCACAGAGATTTTAAGATGTCTTTATTTTTTATTTGTAAGTCAATCATATCAAAAGAAATATTATGAATATTATATTTCAGTTAATTTAATTACATGGTACATTAAAGATAAGTAATCAGTAAACAATACAATACAAATTGAGAAGACACTGTCAACCTGTCTTTTAAAGTCAATGCTAATAGGAGAAATTTTACTGAAAATATTAAATACTATTATTTGGAGTTACTATTGAGTGAACCACATTAAAGTAGACCCAAGAAATCCGTAAATGTGGCATTAAATTTTATGCCTCTTCTGTCACATAGAAGTTCAAACAGTCTCTTAATCAACCCTGATCTGTTTTGATTTTTCTGGTAGTAAATGGGCCACAGAGCACTATTCATAGCTACTATGCTAGGTACAGAAGTGTGATATATAGAAAGAACACTGGACTCAGATTCAGAATATATGTCTATTGTGCCACTTATTAGCATGTAATATGTGCCACTTATAGCAGTGTAATATTGAACAAGTAACTGAACCTGAACTTCAGTTTTTTCATTTTAAGCTGAAAATATTAATATAGTAATTGTTAAAGTGAGGAAAAAGATTAAAAAAGATAATGTTTGAAGAATCCTTTGTAAATTATAAAGTTCTAAACAAATATAAGCTATTATTATTATTACCAGCCTTATAAGGTATAGATTTGTATACAGCTCTCAGTATGTGACACCAAGAACTGGGAACACTTTTCTGTATTTTTGGTCCACTTGAAAGCAGTGTGTGTTGTTAATACACAGCAGATATCTTATTAAACATTTGATGATATTAGGGAAAACAGGTTTACACTTGTGAGAACCTTCATAACAAATAATAGTCAAGCCACTTTAAAATCCTACTATCTTCTAAATGAAATTAATAAGGAAACAGAATATTAGCTTATCCAAATTCACCTTTTTCACAAAGTAAGACTTTTTTATTTTACTGTAAATGAGAAGTTGAACAGATTCTTACCTTAATGCTCAACTCTTTCCTTATCTGTTCTGTTCGGCTTAATTCTTTCCTAAGGACGTCAATAGTTTCTTCCTTATCTTCCCTTTCCTTATGTAAAACTTTAATCTTTTCTTCTTGAACTGTTGTTTTTTGTTGCAAGTCTTAAAACAAACAAATAAACAGTGAACTATATGATTATGCTCACAGGTCTTATTCTGACATTACCTTAAACAAGTTTAGTGGCTATTATGCTCTTAGAGCAAAACAAAGAGAAGTACAAGAACAAAGAAATATCTTGCTGGAAATGTTCTGTTTTACAGCATGTGCTCATTAAAAAAAAATCACAAAACCCTTCCCTTATACCAGTATTATATATAAAATGCCAAATGTCTATATTATAATTACAGAGGAAAAGTAAAAGACATAAAGAAGAAATGGACAACCTTCTGAGCTATACTCATATTATTTAATGTAACAAGGGAAAGGGAAAGAGAAAACTATGAAAAATTACATAGGTAGGTATATGTGCTTTAAGACAAGTACGTGAGAACAAAAATGTTTTAGTGGATCATTTCACAGCTACTATCATTTAGAAGCTAGGAACTAAAAGTTACCGAGCACTGCCACCTGCTGTTATGCTACTTAAATTTTTATTTTAAAAAGGGCAATATTTCCTATAACACCAAATTTTTTTTTAAAATGCATTGTTTTTTCAATTTGACCTACCTAACTAAACTGTTTTTGTGAAATGTGGTAAGAAAAGGCAAGCTGTTTAGGATGTGATTCAGGTTTTAAAAAAATGATAAAAGTGGAAAACAATGAAAAAGATTAAAAATCATTTATGTTTTGAATTTTTTCCAACACAAGATATGTTCAAGAAACAGATAATTTATTAAGGAGCTACTTACTTGAGAGCTTACATTCTCTGTCTACTAGTTGACTCTGAACTTCTTTTCTTTGTTCTTCTTTCTCTATTAATTGGGCAATAGTTCTGAAGTTATAAAAAAATTTAGAAAAAAGTCATCAATGAACCAGATAATTTCTGAGTTAAATGACCTGTTCACCCCAACAAACCCATTTTAGGGCAAAGTTTTATAAGAAGAGTGATTACCCTTAAATTTTGCCAAATATATTGTTTATATTTATAAGTGATAATTCTATTAATTTTATTAGTAAAAACCAATATCCTACTTAGAAAGAGAATCATTTTATTTTTGAAAAAATCCAAAATTTTAACTTTAAAAATCCAGAGATTTTACTTTTCATTTTGTTGCTTGAGTGATTCATTCAACTTTTTCACTGTCTCAATTTGTTTATTCAGAGAATCACATGTGATCTGTAAATTTTTATTCTTCTTTTCTGTTGTTTCATTCCTGAAAAGACAAGATGCGTTGATATCTTAATGATGAAATGTATGTTGGATAAAATGCATTCTATAAAGTAGTATTTACTTTTAACCTAACTGTATACACTGCAGGTAAAAGGAGGAATGTAATGAGCAGGCAAGATATAAACAGAATTAACTTTAAAAGACAGTAAAAATAAATTTTGGCTGACTTATGTGGTAAAAATTACTGTAAAATGGAAATGGGTAGGGCATTAACCTCTTTATGGACATAGAGCTTTATTTTATAAATAATATTGTATTATACAATTTGCTATCAAATATGTACAGATATCTTTATTTATAGCTAACCTACAAATGGAAACAATTTCTATAAAAAAATGTGGGTATAAATACTGTTTAGTATGTCAAAAAAATGTCAAACCAATAGATATTTATATAATTAGGAAGTTCAGGAGTCTAAATTTCTCTTGTTCCTTGAAAGTTCTGCTGCTGATAGTCCTGCTTATTTTACCTGCAAGGTAAACACAAAAGGAACCCTTTCAAAATGGTAATTTACCTGAAGCATAAAATGTCCTATTTGAATTTCACTAAGCATAAAGTTAGAAAACTTGTGGCACTGTTCAATTTGGCCAGCAGAAGTGTTTTATTTGTCCTACACAAGTTTTCAAGATTTTGTATGTGAATGCCTTTAGATACGCCCTACCATTATAGATGACCTTTCCCCAGCCAGTTGGTTCATTACCCACCTTGTTCCTCCAGGCTTGAGTTTTACATCTTGACCCCTGGAATCACTAACTACAACATAGGCACGCCCTACAAAGCACATATTTCTCTTGTACCACTGTTTACATTTTCCTACAACCCAACTTATCACACTAATAGTACAGTTTATTAGTGCAGCCTCAAAAATTAGAATTTGGAAAAAGCTTTAGTCAAAGGGAAAAAGGAGGGGGAAAATGTCAAGTTCAGAAATCATTTTGTTATCAAATATTCCAGATGCTATTATTCATTTCTTATCCTTCACTATTATGGATGGGCAAATAAGCACATAGACCTTACAAAGCTAAAAACTTCTAGATCTCTATATTATTAGCATGGTACAGTGGGACTCATTTATCAAATCTTATCCAATCTTAAAACAAATTAAACAATGAACGAGTTTCTTAGAGTGTTTTGCATACTTATATTGTTTTGCATACTGGTTCCCAGACTTGCTTGGAATTCAGAAATTTAAAAATTGGCATAAAAGATAAAAAGTCTGATAATGCTTGTGCTAGGAAAAAAAATCTCACTTTTTTTTAGTGTGTGTATAAATTGGTATTTATACACACATTGTTTTTGGAGCACAATTTAACAATATTTATTAAATCTCAAATGTACATGCCCTTTGACCCAGTAATTCACCTATAAGAATTTATTTTACAGATATACTCACACATATGTGCAAACTATATTCAATGACTCAGGGAAGATGATTATTGGCTACAAATTAACAAATCAGCTAATCATTAACACTACAATTTCCTTGTTATTAGGCTGAATGATGTGAAATTGCTAATATTCAACCACTTTTTTAATATATGAGGATATTTATTACAAAAAGGAAAAGCTGAAAAGGCATTCAACCACTTCTGATTTGGAGATATGGCCAATTCATATCGGTCATCTTAATACTTAAAGTGATCACAGTTTACTGCATTCAACAAATATTTATGGACAGTCTCACTATATATCAAGCACTATTCTAGGCCCTAGGGAATTGTCTGTTAACAAAACAAAGAAACTTGTCCTTGTGGCACTTAAGTCCCAGATGACTACATGAATAAAAAGAGTAGAATAAATTCAAAGGAAACAGAGATCTGCATTCTGTTTCCAACTTTGATACTGAGTTTGAGGAGGCAATACTTGATTTTACTAAGACTTAGTTTCTCACTAATTACTTACCTTATTATAATCAGAATACATGAAATGTTACAAAAGGATTTTAGGGTCATAGACAAGAAATGCTATAAGTTCATTCTAGGTCCTAACCCTACAAAGAAACTTTTATTTATTTATTTACCTCTGTATAAGTTCCATGTAGGATTTTGTCAGTATTTCATGTTCTTCAGCCACAGACTCTAACTTTCTATTATGCTGAAAGAGATGTTCAATATCACTCTGGGCTTTTTCTGATTCAACCTGCTGTGATTTTAGCAATACACTCAGCTCTTCATTCTTTCTCTCAACTTCTCTCAACATACCAGCAAGTGTTCGTGCCTTAAAATAAAACAGAAGGAAACAGAATAATATATTCAGTTTCTATACTTTAAAAGGGTTACCAAACATCCAATAGCTAGTAGCTATTGGGCTCTTAAAATTGTATTAATCATAACTAATTCTAATAAATATGACACTGCTATAATTTTAATTTAATAGGTTGTTCTGAAAAAGACAATCTCACTATGACCAGAAGAAAGGAAATGAACAAAATTAAACATGAAGATAACAATATAAATTTTATATACAATACTCAAAAGGGTATAGTCCTTGGGTTTTAGCTGTCCAATCTAAACCACAAAGTTTATACACATTTTTTCCCACTTCAGGGAAGAATAAGATTTTAACTATGTCACAGATACTTAAACAAGCCTTAAAAATACATTAAAAAAAAAAACCTGAGAACCAAGGCCTGTCTCTGTTGTTATAACATATACTATAACACAGTAATACCCAATTATTTCATATTTTTATGCCAAGCCTTTCCAATAAATGGATAAAATGTTAAATTCTTAAATAAACATAAGACATATCCAATAGACATGGAATATAATAAGTTATATGAGAGGAGAGGGAGAAAAGATTTTAATATTACTAAATTTTTTTCTTAAAATTTATAAATTCAACCTACCAATCAAGACATGCATGTTCAAAAAATAAAAAAATATTTATTTATAGCTTTTAGAATACCTTTTTACTGAAAGGACTGAAAAGTTATTTTACTTGTCACTGATTTTAATCTTTTTTTAAAAGCTAGAAAACTCAAGTATAATTCACTGCAAATGATATCAAGCTATCTAGATTCCATTTATACCTTCTGAGAATTTTATAACTGCAGTACATTTTTGCTTAAAATGTACACTATTGTATCAAGTAAAGTATCTTGGTTTATACGTACATAGCACAATGCCAAATTTTACTGAGGAACTACCATGTGCCAAGTACTATGCTAGAACCTAGAGAGAGAGAAACAGTCCTTGACATGAGGGGGAGAAAGCACACAATTTTCATACGACATAAGTGTTATATAGAAACAGGCAGAACAGACAGATAGAAGGACTGCCAGACACATATGCGTGAAAAGGATCTGGGAAATGGAGGTATTTAAACTGAAATCTGAAGGATTATGAGGAATTAGGCAGAGAGGAAAAGAGGTTCCAGACATAGGACAAGAATACGGCAAGTTCAGAAACTGCGAAGTCATCTAATATAGTTGACTACAGAGAATGTGGGGAAATGTAGGATGAGAAATAGTTAAGATCATAGAGGGAGGGGTATAAATAAGGGGGAAACATAACACAGATGAAGACAACAAACACAAAGATGACTGGCTGCAGAGCAGAAGGTGGGTTGAGATGGGCACACTAGATGGAAGGTAGAAAGACAAATTAGGAGGTTCTGCTATGATTTATGAGAAAAATGAAAAGGGTTAGATCTACAGCAAAATAGTGGTTAGAATAGAGACAAGCAAGAAATGAGTAATATTTAGGAGTAAAATCAACATGATTGGTGAATGATTTTTTTAAAATATTTTTATTGTAAACAACACACATTCTTCACATGGTTACAATCAATGGCTTACAATATCATCACATAGTTGTGTATTTATCACCCTGACCATTTTCTTGAATATTTCCATCTCTCCAGCTGTGCTGGTTTGAAAGGATTTTATACCCTGGAAAAGTCATGTTTTAATCCTAATCCCATTTTGTAAAGACAGCCGTTTATTTTAATCCCTATTCAGCACTGTATGTTGGAAATTTATTAGATTATCTCCATGGAGATGTGACTCAATCCAGTGTGGATATTAAACATGATTAGATGGAGACATGTCTCCACCCATTTTGTGAATCCTGATTAGTTTACTGTATCTCATAAAATAGGAGACTGTTTTTGGAGAGAATGCTTTTTGAGAACGACGAGAAAGCCACAGCAGAGCTGAGCCGAGTCATGAGGCCAAGAGAACCACAGAGTCCACCAGCCAGCAACCTTTGGAGACTCTGAGACAGCAGAGAGGGATGACAGATGGCACAGCACCACAAAGCAGAGAGTCCACCAGCAGTGACCTTTGGAGATGAATAAGGAAAACACCTCCCGGGGAGCTTCATGAAGCAAGAAGCTAGAAGAGAAAGTCAGCAGACTTCGCCATGTGCTGAGAGACAAACCCTGAATATCATCGGCTTTTTTGAACCAAGGTATCTTTCCCAGATTGGGAAAGTGCCTCAGATTGGACATTTCTATAGACTTGTTTTAATTGGGACATTATCTCGGCCTTAGAACTATAAACTAGCAATTTATTAAATTCCCCTTTTTTAAAAGCCATTTTGTTTCTGGTATATTACATTCCGGCAGCTAGCAAAATAGAACGCCAACAAAAGAAATAAAAAAGAAAAAAGAAAAAACTCATACATGCCATATCTCTTACCCCTCCCTCTGGTGAATGATTAACGGTAGGAAGTAAATAGTTGTGTGATTCTCAGGTTTTTAAAAAATTTTCGTTTAATTTTTTCTTTATTAGAGAAGTTGTAGGTTTACAGAACAATCACGTATAAAATACAGGTTTCCAATACACCACCACATCACCAACACCTTGCATTAGTGTGGAACATTGTTACAATTGATGATAGCACATTTTTATAATTGTACTATTAATTAAAGTCCATGGTTTAACTTATTCCCAGGTTTTCATATGGAAACCTCTAAGAATAGTAAAGGGAATATAAAAGAATAAATTTTAAAAAGGGTAGGGAGATGAGTTCAGCACTGGTTATGCTGAGTTTGAAATACTCACTGTTTAATTAAGTGGAAATATACAGGAAGCATTTAGTGCCCAGGAAAAAATGAACTTGGCTAGACACAAAACTGGGAGCATTAACAATTTGGTAATTGGTTAAAACCACGGAACATATAAAGAAAAAAGGGATTAGAAAAGAATATGAGGAAACCACACCATTTAAAGCTTGAGTGGAGAAAGAGAAGTCTGTAAGAAATATAGAAGAAGAATATTCATTAGAGGGCAGAAAGATAATCAAAAGAAAATAATGTAGCCAAAATTAAAGGGGAGGGATTTCAAGGTAAAGGAAGTATTTGTTCAAAAGCTGTGAAGAATTTATCTTGATTAGAATAACAAATGTATAACGGACTATTTTGTACATGTTTAATTTCATTTATTATTCTATCAATCAGATACATTTTTTTATTGTACATACCTCTGTCTCAGCTTGAGTTCTCTGACAGCGATACTGAGCAATCAGTCTATCAGCCTGTGCAAGGGCTAGAGCTTTTGCTTCTAAGAGATCTTGCAGCCTGCTTTCTTTGGACTATAAAAAAACCTTAACATTAATTTTTATTATTTATAGAAAAACATCTATTAAAACTTAATTGTTACACATAGTTACAGTTTGTACTCACAGCTAACGTGGACAATTTCATTTCATATACATCCATTATGTCAGATATTCTTACATCATTAATTTGATCTTTTACCTAGGTTTTAACACAATAGAGTTCAAAAGTCAAAAATATTTAACACTGGAGAAAATAAATACATCCCTGTGAAACTAAATCTTGAAAATTTAAGGAGCAACAAAGTAAAAAAAGTTTATCAATTTGTACCAAATTAAGTGGGTCACAAGCATTTTACTAATCTGGCTACTACAGAAGAATATCCAGTTAAGATTTTATATGTCTGTGGGAATTTTTAAAACATTTAAGCTGGGGGTGGGGACAACTAGGAAAAAGAATGACAGCTATATGAAAAGGTTGAGATTCTATGACTTATTTTTCTTCTTTCTTTTCAAATTTGCCAGAATATTGTTACTTTAATATTCTAAAATACATTTAAAAGATAAGATACCAGTGATGAAATATGCATTTAAAGTTGTTAAAATAAATTATTACAATCAGGGCTGACAATGAGCTGGTTATGTACCAGGTATAATCATACTTAAAACACCAATTATCACTCACCACTACTCCAGACTGAAGTTTCTCTATTAATTCCTCAATGTTCAATCCAGGAATGCTATCTTTCAAAACTGGAGGAGTTAAACTCTTTACCGATGTTGGAAAACTGTGACTTAATGATTGCAAAGGCATTCTTCTGGACATATGTTCTGTTTCCTGTTGTCTATAGGCATTGTTTGCTGCTATACTTTCTCCAAGTCTGAATGGGGGAATGAGTTAACAATTACATAAAATAGAGTAAAAGGCAGAGTTAGTGCAGAATTAGGAAATATTTTAGAATGGGCCTCTTTTCAGAATAGAAATTTTCAAATATTTTTGAAATAATCTTACAGTCGTTGAAGCAGAGTTTTGGGCAATAGTCTAAATTTATTGGGGTACCTCCTTTTCTACCTGTATTTTATAATGACTCTGATTCTGGTTTGAAGGTATGCATAAGGTTGGCTCCTTCTTATCATCAAGTCTAGGCTCAAATGCACTTCCTTAGAGGTCTGTACTACTCCTCTATCTAATATTATTAACCATGACCCTTCCCCCATAGTGAAATGTACAGCATGAAACTTATTTGTCTCCCAAACTAGAATGTAAATCTCATGACACCAGGTACTTAATCTTATTTACTGCAATATCCAAATGCCTGGAAGAGGGCCTGGCACATAGCTGTTTAAATTTTAAAAACAAACAAACGAAAACAGCAACAACTACATACTCATCCATCTATATATTCAGCATTTATATTTACCTTTCTAAAGTGTTTAAGATAATGTCAAATAAGGGCATTCAATAAAAGTAGTAGGCATAAATGGACACTGAGATAGTGTTCAAAGGGAAAATTATCTGCACAAAATTAAGACAAGGAAGGCCCCGGTACAGTGAGAATGGTGGGAAAGCCTAATGTAGAGGCAGAGGATGATACTTCCACCTTTAGTAAAGCTGGAGCTTGCTATGCTGAAGCTTCTGAGTTTTGTTTCTTATGTCAGATTACCATAATTGAAGCAAGCAAGCCATTACAAAATGGAACAGCTTTACAGACCACTTCTATTTTGTAAGGCACTCCTTATCTATTTATTTTTTTAAATTATAAAATGAAGAGAAATTTATATGGTCTCTAAGTTTAAACAGTTTTTAAACTCTTAATTCAAGACCACCTGCCTCAATTGTTAATTCTGAAAAACAGGTTTGCTAAGTCAGTTAACCATGTAAAACAGGAGTTGACAAACTTCCTCTTAGAAGATCAGACAGTAAATATTTTAGGCTTGAAGGCCCATATGGTATCTATTACAACTACTCAACTCAGCCATTGTAGCCTGAAAGCAGCCATAGACAATACAGATGACACGAAAATGAATGGGCATGGCTATAATCCAATAAAACTTCCATTACGAAAGCAGGCAACTGATCCACTGGGCAGTGTGCTGAACCTGTCATATAGGGATGTCTTACCTACTGTGCTGGTCTGAAAGGAAGTATGCCCCCTAGAAAAGCCATGTTTTAATCAAAATATCATTTCATAAAGGTAGAATAATCTCTATTCAATACTTTATGTTTGAAACTGTAATGAGATCCTTTCCCTGGATGATGTGATTTAGTTAAGAATGGTTGTTAAACTGGATTAGGGGATGACATGTCTCCACTTATTTGGGTGGGTCTTGATTGGTTTATTGGAGTCCTATAAAAGAGGAAATATTTTGGAGAATGAGAGATTCAGAGAGCAGAGAATGCTGCAGCACCACGAAGCAGAGTCCGCGAGCCAGCAACCTTTGGAGGTGAAGAAGGAAAACGCCTCCTAGGGAGCTTCATGAAACCGGAAGCCAGGAGAGTTAGCTAGCAGATGACGCCGTGTTTGCCATGTGCCCTTCCAGCTGAGAGAGAAGCCTTGACTGTGTTCGCTATGTGCCGTCTCACTTGAGAGAGAGACCCTGAGTGTTGTTGGCCTTCTTGAACCAAGGTATCTTTCCCTGGATGCCTTTGATTGGATATTTCTATAGACTTGTTTTACTTGGGACATTTTCTTGGCCTTAGGACTGTAAACTAGCAACTTATTAAATTCTAGTTGTTAAAAGCCGTTCCGTTTCTGGTATATAGCATTCCAGCAGCTAGCAAACTAGAACACCTACTTGCTAAGAGCTTCACAGATTATTCAAATCATTTTTATAAACTATCTTATATAAACCACTTGAAAAGCTTTTAAATTAAATAAAGTAGACCCCCTACTAGATATTGTGTCAACTATTTAATTTATAGTCCTAAAAATCTGAAATTTTTCAAGCATAATTTCAAACATTCTCTTATTATTTGAAATTAATGATTATAGTAGACAGTTTTGCCTGGCCAACACCTATTTCACATTTTTATAAAATCATCCAATTTTTCCTTAGGGAATTCCTTCACCCTATCCCAACTAACATTCAATCCATGTAGTTTTCTCGTAGATAATCCCACTCAGTACATTATCCTGATCTGATCAATGAGAGTGACACTTACAAGATTTTTTTGTCTAAAAAACTGGGAAGGAGAAGCTCTTTCAAAGAGGAACTAAACTGGTAAGGATGCAAGCTTAGGGTGTCCAGAAACTACTACATTAAAAAGAGGTGGTGAGAAGCAGAGAAGGATAATACCTTGGATAACATATTTAAGCACTTGGATACAGCTTTTCCCTCAGTGAATAAACACCTGGACTTTTCAGTTATAGGAATCAAAAATTTGTGTGTGCTTTTAAAAAAATCATTTAAAAGATTACTGACACTTAAAATGAAGTTTTTAAGTCACTTATTTCCTTATCTATTATATTGAGAACCACTGAAGAAATATGTGTCCCAGTACCACAAGAGATAACATTGCAACTCACACCAAAGCAGGAAAATCTGGCAGTGGTGCAGCTTCCAATAATATTCTCAATCCAGATTGTACTTGTTCTCTATTATCTGATGTTAAAGCGAAAGCCAAAGGCGTAATCAAACGTGGATCCTAAACAAATCACAAAGAAAATATGAAGCAATTATTTTGCAGAAGGAAAAGAATAAATAATATCAAGTCTTTAAGAGTAAGGCGATTAAACAGCTAGGCAAATTCTAAAGTGTTTTTACCTGATGTTTGAATGTATTTTTATTACTCTTTACCTGTTATAACTGTTTACACTGCCATATAATCAAGGTGAACATTAGCTAAAAAAGAAAAAAAATCTGGGAAGGTTTTTTTTAAAAAAATATTTTTATTGAGAAATATTCACATACATTCCGTCTAATCATATTATATAATCAATGGCTAACAGTATCATCACATAGTTGTGTATTCTTCACCATGATCATTTTTAGAACATTTGTATCATTCTAGAAAAAGAAAAAAAAAATAACTCATATATCCCATACCCCTTACAGGGCTCTCCCTCTCATTAACCCATGGTATTTTAATCTACCCAATTTTTACCATTTATCTCCCCTTATCATTTAACTTTTTATCATTTTTATTTTTTTTACTCATTTGTTCATATACTAGATTAAAGGAGCATCAACACAAGGCTTTCACAATCATACAGTGACACTGTAAAAGCTATATAGTTAAACAGTCCTCTTCAAGAATCAAGGTTCAACATTTTAGATACTTCCCTCTAGCCACCCCGATGCATCATAAGGGATAACTATATAAAGCATTAAGAATACCCTCCAGGATAACCTCTTGACTCTGAAATCTCTTAGTCACTGACACTTTATTTTGTCTCATTTCTTTCTTCTCCCTTCTGATCAAGAAGTGTTTCTCATTCCCATGATGCTGGATCCTGGCGCATCCCCAGTCAGGTCCCACATTACCAGACAGATTTATACCCCTGGGAGTCATGTCCCTGTAGGGGGCAGGGCACTAAGTTCACCTGCCAAGTAAGTTTAGAGAGAGACAACATCTGAGCAACAAAAGAAGTTCTCTGGGGATGACTCTCAAGCATAAGCTTAGTAAGCTCAGCTTCTCCTTTGCAGGAATAAGCTGCATTAAGGGTGAGCCCAAAGACTGAGAGCTCAGTGGCAAAGGTTTTGAAGGCTTCAATTATGCCCATGAAAAATCATGTCTTAAATATTTTGGATGAATTTATTATCCACAACTGACTGATCTTTTAATTGTCTTATTTTCTCTAGCTACTATTTAAAAGAAGGTAAAAAAGGTCAGTGAGCTCCAAATTAAAACTGTAAAATAAAAGTAAAATTTAATTAAACTCAGATCAGAAAATTTAAATTTAGAAATTTACAGATTTAGTCATAAATTATAAGTCCCTTATGTCATAAAAATTTTATATCTGCATTACAAGAAGCCCCAAATCAAAAAATATCTCCTAAGAGTTGAGGTAAATTCAGTTTACCTCAATTCTTAAAAATATTAAAATATGAATCCTTTATAACTATGAACAACATTTAAAAATGTTAAGTATCTTGTGGGTACTCAAGTATAATTAAATCCCCCAGAACTATGATAAGAATTTGTATTTCTCTTCATTACCCTCCAGGGTAACCCTTCTAAACTCCTCCTCAGAGTGTTATTTCTACCTCATTGTCAAAGAAACTGAAGCTCAGGGATGTGAGATAACTTGTCAAGGCTACACTGGCAAACAGTAGTGGAGTCAACACTCCCACTAAGGCCTTTAAGCATTATGCTCTGGAAGGGTACAAATGGCCCCTGGCTAAGATTTCACTTTTGACTCCTACCATCTCTATATATCCACTACAACCATATCTGTTTAATTACCATACTAACTTCATTCACACGTTTTGTTAAATACCTCTTATAATCAGGTGTTATAGATATCAGTGTAGATCTAGAGCTCTTATTCAGCTACCAAATATCACCCCAGTTTTGTGAATTAGCTATTTTTTGCACATCCCCTCTTATCTTATCATTCAAAATCAAGTCCATTTCTTCTAGACATCTCTTATCCTCCTAACAATCCTGCCTCATCAACCCTAATCAAAAACCAAAATCAAAACAAATCATACCCACCCACAAATGCAAACAGAAACAAATAAAGATATTTACAATACGACAGAAGAAAAGGCTGAGGAAGCACTGCTATAATGAACATTAGAGTCAGGAGCACTTATGATCAGTTCCTGGGAAACTATAAAATAACTGTGTATTGAGGATATAATAATTAAGATATTTTACAACTTTAAACTTTCTTCTGGTGGCCAATTCTAAGAGAAACATCTTTCAAAGATCAAGAATATTAAAACAGAAACATATATTTGGAAACATGTGCCTATGAATAACTTCAGTGTTTTAAGAGTTCAAAACTCACCTGGAGGATTTTGTAGAAGCTTACTTCCATACCAGGAACCAAGTGTTTCAGTTTGTTCATCAAATCAAGAGTTTTCAAAATTACATCAGCAGCAAGTTTGCTTTAAAAATAAGTTGCATTTAAATTAGATAACACAAAAGTTGCTTTAAGCTTATTTCCTTCTTTAATTCTAAAGAAAATGAAAACCCAACAGACTTGTTTTCAAACCTCAAGAAAGTAAAGAACAATTTTTGTTGAGAAGCAAAAGTATTATAGAGGTTCACATTCTTAGAACCCAAGACCCAAGGACAACACACTGGCATTAACAATCTAAGTTCAGACAGTGTTTCTTATTCTGCTCTCTAATACCAATAATTCTTTAACTTTCTGCTTCAAAATTAGTGGGAGTATTGGCAACACAACCTACTTCTTAGCTTTGTCATTGGAGTAGGAACAACAAAGGGCAATCTTAGGCAGTATAGATCTGCTAATACCTAATATGTGCTGAATACATTATACTTAGCTACGTCTGAACTTTGGACGTGAAAGGGAGTATAGAAAAGTAGAAATAATCCTAATTCTTGAGGTACACAATTACTGACAATTGATATTTATGGAAATTTATGTCTAGTGCATAATAGGCCCTCAATGAAGATTTGTTAAATATAATTCATGAGGGGGGCAGATAACAATATCTCATTATTAACAGTGAAAATACACCTTTAACCATTAGTCTTGGAATGCTAATAAGAGTTATCCCTATTAACAGAAAAACTTCAACAGTAGCTGATTTCCCTGTAGTAAAAATCATCCCTTTTTTTTCATTTAAAAATATAAAATTAAATGAATAAAAAAAAATAATTACTGAGGCAATATTAGAAAGAGCTCCAGAAAAGAAATACTCAGGAGTATAAAAATTCCTTAGATGGTCACAATAAATTAATAAATTTAAACCATGAAAAACAAGGTATAGGTGACAGAATATCTCTAGAGCCATGTAATCTATGAATTGAATGAATCAAAAAACGGAAAATTGTGAAAACCTTTTTGTTTAAACCCATCTGTTAATTCATTTGTTACAGTACAAATTAACAGGACATATCCATATGTCTTCCAAAGGAAAATAAAAATCACTCATAAGACCACATCTTCTGATTTAGGAAGTTTGGCCTTACTAACTTTCCATTTGGATTACCTATACTTACCATAATTCAGAATCTGCTACCTTTGTTCCAAATCCCAGGTCAATCTTGCCATATGTAAATTGTTGTTCTATCAGAGTAGTACATTTGATAGTAGTTAGAATTTTTGCAATATGCATTTTCAGAGTATCATCTCCACACAGAGGTAGGTTTTGTTAAGGGGCACAAACAAAGAGAACATTCTCAAAATATGTTAAATTTGTAAAGCACTTTTTAGCATTCAGGATGATTTCACACCAATTATCTCATTATCCCAATCCTGTGTAATTATTGTTACAATCCCATGTATTAACTCAATAACAAATTAGGAAATTGGAGTTCAGAAAATTTAAGAGGCTGGTAAATTGTAGAGATGAACCTGTCCAAAAGTTTCCAATGTGCACTGGTTTGAAAGTATTATGTACCCCAGAAAAGCTATGTTTTTATTTTATTTTTTATTTGTTTTTTTTACATGGGCAGGCACCGGAAATCGAACCCGGGTCCTTGGGCATGGCAGGCAAACATTCTTACCTGCTGAGCCACCATGGCCTGCCCAAAAGCTATGTTTTAATCCTTGTCAAAACAGACCAAAAGAAGCAGGTATCAAGCATGCTATAACCACAGCAGCTCATTAACATCTTGCTAAACCACACCTGATCCAATCTTGTGGGAGCAGTCATTTTTTAACCCTTATTTAATAGGAAGGGCGGAAACTTTTAATTGGATTGTCTTCATGAAGATGTGACACACTCAATTATAGGTGTGGCCTTTGATTAGATGGAGATATGACTCCACCCATTCCAGGTGGGTCTTGATTAGTTTACTGGAATCCTTTAAAAGAGGAAACACTTGGGAAAGCCAGAAATAGAAATGACGGAAGCCTCAGAGCCAAAAGAAACTTCATAGCAGAGCTGATACAGATGCAGACATGTGGAGAACAGAGACATGGATGTTTGGAGATGCCTGGAGCCCAGCAGACGTTGCCATGAGATATTAACCAAGCCAGAACCTGGAGAGAGTCAAGGGAAGCCAAGAGATGAAAGCCAGCCTTGGAGAAGCAAAGCGAGGAACCTCCACAGAAACAGCGTGGCTAAAAGCAGTAGAGAACAGGAGCAAGGGACCAGCAGATGCCAGCTACAAGACTACCCAGCTGACAGAGGTGTTCCTGACCCACTGGCCTTTCTTGAGTGAAAGTAACCTCTTACTGGTGCCTCAATTTGGCCACTTTCACTTCCTTACAATTGTAAACTAGTAACTTATTAAATTCCCCTTTTTAAAAGCCATACTAGTTCTGGTATATTGCATTCCAGAGGCTTGCAAACTAACATGCAACTCAAAGGTAAAATATGGAAAGGATCTGTCTTCTCCAGTGGATACTAATGTCTATCATTAACAACGGTCAAGTTATGGTACTGTTCAGTAACAGACTAACAGAATAGATTCAGAAGGAAATAATTTATTACAAATAGATCACAGATCCCATCTAGTGATCCCAGGGATTCACACCACTCCATTAATTAGGATCTCTGGAAGTAAGGCTCTGGCATCAGTAGTTTTAAAATGCTCCCCAAGGTGAACTAATAGGGAACAGATTGGAGTAGGGAGCTCCAGAACTCATTCTTCCCACCCAAACTACTATTAAACAGGCTGGAACTGTTTGAAATAACTTTCGAAACTCCAGAGCCCAGAAGAACACTGTACAGCATCCAGGGAAAGGTGGGAGGAAGAGGCTGATAAATTATGATAATGAACTATAAAGCGCTCACTCTGGGCAGTGGCTACTGGCACCTATCCCCACTCTCGTGGAAGGCCACTGAGGGTATCCAGCCTCAGGCTAGCTGCAGCTAACAATAAGGAACATAAAAATTTCCCCGAGAACATGGGTCTGCACAGCCAATCACTGATCATGGCTTTTGATTACCTAATTCAGTTCACTGGTCCCAGGCTCTGAGGACAGCTGTTGTTTCAAACTGTCCCACTCAGGGGAGAAAGCAGCAGAATTTAAAGATGCAGGGCTTCCTCCAGGTTAGGTGATAAAATTAGATGAAGGGCAGCATTTGTTGGACAGGCCAGGAAAGCTCAACCTATGAGAACCATTGGAATTTTGGGCATTCTTCCTGACCCCCTCCACAGGATATTTTGGAGTTGGTCTGTGCCTCCTTCACGGATAACTTGACCCTATTTTGGCTAGGAAAGATCAACCTGAGAAGATCCTTTCTAGGATGACCCTCTGCCCAGGATTTGCCCTTCGGGCAAAAGCAGCTTGAGAAAACAAAAGGAGTGTAAAAAACTATAGAGGTGTACAGTCTGGGATGAAGGCCTGCTGGTTTCAAATACTCAGGAGAATGAGGTCCATCTCCTGGGAAGCAGAGGGGACAAACACACTTTAGCAAATGTGGGGCTCCAAAACAACAAACAACAAAAGCCCAGGATAAGACCAAGGCCCAGAAAAGGAAAACACTGCAAAATCATTTGCCTTGGACAGACCTTCCTGATGAGGGCTAAAGCTCAAGAAAATAGGTCTTATCACCAGCTGATTACAAAACCAAGAAACAGGCATTCCAAGGAGTAGATATCAGAGTTAATATTTTAAGATATTAAAGTGTACACTGTGCAACAAAAGAGTACAAGATAAATGAAGAAACAGGAAATGGTGGCCCATCCAAAGGAAGAGAACAAAAATAGAGTAAACACCAATGAAAAACATGAGAATTTGGGCATACAAAACAAAGCCTGAAGGAAGATGAAGGAAAGTACAGAGAAAGAACTAAAGTGTATTGGGGAAACAATGAATGAGCAATATGAGAAACTTAGAAAAGAGACAGAAATTTTGAAAAGGTATCAAACAGAACTATTGGAGTTTAAGACCACAATAACTGAAATAAAAAGTCCCTAGGATGGTTTCAAAAGCAGTTTGGAGCTAGCAGAAGGAAGATTCAGTGAACCTGAAGACACTTGAAATGATCAAGCTGAGGAGCAGAAAGTAGAAAAGAAATATTAAAAGTGAAAATAGCCTAAGACACCTCTGGGATACCATCAAGTGCATTAATATATGCATTATGGGGGTCCCAGAAGGAGAAGAAATAAAGGGACAGAAGGAATAGTCAGTGAAATAACAACAGGGAACTTCCCAAACTAATACGCACATCCAAGAAGCTCAGAGAATACCTACCAAACAGGATAAACATGAAGAAAACACACCCTGTCATATACTGATATTAACAATGCAAAGTACAAGGAGAGAGTTCTGAAATCTGCAAGAGAAAAGCAATGTGTTAGGTACAAGGGAGCCCTAATTAGATTGAATTCTTATTTCTTATCAGAAACCAAAAAGGAGAGAAAGAGTGGGTTGAAATACATAGCTCTGAAGGGAAAGCCAAGACTTTTATATCTGATGAGACTATCTTTCAAAAATGAGGGAGAGAGTGAGATATTTCCAGATAAAAGCTGAGGGAGGTCATCACTACTAGACTGGCACTGTAATCAATGCTAAAATAGTTCTTCCACTAAAGGAAAGGATACTAGAGAGTGGCTCAAAAGCAGCATGAATAACTGGTGATAAAATGCAAATGCAGTAAAGCAATGATAAATCTGTTTCTGGACATACAATGCACAGAGATATAAATGGTAACAACAAAAAAAATGGTGGGGGAACAGACAGGTCTGAGAAAAGTATATGTGCACACTATTGAAATTAAGTTGGTATAAACAAATATGATTGTTCTATATCTTGGATGCGAAATATTAACCCCATGGTGACCACGAGGAAAGCAAATGAAAAACATATTCAGAAATGAGAAAGCACTCAATATGGTACAACACATAAAAAGCATTTTATTATAAAAGTAGGCATCAACAGAAATGAAGGAAAATAACATTTAAGACTTATAAGCTAAATAGCAAAATGGTAGAACACAGTCCTTTATGTCAGTAGTGACTTAAAATATATGTGGATTAAACTCTCCAGTCAAAAGGTAGAGAATGGCAGAATGTATAAAAAAAAGAATGATACAACTATATGCTGTATACACAACTATATAATAAGACTCATCTTATTATAGTCAAAGTTATAAGCAGGTTGATGGTAAAAGGATGGGGAAAAATATATACCATGTAAGTAGTAACCAATAGAGAGCTGGTATGGCTATACTAATATCAAAGAAAATAAACTTTAAGTCAAAAACAGTTATGAGGGACAAAGGCGGTCACTACACACTAATAAAGAGGATAATTCAACAGCAAGATATAATAATTATAAATATATATGCAGCTGTCAGCAGAGCTATATGAAGCAAATACTGACAGAGCTGAAGGGAGAAATTGATGTGCTACACTAATAGTTGGAAACTTTAACACACCACTCTCAATGATGTATACAACACTAGCCAGAAGATCAATAAAGAATATGATTTGAGTGATACACTAAACCAACCAGACCTAACAGACATATATAGAACACTTAACCTAACAAAAACAGAACATATCCTCTTCTAGAGTGCGCATGGATCATTCCCAAGATAGGCCATATGTTGGGTCACAAAACAAGTTTTAATAAAATAAAAAATACTGAAGTCATACACTGTATATTTTCTGACACAATGGAATGAAGCTAGAAATGAATAACTAAGGGAGAAAGGGAAAATTTACAAATATGTGGAAATTAAACAATATAAACAAGCAATGGGTTTAAGAAGAAATCAGAAAAGAAATTAGAGTATATCTTGAGGCCAATGAAAATGAAAATACAACATATCAAAACTTGTAAGACGCAGCAGTGCAGGTAGTGTTGAGAGGGAAACTCATAGCTCTAAATGTTTACATTAAAAAATCATAAATATTTCATATCAGAGATTTAAACTCAAAACTGGAAGAACTAGAAAAGGAAGAGAAAACTAAACCCAAAGCAAGCAGAAGGAAAAAGAATAGTGTTGGGATAAATAAAAAGGAAAACAAAAAACAGTAGAGAATCAACAAAATCAAAACTTGGTTCTTTGAAAACATGAACAAATTGACCAACTTTTAGCCTGACAGACAAAAAAAGAGAGAGGATACAAATAACAAAAATCAGAAATGAAAAGGGGAGCATTACTTCTGACTGTTGAAATCAGAAGGACTATAACTGGATACTACAAAAAACTATATGCCAATAAATAAGACAACCTAGATCAAATGGACAAATCCTTAGAAACATATAAACAACCTACACTGACTCAAGAGAAATAGAAGATAGCAACAAACCAATTACTAGTAAAGAGATAGAATCAAAATAAAAAACTCCCAATAAAGAAAAGTACAGGATCAAACTGTTTCACAGAGGCATACCAAACACTCCAAGAATACTTAGTTCCAACTCTGCTCAAATTCTTCCAAAAAAAACTGGAGGAGAGTACATGCCTTAATGCATTCTACAGTGTCAACATCATCCTCAAACCGAAGCTAGATAAAGATACCACCAGAAAAGAAACTACAGACCAATGTCTTTTATGAATACAGATGCAAAAATCCTCAATAAAATATCAGCAAACCAAATCCAACAGCATATTTAAAGAACGTTACAGCATGATCAAATAAGAATTATCCTTGGTAGGCAAGGTAGGTTCAACATAAGAAAATCAATTAATATAATACACCACATTAATAGAATGAAGGAAAAAGAACACATGATTATCTCAATTGATGCAGACAAAACAGATCATCCTTTCACGAAAAACATTAGAACACTAGGAATACAAGCAAACAACCTCAAAATGATAGAAGGGCATACAGGAAAAGCCTGCAGCTAACATCGTACGTAAGGCAAAAGACTGAAAACTTTCCCTCTAAGATGAGGAATAACACAAGGATGCCCACTGTCACCACTGTTATTCAAAATTATACAAGAAATTCTTGCCAGAGCAATTAGGCAAGAAAAAGAATAAAAGGGATCCAAATTGGAAAGGAAGAAGAAAAACTTTCCCTATGTGCAGATGATGTGATCCTGTATACAAAAAATCCTGAAAAATCTTACCACAAAGCTCCTAGAGCTAAATAAATTAAATCAGTGAAGTAATGGGGTACACGACCAACATCCCCAAAATCAGTAATGTTTCTATGCACAAGCAATGAACAATCAGAAGAAGAAATCATGAAAACAATTTCATTCACAATAGCAACTAAAAGAATCAAATATATAGGCATAAATTTAAGGATGTAAAGGTCTTTTACACAGAGAACTACAAAACCTTCTTGAAAGAAATAAGTTGCTAGTATAGAGTTCTACGGCCGAGAAAATGTCCCAATTAAAACAAGTCTGTAGAAATGTGCAATCAAAGGCATCCAGGGAAAGATACCTCGGTTAAAGAAGGCCAATGAAGTTCAGGGTTTCTATCTAAAGTGAGAAGGCATATGGCGAACAGGGTTAAGTTTCTTTCTCATCTGGAAAGGCACGCGAAAAACACATGGCATCATCTGCTAGCTTTCTCTTTTGGTTTCCCTTCACGAAGCTCCCCGGGGAGGCATGTTCCTTCATTTCCAAAGGTTGCTGGCGGGTGGACCATGCTTCTCATGGCTATGTCATTCTGCTCTGCTCTCTCTGAATTGCTCATTCTCCAAAATGTTTCCTCTTTTATAGGACTTCAGAAACTAATCAAGACCCACCCAAATGGGAGGAGATACACCTCTACCTAATCCAGTTTAACAATCATTCTTGATTAAATCACATCTCCGGGGAGATGATCTAATTACAGTTGCAAACATATAACACTGAATAGGGATTAGAAGAAATGGCTGCCTTTACAAAATGGGATTAGGATTAAAACCTTTTCTAGGATACATATATCATTTCCAACCAGCACACTAACCAAAGTAATTTACAGATTGAATGCATCCCAATCAAAATTCCAATGAAAAGCCAATCTTCAAATTTATATGTAGGGTATGGAGCCCCAAATAGCTAAAGCTACCCTGAAAAAGAAGAATGAAGTTTGAGGACTTGTACTTCCTGTTCTTAAAACATATTACAAAGCCATAGTAATCAAAACAGCACCATACTGGCATAAAAACAGACATATAAATCAATAGAATAGAACTGAGAACTCAGAAATCAACCCTCATATTTACAGCAAACTGATTTTGACAGGTGGCAAAGTCTACTGAATTGGAAAAGAACAGACTCTATAACTAATGGTATTGGGAAACTAGATCTTCATTTGCAAAAAAAGGAGGACCCATACATCATACCAAATACAAAATCAACTCAAAATGGATGAAAGACCTAAATATAAAAGCTAGAACTATCAAACTCCTAGAAGAATACTAGGGAAGCATCTTCAGGACCATGTGTTAGGTAAAGGTTTCTTAGACTTTACATCCTAAGTACAAGCAAGTAAAGAAAAAATAGATAAATGGGGTCTCAACAAAATGAAAAACTTTTATTCCTCCAAGGACTTTATCATGAAAGTAAAAAGATAAGCCATACAATGGGAGACAATACTTGGAAATCACATATCTAACAATGATTAATATACGGAATACATAAAGGAATCCTTCAATTTAACACAAAGACAAGACAATTAAAAAACGGGCAAAAGCCTTGAACAGACATCTCTCCAAAGACACAAATGGCCAGAAAGCGCATGAAAAGAGGCTGTCATTATTAGCCATCAGGGAAATGCAAATCAAAATACCATTCACATCCATTAAAATGGCTGCTATTAAAAAACTGAAAATAACAAGTGTTATTTCAGTAATAATCCAAGGGCAGCATTAGTATCAAAAGCAGAGAACAAAGCAACAAGGAGCAACAGAACAATCACTTCAGGCTAATTTTCAATTATGGGAAAAATATTCAAGACAAGTACAAAGATCATTTCTTAAAATGTACTTTAAAAAGGATTTTTTTCACAGAAATACAATGGATAAAAAGTCTTCAGTAACATTCCATTCTATAGCATAAACTTCAGTTCACTAATTCTGAATAGATAAGATCACGAGAAGAGACAAAATTACGACAAAACGCAATAAACTAGGAAAAAATGAGTGTTTATGTAGTTTCCATGTTATGACAGTAAAGGATATTTAACAGAACTTCAATAGCCTTGACCATCCTTTCACATTTTTTTCTTGTTAAGGCCTCATCTAGATTTTGTTCTGTGAACTGAAGCTGATCAAGGATTGTAGGTAGCAGAAGGGCCACAAAACGGTCGGCTGAAGAACAGTTGCCAGTATCTATGGCATCCTGGAGAATTAACCACCACCAAGAATTAAAAATAAAGATGTAATATAGAATGTAGATATAATCATCACTGAGCTGTAACACTCTCTTTAAATTTCTGGTAGTTACTTCAATATTTCATTGACCCAAGACTCCTATTTAAAAATCTACCCTTTAATCTAGTTTCAAGGGCTGACATTTTTTCTGGATGGAACATTAAGGTTCTAGATTAGCCAACCACAAAGACGACGTTTATAATGGATTTTAAAATTAGTCTAAATTAAATGTATTTACTGAAAAAAATTCCTGAATTTCTAAGTAAAAATACAATAATTAAATAAAGAGTATAGGTTTGAAATAATTTCTATCAAGAATCTCAAGGGCTTTTTAACTGCTAAATTTGATTGTTAAAAGTCAAGTTCAACAGAAAACATAAGGAATACTTTGTGCATAATCCTTAAACACATATAATCATTCACACACATTATTTGTTCATGCAGAGGCTCCTGTTAGAGTGGGGAATCCCTCTAGAAGATCCTGCAGTAGGCTGAATGGGTATAAAAACAGGGACAATGGTAGAGAATGTGAAATTACCCAGGCAATACAATCTACCAGAAAGTAATGGCCCCTAGGGAAGGGGTTTTTGTTTGTATCCTAAGTGTGCACCATTGGGATGGATTCACTTAATGAATGCAAGGTCCCTACACTAATCAGCCCAATGGCCTAATAAAGACAGTAAAATAGTATCTACTGAGGTGGGAGGACAGAATATGACTACAGCAAGAAGTAGATTCATGCCAACAGGAAAACATAGAAATCTTAGATAATATCTTTACTTTTTACACTGAAATGAGTATGTACAAATAATTCAGTGAAGAAAAGGAAAGTACTAATATATATGACTATGGCAGAAAAAAATTCAGGAGCTGTATGGTAGGGAGTCTAGTGTGACTGCAAGGAATTGAGAATAGTTTTCCTAAAGCTTACAGATAACTAGAAGTGTACAATGAATATTTTTGAAAACAAACTGCAAGATGGAAGTCATGAAAGAAGAAAAGGCAATTTACAAACATTCTATTACCTCAAATATTTCCTTGAACAATTCCAATGCTAAAATAGAACAGTTTTCTGATCCATCTAAAGGTTGGTTTGACCAACGAAGTAGAGCCACAGTAGGTTCTAAACATTTAGGACGGCTTCCCAGAATGGTGTTGCCAGATGCAGATGGTTCAAATATCATTTGAGTGAGCATGTGGCGCAGCTGAGTCACTGAACAGAAGGCAAGAAGTAACTCTAAAACCTGTGCAATATAAAGTCTTCATTAAATAACAAGTTCACAGGACTTTTAATATGTAAAGTACCAAATGACAAAGCCAAAATGCCATATTTAAAAAAAATACTCTAAAACAAAAATTAAAAGAAACTTCCAATTTTTTTTTTCAGGATTAACTTTCAAATGTGTGCCTAAATTCAGAAGGCTATGAAGGAGTTTGTTAATGGTGGTCACCTCTGATGAACAGTACTATGAGAGTCAAAGAGGGGGGTAACTTCAACTACTGTCATACTCCTTCTATAGTATGTTTTATTTTTATTCTTTACATAAGCATGTTCTGTTTTTAAAATGAAAACAAAACCTAACTAAAAATAAAATTAACAATACTTGCTGATATCTAAGAGTCAAGAACCGCTACTATAAAGCACACTTTAGGATAAGATTTGTAAGTGGCATCCCAAAGCTTTAAAACCTTGAGGACAAGTATTTGCACACCAAGTTTGCATAATGTTGGCATTATGCCCCTTGGCTCCCCTATTATGCCTCACTTCTTGAGTGCATAACCTGGGCATTATACAGTTACACAATGTCCAACATCAACCTATTAACTGTTAAGTTAAATTTCACCTTGTTTCATATACTACTAATCTATCATTTTGTTTGAATTTTTTTGGTATCTCTTTGCCTATCCACTTATTTCCTACACTTTTTTATCACTGTTTCTTGCACATGACATATGCCTGGGATTTGTGTTTGAACCAAATTGACTTTATCTGACTATTAGCATTTTGCCCATTAATATTTAGTATACAAATGACAATCTGATTTTAAAAATATATAAACTTTAATACTTGTTTTTGAATAGGTAACACATTTACATGGTTCCAAAGCCAAAAGTATCACCCTGACCTTTAGCAACCTGTCACCCTCCGTGAAGGCAAGTGATATTACAAATTTCTTGTGTATCTTACCAGAGATAATGCTATGTACAAGCATATATGTATACACTGTTAATTGAAACATAACACACATAACAGAAGAGTGAATCAGTCACCAGTGTAAAACTAGATAGATTTTCACAAAGTGAACACTCCTAACTAGCAACCAGATCAAGAATGATAACTCTACCAGAACTCTAGGCCCTCCTTTTGTGTCCCCCCAGACAATGCCTCAATCATTCTATTCTCTATACCAGATTTCTGACAACATAAATTAATTTTATTACAGTTATTCTTGGAGGTTTTAATCTCCATATAAAACTTTTCAATCAGCTCACCAATGCATACAAAGAAATTCACATAAGAAACTTATATATGTAGAATCTTAAAGTGTACACTCTTATACCTGGATTCTTTTGCTCAAAATTATTGGATTCATCTGAATTGTTCATTGTATTGTGTTTCATTTATTCTCACTGATGTATTGTAGTCTTCTTAATGACTGATTCAATTTCTTTACTTGTGATTGGTTTGCTGAGGTCATCTATTTCTTCTCGAGTCAATGTTGGTTGTTCATGCCTTTCTAGAAAGTTGTCCATTTCATCTACATCATCTAGTTTATTAGCATAAAGTTGTTCATAGCATCCTCTTGTTACTTCCTTCATTTCTGTGGGGTCAGTGGCTATGTCTCCTCTTCCACTTCTGATTTTATTTACTTACATCCTCTCTTCTTTTTGTCAACCTCACAAAGGGTCCATCAATCTTACTGATTTTCTCATAGGACCAACTTCTGGTTTTATTGATTTTCTCGATTGTTTTCATGTCCTCAATTTCATTTATTTCTGCTCTAATCTTCATTATTTCTTTCCTTTTGCTTGCTTTGGAGTTAGCTTGCTGTTCTTTCTCTAGTTCTTCCAAGTGGACAGTTAATTCCTCGACTTTTGCTTTCTTCTTTTTTGATAGAGGCATTTAGGGCAATAAATTTCCCTCTTAGCACTGCCTTTGCTAAGGTGTTTCCTGCTGTTGTGGGGTGTAATGTTCCATACATGTCTGTTAAGTCTAGCTCATTTATTGTATTATTCAAATTCTCTGTTTCTTTATTGATCCTCTGTCTAGATATTCTGTCCATTGATGAGAATGGGGAATTGAAATCTTCAACTATTATGGTAGATGTGTCTATTTCTCTTTTCAGTGTTTGCTTCATGTATTTTGGAGCACTCTGGCTTGGTGCATACATATTTATGATTGCTACGTCTTCTTGTTGAATTGTTCCTTTTATGAATACACAGTGTCCTTGTCTCTTTTAACTGTTTTACATTTGAAGTCTAATTTGTTAGATATTAGTATAGCTACTCCTGCTATTTTCTGATTATTATTTGCATGGAATATCTTTTCCCAACCTTTCACTTTCTACCTATGTTTATCCTTGGGTCTAAGATGCATTTCCTGTAGACAGCATATAGATGGGTCCTGTTTTTTTAATCCATTCTGCCAGTCTATGTCTTTTGATTGGGGAGTTTAATGCATTAACATTTAGAGTTATTATTGTATGAGAGATACTTTCTTCAACCATTTTGCCTTCTGGATTTTATATGTCATATCTAATTTTTCTTGTTTTTACTTTTACTGATAGTCTTCATTTCTATACCCTTCTCCATACCTCTCTCTCCTGTCTTTTCTCATCTGTCTCTGGTGTTCCCTTTAGTATTTTTTGCAGAGCCGGTTCTCTTGGTCACAAATTCTCTCAGTGATTTTTTTGTCTGAAAATGTTTTAATTTCCCCCTCATTTTTGACAGACAGTTTTGGTGGATATAGAATTCTTGGTTGGCAGTTTTTCTCTTTTAGTAATTTAAATATATCATCCCACTGTCTTCTTGCCTCCATGGTTTCTGCTGAGAAATCTACGCATAGTCTTATTGGGCTCCCCTTTTATGTGATGGATTGCTTTTCTCTTGCTGCTTTCAAGATTCTTTTTCTCTTTGCCATCTGACATTCTGATTAGTAAGTGTCTTGGAGTATGTCTATTTGGATCTATTCTATTTGGGGTACACAGCACTTCTTGGATCTGTAATTTTAAGTTTTTCATAAGAGTTTGGAAATTTTCAGTGATAATTTCCTCCATTTGTTTTCCTCCTCCTTTTCCATTCTCTTCTCCTTCTGTATATTCATGTGCTTCATGTTGTCATTCAATTGCCTGAGTCCTTGCTCATATTTTTCCATTCTTTTCCCTATATTTTGTTTTGCTTGTCAGATTTCAGATGTCCTCCAGTTCACTAATCCTATCTTCTGCCTCTTGAAATCTGGCATTGTAGGTTTCCATTGTTTTTCTCATCTCTTCTACTGTGCCTTTCATTCCCATAAGTTCTGTGATTTGTTTTTTCAGACTTTCGTCTTTTTGTTCATTTCTTGCCTTCTTTATATCCTCCTTCAATTCATGGATTTGATTTTTGATGAGGTTTTCCATGTCTGTTCAAACATTCTGAATTAATTGTTTCAACTCCTGTATCTCATTTGAATTATTGGTTTATTCCTTTGACTGGGCTATTTCTTCAATTTTCCTAGTATGGTTTTTTATTTTTTGCTGGTGTCTAGGCATTTAATTACCTTAATTAGCTTATTCTGGAGATTGTTTTCAGTTTTCTTTTCCTAGGATTTTCTTGCTGAATGACTTTGCTGTCTATCTGTTGACATTCAGTTCAGCTCATTCTAGTCCTCTAGCTTAGGTTTTGTTTAACAGATCAGAATTTTTCAGTTATTTTTTTGTTTTTTGCCCTGCCTGTATGGTGCCTTTGCTCCACCCCTTAGGAGGGTCTACTTAGGTATTATAGACACCAGTCAGATTTTCCCAGACCCAACTGGTTTCCTCTCAGAAGGAAAGAGTCACATGCACCAGTCACCTGCATCAGTTTTCCCCGAGGGTGAGACCCAGCAGGTCGAAAGACTTTCCTATGAAGTCTCTCGACTTTGGGTTATTCCTATTCTGCCCAGTATGTGGTGCTTCTCTACCTGCAGTTCCCACCACAAGGTGATGCGGTACCTTTAACTCCAGCAGACTCTCCCTGGTAGGGGCATCGTGGAGACAGAGGAGAGGTCGTAGGCTGGCTTTAATTGCTTCAATTTTACAGACCCTGGGTTCTGAATTCCTGGAGTGAGGGATTCCACCTGAGCTGGGCCCCACCCCTCTCCTGGGGAAGGCACAGGCTCCAGACAAGATCTCAAACAAGCTCAATTCTGCCTATGCCTGGGGCAGTGGAGCCTGAGAAGCCTTGTAGCTGTATTCAAAGAGTAATCAATCCGTAGAAACACAGCCACAAAAGAGAAAAAGAAAAATCTTTTTCAGAGCAGAACCCTGTTCCTCAGGTTAGCCAATCAAGAGCTTAAGTTGGTATGCTGTTCTGTGTATCTCCAGGTCCTATGTGCCCCCTCCTTTCCTGCAGGGCCCAGACCTTTTCAGATCCAAAAACATTTCCATTTTTTCTTCTTTTTTTCTTTTTCTGTCAGCCCTGCCCCTCTGCACCAGGGCAAAACCCAGCAACCTCCACTTTTACTAGAGGTTCAGCTGAGCTGGGGGCGTATTTTCAGTAGTCAGAATTTGTTAATTAATTCTACAATTGGAGTTTTGTTGTGCTCAGCCCCTGCTGCTAGTAAAGTCTCTTTCCTTTCCCCCTGGGAAGCAGTCTGTGGGGTGGGGCACTGGCTGCCACGGCTTGGGGAACTCACGGTTCTGGGGGCTTGCAGCTGGTCCAACTGGTCCAGACTGGGGTACGCTGCGTATCCGGTTACTGACGTGGCCCCAGCAGTTGTTCTGTACAGTTCTGTACTAGCTGCTCTGGAGGATGAACTAAATCCCACCCCTTGCTAAGCTGCCATCTTGGCTCTGTCTCTGTATTATATTCTAATGTATAAATACACCATGGTTTATTTATCCATTTTACTGAAGATGGATACAATAGTTGTTTCCAATGCTTATTAGGATTGATATTGTTATGCTTTGTACAAGTCTCTGGTGAACATATGTATGCATTTCTCTGGGTAAATACTAAAAGAGAAATTGGTTGGTCATAGCATATGCATGTTTGTTGTTAGTAATACTGCCAGTATTCATAAGTGTTGTAAGAATTTTCAGTACCATCAGTACTGTGAAAGTTATGGATATTCCACATTCTTATCAATGTTTGGCATTTTTCATGGTAGGTATATAATGTATAGTTTATTTACATTTCCTTGAAGACTAATGAAGTTAGCAACCATTTCTTTTCTGATTTATATTTAGTGTTTGTTTCTATAATTTTTGGATATGAGTCCTTTGTTGGATATATGTATTATGGATATCTTTGCCACTCTGAGTTGTTTTTTCACTCTCTTACTGGTGGTCTTTTCATGAATAGATGCTATTAATTTTGATGTAGCTGAATTTATCAATTTTACCCTATAGGATTGGTAGAAAATCTTGGTCTATCCTAAGGCTATGAAGATTTTCTCCCAGATGATTGTTCTGAAAGCTTCTTTTGCTTTATTTTTCATATTCAGATCTAAAATTTATCTGCATTTTATTTTTGCAGTTGATGTGAGGTAGGAGTCAAGATTAAGTTTGTTCCCATATGGGCATCCAACTGGCCCATTTATTTAAATTACCATCTTTTCAAGATTGTACTGTCACCTCTATTATTAGTTAGGAGACTGTATACCATGAGTTTTTTTTTTGGTCTATATTCTATTCCATTGGTCTAGCTATCTACCATTATGACAAAATAACAGCCAATATCCATCAACAGAAGGATGAGCAGTCTACAATTAAATGAAACATGGATGAATTTTACAACAGAATGCTGAAGACAATAATCTATACACAGAGAAGTGTATAATTTTATTTATGTAAATTTCAAAAATAGTTAAAAACAGCATATGCTGTTAGAAGTCAGTGAAGGCGACTAGAATGGAGCACAAGGAGGGTATCTAGATTATTATTATTATCTCAATCAGGAAATAGGTATTCTATTTCTTGATTGAGGCATTAGTTACATGGCTGTATTCACTCGTGAAGATTCTGACACTTGGTACTTATGTACATTACAATTTTAAGAAGTTCACAATAAAGCAAAAGGTCATTTTTTTTACATACCTTTAAAGAAGAATCAGGATCCTTTCCATTAAGAAGACCTAATACTTGATTAAGACATGAAGAAAAGTGCTCATACCTAGGTTTGAAATAAAAGTAGACATCAAACGCTAATTATGAAATTGATACATCAAAATGAATTTATCTGTAAAGTAAATATAAAATTTAAGTGCACTTTTTCATCCATGTATTTATTTTGGGCTTCTAATATAGAACAGTTTCTGTAAAATTTATATGTAAAACTTGAAACCTGCCATATCATCATTGTATACAGAAATTGGCCTTGTTATTTATTTATTGAACAGTGAAAAGACATGGCTCATGTGACAAAGAATAAACCATTGAAACTTTCAGTACCTCAATTACCTTTTTTTTTAAAGGTTGTGCTCAGTGTATAAAAATTCAAAGAACATAGGGGTAGTCTAATGAATTAGAAAGCTACTTTTTTATTGAATGCCTACAATTGCCACGAATTAAATTAGGCTATGAAGATTCAGAGGTAAGGGGCAAGGAACTGAGTCATCCAACTCTAAGAGGTACTAGAGATAGTCTATATGAATGCTGCAACCTGTACTTGGCAACATGGTACTATGACAGGGAATTCAGTCTAAGGATGGAGGCAGAAAGATAGAAAATGATAATATGACTTAATATAAAATACAATGCTAGAATGGAACATATGTTGGGTGCTATGGAAGAGAGGATGTGTATCAAACCTAGTCTTGGCAGGGAAGGCCTGGTCGGGTAAAGTTTCCCGGAATTAGATCTTAAAAAATTAATAGGAGTTGGACATATAAAGGAGGAAGTGTATTCCATAGTCTTCCAGAGGAAGTATTCCATAGAAAATGGCATGTGGATACATGAGAGTATTTTTAGCAAGTTGAAAGCTCTGCTTACTGTCTGATATGTTTAGAGAAAATAACAAAAACATAAAATGTGAAAAATTTAGGCTGAGATGTTACTAGTATCTTAGAGGGTCATACTGAGAATTTAGATATTCATCTTGAATGCATGGGAAATCACAGATTTTAAGAGACATATGGTTGAAGAGAAAGATGAAAGTTTAACATCTTTAGAAAAGTTAAGACAGAGTCAATTGAATAGGAGGCACTAAAAAGAGAAAGAAGATATGCAGAATGAGACTTAATAGGGTAATGTGCTCATTTTTGAATGAAACTAAGTTAACAATTTGTAGAAAGGCAGTTTCTACAGGGGTATAGATTTATCCAGGGGTATAGATTTGAAGGAACTACACTCAAATGAGATTCCATTTTGTATGAGTGTGTGAAACAAAAAAAGGTCATCTTCTGAGTGAAAGGTAGCAACCGGGCAGTGAAGATTTGAAATATTAATTGTGAAAGAAAGTCAACTAGGAATAAATTTAAGAGGTGCTGGCCCGGCTAAATTTAGAGACAGTGAATTTGTAGTACATAAATTCATAAAGTTGTATGATTTTCCTCAAGCTTTAACTAGGAACCCCGACATTAGTTAGACTTTGGAACAGATTCAAGATTGGGGTTTTTATAAGTTCCATGACAGATAAATAAGAGAACAACACAGCTAGACAAACACACACATATATATTAATTTTTGCCAGAGATGATTCATGGGTTCTAGGTTGGGTAGGGATGATAACAGATAATGGAATTGAGAGATTTATAGGAGATAAGCAACCAGTTACTGATGCTAAACCAGATTATCTTCTTTTTCTCCTGGATAAGTATATCCAAAATAAATTTTCTTTTTACTGGGAAGCTGGTATCAGAATGGGTATCACGTGAGAATATATTGGGAGGACTCTTACAACAGATAAAGAGGACAGGTAAAAGGAACTCAACCAGGAAGAAAAAGTTCTCTTACCTACTGATGCTTAAGTGGAGAAAAAATGAAACGCTACTGTCAATATTTCTTGGTTTTGCAAAATATCACTTAGTCATGAGTACTGATCAACCTTGCCCTTGACCTAGTTCTTAAGTTTTCTTGTTATTATTATTATTTTCTAATCTTCTAGATTCTTCTATGTTCCTTGAAGATCAGGGACCGTCTTTACATCACTGTCAATGCTTACATCTTCTCCTCCAATGCTTGACCCTAGATGCTCAGTAAATGTTTTCTTATTTGTGAATGCTAAGCTAAATGATCTTTGAAGCAACTCCCAACAATTTCCTAACTCAGAACCACAAAGCAACTGAGGCACTGGGAAAATTTGACCTAAGATGGCAAAATCGACAAGCTCTTTGTTAGTTACTAAAATGTAAACAGAGCTCAAGAATTCCATGAAATGCCACTGATACAGACATATAAACATGTATTCCCATTCTACCTTATAATATTACTGAGGTGCAACATGGAGACATAATCTATTTTTCAAACAAAACAAACTTTAAAATACCACACATAAATAAAGACCGATATGACTGTTCCAATAATAAAAATACATATTATTTCAAAGAACCATATAACATTCAAGATTTAAAACTGATTTTAAATCAGATTAATCAAATGTATATATTTTGGACAATGACAAACCCTAATCATCTAAGACAAAGATTAGAATACACAAATGAACTTGTTATAATTTCACATTTCAGGCCAGGAAAGCATAAAGAATGAGAAGAAATATACCAAAATATTTTTATTTAATCTTATTATGAATCATTACACTCTTAAGTTTTCTAAATCTAAGAAGGCAGTTTAATTTACCACAAACACATCTTGAGAAAAAAACAAGAAGTTTCTAAAATTTACTAAAGAGATTCATACCTGGTAAGATAATCAGCAATTTTAGGATTCTTAAGGAGATCCATCAGTAGGTCAACCGAATACTTTCTAGTTAGCGTACCATCACCATTTACAAGAATATTAAATATTAACTGAAAAGTCTGATGAATGTTTCGGGCGTGGAACAGCTTAAATACAAATTAAGAAAAGGATATTACACAAAAATTTAAGCTGACACCATCCTAAAATAAAACAAAACCTCAATAACTTTAAAGCATCACAGAAAATATACTTCAGATTAATTATCTCCATAAGTAATTAAAAAATCATATTTACCTTATCTCCAACTTCCTCATTTAATGTCAAACTGGATAATATTGAAAGTGCAAACACAACCACAGTTAAACTACTATGGGCCAAGAAGGTTATAAGAGTTCGATAAAAAGATTTCACATTACTCTAAGGAAGAAAAAAAAGTTTACAAAAGTTAGAATAAAAAAATATGCTTTATATGTTGGTTTAAAAGTATTAAAGTATAATCAAACTTCTATTAAACTTTATTATGAACTCTAACAAGATATTAACATCTATAAAAGATAAATATTTTTAAAAATATAAAGCATAAATTCATATAATCAGAGATAAATGTAAATTCCAAGAACTGTTTGTATAAACAAAGGGTATGTACACTATAAAGCAACCTAGCAAATGTACCCAAATGAGTAGGAAATGAATTTTGCCAAGTTTTATCATTTCAGAATAACTAATTCACTGACGGTAAATCAGGTTACAATTCTAATAACAGTTCAAAAGGGATACGAGGAGAGTGGCAACAGAAGAGCTACTTAAACACCATCGGAAAAGTTGTTCAGTATTTGTTTAAGTTAATATAGGAGTCAATAATGAGGAACCGTCATGATTATGTTTAAAAGCAAGAAGATAAATAGCAAACTAGAGAATTTGTTTTTGTTAACACATATTGGCCTAGCAGTCAACTTTGTCACATTAGATTACCATTTAAACTTAAGAGATCATTACAAGGGAGAGTGCGATGGGTACCTTTGTGTATATATATATATATTTTTTTTTTATATGGGCAGGCACTGGGAATCGAACCCGGGTCCTCGGGCATGGCAGGCAAGCACTCTTACCTGCTACCTGCTGAACCACCGTGGCCCGCCCGGTACCTTTGTATATTGCTGACAGTGAGATAGGTAGACTCTTAGTCAAGAGCATTTTCTAAATGTGGAATTACGAGCAAATGTTACTTTTCATTTTATTAAGTGTTTTCTAAATATGGGCATTTTTTTTTCAATTTAGAATACACACACAAGAATATACATAGCAATCTTTCTTTTTTTTTTTTTTACACAGACACCCATGTATATATATACCAATACACAGTGTGTATATTCAATTTAGAATACACACACATGTATACACATAGCAATCTTTCCTTTTTTTTTATTTTATTTTTTTTTGCATGTACAGGCACCGGTAAGGGAATATCTTCCCTTTTTATAAACCTTTTCAAACACTTTCACAGCTCAAAAAAAAACCTCCATCTCCCAGGTCAGAAAAATGCAGCACATGAAAAAATAAGATGTTTGTTTAGTTTAAAATCAAACAAGCAATTGTGAATATTGCATAGCAGAGGAACTGTTCATAAAGCACTTAAAAGAAATCAGTGAACTTTCTTAATTTAATATATTTCCAAAGGTGGTTCAGCTAACTTCATTTGTGTGCCCTCCCTTATCACAAGTACTGGTAGTTGATACCAGAAATTTATGGATCTTTTAAGTGGAGTTGCCACTGATTTTGTGGAAATATAAGACTAAGGTAAATGGGATAGGTTGTCTGTGACGTGCTTCCCCTCTATTAGCACAAAATAATTTAGCATTGCTTATATTATTCAACAGGCAAATTATGGAATTCTATCCTATGCTTTCAGTATTTAAAATTTGTATTAACTTTTAACTGTCTTAATACAACATACATAAAATCTGGAAAACTTCAAGTTATTTATGTATCAATCTGATTGTTCATAAGCTTTGAAAGTTCAACAGGACTAGACATGACACTCCTTATTAAATTTTTTTTTAAAAGAAAAAAATGGAAAACATTTTCTATAAGAGAACCCACCAAAACACAAGAAATATTTTAAAAATAAAATTCTTACCAAAGTCTTTATGTGTGTTTGAACAGAAAGATTACGCCGACAAAGATTTGCCAACAATCCTAGACAAGGCATTGTTAATTCATCTTCAGAAGACTGACTGTTGTTTCACATTGTTTAGTTTTGTTTAAAAGGAAAATAATTAAAAAAAACAAAACCATTAGGTTATTTCTCATTAACTTAAAATGTTATATTAATTTATACATTTAAATTTTTTTCTGCTAACTGCAGTAGTACATGTCTTCTAACAAGCAGAAATTCTAACATGTTAAAAAATTATTTTATTAACATGTAGTTAAGCTCCAGAAAGGAAAGATCATTTATTTCATGTTTGAAACCAAATTATTCTATTCAATTGCATCAAAGAAATATGGGAATAAATGTCAAATGACCATTTTCTGTTTAATCAGTATGTCTTCCAATCAAGAAGAATAAATATAAAAATACAATTTCAATAACATTTTTTCCTACCCAAATCAACTGATTTCATAAATTTGTTATGAAAACTGATATAGAGCTTCTTTACAGCATTTGATCCTTAAAATCTTTTAGGAGAATCAAACAAGAGTCAGGGTCTCAGTTTAAAAACTTGGGGAAAATAACATCTAAAACATTGAAGTACTACATGGTTTTAGTTTTAAAAAAAATTATTTGGTTACATGTTTAAGTAATAAGGTTGCATACTCACATGTGATCTATCAGGAATATAATCAATTCATCTATATTGGCACCAGAATGGAAAATTTTGACGTTATAAGTCAACCTCTGCAGAAGTTGAATGCACTGAGAATAATAAAATTGTCATCATAAAGAGATAGAAACATACAGTTTGCTCACAAGAACTGACTCTTAGTGCACATCTTGAGCAGTTCACCATTTTAGGAGAGAGTTTAGGATAAGAAGTTTTCCAATTTTTTTTAAACACATACAAAGTAAGGAGACCAAGAATCTTTATATCCAAGTCACACATTTCTACACGGTCTATTTCAAAGAGAGCACTTTGTCCGAAACCTCGTCCATGTAATCATGTTATACTTGTATGGAAGGTAAAACACATGGTATTTCAATTCTAAGATATGTTTTTTCACATTTTATCATCTCTAAAATTGCATGTCAGTTTAATTGGCAATGTTTTTCTTTCTTAAAACTGACTGCATTTTCAGGTTTAATGAATTATTATGAGTGCAAGAACTTTTATTCTACTCTAAATAAGACTATATCTATAGTTACTATTTTGTTGGTTATGTTTCCCCAAAAGAGACTAGATGCTAACTCAAATTACAATTTTCATATGAAGAATGTACATCTCAAAACACAGACATCCTGTATTTATAAGTCAGTTATAAGGAAGGGAAAACCAGATGTTAAGTCATAGAGCACCATGTGAGTGTCTATACCTGTAAAAATACTGAATCGTTGTGGCAAGCACTGTTCCGACAAACCACTCCTGCCAGTACACTATTCAGATTATATGTATTCTGAAGACAGTCTCTGGTTTCATTGTCTAAAGCTGTAAGTTAAAATAAAATGGCACAAAATACATCATTTTAATATGTGGTCTCCATGGATAACAGATAAATTATTTCATATTGAATTAACCATTATATTAAAAAAGCTCATATGATATGGCTATTTTATTTACCAATATCCTCCAAATCAGCAATTTAACAGAAATTTTATGGGCTAGAAAAAGGGAAAGGAATATGAACTTTCCTTTCTTTTTTAATATATAAATACTTTCCCTACATAGAATAAAATAATCTTTAGGAAGAAAACTTGTATTATATATTTGTAGAAAGTTCGTTATGAACTTATGTAGACAGCTTCATTGAACATCATAAGTATATGGAACCTCGAGTAGGGCATGAGATTTTGTTGGTTTGTCCAGAGTGATGCCGTGAGAAATCCCAGAGTGATTTGAACAGTGAATAAAAAAGTATTTGCAAAGAATGGTGAGAAAGGGGGAAAATTCAACTTCCCCAAGTTGAATTCTTATTTTTTTTTTTTACATGGGCAGGCACCAGGAATCGAACACGGGTCCTAGGGCTTGGCAGGCAAGCATTCTTACCTGCTGAGCCACCGTGGCCTGCCCCCCAAGTTGAATTCTTGATATTTTTACAAGCAGTGGGACAACCAAAGCTTTAGGCTGAGCACCCAATCTTCATATGAAACTTAACCCCACAAAGGATAGGTCAAGCCTACTTAAAATTAGGCCTAAGAGTCACCTCCAAGAGAACCTCTTTTGTTGCTCAGATGTAGTCTCTCTCTCCAGCCAACACAACAGGCAAACTCACTGCCCTCCCCCTGTCTATGTGGGACATGACTCCTAGGGGTGCGGACCTTCCTGGCAATGCAGGACAGAAATCCTAGAGTGAGCTGAGACAGCATCAAGGGATTGAGAAAACCTTCTCGACCAAAAAAGGAAAGAGCAAAATGAGACAAAGTGTCAATGGCTGAGAGATTCCAAACAGAGTCGAAAGGTTATCCTGGAGGTTATTCTTATGTATTAAATAGATATCACCCTGTTAGTCAAGATGTAATGTAGAGCTGAGTGTCAGTAGCCATATTTCTTGAAGATGATTGTATAATGATAGAGCTTTCACAATGTGATTGTGTGATTGTGAAAACCTTGCGTCTGATGCTCCTTTTATCTCCTTTATCGACAGATGAGTAAAGTATATGGCATAAAAATATATAATAGGGGGAACAAATATTAAAATAAATTTAGAATGAAATGCTAGTGATCAATCAAAGGGAGGGGTAAAGGGTATGGCATGTATGAATTTTTTTCTGTTGTCTTTTTATTTTCTTCTGAATTGATGCAAATGTTCTAAAGAAATGATCATGATGAATATGCAACTATGTGATGATACTGTGAATTACTGATTATATATGCAGAATGAATGATCATAAGTTAAGAATCTTTGCATTTGTTTGTTATATTTTTAAAAAGAATTAATAAAAAGAGAAAGTTTGTTATGAAAAGACTATACTTTACATTTTAAAAAATATTTTTAAATGTTGAAAATGATACCATTCTCTAACAAATGATTGGTAGGAATTGGCAGAGCCGTTTTGGAAACTAATTTAGTAATGGCTGTTAAATTGAAAACTGACCCAAAAATTCCACTGGGAATTTATCCAATAGAAGTATAATAATTTTTGAATAATGCTATTTACATTATAAACTCTGGTAGTAAAAACTAAAAAATAAAAGTGACCACCATTACAGGAATGATTGAACAAATTATACTATCTATAATTTGGTAGTAGGAAGCTATTAAGAAAATATTGACATGGAAAAATAACGAAGATAGATTATGTGAGAAAAAAAGTATAAAATATACAGTGCTCGGCAACATCATTTTTGTTAAAAACAACCAACCAAAGAGCTACAGTTATTTGTCATAGCATAGAAAATATCCAGAAAGGCATACACCAAGCCATTAAGAGATATTATTCCCAGAGTTGGAAGTGATGAGAGGGTTGGTAGCGGTGAGTAAACTCATTGCATTTTACCCTCTATATCTGCAGTCTAATGTGGTAGCCACTAGCCATATGCAGCTATTTAAATTCAGATTAGAGATTCAATTCTTTAGTCCACTAACCACACTTGAGTGAGTAAACTCATTGTATTTTACTCCCTATATCTGCACAGTCTAATTTGGTAGCCACTACCCATATGCAGCTATTTAAATTCAGATTAAAGATTCAATTCTTTAGTCCACTAACCACACTTGAGGTGTCCATTACTTGCATGTAGCTAGAGGCTACTATGTTGGATGGTACAGTTATAGAACACCACTTCATCACAGAAAGTGCTACTGGACAGTATTACTCTATGTTAAATACTTCTGGATTACTGGAATTTTTCTCTTTTTTTGGCATATGGAGGCTCTGGGAATCCAACATGGGTTTCCTGCATGGCAGGCGAGAATTCCCACACTGAGCTCCCTTGTACTGCCTGAATTACTGGAATTTTTAATAATAAGAATGTACTAATTTTACAATCACACAGAACCCCTCCCCCAATTAGAGGGAAAAAAAAGACCATTAAAAGAAAAAATTAAAAATAAAGGGTCACTTCCGGAGAAGATGGCGGCTTAGTAAGACGCGCGGATCTTACTTCCTCCTCCAGAACAGTTACTAGGGGAGTAGAAACGATACAGAACAGCTCTCGGAGCCACGACAGAGATCAAAAAGACAGCGTACCCCATCCTGGAACAGCTGACTGGCTGAGAGAACCCGCTCCAGTGAGCTTGCCGAGGGGCGCGGGCTTGCCCGGGGCGGGGTAGAAAGCTGCCGGAGTCCCTCCCTTCCTCCTTCCCAGGCCAGCTGGGACAATTGGACAGGTGGTCCCCTCAAGCCGTGGCGGCTGGCGCCCCCCCCACCACGCGTGGCCCCCCGGACCAACTGGGAGAATTAGATCGGAGATCCCCAAGCCCCGGAGAATGATGACCCTTCCAAACAAGTGACTTCCCGGTCCAGCTGGGAACAGTGCACTCTCCAGGGACGCGGCGGCTGGCGCCCTCCCGCCACGCTTGGTGCCCTGGGCCGACTAGGAGATTCGGACAGGCGCTCTCCCGGGCTGCGGCGGCCAGCGAACCTCCCCGCGTTCGGATCCCCGGGCCAGCTGGCACTCTTCCAAGCCGCTTCGGCTGGCGAACCTCCACCAGGGCGAGAGTTTTCCAAACTTAAAGGACCCACAGCACCTTTTACTGGTGGGACCCGCAGACAAACGTGTGCCACAAGCGCCACCTACTGGGCAGGATAAGAAAAACAGAACCCAGAGATTTCACAGAAAAATCTTTCAACCTGTTAGGGTCCAACACCCAGGGAAATCTGACTAAATGCCCAGACGCCAGCAGAAGATAATGGATCACACTCAGAAAATTGAAAATATAGCCCAGTCAAAAGAACAAACCAATAGTTCAAATGAGATACAGGAGCTGAGAAAACTAATGCTGAATATACGAACACAAATGCAAAACCTCTTCAAAAACAAAATCGATAAATTGAGGGAGGACATGAAGAAGACATGGGCTGAACAAAAAGAAGAAATAGAAAAACTGAAAAAACAGATCACAGAACTTCTGGAAGTGAAGGACAAAGTAGAAAAGATGGAAAAAACAATGGATACATACAATGATAGATTTAAAGAGACAGAAGATAGAATTAGTGATTTGGAGGATGGAACATCTGAATTCCAAAAAGAAACAGAAACTATAGGGAAAAGAATGGAAAAATTTGAACAGGGGATCAGGGAACTGAAGGACAATTTGAACCGCACAAATACACGTGCTGTAGGTGTCCCAGAAGGAGAACAGAAGGGAAAAGGAGGAGAAAAACTAATGGAAGAAATTATCACTGAAAATTTCCCAACTCTTATGAAAGACCTAAAATTACAGATCCAAGAAGTGCAGCGCACACCAAAGAGAATAGACCCAAATAGGCGTTCTCCAAGACACTTACTAGTTAGAATGTCAGAGGTCAAAGAGAAAGAGAGGATCTTGAAAGCAGCAAGAGAAAAACAATCCATCACATACAAGAGAAACCCAATAAGACTATGTGTAGATTTCTCAGCAGAAACCATGGAAGCTAGAAGACAGTGGGATGATATATTTAAATTACTAAAAGAGAAAAACTGCCAACAAAGACTCCTATATCCAGCAAAACTGTCCTTCAAAAATGAGGGAGAAATTAAAACATTCTCAGACAAAAAGTCACTGAGAGAATTTGTGACCAAGAGACCAGCTCTGCAAGAAATACTAAAGGGAGCACTAGAATCAGATACAAAAAGACAGAAGAGGGAGGTATGGAGAAGAGTGTAGAAAGAAGGAAAGTCAGATATGATATATATAATACAAAAGGCAAAATGTTAGAGGAAAATATTATCCAAACAGTAATAACACTAAATGTTAATGGACTGAATTCCCCAATCAAAAGACATAGACTGGCAGAATGGATTAAAAAACAGGATTCTTCTATATGCTGTCTACAGGAAACACATCTTAGACCCAAAGATAAACATAGGTTGAAAGTGAAAGGTTGGGAAAAGATATTTCATGCAAATAACAACCAGAAAAGAGCAGGAGTAGCTATACTAATATCCAACAAATTAGACTTCAAATGTAAAACAGTTAAAAGAGAAAAGAAGGACATTATCTACTAATGAAAGGAACAATTAAACAAGAAGACATAACAATCATAAATATTTATGCACCGAACCAGAATGCCCCAAAATACGTGAGGAATACACTGCAAACACTGAAAACGGAAATAGACACATATACCATAATAGTTGGAGACTTCAATTCACCACTCTCATCAATGGACAGAACATCTAGACAGAGGATCAATAAAGAAATAGAGAATCTGAATATTACTATAAATGAGCTAGACTTAACAGACATTTATAGGATATTACATCCCACAACAGCAGGATACACCTTTTTCTCAAGTGCTCATGGATCATTCTCAAAGATAGACCATATGCTGGGTCACAAAGCAAGTCTTAACAAATTTAAAAAGATTGAAATCATACACAACACTTTCTCGGATCATAAAGGAATGAAGTTGGAAATCAATAATAGGCGGAGTGCCAGAAAATTCACAAATACGTGGAGGCTCAACAACACACTCTTAAAACAACGAGTGGGTCAAAGAAGAAATTGCAAGAGAAATTAGTAAATACCTCGAGGCGAATGAAAACGAAAACACAACATATCAAAACTTATGGGACGCAGCAAAGGCAGTGCTAAGAGGGAAGTTTATTGCCCTAAATGCCTATATCAGAAAAGAAGAAAAGGCAAAAATGCAGGAATTAACTGTCCACTTGGAAGAACTGGAGAAAGAACAGCAAACGAATCCCAAAGCAAGCAAAAGGAAAGAAATAACAAAGATCAGAGCAGAAATAAATGAAATTAAAAACATGAAAACAACAGAGAAAATCAATAAGACCAGAAGTTGGTTCTATGAGAAAATCAATAAGATTGATGGGCCCTTAGCAAGACTGACAAAAAGAAGAAGAGAGAGGACACAAATAAATAGGATCAGAAATGGAAGAGGAGACATAACTACTGACATCACAGAAATAAAGGAGGTAATAACAGGATACTATGAACAACTTTACGCTAATAAATACAACAATTTAGATGAAATGGACGGGTTCCTGGAAAGACATGAACAACCAACTTTGACTCAAGAAGAAATAGATGACCTCAACAAATCAATCACAAGTAAAGAAATTGAATCAGTCATTCAAAAGCTTCCTAAAAAGAAAAGTCCAGGACCAGATGGCTTCACATGTGAATTCTATCAAACATTCCAGAAAGAATTAGTACCAACTCTCCTCAAACTCTTCCAAAAAATCGAAGTGGAGGGAAAACTACCTAATTCATTCTATGAAGCCAACATCACCCTCATACCAAAACCAGGCAAAGATATTACAAAAAAAGAAAACTACAGACCAATCTCTCTAATGAATATAGATGCAAAAATCCTCAATAAAATTCTAGCAAATCGTATCCAACAACACATTAAAAGAATTATACATCATGACCAAGTAGGATTCATCCCAGGTATGCAAGGATGGTTCAACATAAGAAAATCAATTAATGTAATACACCATATCAACAAATCAAAGCAGAAAAATCACATGATCATCTCAATTGATGCAGAGAAAGCATTTGACAAGATTCAACATCCTTTCCTGTTGAAAACACTTCAAAACATAGGAATACAAGGGAACTTCCTTAAAATGATAGAGGGAATATATGAAAAACCTATAGCTAACATCATCCTCAATGGGGAAAAATCGAAAACTTTCCCCCTAAGATCAGGAACAAGACAAGGATGTCCATTATCACCACTATTATCCAACATTGTGTTGGAGGTTCTAGCCAGAGCAATTAGACAAGAAAAAGAAATACAAGGCATCAGAATTGGAAAGGAAGAAGTAAAACTATCACTGTTTGAAGACGATATGATACTATACGTCGAAAAAACGGAAAAATCCACAACAAAACTACTAGGGCTAATAAATGAGTACAGCAATGTAGCAGGTTACAAGATCAACATTCAAAAATCTGAATCATTTCTATACACTAGTAATGAACAAGCTGAGGGGGAAATCAAGAAACGAATCCCATTTACAATTGCAACTAAAAGAATAAAATACCTAGGAATAAATTTAACTAAAGAGACAAAAAACCTATATAAAGAAAACTACAAAAAACTGCTAAAAGAAATCACAGAAGACCTAAATAGATCGAAGGGCATACTGTGTTCATGGATTGGAAGACTAAATATAGTTAAGATGTCAATCCTACCTAAATTGATCTACAGATTCAATGCAATACCAATCAAAATCCCAACAACTTACTTTTCAGAAATAGAAAAACCAATAAGCAAATTTATCTGGAAGGGCAGGGTGCCCCGAATTGCTAAAAACATCTTGAGGAAAAAAAAACGAAACTGGAGGTCTCACGCTGCCTGACTTTAAGGCATATTATGAAGCCACAGTGGTCAAAACAGCATGGTATTGGCATAAAGATAGATATATCGACCAATGGAATCAAATAGAGTGCTCAGATATAGACCCTCTCATCTATGGACATTTGATCTTTGATAAGGCAGTCAAGCCAACTCACCTGGGACAGAACAGTCTCTTCAATAAATGGTGCCTAGAGAACTGGATATCCATATGCAAAAGAATGAAAGAAGACCCGTATCTCACACCCTATACAAAAGTTAACTCAAAATGGATCAAAGATCTAAACATTAGGTCTAAGACCATAAAACAGTTAGAGGAAAATGTAGGGAGATATCTTATGAAACTTCCAATTGGAGGCGGTTTTATGGACCTTAAACCTAAAGCAAGAGCACTGAAGAAAGAAATAAATAAATGGGAGCTCCTCAAAATTAAACACTTTTGTGCATCAAAGAACTTTATCAAGAAAGTAGAAAGACAGCCTACACAATGGGAGACAATATTTGGAAATGACATATCAGATAAAGGTCTAGTATCCAGAATTTATAAAGAGATTGTCCAACTCAACAACAAAAAGACAGCCAACCCAATTACAAAATGGGAAAAAGACTTGAACAGACACCTATCAGAAGAGGAAATACAAATGGCCAAAAGGCACATGAAGACATGCTCAATGTCCCTGGCCATTAGAGAAATGCAAATCAAAACCACAATGAGATATCATCTCACACCCACCAGAATGGCCATTATCAACAAAACAGAAAATGACAAGTGCTGGAGAGGATGCGGAGAAAGAGGCACACTTATCCACTGTTGGTGGGAATGTCAAATGGTGCAACCCCTGTGGAAGGCAGTTTGGCGGTTCCTCAAAAAGCTGAATATAGAATTGCCATACAACCCAGCAATACCATTGCTGGGTATCTACTCAAAGGACTTAAGGGCAAAGACACAAACGGACATTTGCACACCAATGTTTATAGCAGCGTTATTTACAATTGCAAAGAGATGGAAACAGCCAAAATGTCCATCAACAGACGAATGGCTAAACAAACTGTGGTATATACATACGATGGAATATCATGCAGCTTTAAGACAGAATAAACTTATGAAGCATATAATAACATTGATGGACCTAGAGAACATTATGCTGAGTGAGTCTAGCCAAAAACTAAAGGACAAATACTGTATGGTCCCACTGATGTGAACCGATATTTGAGAATAAACTTGGAATATGTCATTGGTAACAGAGTACAGCAGGAGTTAGAAACAGGGTAAGATAATGGGTGATTGGAGCTGAAGGGATACAGACTGTGCAACAGGACTAGATACAAAAACTCAAAAATGGACAGCACAATAATACCTAGTTGTAAAGTAAGCATGTTAAAACACTGAATGAAGCTGCATCTGAGCTATAGGTTTTTTTTTTGTCTTTCTGTTTGTTTGTCTTTTCTTTTTTGTACTATTATTATTATTTCTATTTTTTTCTCTATATTAACATTCTATATCTTTTTCTGTTGTTTTGCTAGTTCTTCTTCTAAATCGATGCAAATGTACTAAGAAATTATGATCATGCATCTATGTGATGATATTAAGAATTACTGATTGCATATGTAGAATGGAATGATTTCTAAATGTTGGGTTAATTTCTTTTTTTTTCTTTAATTAATAACAAAAAAAAGATATTTTCATGCCTCAAAGGCAACAGAATATCAGTATGCATAACAAGATGCAGACATATAAAGCCAAAAAAAAAATAATAAAAATAAAAAAAATAAATAAATAAAGGGAGGGGAGCAGTGCAACGGTGGCTCAGTGGCAGAATTCTAGCCTGCTCTGCTGGAGATCTGGGTTTGATTCCCCATGCCTGCCCATGTCAAATAAATAAATAAATAAATACAGATAGAGACATAGAAATAGAAAAACCAACATTAGCATTTTTACCCTCAGCTCTACATTAAATATAATCTGTCACAGAAGGATTTTTGTTTGATCACTAGCTATGACTTTTCTGAGTGGCATATTGTACATTTCTTTTTTTTTTTAATTCAAAAAAGTAGGCCAGCATTTCCAAAATTGCATTTTTTTCTGTAGAATACTAGATCTTTGACATGTTTCAGATTCCTTGGTCCAATAGTTTTAAGACATGCAGCCTATAATATGCCTCTTATTCAAGAAATTCACAGTGTATAAGCAGAACTGAGAAGCACTATAAGGAAGAAAACTTTTGAGTGTGAAACATTCTGCAAGAGAGTCTACAAATCTGCCCTTTAAAAATAATGAAATTCATACATCTTCCAAAAAATGAGAAAGAAAAACTAAATACATTACCTAATTGAGCCAGCAAACTGATAATACTTAAGATCAGCGGAACACTTATGTTTGGGTCTTCAAGTAGCTCTACAAGGCAAGTTAAGCACTCACTTGGTAATATCTGATTTGATGTAAACAATCGGGTGAACTTCTGTCCAGAAATAACCTACAAAACATTGATTAAAATGTGTTAGTTAAGGGTGGGCCACGGTGGCTCAGCAGGCAGAGTTCTCGCTTGTCATGCTGGAGACCAGGTTCAATTCCGGGTGCCTGCCCATGCAAAAAAAAGAAAAAAAAATTTGTTAGTTAAGAACTGGCAATCTTCATCTCTTCTCCATTCCAAATAAAAGCTCAGTGATATATATAGCCACTCTCTTTCCAAATTTAGAAACTTCACAAATGCTGTTTCTTCTACCTGGAAGATTACCTACCTACTACTTCCATCACTAGCTAATATAATCATTCAGGTCTTAGTTTAAATTCATTTCCTTCAGGAAGTTTTAGCTAACTCTCTTACCCCAAGGAGATTAGTTTGCTGTTATCCTATCTTACATTACATTATACTTCTATTTCATAAGTCAGCAAACTCTGACTAGCTTGGCTGTTTATCCTCCCTACCACACTGAATATTCCATGAAGGTATGGATTATATATCTACACATTACTATAATATGTTTACTGAATAAATGAATTTCAGAGCATACATTCTGCCTACTTTGAGGGAGGCAAAATGGAAAGCCAAAAGCAGCTAAGCCAAAGGATAATTAATTATTGGATCACTCCTTTGGTTCCTTTCCAAATAAAGTAACAGCCTGGAAGTTAAAGATTATAGAGAAGGACATTTTTAAAAAGTTAAAATGTAGCCAGGCCAGATGAAAAAACTTTTATTTTTGATCATTCCATTTATTACTCCTTTCCTACAATCCAATAAACTATAACACACACACACACGGTAAAGCTGGGGCTGAAGATGTTTTCAAAATGCTTTATGAATAATAGTTATTATTAAGCATATCTCTTCTATAAGGATGGAAAAATCATTAGCTATCTTAGAGTTAAACTACAACTGATTTAAATACGTTTATTTCTAAAAATTCATGCCTATACTGGCTATTTTAGCAACTTTAATCTTTCCTTTCTGTATTTCTCTTTTATTCCCTAATCTAGATGTCACTTTTTCTACTAAAGCTTTGCTGACAGGAGAGTGTCAGATAATCTGTTCTTAAGGGGCATGTGTTTTAGCAACACTATTAAAAGTAAAGGTCTATAAGACTGAAAAGAATAGGTGCAAAGATGAAACCGACAGGAAACTTTCTGAGCATTGCCCTTTAACCTACATATAAATTTAACCCTCTGGAAGATTAAGATGTTTTCTTCTTTAAATATAATTCACTTCAGGATGAACCTACATCTCAGTAATGTAAGTATTCTAATATATATATATTATAAGGTAAATTTAAAAAATTGCTTTACAAATTCTCCCCTTTACTCATACACAGAGTATTTTAATGCAAATAGAATTTATTTTAGTAATAACTAATTTAGAGCAGTTACTCTGGCCTAGGAATTATTATAGCACTTTACATATACTAACTTTTCATCTTCATAATAAGCCTATATGGTAGGTGCAATATTGTTTTGCAGATGAATAAATTGAGACACTCACTGATGCAGTACTACATACAATTGGGATTCACAACCAGGCAGCTTGATTCCTGAATCTGTGCTGTTAATAAGATTAATGCTAAGAAATACCATTATCAAGAATGAGACCTGCTTAGCTTTGTAAATCCTAAAAAAATTAAAAGCTCACGTTTGCATGAGGCTATAAAAACAAAATAACAGCAGTAAAAGTGTAACAGAATGAATAATCTTTCACATGACACCCATCTTTCTTTGAATCTTTAGATCTGCAAAGACGTACTGTGGAGAGCCGCCACCCGGGTCAGGCCTAGTGGACGCGCTGCAGCCTGCTCTAAAGCTCCCCCCGCCCATCGAGTGAGCCAAGATGGCGCCCACATCCTGCTTCCGCGTATGACACACACGCCCACCAACCCGATCTACCAATCACCCTCTTAGACGCGGCAACAACCTATTGGGCTTGAATTATGTATATAAGGTATTGCCCGGACGAGGCGGGGGAGACGACCCACAAGGAGCCGTGCCTGACGGCCGCACAGAGGTCGCTCCCCCGCGGGATGTATTCACCCGGTCGGGGAAAGTTATAGATAATGCAAGCTTAGACCCAGTAAAGATTTGTACTTACAACTGCTGCGTATTCTGGACTCGTTTTCTACCGCCAGGACCGGTTTGTCTGCGTCTCTTTCTCTCTCCCCCTTTTCTTGTCGTACCCTCCGCCGGCCGGGGGCCCGACGTTGAGCGAGGAGACACGGACAAGTGGTGGCCCGTACGGGGCACCTCCCTTTGCATCCGCGAGCTGATGAGGACGTGCCTCCGGAGTCTGTGGTTGTCTTTCCGCGCCTGATCATCGCGGAGAGGTAAGTACTTTTTCTTTACGTGGAAACTAAGGGCCGCGGGTTTTCAGGCAGCCCCGGTGACTCGGGAGAGCTCCCCGAGTGGTTAAGAGACAGTGCCGACTGCAATCATGGGGCAGTCCGAAAGCTCACCCCTGTTAGCTCCGCTAATGACCCTCTTGAAACGGCGGGGCCTCTCAGTTAAGAAAAGTTCTCTCCTAAGGTTCCTTGATGATGTTACAGTTTTTGCCCCCTGGTTCGCCCAGACTGGGAGCCTTAGTTTGCCCTCCTGGATAAAGCTTGGCCACGACATGGACCGAGCGCGCCGGACGGGCCTATGTCTGGACCCAATCCTAGTTCCCGTTTGGGAGGCTGTTCGCGCTTGTCTTGAGGCAGAGGCTGCCACGGGCCTCGGCCCGTCCCTCGTCCTGCAGCAGGCACGGGGCGCGCTTCGGGAAACTCAATCAGTTTTGTCTGCGGATGGCTCCTGTAAAGGGGAGCCGCCAATCCGTGAACGGCCAGAGTCCAGCGATGGTTCGGACACCTCTGACTCTGAGTCGGATGATGATCAGAATGAGGGTGTGGACGAACCTCCGAACCTCCGCTGATCGACTGGGAGAGGCCCCCTGCCTCACCCACGCAGCCCTCTGCCCCGCCAATGAGTACGCGGCGGTTTTCGGCGAGTGGTCACGGCGATCCCGCCAAAAAACCTCACCGAGGGCTCCCCCTGGTGGCCGAATCAGGCTGCACTGGCCCGCCTTTACACAGCCCAGAGTTCCCTGGAAGCTGGGTAGGGGAGGGGCAGCCACAGCTGTATCCCCCACCTGCGTACGCAGGCCCTCAGGACTCCATCTCATTAAGCAGTGGTAAAAGGCATTTCTGGAAATGGACCCCTTCATTTACCTTTAGACCTTTCGGAGTTCTAGGCGGATACCAGCCGCTTAAATCAGAACCAGACTCAGAAATGTATCCGGTTATCATCAATCCCCAAGGTGGTAATCAGCATGAATCCTATGATTATAAAGTTCTGAGGGAATTGAGGCAAGCCGTCCATCAATATGGCCCCAATGCTCCTTTTACGTTAAATTTAGTTGAAAATCTTGCCACCCTAAACCACACGCCCGCAGATATATACCAGCTAGCCCGTGCTTGTTTGCCACCGGGTCGGTATATAGACTGGAAGGCCTGGTTTGAAGAGCTAGCTGAAGAGCAAGCCGCGAAAAACGCCGCGGTTAGACGTGGCGCCTGGAATGCGGACATGCTCCTAGGGAAAGGGCCCCACTCCCAAAATCAAACAGGGTTCCCTACAGAAGTCTATGGGCAGATCTTCCGCTGCTTCATAGGCGCCTGGAAGAAATTAACGAGCCAGGGAGAAGCTCAAGCATCTCTCAGTAACATACACCAGGGCCCCACTGAACCATTTGTCGAGTTCGTAGCTAGGATGCAAAACACAGCAGAAAGGATTTTCACCGACCCAGGGATAGCAGAAACTGTAGTCAAACAAATGATATTTGAACAATGCAACAAAGACTGCAAGGTAATCCTAGTGCAGAACAAGGGTAAAAGCCTAACCGATTGGGTTCGTTTATGCAGGGACGCTGGCAGCCCACTAACTAGTACAACTCTAGCTGCCATGCTGGCTAGCTCACTGCGAGTAAATGCAGAACAAGCTAAGAACGCAGGAGCGAGGCAGAAAGGATGTTTCCAATGTGGAAAACCAGGACACATTAAAAGAAATTGTCCTAATATGAGCCAGCTAACCCACACTCAACAGGTGGCCAAGCTCTGTGGCCGTTGCCGTAAGGGACCCCATCGCGCGGAGGACTGTAGATCAGCCTTCGATGCAAACGGCAAGCGCCTCTCTGGCCGCCCGGAGCAGGCGCCAAAAAACGGGCAGAGGGGGTCCGCCTTTCCGGTGGACCCCCTTGCTGGCAATACAATGATGCAACACCAGTCCAAGTCCGTGCCTCCCATGAGTCAGGAGGACTGGACCTCTGTGCCACCTCCACACTCATACTGACCCCATCTGAAGGAGTTCGGTTGGTAGAAACCTCCTTTAAAGGACCTCTGCCACCAGGCACTGTGGGGCTCCTGTTAGGAAGAGCGTCCACAACCCTGAAAGGATTGGCAGTTGTGCCAGGTGTTATCAACCCTAACTCCACAAATACTGTCCAGATCATGGTTCAATCTATGCGAGGCACCCTGGTTATTGAAGAGGGTGATAAAATAGCACAACTTTTACTCCTTCCCAGCTTACACGCGCTCCTTCCGAGCAAAAACAGGAGGAAAACGGAAAAGGAACAAAAATCTACCGAGGGGATTTTTGAAGGCCTTCATATGTCTTTAGAGCAACGACCCATGCTGACTATTAAAGTGCAAGGCAGGCCCCTTTTGGGCCTGCTAGATACCGGGGCTGATAGGTCAATCATAAGACAGCAAGAATGGCCCTCTGCCTGGCCAACGTGCAGGGCAGAAGAAACCCTTAACGGCATAGGTCAAGTCTCGACACCCATGTTGAGCGCAACTGCCCTTCATTGGGCTGATGATGAAGGACACCAAGGCAGTTTCCAACCATATGTATTACCCCTGCCCGTATCCTTATGGGGGAGAGACGTCCTTACCCAAATGGACGTCACCTTAATTAGTAACTGCTCCCCAACCTCAAAACATCTGTTGAAAGGGATGGGATACGTCCCTGGCAAGGGTTTAGGAGCCTCACTACAAGGGCGCACAGTGCCTGTACAAACTGTGTCCAACCCCGACAAACGAGGTCTGGGTTTTTCCTAGGGGCCACTGAGGGGAATTTCCCACTCACGCCTATACGATTGCGGTGGAAAACCGAAACTCCAGTTTGGGTGCCTCAGTGGCCCCTACCAAAGGAAAAACTCTCAGCACTACACCATCTCGTCACAGAGCAATTAGAAAAAGGTCACATTATCCCTTCCACATCACCTTGGAACACCCCTGTGTTTGTTATAAAGAAGAAATCGGGCAAATGGAGATTGTTACAAGATTTGAGAGCCATCAACAACTGCATAGAGTCCTTAGGGCCTGTTCAAATGGGGTTGCCCCTCCTTTCAGCCCTGCCAAAACACTGGCCCATTTTTATACTAGATCTCAAAGACTGTTTCTTTTCCATTCCCCTTCACCCCGAAGACACTAAAAGGTTTGCCTTTACCGTGCCCTCTATTAACCAAGAGGAGCCCTGTCTACGTTTCGAGTGGACAGTTTTACCTCAAGGCATGATTAATAGCCCCACTATGTGCCAGCTGTACGTTACCACAACGCTGGCTAGCACTCGACAGCAGTTCCCACAAGTAAAAATTATCCATTATATGGACGACATTCTACTAGCCTATAAAGACATGGAACTTCTTAAAACAGCTCTCTCACACCTAGTCCTGACGCTTAAAAAGGCATGCCTAGAAGTAGCCCCGGAGAAGATTCAAATAGCAGAAGTCAGCACATTCCTGGGAGCAAAGATTATGCCTAGTCAAGTCTCCCCCCAAAAGATGACCCTCAGACTAGATGGCATACGCACCCTCAATGATCTACAGAAACTTGTGGGAGACATCAATTGGGTTCGTCCGTATCTAAAAATACCCAACGCGAGCCTGATGCCTCTATTCGATTTACTAAAAGGAAATCCAGACATAAATTCATCCCGGTGCCTCTCTCCGGAGGCGAGACAAGCACTCGGTCAGGTAGAACAAGCGCTCAGTAGCACTGCTTTAACAAGAATAGACCCCCAAAAACCTCTTGAAGCTTGTCTGCTGCCAACCATACTACAGCCCACAGCAGTGTTATGGCAACAAGGGCCATTACTTTGGATCCATCCTGGAATCTCCCCAAAGAAAAGTTTAGAGCATTACCCTACGGCACTCGCAGATTTAGCATTGGAAGCAATCAAAAGGGCTGTGCAGCATTTTGGCCAACAACCTAAAGATCTCAGGGTACCTTACACCGCCCAACAACTTGAGGTGCTTACTGGGTGCATAGATCAATGGGCCATTCTTCGATGTACCTTCCAAGGAAATATTAACAACCAGTTCCCAAAAGATCCCCTCTTACAATTTATCACCCGGCACCCGGTAATTTTTCCCAAAGTAACCTCGCCCAAGCCCCTGGTAGGCGCAATCACCGTGTATACGGATGGTTCAAGCACTGGTGCAGGAGCATACTGGGTAGAAGGGCGTACCCCAAAAACAGTACTCTTTCAGCCACAGAGGCCTCAATGGGTTGAATTACAAGTCGTCATCGCAATCCTAAAAGAGTTTGACGACCCCCTGAATATTATATCCGACTCCAATTATGTCGTGAATTCTGTGGCGGTCTTAGAAACGGTAGGCATGATAAAATATTCCTCCCCAGTAAGACCGTTCTTTATCGAGCTTCAGGAAACTATACATGCCCGACAGTGTCCCTTTTACATAACCCACATTAGAGCTCATACAGGCTTGCCAGGCCCTATGGTACAGGGAAATAACATAGTAGATATGGCCACGCGACAGCCACACATTTTCCCAGCGCTGACACCCCATCAGCAAGCTCAAGAGTTTCACGCTAAGTTTCACATCAATGCAGGCACTCTAGCCAAGCGATTCAACATACCGCGCGCAGCTGCTAGAGACATAGTCAGAGCCTGCCAAAATTGCACAGAGTCAAGAGTGCTTCCTTCAATCGGAGTCAACCCTAGAGGCCTCATTCCGGGAGACATCTGGCAAATGGATGTCACTCACCATTCAGAGTATGGTAAGGCCAAATATCTACATGTGTCAATAGACACATGCTCTCAAGTTATGTTTGCCTCCGCTGAAACAGGAGAAAAGGTCCATCAAGTTATTGCTCACTGCCTTGCCGCCTGGGCGGCATGGGGCAAGCCAAAAATATTGAAAACAGATAACGGACCTGCTTATACCAGTAAAACCTTTCAAAAATTTTGTGAAACTATAGAAGTGCAGTTAAAGCATGGTATCCCTTACAATCCCCAAGGGCAAGGTATCATAGAGAGAGCACACAGATCTCTCAAAGAATTGCTTAAAAAACAAAAGGAAGGAATGGGCCACGGCCTATCCCCAAAAGCCCAACTGTCAGTAGCCTTGTTTACATATAATTTCTTAAATGAAAACTCACAAGGAATGACACCTGCCCTCCAGCATACCACTCCAAACCCATCACATAGAGGTTTGGTCCGATGGAAAGATGTCCTGTCAGGACTGTGGCAAGGCCCTGACCCGGTGCTCAGCTGGGCCAGAGGCTCTGTTTGTGTCTTTCCCCAGGAACCAGGACGCCAGCCGGTGTGGATTCCGGAGAGACTGGTGAGAACCGTGACACCGCCCGGGGGCGCCGAGAAACTGCTGCCCGACAAGTCAGCAAGCTTTCGACCTGAACCATCAGGCCCGGTCTCCAGCCCTACTGATGATGGCGACGACCGAAAAGATGACAACAACAGTGCAAGTGACCCTCCGACCGAGTAGAAGAGAAACTAGCTTTAACCCCACTTTTCCCACTACGAGCTACTGTGGGACTAAGTCACCTCATGGTTCTCTTGGCCCAGGTTGACCACTTGGATTCTTTTAGCAGTGGGACTCTTAGTAACTCTGCTCATTGTTGATTGTTTGTTAGAACGCTTGTTCCAGACGCAGCAACAGCTACGCGTCACCACTATGTTGGCTATGTCACTTGCCCCTGATGCCCCTGGCGACCCCCGCACCGTAGCCCTGTCCTCCCCCCCACTGCGTGGCCCGTCACGGCCACTCAAGGCGGGACGCTCGAAAGTAAGGTCTGCCGCAAAGCCCATGGCTGTATCCCAGGTATAAGTGGCGGCACCAGAAGTCATAATTTTGGTCGAAAGAGAGTCTCTAGGCAAAGTCGCGGTCCTGGCCAGACTAGACTTAAGCCATTGCACAGAGACACCTACGACACTCTCGACTCTGGTTGCCGCTCTCCTGCCCCCCTCATAACCCGGTTGCGAGGCGAAGCACTGCAGGGAGGGTCACGTGGTTTCCGGTTCACGGGCCCTCCGGTCTCTATATGAGGAGGCATTCTGGTTGGTGCCTAGCAAGCCTAGTCCAGACTCCCCAAAGCACCAAAACATGTAGTGGGCCGTTCCGGCCCACGGGAGCTCACTCATCAATGGAGACACCGGGTCAAAATAAGTAAAAAAGGGGGAGATGTGGAGAGCCGCCACCCGGGTCAGGCCTAGTGGACGCGCTGCAGCCTGCTCTAAAGCTCCCCCCGCCCATCGAGTGAGCCAAGATGGCGCCCACATCCTGCTTCCGCGTATGACACACACGCCCACCAACCCGATCTACCAATCACCCTCTTAGACGCGGCAACAACCTATTGGGCTTGAATTATGTATATAAGGTATTGCCCGGACGAGGCGGGGGAGACGACCCACAAGGAGCCGTGCCTGACGGCCGCACAGAGGTCGCTCCCCCGCGGGATGTATTCACCCGGTCGGGGAAAGTTATAGATAATGCAAGCTTAGACCCAGTAAAGATTTGTACTTACAACTGCTGCGTATTCTGGACTCGTTTTCTACCGCCAGGACCGGTTTGTCTGCGTCTCTTTCTCTCTCCCCCTTTTCTTGTCGTACCCTCCGCCGGCCGGGGGCCCGACGTTGAGCGAGGAGACACGGACAACGTACCATTAAAAATACAAATGATCACCCACTAAAAATGGGAAAATAAAAAAACTGACTGTTTTAATTCAGGGGCTGTTGTGGAGGAGTGGATGAGAGACTGCAAATCTCATATACTGCAGTGTGGAGGGTAAAATGGTATAACCTTTGGGGAAACTGTTGAGCAGTTTTTAGCAGTTTCAACTAAAGCTGAACATAAGCTTACCCTACCACCTAACAATTCCACTCCTCAGCATATTAAAGAAATGAGTTTGTTCATTCATAACAAACTGCTATATATTTACACAATGGAATTCCATACAGCAATAAAAAAGAATGAAGTACTTTTATATGTTGCAACATGAATGAACTTCAGATTTTTGTGTTTTTTTGAGTGAAAGAAGCCAAACATGAAAGAGTACAAATTTTCTGAGTCCACTTATATGAACCTTATGGAAAGGGATAATGAAACACTTTATAGGGGCTGGACAGGTTCTATATCTTGATACAGATGATGGCTCTATGAGTGTACAAATGTAATAAAAACCATCAAGTGCCTCACTTAAGATTAATGTACTTGATGTATTTTACTGTATGTATGTCATCTCTCAATTGAAAAAAAAAAGTTCTTAAGAGTAGTCGCTTCAAGCTAGTACTCATCACACCCTTGCAACAAAATACCCCAATGCCAGAACAGTTTTCTGTGAATCTTTCAAGAAGTCAGTTTTTAAGCCACAAATTGCTTTGAAATCTCCTTCAATTCATGCTAAAATTGCACTGAGAATCAAAATATACCTCTATTCTCTGAGAGAAGCAATGTTTCAGACTGCTAACTAAAATAAAATACTTAATGTTTAATTCTTAAATAAAGCTGATGGCCATGTTTATTTTGCGGCTTCTGGACTGCCACCAGCACACTGCTCTATCCTAGTTTGAAACTTAACTGTTATGTTTGCTGGGACTTATTGTGATAATGGATGAAAACAAAAACAAAAACAAAAACAAAAACAAACCTACTTAGGATGTGGGTATCTCCAATAGTTCGAAGAGGAGCCCCACTGAAGCTCAGGAGAACAAAGACACATTTATAATACTATAGTTTCACCAAAAGTTGGTGCTGTTATACCATTCACAATCATCTTCTCTTTGCAGTATTCTGCCAATCCTTGGTACATCAGACCTTCATTAGAGGGGTAATAAACCAAGTAGAATAGATTTTTAAATTACGTTCAATTCTATGTTAGCAGAGGAATTCTACAAAGAGAGAATTCTTAAAATATGCCTTGAATGAGTGAGCTTAACTTTTTTTTTTTTTTAGGTGCATGGTCCAAGAATCGAACCCGGGTCTCCCGCATCGAAGGCGCGCATTCTACCACTAAACCACCTGTGCACCCTACTTTTTATTTAACAGATTAACATTTGAATTCCACAAATGCGTTAACAATTGATAACAAGAGTCTCAAAATAATAAGGGTCACAGGGAATTATGTGCGATTATAATTTTTTCCAAAGAAAAGTTATAACAATAATAATCTAAACACAAATCACTGGGAACTAAGAAAAAGTGAATACAATTCAGCATTTTAGGATTTAAAAACTGTGAGCAATATATTTTTGTAAAGAAACATGATTACGATTACTAGAATTGGAGAAAGGGATTGCTTCTTAGGCCAAAGAAAGTTGAAATAGTATTTTTCAAGTACAAGTTCACTGCATATTCTGCGAGGGCTCTATTTCGATGGCAAAACCAGAACAAGAAGCAAAAGAAGAGAAAATACAAGTCCGAGCTTTCTCCTCTAATCTACCAGAAACACAGCCTAAATTCCCTAACCTTTTATTCCACTCTCCCCTTTCCCAGAGCCTTCTTTCGGCGCTCAACCTGATCGCTGCGGACAGCTAACCGTGGAGGAACTAGGGGCGGGGTGGAGAGTGAGAATTCAAAGCTGACACTCCCTCGCTTTTACCTTAACAAACAGCCCAGGGAGCGAGAGGCCTTCCAGGGATAGGGCCGCCACACCCCACCGCCCATGGACTAAGGATTATTAGATCCCTCACCTCCAAGTGCCGCAAAAGCTGGGTGGCGTTCGCCTCAGACTTAACGGCTTTGTACTGACTGATGATGAGGAGCAAGGACTTCAAGCAGGCGGTGGAGTCCATCGGGACCGATCACGGGCCCACCTGAAGATTTCCACCACCTTGTCTGCTCTGGTCTCCAACTTTCGCCGCGCTTTTTTGATTTTTCGGCCCCACCCCCTCGCTCCCCCGAGCTTCCGGTTCCGGTCAGCCCCCGGAAGTTCCTAGGCACGCTGGGGGGGCTGGATCTCGTTGAAGAGTAGAGGGGTGGTTCGGAGTGCCCACGCACTCGGTGGGTTTGTGGGGGAGGCGTTAAGGCCCGGTCCCTCCAAATCCCCTCTTTTCTCTGAGCCCGCGGGGTTTCGGCTTCATGATCCCGTGAATACGAAAAATCTCGCGAGTTACGCGATTGTGGCTAACCGATGTAGGGGCGTCAGGGGCTTCTGTGGCGTCTGGGGCTGGCTGTTCACCTGTTTGCTTTGCTTTTGTTTTCGTTTGCTTCTTCGGCCTTCACTCTGGATGGCCGGTTTTTCTTTTGTACATCATCTTCTACTTGGGAAATGGTGGCTTTGCCCTAGTCTAGACACGGTGAGGAAATCTGAGGTGGAAGATCTTTGGGCACTAGACTTTGAGGCGGTTTGGGAGGTTCATCATTTTAAATCTCTTATACGTTTATCCCTTCTACCTAGTAATGTTTTTCAGAGTAAACGTTTAGATTTTGTGTCGAGATATTCGTGCCTTTACGGTAGTCTTGTCAAAATGATTCGAAAACACTGCCTCCGGGCGACTCGGGTGTCAGTAGATAGTGTATTGCTCTTCCGGGTGGTTTCGTTAGAGTTTGTTTTTGTAAATGAAGGTGTCAGTTTTTGTCTGGTGTGATTGTTTTATAAATCTCGGTGTTTGGAAAGATGACACTTTGTATTTTTTAAATCGGATAATTAGTGTATGCAAGAATATGTTATGAAGTGAGTGAGTAGATGGTTTTGGAGTCTTAATTTGTGTTAATGTCGAATAAAGCTTTAAAAAACCAACTAATGATAAATTGTAAGCATAGAGTGCATGACCATTTAGTTAACTCATTAATCAGAAATCATGTTTTCTCAATTCAAAGAACGTATTTTTTATATCACTACATTTTTAAAGGCAAGACTTATTTCGATATTAAAAATATAATTTTTGCTATTAAATCTGAAAGCCTCAAATGATTTGGCCAATGAGACATTCACGTAAAAGTCTTTGGTTAAGGAATGTATACATAACATTCATTCATTCAGTAAACAATTATTAAATGTATAACATGGGGCTAGGCATTGCCAGTCAAGATACAAAGATAATTTCTTCACTGCTGTGTAATAAGGGAAATGAACTAAATAGAAAGTACATATGGGAATTCATTATGCAAATGAGAGACCATACAGTGATGGTAAATGGTGGAGGCAGGCTGTGTGGTACAAATCCTAACTCTACCTTTTACTATTTGACCAAAGGCAAATTCTCATTGTATTTCAGTCTCTAGGTAAGGTGAATAAAGTCTAACTAATAGTAATACCTGTTTCATAGGGTTGTTCAACATTTTTGAGACCCTTTAATGTTCAAAGATGCAAGCGTCAGTGAATGAAACAAATTCTGCTGCCATTGAACTTACACTCTGGTAGAAAGACGATAAACAGTTAAAGAAGATAATTTAGAGAAAAAAAAAACAGAGCAGAGGTATTACTCTGGAGTAATGGTGGTGGTTGTGTGGATAGTTATAATTTTAAATGGGGTCATCAGGATAGGTCTTATTGAGAAAGCAGTATTTGAGGAAATACTTCAAGGAGTTAAGAAAGAGCCCTGCAATTTAGGAGAAAAGGTATCCAGATGTTGGGCATATAGGAAATAATAAGAGCAAAGATAGAGTGATAAGGGCAAAGGCCTCGAAATGGGCATGGCAATGTGTTGTCAGGGACAGCAAGGAGGCCACCATGGCTGGAGTGGAGAGAGCAAGGGTAAGAGTAGTTGGAGATAGAGACCATTATAATATTAGTTAATCAATGTAAAGAGAACATTTACCTGGCTTAAGTGGGTTCTTGGTGAATATGGCCATCATTGGATGGTCATTTGCAAATGTAGTGATAAGAATTTAGCAGTGGTATAAATTTGAAAAAAATAGGCTTTTTCACTATACTGGCAAGTATATAATGACCCATATGCTGGGTTTGGGGAGAGCGTAAAAACTGCCTGCTGTAATGCTTTCTTTTTTTTTTAATAGCTTTATTGAGATATAATTCACACACCACACAATTCATAGATTTTTTAATGCTTTCTTAATTAGAAATCTTTCATTTTAAGCGGCCATACAAATTTTGCAGTTTTCTCCATAGAGTAGTTATTTTGATATAAAATGTCTTCCTCTAAAAATCCACACCAAAAATTGATGTTGTAAGTTAGTAGAAGACATCTTTAGCTAGAGATACTTGCGTATCCTAATTTAAGAAACACAGAGCCACACTTTTAAGGTCAAAATAGTGTAGAGGAGGAGGAGGCTATGAAGCTAGATTCAGTTAACTAAAGGTGATGTTAGGCTAGAGCTTGGATTCCATCCTGAATTAAGTGGTGATCTTTGCTTTAGACTAGGGCTTGACCTAGTAAGGTTTGTATTTTACCTGATAACTGGCTGATGGATGGGGTATGATTTTGAAGAGGATGAGACTTGAAATAGGGAGACTGTATAATTTGCTGGACTGTGTCTAAAGGATAACTAGTATAATGGAAGTGGACAGAGTGAAGAGGTGACAAATTTGAAAAATATATATATATAAAGTAGAATAGGCAGGACTTGCTGACTAATTGTGGATGTGAGAAATGAGACAGTGAGTCTGAAAGAATTTCTGAATTTCTAGGTTGGGAGTTTTAGAGATGTAGTTTGCTGAGGTAGTTAATAGCAAGTGTTCATGGTGTATTTTGTGTGCAATGAAATTTTGTATTCTTTGTCATATAATATTTTGTCATTCTTAGTGTATTCCTATTACATGCTTTTTGTTACTGACTGGGTTCTTTTTTTCTCATAAATTTCTCATTTTTATTGCTATTCTTAAAGATACTGATTTTTAGTAAATCTTTCATCCACCTACCTAAAATATCATTTATTTATTTATTTATTTATTTAGGCATGGGCAGCCTCCGGGAATCAAACCAAAATCTCATTAATTTTATTAGAGTTTTGCTTACTATCTTAGATTTTCTAGACGTATCAGTAAATAATGATTTCATCTCTTCTTTTCCAGTAATTTATTACATTGTCATAATCTCTTAAATGTGACATAATCATGGTGGTAGTGAGCAATTTGTCTCATTGTAATAGGAATGATCTCAATATTTTAACGTTTAGTGTGATTTGTGCTGTTGACTTATGATACACATCTTTGTCATGTTTAGGAGATTGGCTTTTTATGCTTGTTTTATTTAAAGATTTGCTAAGAAGTGTTTGCTAAAATAAAACTTGTAGTTTATTATATCTTATTTTCCCCTTTAAAATGTCAATGCTGAAAAAAAAAGGAAAAATGTCAATGCTATGGCTTATGTTTCTTTTTGTCCTTGGGATAAAAATAGCTCACACTTAACATTTACCATGTGCCAAGCGGTGTTCTAAGGACCTTATACTTATTTAATCTTCATACTAACATCATGATCTCCATTTTACAGATAAAAAAAGCTAAGACAGAGGTGACGTAATTTTTGCCCATAGCATACAGGTAGGTAGTAATAGCAAATCCTCTGTATGCTATGCTGCAGGATTTTCCTTTTTTTTATCAGAGCAGCTGTAGGTTTCATACACACTTACCCCTACCCCCCTCTACCCTCCACCTCTGTTCCTGTTAGTAACATTTTGCATTAGTGTGGTACCCTTATTAAAATTGATGAAACAATATTATCATTGTTATAACAACAATATAATATAGGTAATAGTATTATCTATAGTTCATCATTTGTGTTAGAGTTCACTCTTGGTGTTGTGCAATTTTTTGGGTTTTTGAAATTTTAATTATGGTGACATATGCAACCTAATGCTGCAAGTTTGAATGTTCTGATATTCAGGATTTTATATCTATGCAGAGTTAACCATTTTTTCTGTATTCTCCCTCTTGGCATTTGGGTTAGAGTTTACTTTTGAAAAATGTATTAAAGTATTTCCGTCTTTTTCTGAGCTGTGGAATAATGAGAATTACTATAGAAATCAACTGCTCCTTATGGGTTTTATGGACCTAACCTATAAAATCATCAAACTTGATAGCTTATTTAATGGCAGATCTTTGGCAAATATTTGAATTTTGCATATGATCATTGATCTGTTCATTTTTTTCCTACTTTTTCTTGAGGTAATTTTAGCAATATACATATTTAGCCAACTGTTTATCTGGATTTAAAAATGTATTGTCATAAAGTTGCATTAAATACTTCAATAATTCTCTTAATCTTTTCTTTATATGAATATATTTTCTCATTCTGATGTTATCTTTTTCTTAGTGGGGTTTCCAGAGGTTTGTCCATTTTATTTAACTTTTCAGCAACTGACTGGTTTTATTTATTAACTCTCTATTTCCTTTCTTTTCAGAACCACTAACTTTACTTTTTATCTTTATTAACCTGCATACATATTTTTCTTTATTTTGTTCTATTTCAAATTTTATAAAAATTGAAGTTTAGTATACTTCCATACTATTTAGTACAGTTCTGTACATAATGTTCCATATTATTTCATTTATTTTTCATAAAGAACATTTGTTTTATGCATTAAAAATCAGAAAAATTGCTTTATTTCTGAAAAACAATTATGTAAAATCAGTTTAACCATCTAGTAAATATATATTTTTAAAATGCTGATATTTATTCAGTCATCAAATATTTACTGAGTACCAGGTACAGTCCTTTTTCAGTGAGCTTACAGTCTATTGGGGACATAAACAAACTGGAATAAGTGCTACCAAGGAAAGTAGAGACTACTATAGGAGTACTATAGAAGTAATTTTTGTGGGTAAAATATCAAATATCCAATTCTTTCATTCTTCAAGGACTCAATATAAAATCCCTCTTCTCTGTTAACTCTTTATTACTGCTTGTACTTTTTACATTTGGCTTAGTTATTTTCTATAATTTATAGTTGAGGGAACAGGCTTAAGGGAGCTAAATAAAACTGGCTTAGGGTCTCACACCTCTAGTTCAAGACTAACTCTTCTATTTCCTCTGGAAAAACCTAAAAAGAATATATTCAATACTGAATAGTAAAAGGGAAAATTTAATATCTTATAACCAGAATTTAGGTCATATGAGTTGGACTAAATAAGGATGTGAATCATAGTTTTATCAGAACTACCACATTTGTAGAAGGCCCAATATTGTAAAATGAGAATTATCCCAGGATTATGAAACCACAGCACTAGTTGTTCATTCATTCATTCACTGAATTGAGTGCTTGAATGCTAGGTACATTTCCAGAATCTGAAGATGCAGCAGTGAATCAAATACACAAAAATTTCTGGCCAAATCGAACTTTCATTTTGATGGAATATACAGACAATAAATAAAATGTAATTAAAATATATGGATGTTAGTAATAGATGTTCAGGGTGGATGGGGGACGGTAAGAAAAGGGGATAGTAAGAATAATGGAGTGGAGATAATAATGGTGTTGCAATTTTAGATAAGGTTTGTTATCTAAAACTGCATAACAGACTACCTCAGAACTCAGTGATTAAAACAATGAGCATTTATTTCTTACGATTTTGTAGATTGACAGCAGGTAGTCTGATCTAGGCCTGATTTGCCTGGGTGGCTCTATTTCAGCTATTTTGTGGGAATGGGGAAATATCCTGAGTTAGTTTTGGTTATGTTCAGTTGTCTATTACACAGTTGTCTATTAGGTTGTTGAGTGTATTATTTGTTGTTAAGACTGCAGATAGAAAATTAAAGCCTGAGACTATATGATAGGAGCAAATGTGGATAGAAAAGACATGTCCAAGAAATAAACTGCGGGATCCTAAACTGTTTAGAGGTTAGAGAGCTGTAGAGGGAACAGCAGAGGAAACTGAGAAATAGCTGCCAGAGCACACCTGAGCCATCTTAACCCTATGTTGTTTTGCAGGGATTGGTCTTTTAGCACAGGACTTTGGCAAAAGTGGGCCTATTGGTTAGCAAGAAAGGCAGTCTTAATCTATATACCACAGGCTATCTTTACTACTGCCTTCAGAAACCTCAAGATATGCAGAAGGATGGGTAGCTTCATTTTTAAAAATAAATATTGAGTGTTCAAAGTGTGTTTGTAATGTAGGCACTAGTGACATAGCAGAGAGATTAAAAAAAAAATTCCTGACTTCATGGGGCTTACAGTTTAGTGGGGATATGAGGCCAAATCTAATATTAAAAGATTATTCCATAGACATGAACAGCAGTTGGAACAATTGTTCCATTGACCCCGGTCCCAAAGAGTCATGGCAAAGAAATTCAGTGGTAGAAAATTGGCATATATGTAGGTATGAGGTCAATTAAATACTGTGTCCCCAGTATAGCATAAACAATTCAAATACTAATATTAAAACTGATTTTACCCTTTATTCAGAGCTAGAAAATCTGTACAATTTCAACTCCCATTTAATGGAAATGTTACCTTTATCTCAAAGCCAGAAAATCTAAATAAAACAATTCTCCTTTTATAGTTATTATTTTTCCTGTTTCCTTTCCCACTAACAAGTACTAAAATTCAGCAGTTCTCAAAATGTTTTGTTAAACTATAACATTAACTTTCTCACTTTTAAAAAAAAATCCCTTAATTTTTGTATACATTTCACAGAATACAACTCCAGACCAAGAGCACAAGGTTTACATTAGGGACACCCAAAATAATAGGCAAGCCCTTGATCTTGAGGCTTGCTTGCTTTCAAAGCCCAACTCTGCAAGTGAAATCATTGCCGATGTGACATCCAGGGGTGAAAGTCTCCCTGGCGTCATAGGAGCAACAATACCATTCTGACCAAAAAGGGAGGGAAAAAGTGTAACAAATAAGGTTTATCAGTGACTGAGAGAGTAGAGTCGAGAGGCTATACTGTAGGTTGTTCTTATGCAAACTTCAGTTAGACATTGCTAACTATCATAACTTGCCAAATCTCAACCAAAGCTATTCTTGCCAATCCTAAAGAATACCTAGGGCGATATGTAAGATTCTACAGAGGTTCTATGCACTAAGGTAACTTTCTAGAAACATACAACCTCCAGATGGGTTCCTGGAACCAGGTAAGTCCTGAAATCTAGAGGGGCCAGCCTTTATACAATACCAGCTAGTTCCATCTCCCTACCCCTTATTATTTACAGCCCTTCCAACATGAAAAACGTAGAATAGGCATAACCCAAATACCCCTAGAGTGGAGAATGATCAAAGATGATGGTGAAGCTATACAGAAAAGGTAGGGTTTAACAAGCAAATGTGATTGTGGAGTCATATTGATATTTATTTTAGTCTCCAGTATCTTAGAGCATATGATAAAAAATATATGTTCCTTGTAGCCTCCAATGTTCTGGAGCAGCTGAAAAGAAAAATCTGAGATGATGATATATTAGCCATGACAACCTGGGATCTATCCTATAACTACTTGTTGGAGTGTGCTTTGAAAACTCTTTTTTCTTTCTTTGTCTTTGTATATGTTATATCATACAATAAAAAAAATAATAAAAGAAAAAGAGTACAAAGTTTGCTTGTTTACAGACCCATGAACTTTTCTTTTTTAACATTTCGTATTGTGAAATATTACATATATGAAAAAGCAATATATTTTCAAGTACATTATAATAAGTAGTTATAGAACAGATTTCAGAGTTTGGTATGGGTTACAGTTCCACAATTTTAGGTTTTTCCTTCTATCTCCTCCAAGACACTGGCGAGTGAAAGAAATATCAATATAATGATTTAGCAGTCATACTCATTTATTAGATCCTATTTTCTCTGTTATAACTCCTTTTCCTTTGATCCTTCTATTAATCTTTAGGGGTATTTGGGCTAAGCCCATTCTAACTTTTTCATGTTGGAAAGGGGTGTCAGTAATATGGGATGGGGGGGTGCAAGGGTAGTTCAGTGGTAGAATTTTCGCCTGTCATGTGGAAGATCCAGGTTCGATTCCCAGTCCATGCACTTCCTCAAAAAATAAGCAAACAACAATTCAACAAATGGTGCTACAATAGCAGGATACTCGCATGGAAAAATAATAAAATGTGGCCCCGCCATGTAGCTTGCAAAAAAAAAATAATAATGGGATGGAACTACTTGATGTTCTTGGACAGGCTGGCCTCTCTGGATTTCAGGACTTACCAGGCCTAGGAACCCATCTGGAGCTTATAAGTTTCTGGAAAGTTATCTTAGTGTGTGAAACTTTTTTTTTTTTAATTGTGAACTATATATACAAAACAATAAATTTCCAAGTACATTTTAAGAGGTAGTTATAGAACAGATTTTAAAGTTTGGTATGGGTTACAGTTCCATGATTTTTCATTTTTTCTAGCTGCTCCAAGATACTGGAGACCAAAAGAAATATCAATATAATGATTCAGTAGTCATACTTATTTATTAAACCCTATCTTCTCTGTTATACTCCTCCTCCTCTTTTTTCTTTCGGTAAATGACATATACGCAAGAAAGCAATAAATTTCAAAGTACTTCTTGACAATTAGTTGTAGAACAGATTTCAGAGTTGGGTATGGATTACAATTCCACAATTTTAGATTTTTACTTCTAGCTGCTCTAAGGTACTGTAGACTAAAATAAATATTGCTATAATGATTTAGTAATCATACTCATTTGTTAATCCCTACCTTCTCTGTATAACTTCACCATCACCTTTGATCTTTCTCCCACTCTTTAGGGGTATTTGGGCTATGCTCATTCTAACTTTTTCATGTTGGAAGGGGCTGTCGATAATATTGAATAGGGGGATGGAACTAGTTGATGTTCTGGAGAGGCTCGCCTCTCGCATTTCAGGACTTATCTGGTCCAGGGACCTATCTGGAGGTTGTAGGTTTCTAGAAAGTTACCCTAGTGCGTGGAACCTTTGTAGAATCTTATGTATTGCCCCAGGTATTATTTAGGATTGGCGGGAATGGTTTTGGTTGGGGTTTGGCAAGTTATGATAGGTAAGCAATGCCTAAGTGTAGCCTCTCAACTCTATTTGAGCTTTCGCAGCCACTGATATCTTATTTGTTATACTTATTTTCTCCCTTTGGTCAGGATGACATTGTTGATCCCACAGTGCCAGGACCAGGCTCATCCCTGGGAGTCATACCCACGCTGCCAGGGAGACTTTCACCACTGGATGTCATGTCCTATATAAGGTGGAGGGTAATGGTTTCACCTGCAGAGTTGGGCTTAGACAGACAGGAGCCACATCTGAGTAACAAAAGAGGTCCTCTGGATGAGACTCTTAGGCATACCTATAGGTGGGTTAAGCTTGCATGAAATTTTTGTAGAATCTCAGATAAAGCCCTAGGTGTTCTTTAGGGTTGACAGAAATGGTTATGGTTGAGGTTTGGCAAATCCTGGTCATTAATAGTATCTAGCTGAAGCTAGCGTAAGAGTAGCTTCCAGAACATCCTCTCGACTATTTGAACTCTCTGACCCATGAACTTTAAGAGTATGTTTAATTCAATGCTGTTGTGGCAAATTCAGCCTTTAAAAATAGCTACCACAATTTTCCCAAATTCCATACTCAAGATTGTTTAGTGCAGCATTATTTGCAATAGCAAAATAAATATATTAATACTGAAAAAAAAAAAGACAAACGTCTACAGGCAACTAAAGTGCTCACCATTAGTGGTGTAATTATATTAGATGCAATACAATGTCACACCATGTAATATAAAGAATATGGCAGAAGCATATGGGCTGATTTGAAAGGTGCAAAGTGCTGACATCATGTACTTTAGCTGCCATTTGTACCACATGATTTATTTGAAAAAGAATGATTTTTTTGTTCTGTTTCTTAAATCTGATTATCATTCCATTCTGTACTATGGCATTTCTCCATCAAGGTAGAGAATTGGAAGAAAAGTAATCTAATTATGTTCCAAACCTTAACAATTTGATGTTGATGATCATGATGTTGTTGATGATGGTGATGATGATGGTGGTGGTGGGAGCACTGCTTATTATGTTCCTGCTACTGTTCTGTTACATATTTTAAACATTTAATCCTCATAATAATCCTTTGAAGTAAATACCATTATTATCTCCATTTTTCAGATGAAGAAACTGAGGCACAGAGATGTTAATTCATTTCACACAGAGTCACCCAGTTAGTGTCAGAACAAGCCTATGAACCCTTGCAGAATGGTTACAAAGTTTCTGTGCTCTTAACCAACATTTTGCTGTCTTTCAGCTTACTTGTGGCATTGATAGAAATCTGAATATGAGGGATTTTATGTTATTTCGCTTTCTATAGAGAAATATTTCGTTGTTGTGTTTGGTGGGGCAGGTAGGGGCAATGGGTTGCTACTGGCATGTAGGCAGTTGAGATCAGGGATACTGTTAAACAACCTACAGTACACAGGCCAACTCCCTACAACCACGAATTATCTGGTCAGAAATGGCAATAGTGCCGAGATTGAGAAATTCTGATCGATTCAGTATGAATAAGAAAAGTTCTCAATAACTGAACTTCTTCCCTGAAACTGCTGAGTATGTTATTTTGTTTTAAAGCTAGTAAGCAATGAGGAAAATGAGCTTTTTTTTTCTTTTAAAAACCTGTATTTACTTATTTCCATCTGGCAATGGAATATGTACCAGAGTTGATGAGGGTAAATGTTCATGGGATATCTACTCACATTCAAATGTAAACTTGTTGGCAAATTAGAACTGTTAAATTGGTCAGATGACTTAGTCAAGATGAGTATTTGAGTAGATTTTCAAAAAGTGTTGTTATATACAGTTTAGGGAGGTCATAAGGGTGGCGCAAGATCAGTGTTTGAATGATTAAAAGATTATAAATGAGAGCTGTGCCTGCTTTTATGTAAGTTACAGCTTTGAAAATAGAAAATAAAACCCCACAGCTTTATAACTGAATAATAAGTTTATTATATTTTTAGTCGATAAGAGGGAAAAGATGGAGCTAGGAGCTCAGAGGGAATAGGAAAAGAGGCATTTTACCATTTATCAAGATATGAATGATAGTACCTTATTTTTCATCTAGTAAAACAGCCTGCAGATAAAAGCATTTTGGTTTGTGGATAAAGGTATGCTGTAAATTGACACTGAACTTGGCTTGCTTTGAGATCAATCAACCAGCCAGAACCTGTATAGTTCTTAGGAAAGAATAGTCCCTCAGTTCCAGGAAGACAGTAAATTTTCAGTTTCCTGCTGACAGGGAAAGTCTATTGTAATGAATAAACTAGGGGAAACTAGAATTGCTCTTTATTTTGAAGATTTTCTTCAGCCTCTTCTAGAATGGTATGAACCTTTGGAATATCATAAAAGAACCGTGTTAACATTTCAGGCTTGGCTGCTTCCTGCTGGTTGCTAGGCACTACGCCTTCCTCTCTACAGAGGCTGTAAAGTGCTACTGCTGCTGCTATTGTCGGTAGTGTTTGTCACACACATCTACTCAGCAACAGAGAAATGATGGCATTGACGATCCTCTCTCCTGGAAAACGTCTCATCATAGAGATTCTCCTCAGGTTGTATCTATAAGTAGGCTGAAAAAGAAAGCCACTAACCTTTCTGCTGTTTATTCAGGATCCAAATATCTTCTGATTTATTAATTAATTTTCTAGCCTTTTTGTTCTCAAGCTGAACAGTGAGCGGCTTAGCAGAGAGACCTTCCATCCTCTCATCCTTACCTCCAGAGGATTTTTCTCCCCGTCTTCTACAGATTTCATCCTTTTCAATCTTGCTGTGATCTGTGCAAACAACTAGTAACCTGAGTATTTATCAAATGGGGTGGTATCTGCATCTGAGCTTTTAAATTCTGGAAATGAGGGGATTGTTTTGTTTAGAAAAGGCTTACATTTGTGTGCATTGGCTATGACATAATGCCTTAACTGTTGCTTTTTATTAATATAATCAGGGAGAAAATCATAAAGGAAAAACAGTTTGATCAAATTCCCAAAGCTTGTGCCCTTTCTTATAAACCTTTATTAGAGAAATGAAGCAGATCTGATACAGTGTGAAAGACTGACAAGGCTTACTCAATCTTTCTCTGTGTCTTGCATTATTAACTGTGGTTGTATCTTTCATCTGGTTTCAGAGGGTGCAAATTTAAATAAGCATATGACTTTGCTTACTTACTGATTTTTAAAGTAAGAGTAAAATTATTACAGATTATTTACCTAAGAGAACTGCCTTCTATATAGATGAATTGTAATACTAACAGTAAGAAAGGTTTTATGTTAGAGGTAGGTATGAAATTAGGAGGTATTGGAAAGCTGTCTGTTTTAAATGAAGAAATTTAGTTGTACACCTGCATGTGTGTGTGAATCTTTGTGTTTTTTTTAAATGGATTTATTTTTTTAGAGTAGTTTTAGGTTTACATAAAAATTGCACAGAAAATAGTTTCCTTATACCCTTTCTGCTCTGTCATCCCTCTTCCCCCTCTCAATTTCCCTTATTATTAACGTCTTGCATTAGTATGTTACACTTTTTACAATTGATGAACCGATAGTGATTCTTTATTAACTAAAGGCCAAAATTTACATTAGCGTTCACTCTCTGTTGATAGTTCTAAGGGCTTTGACACTTGACTAATATTATATATCCACCATTACAGAATCATACAGAATAGCTTCACTGTCCTAAAATGCTCTGTGTTCTACCTATTCATCCCTCTCTACCCCCCTGAACTCCTGATAGCCACAGATCTTTTTACCGTCTCCATAGTTTTACCTTTTTCAGAATGTCATATAATTGGAATCATACAATATACAGCATTTTCAGACTGGCTTCTTTCACTCAGCAATATGCATTTCAGATTCTTCCATATCTTTTCATGGCTTGATGGCTCACTTGTTTTTATTGCTACTGTATACATGTGTCATAGTTTGTTTATCCATTCATCTGTTAAAGAATATCTTGGTTACTTTTGATGTTTGGCAATTATGAATAAAAGTACCAGAAACATTCATGTACAAGTTTTTGTGATATAGGTTTTCAACTCATTTGGGTAAATGTTTGCACGATCACATAGTAAGCCTATGTTCAACTTTGTAAGAAACTGCCATACTGTTTTCCAAAGTGGCTGTATTGTTTTATATTCCTGCCAGCAATAAATAAGAGTTCCTATTTCTCCACATCACCAGCATTTGGTATTAGTGTTCTGGGTTTTAGTCATTCTAATAGGTGTGTAGTGCTCCCTCATTGTTGTTTTAGTTTGTAGTTCCTTGCTGATATATGTTGAACATCTTTTCATGTGCTTATAACATCTGCAGATCTTCTTTTGTGAAGTGTCTGTTCTGATCCTTTGTCCATTTTTAAAATGGGTTATATTCGCGTGTGTGTTTTGATTAAGGAGAAGAGTCATTAAATTGTAGGAGAATTACCCTAGCCTCTAAAGAATTCCTGTGTAACTTAGACCTGGTGTGTTAAATGTAGAATATTGGCAGTATCAGAACTCAGAATACTTGTTTTGAACACGATCCCTACCAGACTTCTTTTAACCTCTTTATCAGAAACAGAGTCACCCCCTCCACCCTACTCCCCCCTGAGCTGAGCCATGATAAGGCTTAGGGGGCTTCAGGTGCTGAAGTTTCTGACATATCTATGTGTTAAATTGGCTTTTGGGGGCTCAACATCTTATAAAACATGTTTCTTAGAGGAAATACAACCTGGATTTTTAACAAATGATTTACAAATGATATTGGGTATGTGATGTGGGAATTACCTATGCTAAATTTTCCTTTTAGCAATGTGTCACTAAAAGTCTAGTGGTCTCATCTATGAGTATATACTAAATAAGGTTTTAGAGAAACTGGCTACCTAGTTGGTGAAATAAATAAATGGTCTATAGGTAATAAATGAGCAACTTTTTATCCAATCTTGTGCTTGCCAACAAGGCTCTATAGGCCTATTTTATTTTGGCTATTGTTGTCACTGTTTTTTCTTCTCCTCCTAATTTCTTCCTTTGCTCCATGGCACCTAGCAGCAGCTTTACATATGTTTGTTCTCATAATTCGTGGGCATGTATAGATAGAGCTATTTCTGAATGAAATAAAGGGAATCCAGCCTAGGGAAGGAGGGCTCTGGAGACTGAAAACTTGAACTTTCAGTAAAAGAGATCAGATGGGATTATTTTAGAGGAGTTGTTGAAATAGAGAGCTATATTATGTTAAAGATACTCTAGCCCCTTCTTGTTTTTATTTGTGTTGCTTTGGTACTGTTTTTTTTTTTTTTCAGGAAACATCCATTAGCATCTTTTGATATCTGAACCAGAGAGTGTGTGACAGTTACATACATTCAACCTCTCCTGTTTTATGGAGCTGTAGAATCATACAGTTTTGGGAGAAGGTGGCTAAATGTTACTTTCAGGGTAAATAAAACAGAAGAATTAATGCTACAAGATTGTGTTAAGTAGGAACTCATATACCTCCAGGGAAGAGCATTAGTGTAAATCTTTTAGGAGCCCATTTTGCGATATGCACTAATAGGCTTAAAATGTTTGTGTCTTCTGACTTAGGAATTCTATTTCTGAGAATTTATTGTAAGGAGTAATCATAAATGCAGAAAAAATTTTGTGGACAATGGGGTTTATCACAGAACTAATTATTTATAATGGAAAAAAAAACTGGAAACAATCTAAATGTCCAACTATGAGGAAATATTCAAGGAAACCCTAATCAGTCAATTATTGTGTAGCTGCTGAGAATGTTTACTAGGAGGATGAAATAACATGAAACATGCTTTTAATAAAATGTTCATTGATGGAAAAGGTGAGGTAGAGCATTGTTTATTCGATAAAATTATAAATTGGTAAAATATGCCTATGCATGAGAAAATATTAAGTATTTTTAAAGTGTAGGCAGTAATTATATTATGTTTGGATGGTGAAATTATTTGTGATTTTAATTTTCTTTTTTAATAGTTGCAAAATTTCCTTGAATGAGCATGTATTTTTTTATAATGGGAAGAAAATTATGTCTTCTACCTTCCCCCTAAAAATATTACTTTCCTTACAGCTTTAAACAGCAATAGTGAAAGTCAGTCTTCAATCATTGGAATAAGACTTTTTGCAAAGGAATATTGTCAGCATGGATTCTCTACCAGAAGAATTTTTGGGGAGGTAAGGGATGGGTTGACAAAAAGCAACTGTTGCATTCCAAAGACACAACATTTGTCTTTTCCATATAACCTTTGGAATCTAGTATGAATGATTTATGCTTATGCTTCAGGACAATTTAGCAACTTTAATTAGTAAGGAATGAGGTCTGAGTGAAAACTAATTTTAGAAAAGTTCTCTAGGGACAACACCTGGTCTAAATAACAGAATTGAAAAATATTCCAGAGCTTATCGTACATGGGGCATTCTCACCAAAATAATGCTTTATTTATCATGTAACATGCACTTACATAGACTCAGTATATTCCAGGCACTTTTCGAAATGGTTTTACAAATGTGAACTCATGTAAACCTCATAACAACTCTATGAGTTGATATCTGAACCAGAGAGTGTGTGGTTAGCTTAAGCATGAAGCAGAAGATGCTATTGAATGATGAAATTGAGCCCAGGCCAAATGGCATTTTGTCCTCTGTAATCAGTGTAAGTTCAGCCTGCTTCTACCTCTTCCATATAATATTAAACAGCAGTTTAGTATTGGAAATCTCCCTCCAACCCTGAGTTGTCCCCTATGATAAGTAATGTAATGTGTCAGTTTATTTTACAAGCTTTTACTGACCTCCTTGATGCTAAGAGAATAAGGACTAAGGCAAAATTTACATACTTAGAAAGAACTTAAAATATATTGAGGAAGATTTATATGTATAAATGGTATCTTTAGGCAAAGTCCATGTTATGTTAGAGATGCTGTGGCTGCATATATAGGAAGGAGCAGTACATTTTAATTGGGGATTGGGTTTGTTTCAATAGTGTAACAGTTGGACTGTACTTTCAATGATGAAGAATATTTTAATGGGTGTAGAATCAGAGGAGGTTAGAAAGTCATTTGGCTGAGAAAAAACAAGAAAAAATCCTTAAAGATTCTCAGGGAAGATTTTGACTGTCCTATTAAAGGGTTTAATTTCATTTTGTGCAGAGCGATTGAAGTTTTAAGAAGGGAAAGGAAATTTTACACTTCCTTTTTTTTAAAGATTGCCACTGTAGACAGTGTGAAGGATTTGTAATAGCTTGGAAGAAGCTGGTGAAGGCTTATAGAAACTAGTTAGAAAGGAGGGATTTATAGAACTAGGACTGCTTAAATTTGTTAAAAAGGGACAAAGGAAGAAAGGTGATAACTCAAAAGTTTTGGTCATCAGAAAAATATGTACCATTAACTAATATGGAGATCAAAGAGCAAACTAGTTTAATATCTGTGAGAAGGGAAAAAAAAGAGTGATAATGAGTTCAGTTTTGGACATGAGGAGATTGAGATATTGCTGTTAAGATATTCTTGTAGAGGTTTTTGAGTAGATGGTCGGAAATGTATAACTAGCATAAAGGAGCAATTAAGGCTGGAGGTGTAGATTTGGGGGCCATTAGAATGGAATGCTATTTGAATTCATGGAAGTTAGCTCATTTAATATTTGTTTTTATATTTAGTTATTCTAATAAATATGCACGTGCAGACTTTACATCAGCTGTTGGGCTAAACACTTAGGGGTTAAGAAGTGAATAAAAGGGCCTGCTCTCTATGTCAGAGTGCTTATAAAAGGGCATAAATGTGATTAAGGAGAAAGTGTAATAAGGGAAAAGACAGCTAAAAAGGGAACACTATTACATATACATTATGTATTGTTGTAGCAAAACTTTAGCTTTTCTCACAATGGAACAAAGTATACAGGTGGGAAAGGAAACAGGAGAGCAATAGAAAAATACTAGTCTTGGGTCTAGTTTTAGTTTTTCTGCTTTCAAGGTATATAACTTTGAATAAGTTAAGTAATCTTTGTGTTTATCAATTTATCTATAATATAAAGTCGCTTCCATATATTTGATATGCCTTTCTGTCCTAAGACATCGGGAGCATAATTTGATGGAAATGATGTATGTAGTTTTGATTTAAAAATTTGTAAAGTAATGAATGGACAAGAGAATGAGAGGAGAAGGAGTAGTCGGTGAAAGAAACTGTGAAGCAGAAGGCTAGGAAGGCCAGTTGGAGAGCCAGTAGAAGCTAAGAGTGCGGAGGTTTTCAAGGATAATTGGAGGGTATAATGAACAGCATTAGATGTTGCAGCAAGGCCAGGTAGAATGAAGAGCTAAAACCAAAACCATTGGGAAACATCTAGAATTTTATTATTAACCTTTAATAGAGCAATTTTTAATGTTAGAGAGAGGTTAGGATAAGTTGGTATTATCCAACAAATCTTTTTATAAGCCTGTAGAAAATACAGCGACTCACATCCCATACTTTTGTTTCAGACATTCTGAAGTAAGGTACAGTTATCTAGATATTTTAAAAGATTGACACGTGATTTAAATATGCATTTGATATTGAAAACTCCTTGGGTTAAGGAGTGAATGATCATGAAATGGAGTCATCAGGTAGACATTAGCAAACATTTTGTACTCTTTCTTAAACCTTGAGATATTTCAGATTACTGCTGAAATAATTTCAGTCATTGGTATCACAATCCCTGGTTCCTTTTTGGAGCGGGGCCTAAAGTGGAAGAAAAGACGGTAAAGAGATTTGTTTTTTACCATTGTACTTAAAGAGCACTGAGGATTATATTGTAAAATACTGCTTTTATGTGTGTGTAATGTTTTTGGCCATTGTACTTAAAGAGCACCGAGGATTATATTGTAAAATACTGCTTTTTTGTGTGTGTAAATCATCTTTTATTGAAACTTTCTCTAGGAGTCAGAAAATATGGATAGTACTGTACTGTTTATCTGTCCCTGTTTCCCCTGATAAATTTAATTAGCAGACAATAGATGATAAATGATTGACTCTGAAATAAATATATAAATTTAAAATAAAATAGGAATAATATGTATAAAATGCACTTCTGAGTAAATCAATATAAAGTCCTCACTCTGTTTTTTATCCACTAGTGTATAGAATTAAAATCATATAAATCATTTTTCACTCTTCCTATCTAATGGTTCTGTATGTAGGCACAAACAACCTTATACTCCTTCAGTTCAGTATATAACATTGCATATATTCATATTTTAAGTCAATGTCAAAAGCCAAATCTGTTGTTATTCCTTTTTATAAAAAGTTAATAATTTCTAAATATAACTAAACTTTTAAAAATTATTTTGGGTACCTAGACAATTGTAGGGTTAGGAGTCTAAAACAAAAAGCAAATGGCCTATTTAAGATCCTTTCCAAGTCTTTTTCTTCCTCATGAAGACACACACATGTACACACAGACAATATACACAAGAAATAAAATATTTGGAAGACCTTTTTTCTTTACCTTGAAACTATGCTGTAAAGACAACTTTTTTCATCACTTTGGCCTGTGTTTGTCTGTTACAGATGCAAAATTTTTTATATCAGCTTCCTGTTCTCTCTTCTACCATCCAATAAAATAGTGGTATAGTTTCCTTTTCTTTAACATGAGTCGCCAAAGAGCTGTGGCACCTGCCATCATTATCAATTTTTGATATATAGTGATTACACTTCTAAAACATTCAGGCAAAACTCAATTGTTAGATTCTATACTACTGTGATTTCATTGTGTTCTCTGTAAGAAGATGCTCTGAATACCCCCTTCTTCTTTCATTTAAATCAGGGATCCTCCTGTAGAGGAGCAAACAGAGGAGGAAACTGAGAATAAGATAGAAAAATCAACTGATCAACTGGTAAGAGAAGACTTCATTTTCATTATCTATTAACTAGTTAATTAATAATGACTGCTTGAGAATGTAGGCCTAAATCTCGTTAGTTTAAGTATCTGTTAAAATTTTTTGGCTGAGCCTACTTTCCTATCTTAATAAGTAAAATAGTCATAATTAAATTTTTCATTGATGATTGGTTCTTGGCAAGAGCCAATTTCCATTATAATTTTCTCACATGTATACATATATAAACACTGTTCTGTTCCTCTGGAGAACCCTGACTAATATACAAGGTTATCATTCTAAAAACCGATTCTCAAGTTAAAATTAGTAGATAATTGAATTGCCTTGTCTAGAAAACATCCCAGCAGTCTGTTTTAAGAAATCCCTCATTTATCTTTAAAAAAAACCAAAACCACACACATACATATATAGAAAGAAAACACACATATGTATATAATTTAAGTTTCACCAGGTTGTTTCTAAAGCTGATTTTTTTTCTGTATTTTAATCATTGTTACTGTTAGAATTTCCAGAGTTACATGAAATGGAATAACTCTGTTATACCTTAATATAAGGCTTTGTGGGCAATAACAGTATATTTTGTTATTAAATTAGAAAAATATGTATATTGCAAGTACTTATATTAGGCTGTGGATCAAGGAAGAGACATTTGTTTGTTAGGTTGTTGGTACAGTTTTTAACTTCCACACAATTTTATAATGATTGATGTCTGTTTGTTAAAAAGGTTTGTAAAGGTTATCTAGTATGAAAGGATAGACTATATATATATATATAATAGCCATAGTATTCACTTGCATGAAGTTATTGCAAAAAATGTCAAACAGGAAATAAAATATGTGCAGATGTACTTATGGATGTGTAGTTGAACAAAGGCAGGAAGTAGGGAGATTAGACCCAGAAAAGACATTTCTGGATACAGATTTGGGAGTGCAAAAGTCAAAGGAAGGAAAATTTCACCTGGTTTAGGTCTTAAACCAATTTTGCAGAAATTTTTTGAGTATCTACTTTTCAGCAACAGGCAATTTAATAAAAATTAGACAAAATTGTATTTATAATAAGATATAAACATACAACAGCCATGAAGGTTATAGTCTTTCCTGTTGAAAATTTTATTCATGCCATAATCTTGCTTGTGTATAAATTTGGTAATTAATATCAGACGATTCTGTGGTAAATTGCTGAATTGACCTTTAATTTGAGTTCTATGTACTACTGACAGTGGTCATTTTTAGTGAGAGTTTATCTAGTTATTATATGAAAATTTTATTTTTTTAAGTCTTTTTGAAAAATTTCAAGCATAAAAGTTGTAAAACTAGTATAATAAACTCCTACAATACCCTTCATCTAGATTTAGCAACTGTTAACATTTTCCTACATTTTTGCTAGTAATTTTCAAATAATGCAGTACTATAAAATGTAAAGTACATTTTTTTGGGTTCAAATCCAGGAGGAGAGAGTAGGAAGATAGTCTTGTGATGTACCTTACTAGTTCCTACTCACTTATTTGTGTAGTACAGGTCTGTTAGAGAGTCACCCACACCAGAGCATTTTCAGCAACTTGAGCTCTGCATCAGCTCAGCACAGTAAAGAGCGTGTCAGCAACATAAATCATATTCTCAAAGTTTCCACAGGATATAGGAACTATGATCTCTTCTTAGGGCTTAAAGGAAGTCCGTCATCTGTTTCTGACCCTTTACCCATCTCTATTATGCATTCCTCACTATTAATGTAATAGACAATCCACTAAGAACTGACTCTATAGATATCATTGAAAATGGCTTTATCAAGTCTGAAAATCTGTTCCTGAAGTCCCAAGATTAATACTATTTACTCAACTCTGACTGAATTGAGATAAGTGAGTCATTTCTGCTTGTTTATAATTTAGGCTATTACTATTATACTCATTTTCAAATTGTATGTTTATTGTCTATTGCATAATGTAAAACACATTCTTCAGTATAATTTTCCTATTATTATGCATAATAATCTATATAATGTATTAGATGCTTGGCAACTTTTATACTTAAATGGATCAATTTAAAAAATGCTATATATTTACCAAGGGCAGTCATTTGTTAAGGCCTAAATCACATTTAATCCTAAAATCTTTCATGTTTTCCACCTTACCACTCTGTAAAACTAAAGGTATAATTCTTCCTATATTTTTGAATCCTTATATTCCTTGGTTTATAACTTTCATCTGAATTTATGATTATCTTCCCTATACTAAAGAAAGCTTCTTAGATCTTGCTCTCAAATTTTCTGTTGTTTTGTAAGTCCCCTGGAATAAGAGAGAATGTCTTATTATTTGGGTGTTCTGTAGTTCTGTCACAGCAACCTGCATATAGCAGGTGCTTTGTTCTTTTTTCAGTGCTTTGGCTGACTTTAATATTAGAGTAAATAAAAAAAAAGTGTAATTGTATACACTTTTAATGAATACTTTCTTTTAGGACAAACAGGAAAAAGACATATCTGCTGATATTGTCCCTATTAACCTACTATTAGAAATGAAGAAATTATTGAGTGCAATAAACACTCTCCCAAGAGGTGTGGTCCCTCACGTTAAGAAGTTTTTACAAGAAGATTTTTCCCTCCAAACTATGCAGGTGAGATCATCATTCATTTCAAGGAACAGAAATGTAACTCTTTCTATGTTTTTTCCTTTTTTTTTTTAAATTCTACAACAGTGCAGCCAAGGTCTTGATATCTCTATCTTATTATGTGTCCTTATCAGAAGTATCTTTAGAGCCCACATCTCTACCAACAGTCTCTTCAAAGCAGTCTGGACTTTCTCTATGGAGCTCTTCACAACCCTTCCAGAATCTTCCCCTTATTATTTAAAAAGCTGTTCCAACATATTCGACATTTGCATTAGCATCACTTTCCTTCTCTGGTACCAAAATCTGTTTTAGTTTAAGTGGTGCTGGCATGCAATATAACAGAAATGTGTTGGCTTTCATTAAATGAATTTATTAAGTTAAAAGTTTACAGTTATAAGGCCATAAAGATGTCTAAACTAAGGCATCCAGAGAAAGGCACCTTAACTCAAGAAAGGCCAGTGACATACAAACACCTCTGTCAGCTGGGAAGATATGTGGTGGGCATCTGCTGGTCCTCTGGCTTCTGGTTTCAAGCAGCTTCCCTGGGGGCATTTTCTTTCTGCTGTTCAGATGTCTCTGTCTGTGTCTTTTCTGAAGCAGCTCAAAAATGTCTCCCCCTTTTAAAAAGGACTCCAGTAAACTAATCAAGACTACCCTTAATGGGCAGTATTACATTTCCATCTAATCAAAAGGCCACACATGTAATTGAGTAGATCAGGAATGATCCATCAGTCCATAGAAATAATCTAATCAAAGGTTTCCACCCTGTAATATTGAATCAAGATTAAAGGACCTGAGTTTTCTGGGATATACAACATTTTCTGGGGTATGCAACATTTTCAAGCCAGCACATCTATTAAGGATAAGAAAATAGGACCCAAAGGGAAAGCTGTACATGGAGGAAGAGAAAATGTGATGAAACTATCAATTTTCTCTAAATTAGAATCTGTGAAAGTCACATAATTCAATAGCAGTGTCAAAAGGATATTCTTATTATTACTGTTATGAAGTTCAGATTGGGAAAATAAAAGGAAAGAATAGCCAAGAAAATTATGAAAGTGAATAGTAAGGGAATGAAATAGGTAGGCTTAAATCTAACCAAGTATGTAAAGGACTAGTATGCAGAGAACTATAAAACATTACTAAAAGAGATAACAGAAGACCTGTTTAAACAGAAGGATATTCTGTGTTCCTGGATTGGAAGACTAAATATTCTTAAGATGTCAGTGCTACCCAAAACAATTTATAGATTCAATGCTATACCAATAAAAATTCCAACAGTCTTCTTCACAGCAATGGAAAAGCCATTCATCAAATATATATGGAAAGATAAGGGGCCCTCAATAGCTAAAGCCACCTGGAAAACAAAAATGAAGTCAGAGGACTCACACTTTCCCAACTTAAAGCTTTTTTTACAAAGCCACAGTATTCAAAACAGAATGGTACTGACACAAGGGCAGACATGTAGATCAATGGACTACTATCCATTGAAATCTGCCATCACATTTATGGCTTACTGATTTTTGACAAGGTGGCAAGGACCACTCAGATGGGAAAGAACAGTCTCTTCAAAAAATGGTGCTGAGAAAACTGGATCTTCATCTGAGAACACAGGAGAACCCCTAACTCACACCATATATCAAATCAACTCAAAATAGATAAGTACCTCCACATAAAATTAGAACTCTCAAATTCCTAGAAGAAAACATAGGGAAGCATTTTCAGAACCTTGTGTTAGGTAATGGTTTCTTAGACTTTACACCCAAAGCACAAGGTATAAAAGAAAATAGATAAGTGGGACTTCATTAAAATTAAAAACTTTTTTTCCTCAGAGGACTTTATCATGAAAGTAAAATGACACTTCCACTCAATGGGAGAAAATGTTTGGAAACCACATATCTGATAATGGATAAATATCCAGAAGGTAAAAAGAATTTCTTCAACTTAACCACCAAAAGACAACCCAATTAAAAAAATGGACAAAAGCCTTGAGCAGACATCTCTACTAAGAAGATAAACAAATGTTAGAAAGTACATGAAAAGGTGCTGTCATCATTAGCCATCAGGGAAATACAAATCAAAACCACAATGAGATACCATTTCACACCCATTAGAATGGTATTAAAATAACAAGTGCTGGAGTGGTTGTGGAGAAATAGAAACATTCATTCATTGCTGATAACATAAAATGATGCGGCCACCTGGAAGGCAGTTTAGTGGTTCTTCAGAAAGCTAAGTATAAAACTACCATATGACCCATCTATCCCAGTTTTAGATGTATACCCAAAAGAATTGAAAGCAGGGATTGGAACAGATATTTGAACACTGTGTTCATAGTGGCATTATTCATAACTGCCAAAAGGTAGAAACAACCCAATGTCTGTCAACTGAGAAATGGATAAATAAAATGTGGTATATACATACAATGTGGTATTATTCATCTATAAATAGGAATTAAGTCCTATCCAACAGCATGGATGAACCTTGAAGACATCATGTTGGGTGAAATAAATCATGCACAATAGGACAAAATTATGATATCACTGATTTGAAACAATTAAAAGAAGCATACTAATACAGTAAGTGTCTAGAATATAGCTTACCATGGGACAAGATGTGGATAAGAAATAGGAAGTGAAGGCTTAAAGTGTACAAGGTTCCTATTTGGAATGACGGAAATGTTTTGATAATGGATTGTGGTGATGTAGCATAACATTGTGAATGCAGTTAGCAACACTGAAATGTATATTGGAATATAATTAAAGTGGGAAGTGTTCGCTTGTATATATGGTAGCAGAATAAAAATTTAAAAAAAAAAAAGCATGGACTACACTTCACAAATATTGAGTCCTAATTTAAACCATGGACTTTAGTAGTGATACAGTTATAAAATTGTGCTACCATCAATTTAACAAATGTTCCACACCGATTCCAGGATGTTGGTGGTGAGGTGGTGTATGGGAGTCCTGTATTTTATGCTTGATTGCTCTGTAAACCCATGACTTCTCTTATTTTTTTTAAATGTGTTATTATGTAAGGTTTGGCTTTGAGGAAATTTACAACTTGAAATGCATATTTTAGTAATTGAAGTAGGGTCAGATATAAGGTTCAGGCATACCGTTCAGGAGGTTAATGGAGCAACAAATTACAAAGTCACGAGAGGGAAGTAATAAAAATAGCTTAAACTAATGAAATGGAATAAAACATAAAATAGAGAGGATCAAAAAACAAAATTTTGTTTTTCAAAAAAGTAATAAAATTGATAATGCCTGATAAGAATGTTCAAGAATAAAAGAAGACAAAAATAACAAAATCATGAATGAACATAGAGCCATCAGTACAAATTTTACAGTCATTGAAAAGATAACAATGCTACTTACAGTGGCTGCCATGGGCATTTCAAAGTAACCTTCTAGTGAAAAAAACTAGAAAAACTGTCAAATTCCTTCTTAATACTGCTTATTTGTTCTTAGGTAGACAGCTAAGCCTAGTGGCAGATCTCCTTAATTCAGTCAGGGATTGAGATAATTCCAAGCTTTACTTCTGTCTCTAAGGAAAGGCCTATTTCTAGTTTCCCTTTGTTGCAGATGCTGTCAGTGCCCTGCCCATACTCCTTAACCCTATCATTTCAATATGCTCTGGACAACTTTCAGTTTTCAATATCTACATCTCTTTGTTTCAGAGCTCTTTTCCTGGAACTGCAAAAGGCTGTACTTCTCATGTGCATGCCTGTTCAGAAATCCAAAGGAATTAACATTCTTCTCTTACCCCAGAAAGCATTCCATTCAATAAGTCATGGAAGTTGATATATAAATACCACAGTTCCCTATCCACTTCAGTTGGAAAATACTGAGGCCTGTATTTTAACTATTCTCCAGAGTTTCCTGTGGTTTTTAGCCCCATCACTCACTGTAGATAACTATCCTTTAATTTAAAGGCTACATCTCCTTTGTTAGATCACTTCCCCACACTCCCCTACTAATATTCCCTGTACCTTCTGAATAAAATACTTGAATTCAATCCTTTTGTCATGATATGCTTCCAGAGGAGCCAAAGTAGACACCTTTAGTCCAAGGGTGTGTCTCTTCAAGGTCCCAGCCTAAAGCAAGGTGTGTTTACCAGAGCCCCATCTCCTGGATAGGCCATTTTCCCTCCTATTTTCCCCCCAGCTCTGTGAGTCTGCTGACATCTCTGTCTAGCATCTCAGCTCAGTCACACTAAATATGGTAGTTGCTTTACAGATAAAAAGTTTCCAAAAGTTAGTTCACCTCTCTGGGCTTTCCACTATTCCTACATCGTAGCTCCACAGATGTTCATTGCCTTGGTAACTTCCCATTGTTTTCAGACAAATAGTTTTTATATCTTTCCAGCTTTTTCAGACATTTTCATTGGAATGATTGATCTAAAACAATCTAGACTGTCATTGGCATAGTTGGAACTTCAGTATTATGTTTATATGCCTATTCAAATTCAAGAGAATTGTTGAGTAAGTGATGATGAGTCTAATTCAGGGGGTAGTTCTGGGCTGGAAATATAAATAAACTGTCGGTGTGTAGATACTTTTTAAAAAATGTGATAATGGATTACTTTAGGGAATGTGTATTGATAGAGAAGATGTTCATTAAATTGAGTACTGGGGAGACTGAAATAAGGAATCCAGTTAGCTATGAGGAAAATAGTAGAGTATTGTATATTGGAAACCAAGTTAAGAAAGTGCAGATTAAACTTTTCACCCAGATAAATGCATCATTAAGCAAATAATATAATTTAAGCCAATTGAATTCAGTAAACTCAACTGAGTGCTTGTGGGTACAAGGCATTGGGGAATGGACACAAAGATAAGACATAGTCCCTCCTTTAATTACATTGATGTAAATAGTACACTAGTGTATAATAAATCATGTATTAGCATACGTCTGATCAGAGCACAGTCTAAATGGCTCACCCTGGAGTGGATATTATGGCCAGCATTCCTATTTACCACAAGTTAAGGGCTGGAAGGAAGGAAGGAAGATTTCTAGCTGCTATAATGAATAGAAGATGTGAGGAAATGAAATGGGATTACCCCTTTCTTGCTGTTTTTTTTTTTTGTGCTGAAACCCAGGAACGAACCCTTTCTTCTTAAGCAGAAATGGACATTGGCAGCCTTTTGGTAGGCATAGGAATAGTTTTTAGTGTTTGGGGAAATAGTTACAAAGAAGATTTGTCAGACCACTTAAAACCCCAATAAACAGAGAAATAATTGAATGTGGACGATGTGAGATTTTTTTTGTTTTGACCATCTTCATCTCTGTTTTCCTAATTTTATACAGTAAACATGCATTATATGTATAATGAAAATATATGTAGTTGTTTGTTCTAACTTAAAGTAATTTTCTTCCAAATTATTTTCCACAGAGAGAAGTTGCAGCTTACAACACCAGTGGAGGGGAAATTGTTCCTGCTTTGACTTTAAGTTTCTTGATAACACAACTGGAGGCGGCACTTAGGAACATTCAAGCTACTAATTATACTGTAAGTGTTTTCTTTTGGAGGTTGGAATTAAAGGATTTAGACAGTAATTTTCAGTGAGAGAACAGCTGATGCATGTTTAAAGTGCATTTCTCCCTTTTACCTCTAGATAAGGATTCATATAAATTTATTTACTTCCTATATTTGTAGCTTCTTATGTGACTGCAACTCTGTAATGAGCCACTTCTAGTCCCCTTCCTACCACAAGTTTTTTCAAGTTAAGGAAGGAGAAACTTAAATTAGTTTAGAAGTGGGCTTTCCCAGTTATGAAATGAAGTGCCATGAACTTCAAAATGTACTGTGCCCTTTCCCCCTAATTATTAATTAGTTCCTTTTTCTTCTGATATTTCTGTATTTGTTTAAATTGGAACTTCTATTTATTATTCTGTAAAATGATGCAAGATAAAATTGACAAAATATATTTATGTTTAAGGTCAAATGACACTTGAGAAATAAAAAGAACAATCAAGGCAAAAAAGAGAACATAAAAGGAAAAATAAGAACCAATAGTACAAGGACAGTAAAAAGAAAAATCTAATTCTTTGCATAATTTGGATCAGTAAGATAAATTATGATTTGTGTACACTTAGATGAAAACCATATAGAATTAGGATTATTATCAAGAAAGCACTTCCCAGGCACTGAAGAAGGTAGCCTAAGGTACCATATCTCCTATTACAATATGACCTACAAGAGGGTGATAAAATAATACTTATTTGGTATTCTCAGCACCAGGTTGTAAGGAAGGGGTGATACACACCACCCTAAAGGGGGTTCTAGATGCAAATTGGAATGGAATCAAAAGAGAAACGAAGGAAAATGGGTTTGTGTCAGCATGTAATCCCAAAGCTCCAGGGTTGCTGGAGACCTGAAGTTGAGTTGTAGACTAGGAAATGGAAGAACTCCTTCTCTTGATTTCACTTGTAAGCAGAATTGGAATTAACATGATTAAAGCAATTTACTGTTGTATCCATATGAGCAACCCTGTTCCTCACAGACACTAGTAAAGGTGAGACAACCTTGTAGGAGCCCAAGGAGGGATTTCCAAAAATGTCTTTATATCCGTTTGCTTCCTTTCCAGTACTTGGAATAATCTCTGCTAATGTGGAAGAGAGGAAGGGGAAAGGGCAGAGATTTTAGGGTGGCAATGTATCACTTGCACATTTAAGTTCCTGAACTTCTTGCCTTTTATTTCTAATTATAGCCCTAACACAATTCTGCATCTTATCCTGTCCTAAAAATGTTTTTATTCTGAATTGCATGAGCCAAGACCAATGCTGTGTTATTTATAAAGCTAGATTTTTAAAAAGTTACAAAGTAATAGCTGACAACTGTTTAGTGTTTACATTATGACAGGCACCATTCTAAGCACATTTACTTTTCACAACCTCCCCCATCTTGTTTTTCCCTTTTTATAAATTAGAAAATTGAGCCACAGAGGTTAAATAGCTTGCTTGAATTCACCAAGTAGTAAGTATTGGAGTTAGGATACAAACCCAGATAGTCTTGGCTCCAGGGTCTACTCACTGAGCGATTACTTTATAGTACCTCTTCACAGATGGGAATTTTAAGATGGAAACTGATTAGTTGTTAAAGGGCTGTTTGTATATGTAATTCACCTAGCCACTGAGAACAAACATAGTTTGAAGCCAAACTTCTAACACTAGTCAATTATAAAATGTAAACTGTTGGTCATAAGAAAGTATACTAGGTGAGAGAACAGATTTAAATTGGCATAAAAAGAAATCTCATGCTTTTTTCCCTCATTTTTTGTTCAAGCAGTTGTAGGTTTACAGAAAAATTATGCAAAAGTACAGAAGTACAGAACATTTATATACTGTCCCTCTCACATGCATTTTTTCCTGTTAATATTTTGCGTTAGTGTGGTACCTTTGGTACAATTGATGAAAAAAATTATTATAATTATACTTTTAATTATAGTTCGTAGTTTGCAATAGGGTTCACTCTTTGTGTTATACTGAAGTTTATGGGTTTTTAAAACTTTTATTCTGGTAACATTTAACTACTTTCAAATATATAGTTAAGTGGTGTTAATTACATTTAAGGTATCCCATCAGCACCATCTATTACCAAAACTTTTCCATCACCCCAAATAGAAACTATACCAATTAAACCCAGTTTCCACCAGTACTTACATTTAATATAACTATGGTACAATATCAAAACCAGAAATTTGACATTGTACAATAGGTGTGCCTGGGCTCCCTAAGACCATTCCCATGTTTGGAGATTTAATAGAAGGACCCATGGGATTCAGCATGTTAATTGTACTCGTGGCTAAAATTTATTATTGTGACATAGTTGAGATACACGGCCAGATCATTAGGAGAAAGGACATAGGCAGAGTGTGGAGGAATCCATAGGCAGACTTCCTTATGCTTTTTCCCTCCCATGAGGGGTCACACAAAGCACACTTTTCCTACAGCAACAAAAATGTAACATGTGTATGATGTTTCTGTCCAGGGAAGCCTATTAGAGACTCAGCTTCCAATGTTTCTATTCGGGGCCTAGGATATTACATTAAGATTACTATACTGAAAAGTCACTTAGTTGAAATTGATGATTAAAATACAATTTTTCTTTTTTAGGCACATCAGATTAATATTGATTATTATTTGACATTACTATTTTTATATGGAGTAGCTCTCACTGAAAGAGGAAAGAAAGAGGTATGTAGTCTGTGTTATTTGTCCATTATAAATCATTTTGCATTCACTGACTTTATCTTAACAAAGTAAAATTTTTATTTTTTAAAATTCTCTAAAAGTTGAAACTATTCAATGACTTTTCTGACATGTATTTTAATTTAGATTGTGTTGTGAACCTAAAAATGTATAATAGGTAGCTGTTAATATTAGCTTAGAAGTTTAGTTATTTAACTTTATCTTTTAAAAGTTTATCATTTGTGAAAATAGAAAATTCATTCATATTTTACATTTAAATATATTTTCTAACATAGCTTAATGTATTTGGCTCTAATCTTACCTACCTCTTTTGTAAGCTATGAGTTTTACCTCAAATTCTTTGTGGAATAGATGAAATAAAACAAATATGGAAGTTAACTAGATGATTTCTAAGGACCTTTTCAAATTTATCATCTCTATCTTTTTCTGATTTTTAATAATTTCTCATATTTTCTGTGCAGCCTCGATATTTCTTTTGTTTTTTCTTTTCACAAATCTGTATTTTCTACTTGTTTCATAAATTAAATATATAAATCTGACTTGTTAGTTAGGTGAAGTAGACTTTATAAGCACCCAAACTGAAAACATTTTTATTGTCAATAAATTCATATAATGCTAATTATTGTTTAACGTGGAGTAGTAGAGAGTATTTTTAAATGAAGCCATGCAACATTTTTCCTACTTATTTTTCCCCCCAGAGGGTCCAAGACCATATGTCTGTTTAATTAATTATAACTTGAAACATCTGTTAGAACCAGTCTTGATCTTTATTTCAAAAACTTGTACTGTTTATAATATAGTGCTGCCCCAAAGAGACGTTATATCTATGATCAAGAATCACTTATTTTATATTTGAAATATTAGGAAGAGTTATAAAGAATTGTGCTTGAGGAGTCATGAGAAAAGCCCTTATTTTGACTAGTATTAGTTGCCAATTTTATATATAAACATCTATTTTTTTTAAATTTTCACTTTCAAATGTTGATTAAAGAAGATATTAAGACCTTTTGTAAATTATTATTTTAAGCACTGACAACATTATTTTTGTGTTCACCTACTGAGATGCTGGGATAAGAGTTTTGAATAAATGACCAAATGACTGGATGATTTTCTCCAGTTTGAGAAATAATTTTAAAAGAGAAAAAAGACTTTCATATCAGCTAACCATAGTTTTACATTACTCCAGGATTATATGGAAGCCGAGAGCAAATTTCTGGTGATGAAGATGGTGATCCAAGATAATGAAATTTGTGAAAACTTTATGTCATTAGTTTATTTTGGACGTGGTTTAATTCGATGTGCTCAGAAAAGGTAAGAATTTTAATTAATGGGTATGTCTTGCCTGTTGATTTTCAGCATGGTGAAATAGAAATGAGATTTGCACATTATACCAGAGATTGTAATGTCTGTGCCTTACTGGTTTGTTGGTTTTTTCTTTATCTGTTCCTATAATCATTTTTTAATGGATTTGAGAATATTAAATATCAAACTTAATAGGCCATGGCAATAAATAGTGTACACATTTAAGAACCTGGGCTAGTCCAGGTTCAGATGTATTTTCTTCCACCTACCTAGTCTATGACCCTAGGAAAGTTAATGCTACTGAGTTTTTTTCTTCCTTATCTGTAAAATGGTACTAACAATAGTGCCTACATCTTAAGGATGTTGTAAGTACTTAATGTAGTGCCCAGAACACAAAAATAAATGATGGTTATAGTTAATGATATTATCACCACTGACTTGCAGTAGGTTTTTTAGGTATAAATAGCTCATAAAGAGTTAAAAAGGGTCCACATGCTGAGTTTGGGGAGTATTAGAATGAGGTATTTTAAGAAAGTGAAATTAGATAAGGGAACCTAAACTATCTGTTCACTTTGTATATGGAGATCCTTAGCCAATTTTTAGCATAATTAATTCATTTGTTTTATTTGCTAAGCATCTTTTATATTCCAGACACTATGCTAGGTATTTTGAATACAATAATTTACAAATAGACAGTTTCTGTCCCCAGTTAACTGACAATATAGTGAAAGACATAGATCTTAATCAAATGATCAGTCATACAAATAATACTGAAATGTAAAGAGTGATGAAGGATAAAGAATATAGTATAGCCCCAATCTGGTTCTGGGAATCAGAGGTCTACCTGAAGAAAAAATGTTTGTCTGGGGTGATTTAGGCAAAGTTTACTTGTGTGATCTCTTATGAAGGATGTTTGCTGGGTCCAGCCATTGGATCCCTAAAAACATCACTTATGTGGAATAAACCCATATTTTTGTGTGTATTAAGTTGGATAATGATAACTTCTGCATGCTATAAAAATATAAATACTAGGACTCTCACCTGTGGTATTTTGAGATGAAATAAACATAGAAGGTAAAGCAATAAATTATGCAGTAGCATAAGCTTGAACAGTATAGGAACCTCGTTCAATTGGTAATTTGTTGTCTTATTGGTGAATTATCTAGTTTCAGAGTCCCATTCAAATGAACGTTATTATAAAATGTCTTGCAGATATAATGGAGGCCTGTTAGAATTTCATAAAAGCTTACAAGAAATAGAAGATACAAATGATCATTGGTTTGACATAGATCCTACAGAAGATGAAGAGTTACCTACAACGTTCAAAGTAAGAAATTATTTTAAAATAACGTTTAATGCTTTTCGTCTGAAATTAGTTAGAATAATTTTTGATAAAGCTGTAGTTTATACCAACTATATCATATTCTATAACAAACAGATTCTTTTATTGGAAATTAGTTTTTATGTAAGAAACAACCTTGACTCCATTACGTAGTGCAGAGTGTGAGTATAATTCAACACGTAGCGAGAAGTGGGAAAACTATATGAACATTTCCAAATAACAAGAAACTTAACAACAGTACCAGTCAAGTACTTCACATGGTTAGAACCAAATGTAATAAACTTCTTTTTTCTAATTATGTTTACCATTGTTTTTGTTATTGATTTAAATTATAAAATTAATGAATGTTTTGTTCAGAAAGCTTGAAAAATGTAAAATTGCCCAAAGATAAAGGAAAATTCGTCCATGTTTTTACAAACAGAAAAAAAGCATAATATTTTCATTTACATCTTTCCAGATACATGTGCACACATATGCATAACAGACTATAAACACTGATAGCCTTTATTTTAACTAAATTGATTTGATATTATATGTAGTGATTTGTAATCTGGAATTATATAACATGGTGATTTTCCCAGTAATAAAATTGAGATGCAGTATGATTTTTGTATAATCCATCATCTAATTGTGCTTTAATTTCCTTAACCAATTCCCTGCACTGTTGTACATTCAGTTTATCCTAAGCATTCCAGTGTTTCAGCTGATCTTTGCATATTTCTCAGACCATTTCCTTAGGATAAATTTCTAGAGATGGAATTGTGAAGCAAGTGTCAGACACTTATAAAGTTGTTGATATATGTGTCCATATTTCTTTTCAGAAATTTTGTCTCTGTCTGCATTCTTAAGATAGAATATGAGAGTTCCCATTTCCTTATTTCTTCTGAGTATTCTTTACTTTTAGGGTAATTTTTACCTATCTGATAAGGCATATTGGTATTTTAAAAAAATTATATTTAATGTATATTTGTTCACATATTTAACAGATAGTTGTACTTATGATGGTTTGCCTATTTGAGTCTTTTGCAAATTTTTAAATTGATGTTTTCATATTTTTCTTATGACTATAACAGTTTTACATATTGACATTAACCCAATAAATATCAGGTTTTACAACACTGTTTCCCTACTTTATCTTTTTAATTAATTTAATGTTATTGTTGTTGGCTTTTTTTTTGTTTTATTTTGATTTATGCTGAATACAGATGTTTAATTTTTATGATAGTTTCAATCTATCTCTTTCTGTATATAAGCTTTCTAACATTGATGTTAGAAAGGTTTTCCACATCTTGAAATCAGCAAAATAGTTATATGGGGTTTTAAGTGTTTCTGGGTATTTATTCCATTTCATTTATCTTTCAGTACTTGTGACATTTTCATGACATTGTCTTGATCACTTCACTTTGTAATATGTTTTAATAATGGCAGTTTGAAGTCTTCCTTTTCAAAAATTTTTGGATACTTTATGTCTACTTATTTTTCTAGATGAAATACAGGATCATTATTAAACGTCTCTGAAAATCCCTCTAAGATTTTCAGTAGGAATTGTGAATTTATATATTAATATTGGGGAGTAACTGACATATTGTGAAAATATTGAGTCTTTCCATTTATGAGCGTACATATCACCATTTTTAGCAAAGTTATTCAGTTTTTCTCATGCTAAATTGGCACATTTTTAGTCTTGTTATTTATTTTTATTAACTAAGTAAATATATGAGTGTGGGGATGTATGGCTTGAACAGCTCCTTTATTCATTTTATATTGTAGCCTGTTTATATAGGACTAAAGTGATAACATTTAATTTTGTTTATTTATTTTTAACTAGTTTATTTTCTTATTTAAAGAAAGCTGATTTTTTAGTTGATTTTCTTAGGCAATTTTTAAGTAAGTCATACAATCTACAATTTTTTGTTTGGAAGCTATAATAGTTCAAAAATTCAAAAAGATATGACTAATAATATAATCTCAAAATTTATGGGCAAAAACCTGAGATAAATTTCCTCTCACAGAGGAATATATATATATATATATTTTTTTTTCTCCAAAGAAGTACCTTTTAATTTATTTATTTTTTTCTTTTTTTAGGGAGGTGGGGTGGTACTATACCTTTTTACAATCCCTCCAGAATTCTATGAGAGTTCTAGTTGCTGTGTATCCTCTTTAGCATTTGGTGTTGTCAGTTTTTTTTTTACCTTTTTTTTTTTTTTTTTTTTAAAGAGAGAGGGAGGAAGGGAAGGAAAGACAGAGAAGGAAGGAAGGAAGAAAGGGAAACATCTTTTAAACATTTTCTTGTTTTATTATATTTTGTTTGTTTGTTTGTTTTTTACATGGGCTGGGGCCGGGAATCGAACCGGGGTCCTCCGGCATCGCAGGCAAGCACTCTTGCCCGCTGAGCCACCGCGGCCCGCCCTTTTTTACCTTTTTTAAAAAATATAAGAACATACAAACACAAACGTTCTTAACAGATGAGCATTCCATTCTTGGTATATAGTCAGTGAACTCACAATATCATCACATAGTTGTATATTCATCACCATGATCATTTCCTAGAACATTTACATCACTCCAGAAAAAGAAATAAAAAGAAAAAGGAAAAAACTCATACCATACCCCTTACGCTTCTCTCTCATTGACTGCTAGTATTTCCATCTACCTAATATATTTTAACCTTTGTTTCCCCTATTTTTTTCTATACCCTTTATCATTCCCTTTCATTGATCACTAGTATTTCAGTCTAATCAAATTTATTTTAACATTTATTCCCCCATTATCATTTATTTTAATCCATATGTTTTACTCATCTGTCCATATTGTAGATAAAAGGAACATCAGACGCAAGGTTTTCACAATCACGCAATCACATTGCCAAAGCTATATCATTATATAATCATCTTCAAGAAACATGGTTACTGGAACACAACTCTGCAGTTTCAGGTACTTCCCTCTAGCCTCTCTAATATACCTTAAACTAAAAAAAGGGGGGGGGTATCTATATAATGTATAAAGAATAACCTCCAGGATAACCTCTCAACTCTGAGATCTCTCAGCCATTGACACTTTATTTTGTCTCATTTCTTTCTTACCCCTTTCGGTCAAGAAGGTTTTTTTTCAGTCCGTTGATGCTGAGTCCCAGCTCATTGTAGGATTTCTGTTCCACATTGCCAGGGAGGTTTACACCCCTGGGAGTCATGTCCCATGTAGAGAGGGAGAGGGCAGTAAGTTTGCTTGTCCTGTTGACTGAGAGAGAGAGAGAGAGAGAGGACTGTTGGCTGAGAGAGAGATAGGCCACAGTAGAATATTTTAATGTATGTCTCTTAGTAACCAATAGAATAAGCAGGCAATTTCCTTTTTTGGTATATTTGTAAAAGTAATCATATGACCTTTTTTCCTTTGATATAATAAAGTAATATTTTTATGCAGTTTTACAATATTGAACTTCCATCTCTACTGTTCTACTTTGCTAGCTGCTGAAATGCAATATACCAGAAACGGAATGGCTTTTAAAAAGGGAATTTAATAAGTTGCTAATTTACAGTTCTAAGGCCAAGAAAATGTCCCAATTACAGCAAATCTATAGAAATGTCCAATCTAAGGCATTCAGAGAAAAGATACCTTGGTTGAACAAGGCCGACGAAGTTCAGGGTTTCACTCTCAAGTGGAAAGGCATACAGTGAACACAGTCAGGGCTTCTCTCTCATCTGGAAGGGCACATGGTGAACACAGTGTCATCTGCTAGCTTTCTCTCCTGGCTTCCTGTTTCATGAAGCTCCCCAGGAGGCATTTTCCTTCTTTATCTCCAAAGGTCACTGGCTGGTGGACTCTGTTTCTCATGGCTATGTCGTTCTGCTCTGCTCTCTCTGAATCTCCTTCTTTCTCTAAAATGTTTCCTTTTTTATAGTATTCCAGAAATTTATCAAGACCCACCCAAATGGGTGGAGGCATGTCGTCACCTAATCCAGTTTAAGAACCACTCTTGACTAAATCACATCATCTAGGGAGATGATCTGATTACACTTTCAAACATACAGTATTGAATAGGGATTATTCTACCTTTATGAAATGGGATTTTGATTAAAACATGGCTTTTCTAGGGGACATATATCCTTTCAAACCAGCACACCCATCTAAAGCAGTACCTATTCAGTCTTAGTCATTTTATTCTTTCTCCTCTTCTTTAAATTTTTTTTTCTTCATTACTAAAACTTTTTTAGTGAATTTTCATCATATGCAAATTTTTATTTTAATTTTATTTTATACTTGCATGCAGTTTAAAGAGTCAAATAATGAAAGACAAAAAAAAAAAGTTAAATGTCTCTAACCTATCCTCCTTCCCTGAAATTCTTGTTCCCTACTGATAATTTTTTCAAACTCTCTAGGCGTTTTCTTTTGATAGTTACATACATATATATATATATATATATATATATATATAAATATAACTATCATATATATGTAACTATACATATATAAACATTTAAAAATTGTCTCCACTTTAGATATTATCTTTTTAAATTTTGTTATTGTGAAATTTAACATATATTTGCATATATTTAACATATGTACAAAGAAGAGACAGAAAAAGCAATGATTTTCAAAGTACACTTCAACAAGGAGTCACAGGAAAGATTTCAGAGTTTGTTATATGTTACCGCTCTACTATTATGAATTTTTCCTTCTAGCTGCTGCAAAACATTGGAGGCTAGAGAAAATATCCATATAGTGATTCGGCAGTTATACTCTTTTGTTAAATCCTATTTTCTTTGTTATAACTCCTCCTTCTCCTTTGATTTTTCTCCCAATTTATAGGGATCTTTAGGCAATGCTGTGTCTAACTTTTTCATGTTGAGAAGAGTGTCAACACTAAAGGATAGAGGGATGTGATTCATTGATAATCTTGGAAAGGCTTGTCCCCCTGGGAGTCTAGATTTTTCTGGCCTAGGAACCCTCTGGAAATGATAGGTTCCAGGAAAGCATACTTATACATGAATCTTTTATAGTGTCTTAGTTTGAGCCCTAGCTGTTCTTAAGAGTTAATGGGAATGATGTTGGTTGGAGTTTAGCAAACCATGGCAGTTGGCACTATCTTGAAGCTTGTATAATAGCCTCCAGAATGGCCTCTTAACTCTAGTGATCTCTTTTAGCTGATTTGATTGTATTTCTTTTCTGCCTTTTGGTAGATGTTGTGGATCCCATAGTGCCAGAGCTACAGTCACCCCAGGAGTCAGGCACCATGTTTTCAGGGAGACTTTCACCTCTTAATGTCATGTCCCACCCAGTGGGGAGAGCAGTGATTTTCCTTGCAGGGTTGGGCTTATATAGAGAGAGGCCACATCTGAGCAATAGAGGTTTCCTGAAAGCAACTCTTAGGCCTTGTTATAGGTAATCATAGTTTCTCTGCTACAGAAAGAAGTTTCATACTGACAGGCCTCAAAATCAAGGGCTTGTCCTGTTTTCTTGGGAGACCCCAATGGTTGAGAAGGGTACCCAGGATTTCCCAGATGGAAAAGTTTAATACTTCCATTTTTTTTTTCCTTTTCTCCCCTCAAGGGACTCTATCAGTGCTTTTTAATTATCTGCCAGCCATAGTCGGAGATGTATCCTGGTATTACAGTAAACTGTACAGGATTACCGGGCTTCATTCCTGTTCTGGACTCCCAAGTCTTTGGGTTTTTTCAAGGAGCTATCCAGACAGGTTGATTAGATTATATATTATAGAAAGTTTAGGTTATAGACATAATAAACCTTTCTCCCTTTGGTCTCACACAGTAGATGAAAGCTTAGAGTATAAGTACTATCATCTTTTACCCTGTATACTGATTTACCTTAGTCCTAGCACATTGGCTTTGTTTTTAACTCTAATTGAGGCCTGATCTCTTTTTCACTTACTTTAACTGTTATTGTATATAGCCATGCTAACTTTCAGGGCTGCAGCACTCCATTTCTGGAGTCTTAGGTATTACAGAGTTACTCAAAATTCCAGGAAATACTTACTGATACACATATAGTTCAATTTCTCAGAATCTAGACATACACTTACAACTTCAGTCTGTGTGTGGCTGCTATAAGAGATAATAATCTAAGCTCCAGTTTTCTTATAAGTATTTTCTGAAAGAGACTGTGCTGGTTTGAAATATGTATGTACCTAGAAAAGCCATGTTTTAATTCTAATCCCCTTTTATAAAGGCAGCCGTTTCTTCTAATTCCTATTCACTATTGTATGTTTGAAACTGTAATTAGATCATCTCCCTGGAGAAGTGATTTATTCAAGAGTGGCTGTTAAACTGGATTAGGTAGAGGCGTGTCTCCACCCATTTGGGTTGGTCTTAATTAGTTTCTGGAGTCCTATAAAAGAGGAAACATTTTGGAGAACGAAAGAGATTTGGACAGAGCAGAGAATGCTGTAGCACCACGAAGCAGAGTCCATCAGCTAGCGACCTTTGGAGATGAAGAAGGAAAACACCTCCCAGGGAGCTTCATGAAACAGGAAGCCAGGAGAAGAAGCTAGCAGATGATGCCATGTTCGCCATGTGTCCTTCCAGATGAGAGAGAAACTCTGACTGTGTTTGCCATGTGCCCTTCCACTTGAGAAAGAAACCCTGAACTTCGTTGGCCTTCTTGAACCAAGGTATCTTTCCCTGGATGCCTTAGATTGGACATTTCTATAGACTTGTTTTAATTGGGACATTTTCTCAGCCTTAGAACTGTAAACTAGCAACTTATTAAATTCCCCTTTTTAAAAGCCATTTTGTTTCTGGTATATTGCATTCTGGCAGCTAGCAAACTAGAACAGAGACCTTAGCATATTCTTTTGTTTCTGGTTTATTTTGCACAACACATTATCTCCAAGGTTTATTCAGTTTGTTGTGTGCCTCTCAATATTCTTCCTATTTGTAGCTGCACCATATACCATCATATAAATGTGTGACAGTTTACCATTCTGTTTCTAAGTCATTGTATACTTCAGCTCCCTTCATCTATTGGGCATCACGAATAATGTCCAAAATAAACAAACCATGTCTTCCAGTCTCCTCACTTGGTTGTATAATTTTAGATATTTTTTATTAGTCCATAGAGACCAAGAACTGACAAACACAGCCTCACCAAATATCAAATCAAAACTACCCTTTATCACTTGTCCCTCTCCCCCAATTAGTTACCTCTGGCAGTGCTATAGTACTGTTGATTCTTCCTGTTAACTATTGGCCATAGCATGTACTTCCTTGTCCCTGTACTATTGGCTCTTTGTCCAAGATTTGATATTGGAAGATTTGAAATAGTTCATACAAGAACTTATAGTTATAAATTTAATCAGTGGGAAACATGGCACTATACATACCCTTTTGCTTATATTCACCTTTAATATGGAAATGTTACTTATAGCACCATTAGTTAGTTACTATCACTTCCATCCCTTCCCTTGCATTTAAGTTCAACCTCATTGGATAGCCTTTCCCCCATCTCTAGTTTCTGTGTGCCTTTAGGTCTGCTAAAAGCTACAGTGTAACCTCCAAGTCATAATAGCAAAATTGTACAGTTGCTCTCCTTTTATGTCTGACTTATTTTACTGAACATTATGTCCTCAGCATTCATCCATGTTGTCTTATACTTTGGGACCTCATTTAATCTTACTGCTGCATAGTATTCTATTGTGTGTATATATATACATATATATACAATATATATATATATATATACATGCCACATTTTTTTTATCCTCTCGTCCATTGATGGGTACTTGGATCATTTATATCTTTTGACAATTGTGAAAAGTGCTTCTATTAACATCGGTGTAGAAATTTCTGTACGTGTCACTGCTTTCAGCTCTTCTGGGTATATTATGGGTAGTGGTATGCCAGGTCATAGGTCAACTTGGTATTTAGCTTTCTGAGGAATCACCAAACTGTTTTCTATAGAGCTGCATCATTAAGCATTCCCACCAACGGTGAATAAGTTTTCCAGTTTCTCCACATCCGGTCCAACATTTGTAGTTTTAATAGCAGTCATTCTTATTATAAAGTAAATATATGTGAGGTGATATCTCATTGTCATCTTGATTTGCATTTACCCTAGAGCTAATGAAAATGAGCAACTTTTCTTATGCTTTTTAGCCATTTGTATTTACTCTTCAGAGAAGTGTCTATTTATATCCTCTGCCCACTTATAATGGGGTCGTTAGTTCTTTTGTTTTGGGGCAGTATAATTTCTTTATGTAAACAGGATACTAAGCCTTTCACTGATATTTGGTTTCCAAATATTTTTTCCCATTGAGTTGACTGCTTCACTACCTTTTTGACGAAGTCCTTTGAGATACAGTTCTTGATCTTAAGGAGTTTCCGTTTATCTGTTTTTTCTTTTGCTGTTTGAACTTTAGATGTAAAGTTTAAGAAGCTACCTTCTATTACTAGATCTTGAAGGTGTTTCCTACATTTTCTTCTAGAAATTTTATCGTACTGGCTCTTATATTTAGGTCTTAATCCATTTTGAATTAATTTTTGTATAGAGTATAAGGTAGGGGTTCTCTTCAATTATTTTGACTATTGATATCCAATTCTCCCATGCCCATTTATTAAAAAGACTGTTCTGTCCCAGTTCAGTGGATTTGGGGTCCTTATCAAAGATTAATTGTCCATAAATTTGTTGCACTATCTCCATACTCTCGATTCAATTGCATTGGTCGATACTTCTGTCTTTGTGCCAATACCATGCTGTTTTGACAACCGTGGCTTTATAGAAAGCTTTAAAGTCAGGAAATGTCAGTCCTCCCACTTTGTTCTTCTTTTTGGTGTATCTTTAGCTATTTGGGTTTTTTTTCCCTTGCAAATAAATTTGATACAAGCTTTTCCAGATCTTCAGAGTAGATTATTGGAATTTTGATTGGTATTGTATTAAATCTATATATCAGTCTGGGTAGAATTGACACTTAATGACACTCAACCTTCCTATCCATAAGCATCCATTCCATTTATGTCATTTTTAAATTTCTTTTAGCAGTGTTTTGTACTTTTCTGTGTACAAGTCCTTGACATCCTTGGTTACACTTAGTCCTATATACCTGATACTTTTGGTTCCTATTTTGAATGGAATTTTTTTCCATAATTTTCTCCTAGATAGGTCATTGTGTATAGAAACATTACTGATTTTTGTATGTTAACTCTTATCTCCTGCCACTTTGCTGAATTTGTTTTTTAACTCAAAGTAGCTTTGTTGTAGATTCTCAATATAGAGTCATGTCATTTGCAAATAATGAAACTTTGACTGCTTCCCTTCCTATTTGGATGCCTTTTGTTTATTTCCCTAGTGTAATTGCTCCAGTTAGGACTTCTCATACATTGTTGAATAATAGTGGTGACGATGGACATCCTTGTCTTGTTCCCCATCTTAGGGTGAATGCTTTTGATCTTTCACTGTAAAGTATGATGCTGGCTATAGGTTTTACATATATGCCCTTTATGACCTTGAGGAAGTTTCCTTCGATTCCTACCTTTTGAAGTGTTATCAGAAAAAGATGTTGAATTTTGTTTAATGCTTTTTCAGCATCAAGTGATATGATTGTATGATTTTTCCCTTTCAATCTGTTAATGTGCTATATTATGTTGATTGATTTTCTTGTGTTGAACCGCCCTTGTATTCCTGGTATAAACCTCACTTGGTAGTGATGTATAATTTTTTATCTGTTGTTGGATTCTATTTACTAGTATTTTATGGAGAATTTTTGCATCTACATTCATTAGGGAGATTGGTCTGCAGTTATCTTTTCTTGTAGTGTCATTATCCAGTTTTGGTATTAGAGTGATGTTAGCTTCACAGAAAGAGTTAGGTAACATTCCTTCTTCCTTACTTTTTTGGATAAGTTTGACCAGTATTGGTGTTAGTTCTTTTTGGAATGTTTGATATAATTCCCCTGTGAAGCTATCTGGTCCTGGGCTTTTCTTTGTGGGAAGATTTTTGTTTTTGCATGAACAGGTACTGGGAATTGAACCTGGGTGTCTGGCGTGGCAAGCGAGAACTCTACCAGCTGAGCCACCATGGCCTGCCCTGTGGGAAGATTTTTGATGACAGTTTTAATACCTTTGCTTGTAATTGATTTGTTGAGCTCTTCTATTTCTTCTTGAGTCAGTATAGATAGTTCCTATGTTTCTAGGACTTTATCCATTTCATCTGAGTTGTCTAGTTTGTTGACATATAGTTGTGTATAGTATTTTCTTATGATTTTAAAAATTTCTGCAGGATCCATGGTAACCATCTCTCTCTCATTTTGATTTTGTTCATTTGCATCCTCTCTTTTTTTCTCTTAGGCAGTCTAGCTCGAGGTCCATCAATTTTACTGATTTTTTTAAAGAACCAATTTTTGGTGTTATCGATTCTTTCTATTTTTTTTCTCCAGTTCATTTATTTCTGTCAAATCTCAAAAAAATTTACCCTTGGTATACTTTATTCATATTTTGACTGGGCATGGAATTATAGGTTAGAAGTAAATTTCCTTTTTTTTTTAATTAAAGAAGTTGTAGATTTACAGAGAAATTATACAGGATATACGGGGTTTCCATATACCTCTCCTCACACGTGCAGTTTTCCCTATTAATGCTTTGCATTAGTGTAATGTCCTTGTTACAATTGATAAGACAATATTGTTATAATTAAACTACTAATTTATAGTCCATAGTTTACATTCGGATTCACTGTGTTGCACATTTCTATGTTTTGGTTTAAAAAATTTCTTTTTCTAGGGTGCACGGGTGGTTCAGTGGTAGAATGTTCACCTTCTATGTGGGAGACCTGGGTTCAATTTCTGGACCATGTTCCTAAAAGAAAAAAATTTTCTAGTAATTTATATGCAACTAAAATTTCCCTTTTTTAATCGCATTCAAATATATGATTCAGTGGTGTTAATTACATTTATAACGTTGTGCTACCATACCACCATCTATCACTGAAAATCTTCCATCATCCCAAACAGAAACTCTGTACCAATTTAGCAGTAATTCTCCATTTCCTATTCCAGTGTATGTATATACCACATTTTTTGTATATCCATTCATTTGTTGGTGGATATCTAGGTTTCTTTCATCTTTTGACAATTGTTAATAATGCTGCTATGAATACTGGTGTGCACATATCTGTTTGAATTCGTTTTCAGTTCTTTTGGGTATATACATAGAAGTGGGGTTACTGGGTCATATGGTACTTCTATACTTAGCTTTCTGAGGAACTGCCAAACTGTTTTTCAGAGTGGCTGTACAATTTTATGTTCTGTCCAATAAGTGGATGAGTGTTCCTATTTCCCCACATTCTCTGCAACACTTATTTTTCATATTTATAATAGTGACCATTCTAGTGGGTGTGAAATGGTATCTCACTATGGTTTTGATTTACATTTCCCTAATGGCTAGTGATGTTGAGCACCTTTTCATATGCTGTTGAATGTTTGTGTGTCTTCATTAGAGAAATGGCTGTTCAATTCCTTCTCTCATTTTTAAATTAGATTGTCTTTTTGTTGTTGAGTTGTAGAATTTCTTTTTCTTTAATATTTTTATAAACAAATCTTTACATACATAGAGTCCATACATGAAGTACAGTCAGTGGCTCACAGTATCATCACATAGTTGTCTATTCATCACCATGATCATATTTTAGAACATTTGCATCACTTCAGAAAAAGAAATAAAAAGAAAAGACTTATATAAACCATACTCCTTCCCCTTTCCTTTCATTAGCCACCAGTATTTCCATCTATCCAATTTATTTTGTACCTTATCCCTCCCATTATTTATTAATCCATATTTTTTTACTTACAGGATTTCTTTTAATACTCTGGATAGTAAGCCCTTATCAAGATACATAGTTTCCAAATATTTTCTTCCATTCTGTAGATTGATTTACTTTCATTATTAAGTGCTTTGATATACAAAAGTTTTTAATTTTAATATAGTCCCATTTATTCATTTTTTGTTGTTGTTGCTCATGTTTTTCATTTAAAGTCTGCAAAACTATTGCCTAACAAAAGATCCTGATGATTCTTCCCTATATTTTCTTCTCAGATTTATATAATTTGGGTTCTTATATTTAAGTATTTGATCCATTTTTAATGTTTTTTTAATTGTGAAATATAACATATATACAAAAAAGCAATAAATTTCCAAGTACATTTTAAAAAGTAGTTATAGAACAGATTTTAAAATTTGGTATGGGTTACAGTTCTATGATTTTTCAGTTTTTCTTCTAGCTGCTCCAAGACACTGAAGACCAAAAGAAATATCAACATATTGATTCAGCAGTCATTCTCATTTGTTAAATCCTATCTTCTCTGCTACACACTTCCTTCACTTTTTTTACTTTTTTGTGAAAAATAACATATACAAAAAAGCAATAAATTTCAAAGTACATTGCAGCAATTAATTGTAAAACAAATTTCAGAGTTTGGTATGGGTTACAGTTCCATGATTTTAGGTTTTTATTGCTCACTGCTCTATGGTACTGGAGACTAAAATAAATATTGATATAATGATTCAGCACTCATATATATTTGTTAAACCCTGCCTTCTCTGTATAACTCTACCATCACCTTTGATCTTTCTCCTACTCTTTAGGGGTATTTGGGGTATGTCCTTTCTAACTTTTTCATGTTGGAAGAGGCTGTTGATAGTATGGGATAGGGAGATGGAACTAGTTGACATTCTGTAAAAGCTGGCCCCTCTGCATTTCAGGACTTATCTGGTCCAGGGACCCATCTGGAGGTTGTAGGTTTCAGGAAGGGCACTCTAGTGCCCTTTGCAGAATTTTATATAATGTATTTGATCCATTTTTGAATTAATGTTTGTATGGTATAAGGTAATTTAAAATATAGATATCCAGTTCTCCCAGAAGTATTTGTTGAAGAGACTGTCTTTCCTAATTGAGAGGACTTGGCATACTTGTTGAATGTCACTGGGACCAGCCTTACTGCTGCTGCCCTGTGCCACCCACTCAGGGTTTGGGAACACTTGCACCTCAGCAGCCTGGCTTTACCCGTGTGCCAGCCAGGCACAGTAGTCTGCGAGGTGTCCACTGTGCTTTGCTGCTGGTGATGCTTGTGCCGCTGGTGGCCTTCATTTGGGCTGAGCCCAGGTGACTGCCCTTCCTCCAGTAGTGTTTAAAAAGACGTCTTGGTGATGTCATCGACATGGTGACATGAATAGCTATAAAAGCCTTTCCCCAGAGATTTAGTGGAAAAAAAAAAGACATTTCTGACTTGATGAGAACTCTGGAGGAATGTATAGCCTGGGGAAGGTTTCCACAAACAATGAATCAAGGTAAGAAAAATTTAGAGTAGGAAATTTTCAGCCAGTCCTCTCCCCTCCTCCTCAGTTGGTTCCACAAAGCTCTGGAAGTGCCCCAACACCTTGAAAAGAGTAGTGGGTAGCCTAATCCTTGCCTAGGGGTTGGCTGCAGACTGGGGCAATTGGGGGAATCTTCCACCACAAGTGAAGTGGGGGACATAGTCCCACAATGAACCAGATTTTGGCCCGCAAAGTAAGGGCCAAAGATCCCCACAGTTTCAGCCCCACCTGGACAGATGCTGCTGGTTTTAAGGAGAAAAACAACTTTTGATGATGATTATGTCAACAAACAGTGCCATCTGCTGGGCAAGCCATTAAAGTGTATGGGAATTGCAGGGCTTTTCAGAGCCTCTCCAGTCCCCACCTCAGGTCCGTTAAAGCTGGTCTACTCCTGCATGGGAGCACAGTCCTGTTTTGGCTGAGAAATAGAGAATGCAGTGCCCTAAAACAAGTCCAGATCTTGCAGGCCGTGGAAAAGCAGAGCACTCCTAGCCAGCTGCTGGCTGGGGAAGTTGTGGGGAAGAGGCGGCCCAAGAATGCTAACTACAGGGAAATCAGGGAAAATGCAGTAAGGCAAACTGCTTTTCTGTCCAGCCCCTAAGGGACCTCCAAAAAGGGTCCCTTAGGGGCTGGACCTTGAGGCTCTAGCTTTGGTTTGACTGGGAATTGCTAACTAAGTGCCAAAGGAAACACTCAATGCAAACCGAAGCAACTACAAAATCTTAGAGAAGTGAGGGAAACCAAAGTCACCTTATTGAGATAATCAACTGCCATGAAAACCAGCAATAAAAAATCATAAAGCACATACATGAAGAAGCAAGAAGATATGGCCAAACCAAATGACCAAATTAAAAAACTAGAGGAGACCCAGAATTTGGAACAACTAATCAAAGATGTTCTTACAAATCTTCTAAACAATTTCAATGAGTTGGCTAATGATATAAACGATATCAAAAAGATACTAGAAGAGCATAAAAAATAATTTGAAAGAAAAAATGATAAAAATAGCAAATTTTACTGAAATGAAAGATGCTATAGATGAAATTAAAAATATACTAGAGACAGGCAACAGCTGATGTGAAGAGGCAGAAAAAGAATAAGCAAACTGGAGGACAGAGCAACTGAATTTAAACATACAAAAAGACAAGTGGTGAAAAAGATGGAGACATTTGAATTGGATCTCAGGGAAATTATTGACAACAGGAAATGCAAAAATATGAGAATCATTGGTGTCCCAGATGGAGAAGAGAAGAATAAAGGGCAGGGAAGATTATTCGAGGAGATAATTGGGGAAACTTCCCAATCCTTATAAAGGACATGAATATGCAAATCAAGGAAGCCCAACAAACTCCGAACAGAATAAACTTACATAGACTCATTTTAAGACTAATTATAAATCTAATCAGAATGTCAAATGCTGAAGAGAGAGTCCTGAAAGCAGCAAGAGAGTAGCAAATTACCACATACAAAGGAAGCCACATACGACTAAGTGCTGACTACTCATTGGGCAACATGGAGGGGAGAAAGCAGTGGTATGATCTATTTAAGTTTCTGAAAGAAAACTGCCAGCTGAGAATTCTTTATCCAGCCAAATTGTCCTTCAGAAGTGAGGGAGAGTTTAAAATTTTCTCACCCAAATGCTGAGAAAATTTGTTAACAAGAGACCTGCCCTACAAGAAATACTAAAGGGAGTTTTGTCAGCTGGAAAAACAAAACAACACAGAACAAACAGAAGAGAGACATCTGAAGGAGGGCACAGAATTGAAGAGTATTTGTAAGGGTAATTTAAAGGATAAAAAAGAGAGAGAGAAGAAGAAGAAAAAAGATCTGACAACTAAAAAACAAAGAATGAGATGGTTGAATCAAGAACTGCCTTTACAATAATGACTTTGAATATTAATGGATTAAAATTCTCACTTATAAGATACAGATTGTCAGAATGGATTAAAAATAGCATCCATCTATCTATATGGTATTTATAAGAGATTAATCTTAGGCCCAAAGATACAAATAGGATGAAAGTTAAAGGGTAGTGAAAGGTTTCTATGCAAGTAGTAACCAAAAGAATGTTGGGGTAGCTATAGTAATATCAGACAAATAGACTTTAAATGTAAAGATGTCATGTGAAACAAGGAACTATATCAATAAAAGGGGCAATTCACCAGGCAAAAATAATAATCATAAATGTTTATTCTCTTCTCCCGTTCAAGAGCTCTAAAGTACAAATGTTTATTCTCCCAATCATGGAGCTCTAAAGTACATGAAGCAAACAAAGGCAAAACTACAGGGAGCAATAGATGTTTCTACAATAATAGTGGGAGACTTCAACACACCATTCTCTTCTATAGATAGAACAACCAGTCAGAAGATCAAAAAGAAAATAGAGAACCTAAACAATATGATGAATGAATTATACCTAACAGATATATTTAGATTGTTGCACCCCAGAATAGCAGGATATGCATTCTTCTCAAGTGCTAATGGAACATTCTCCAGAATTGATCATATGCTGTGGCACAAAAATATTCTTAATAATTTTAAAAGGCTTGAAATTATTCAAAGCACCTTCTTTGACCACAATGGAATGAGGCTGGAATAACTACCAAAGAACCAGAACTTTCACAAATGTGTGGAAGTTAAACAACATACTCTTAAACAATCAATCAGTAGGTCAAGAAAGAAATTGCAAGATAAATCAGTAAATATCTGAAGACATATCAAATGCAACATATCAAAAACCTATGGGGGTGGGGGACGGTGCAATGGTGGCTCAGTGGCAGTATTCTCGCCGGCCATGCCAGAGACCCAGTTTCGATTCCTAGAGCCTGCCCATGCCAACAAAACAAAATAAAAAACATATGGGATGCAGCGAAGGCAGTACTGAGAGGAAAGTTTATTGCTCTAAATGCCTATGTTAAAAAGCAAGAAAGAGCTAAAACCAAAGACCTAACTGAACGACTGGAGAAACTAGAGAAAGAAGAGCAAACTAGTCCTAAAGCCCACAGGAAAAAAAAAAAGAAAGAAAAAAAACGAAGATTAAAGAGGTAATAAATGAAATGAAGAACAGAAAAAAAATAAAGAATCAATAAAACCAAAAGTTGGTTCTTTGAGAAGATCAACAAGATCAACAAACCCTTGTCTAGACAAAGTAAAAAAAGAGAGAAGATGCAAATAAATAAAATCAGAAATGAGAAGGGGTCATTACCACGGACCTTAAAGAAATAAAAAAAAAAATCATAAAGGAATACTATGAACAATGGTATGCCAACAAACTAGCCAATTTAGATGAAATGGAAAATTTCATATAAACACACAAGCAATCTATATTGACTCTAGAGGAAATAGAAGACCTCAGCAAGCCAATCACCAGTAATTAGATTCAATCAGTCATCATAAACCTCCCTACATTAAAAAGCCAAGGGTCAGATGCCTTCACAAGAGAATTTTGCCAAACATTCCAAGAAGAATTAACACCATTCCTGTTCCAACTCTTACAAAAATGTGAAGACAAGTGAACAGTATCTAACTCATTCTATGAAGCAAACATCACTCTAATATCAGACCTGATAATATAAGAAAGGAAAACTATAGACCAGTCTTTCTAATGAATGTAGATACAAAAATTATCAACAAAGTACCTGCAAATCGAATCCAGTGGCACATTAAAAGAATTATACACCACGATCAAGTGGAGTTTATTCCAGGTATGCAAGAAAATCAATTAATGTAATACAACACATTAACACATTAATGTAATACAACATATTGAAAGGGAAAAATCACATGATCACTCAATTGATGAGGAAAAGGCATTAGACAGAATTTTCAGCATTTTTTCTTGATAAAAACACTTCAAAAGACAGGAATTGAAAGAAATTTCCTCAGTATGATAAAGGGCATATATTAAAAACCCACAGCCAGCATCATACTCAACATTAAGAGACTGAAAGCCTTCCCCCTAAGATTGGGAGTGAGATGCCCATTGTCAACCATTGTTATTCAACATTGTGGCAAAAGTTCTAGGTAGAGCAATTAGGCAAGAGAAAAGAAACAAAAGGCATCCAAATTGGAAAGAAAGAAATAAAACTCTCGTTATTTACAGGTAACATGATCCTATATTTGGAAAATCCCAAGAAATCTATGACAAAGCTTCTTGAGCTAATAAACAAATTCAGCAGTGGTGGGATACAAGATGAGTGAGCAAAAATCAGTAGTGATTCTATACACTAGTAGTGACCTAACTGAGGTGACAATTAAGAAAAAAATTCAATTCACAATAGCAAGTAAAAGAATCAAGTATCTAGGAGTAAACCTAACCAAGGATATTAAGGACCTGTACACAGAAAACTGCAAAATGTTGGTAAAATAAATCAAAGAAGACCTAAATAAGTGGGAAGACATTCTTTGTTCACGGATAGGAAGGCTAAATATCATTAAGGTGTCAATTCTACGCAAATTGATCTACAGATTCAATGCAGTACCAATAAAAATTCCAACAACCTACTTTGTAGTCTTGGAAAAGTTAGTTATTAAATGTACTTGGGGGCAGGCCATGGTGGCTCAGCAGGCAAGAATGCTCACCTGCCATGCCAGAGGACCCAGGTTCGATTCCCGGTGCCTGCCCATGTAAAAAATAAATAAATAAAATAAATAAATGTACTTGGAAGGGATAGGAATCTCGAATAGCCAAAAGCATCCCAGAAAAGAAGAACAACATGGGAGGACTTATACTTCCTCACTTTAAAGCTTATTATACAGCCACAGTGGTTGAAACAGCATAATATTGGCACCATAAGACACGTAGTAATCAGTGGAATCAAATTGAGAGATCAGAAATAGACCCTCAGATCTATGGTCAATTGATTTTTTTTTTTTTTATTTTTATTTTTTATTTTTATTTTATTTTTTTTTATTTTATTTTTTTATTTTTTTATTAACGGAAAGAAAAAAAAAGAAATTAACACAACATTTAGAAATCATACCATTCTGCATATGCACTCAGTAATTCTTAACATCATCACATAGATGCATGATCATTGTTTCTTAGTACATTTGCATCGGTTTAGAAGAACTAGCAACACAACAGAAAAAGATATAAAATGTTAATATAAAGAAAAGAAATAAAAGTAGTAGTAATAGTAAAAAACAACAACAACAAACAAACCAACAAGCAAACAAAAACAAAAAAAACCCTATAGCTCAGATGCAGCTTCATTCAGTATTTTAACATGATTACTTTACAATTAGGTATTATTGTGCTGTCCATTTTTGAGTTTTTGTATCTAGTCCTGTTGCACAGTCTGTATCCCTTCAGCTTCAATTACCCATTGTCTTACCCTGTTTCTAACTCCTGCTGAACTCTGTTACCAATGACATATTTCAAGTTTATTCTCGAATGTCCGTTCACATCAGTGGGACCATACAGTATTTGTCCTTTAGTTTTTGGCTGGATTCACTCAGCATAATATTCTCTAGGTCCATCCATGTTATTACATGGTTCATAAGTTTATCTTGTCTTAAAGCTGCATAATATTCCATCGTATGTATATACCACAGTTTGTTTAGCCACTCTTCTGTTGATGGAGATTTTGGCTGTTTCCATCTCTTTGCAATTGTAAATAACGCTGCTATAAACATTGGTGTGCAAATGTCCGTTTGTGTCTTTGCCCTTAAGTCCTTTGAGTAGATACCTAGCAATGGTATTGCTGGGTCGTATGGCAATTCTATATTCAGCTTTTTGAGGAACCGCCAAACTGCCTTCCACAGTGGTTGCACCCTTTGACATTCCCACCAACAGTGAATAAGTGTGCCTCTTTCTCCGCATCCTCTCCAGCACTTGTCATTTTCTGTTTTGTTGATAATGGCCATTCTGGTGGGTGTGAGATGATATCTCATTGTGGTTTTGATTTGCATTTCTCTAATGGCCAGGGACATTGAGCATCTCTTCATGTGCCTCTTGGCCATCCGTATTTCTTCTTCTGGTAGGTGTCTGTTTAAGTCTTTTTCCCATTTTGTAATTGGGTTGGCTGTCTTTTTGTTGTTGAGTTGAATAATCTCTTTATAAATTCTGGATACTAGACCTTTATCTGATATGTCGTTTCCAAATATTGTCTCCCATTGTGTAGGCTGTCTTTCTACTTTCTTGATGAAGTTCTTTGATGCACAAAAGTGTTTAATTTTGAGGAGCTCCCATTTATTTATTTCCTTCTTCAGTGTTCTTGCTTTAGGTTTAAGGTCCATAAAACCACCTCCAGTTGTAAGATCCATAAGATATCTCCCAACATTTTCCTCTAACTGTTTTATGGTCTTAGACCTAATGTTTAGATCTTTGATCCATTTTGAGTTAACTTTTGTATAGGGTGTGAGAGATGGGTCTTCTTTCATTCTTTTGCATGTGGATATCCAGTTCTCTAGGCACCATTTATTGAAGAGACTGTTCTGTCCCAGGTGAGTTGGCTTGACTGCCTTATCAAAGATCAAATGTCCATAGATGAGAGGGTCTATATCTGAGCACTCTATTCGATTCCATTGGTCGATATATCTATCTTTATGCCAATACCATGCTGTTTTGACCACTGTGGCTTCATAATATGCCTTAAAGTCAGGCAGCGCGAGACCTCCAGCTTCGTTTTTTTTCCTCAAGATGTTTTTAGCAATTCGGGGTACCCTGCCCTTCCAGATAAATTTGCTTATTGGTTTTTCTATTTCTGAAAAATAAGTTGTTGGGATTTTGATTGGTATTGCATTGAATCTGTAAATCAATTTAGGTAGGATTGACATCTTAACTATATTTAGTCTTCCAATCCATGAACACGGTATGCCCTTCCATCTATTTAGGTCTTCTGTGATTTCTTTTAACAGTTTTTTGTAGTTTTCTTTATATAGGTTTTTTGTCTCTTTGGTTAAATTTATTCCTAGGTATTTTATTCTTTTAGTTGCGATTGTAAATGGGATTCGTTTCTTGATTTCCGCCTCAGCTTGTTCATTACTAGTGTATAGAAAAGCTACAGATTTTTGAATGTTGATCTTGTAGCCTGCTACTTTGCTGTACTCATTTATTAGCTCTAGTAATTTTGTTGTGGATTTTTCTGGGTTTTCTACATATAGTATCATATCGTCTGCAAACAGTGATAGTTTTACTTCTTCCTTTCCAATTTTGATGCCTTGTATTTCTTTTTCTTGCCTAATTGCTCTGGCTAGAACTTCCAACACAATGTTGAATAATAGTGGTGATAGTGGACATCCTTGTCTTGTTCCTGATCTTAGGGGGAAAGTTTTCAGTTTTTCCCCATTGAGGATGATATTAGCTGTGGGTTTTTCATATATTCCCTCTATCATTTTAAGGAAGTTCCCTTGTATTCCTATCTTTTGAAGTGTTTTCAGCAGGAAAGGATGTTGAATCTTGTCAAATGCCTTCTCTGCATCAATTGAGATGATCATGTGATTTTTCTGCTTTGATTTGTTGATATGGTGTATTACATTAATTGATTTTCTTATGTTGAACCATCCTTGCATACCTGGGATGAATCCTACTTGGTCATGATGTATAATTCTTTTAATGTGTTGTTGGATACGATTTGCTAGAATTTTATTGAGGATTTTTGCATCTGTATTCATTAGAGAGATTGGTCTGTAGTTTTCTTTTTTTATAATATCTTTGCCTGGTTTTGGTATGAGGGTGATGTTGGCTTCATAGAATGAATTAGGTAGTTTTCCCTCCACTTCCAGATTATGTTCATCTGTATTCA